>NC_082594.1:71435992-72060992 GCF_030936135.1 Gavia stellata
GGGAATTATCAGAAGGACTGTTTTCGAGAGAATGCTACTTTATAATATCAAGAGCATCTTAATTGAATGGCAAATGAGTGCATAACTTTTATTAGCCTGTAGTTTGGAGTCCTTAGCGTGGCATAACTGTATATTCTGGATGTGTTTTACTCACGCTTTCCTTTTTCCGCACAGAAACAGCCATGCTGCAACGGTTTATTCTGCTGGTAACTTACTACAGCATCATGCAAAAGCTGACCACAATGAACGTTTTCTAGATTTCTACAGCTGAGTAGTAGTCAAGCTACAAGAAATACTCATTAATTTATTTTTATACATGACGTAGAATGAATAGCTCAGCTCAGTGGGAGAAAGGCTATTCTAAATAATAATATAAAATGGAGATCACTAGTCAGGGTCAAGAAGAAAGTGCAACCTCCAGTAGCAGCAATACTTGGCACAAAGTGGAATCATTCAATAAGCACAGAGGGGACTAACACGACAATAAATTCCTAGTTTTATTTGGTGTTTTCGAGTATGATTCAAAGTCCACCAAAGTTAATTATTACTTTAATAGGCTTTGGAATAGTTGCTTTGCATGCGCTCATATTCCAAAAGTAAAAAACAGCCTTTGGAAAAAAAACACTTCAAAAAATCTAAGCTTTTGTAATCAAGGCATTCAAGACCTCTCTGAAAACATGCAGCGCTGTGAGTGTCCAAGCAAAAGAAAAATAATAATTTTGCTGTGACTTGAAAATGGTGCCCTGTTCTTGTGGTTCTTCCACTGGCTCTGTGCTAGCGGGTGAACTGATGCACGCTGCTGGAGCCTTCCTGCTCCATGGAGGTGCACCTGCTTACACCATTTCTGGCTTTTTAATAAGAAAACAAAAATGGTAGCAAAAAGGGAATTAACGAGAGCTCTGGTGCTGGCAACACTGTAGAGTTAAATGGAATTTCTGGCTACTTAGAGAAATCTAAATGTGACAGGTCAGATTTGTATCAGCTAACTGCTTTGCCTTAAACCAGCTAAATACATGAAATACCGTCACATTCCCTCCAGCAAAGCTGAAATCTCCCAGTAAATGGCCTTTAGGTGTGAAAGGAGGAGAACTTCAGAGGGTTTATTTCTATTTACCAGGTGGAGGGTGGCTTTCCCGCACAATCTGGGAGGTCAGTGCTTAAAAAGTGGTGGCAAGGTGGAGGTGAGTTTCATGGCCAGTCCTGCCTGGGGAGAAGGAGGGCTGCTAAGGTGGCCTGTGCAGTTACTGCAGGCAGAGACTCTCAGAACCCACTTTGGTGGCAGAGGCATCTGTGTGTGCTGGCAGTTTGCAGCGCCTGCCCAAGGAGATAATGTGAGTGCTTGGCCTCCGGCGCAGTGATTTTGCCTTCAAGCAGCAGCGCTTTCATCTGCAACCAGGTCCTCCCCCAGAGCAGAAAAATGGTGTCAAAGCTCCTGAAGGGAAGTTTGTGTTACTTCTAATTGGTGGAGAAGTCAGAGTGGGGTCTCTCTTTTTTCCTAGGCCATGTATAAAGTATTAACCCAAGGAATGGACGGATGAGTGGAAACTTCTGATGTTTGGGAACAAGGACAAGTGACTCAAAGGGGAGTCCGGTGCTGCTTGTTCCAGTGTGAATGTGGACCTGAAGAGTCCCAGGTACCCTGATTTTAGGAATGGAATGATGCTATGTAGCAACGGCTTGCTTAGATGAAATGCAGCTAATTCCTGCTTTAACCTGGGTCTGTACAGAAGGATTTTTTAAAAAGCCGGGTCTCGCAACCTAATTCTCTTTATATGAACTCTGTTAGTGAGGACTACTCTTAAGTCTTTAAAAGGATCCTTATCAGACAGGAATTAAAAACAATTTTAGCCAAAAGCTTCATTTTAACTGCTTGCTGACCGTAGATTTTTCATTGACATGCAAACTCCTTGAAGACACTTTGGGAAAGGAACCTGATTTTCTTCAATTAAAAAACGTAAGAAATTCTATAACAGATAATTTTATAATCATTTTATACTTCAATAAGAAACAAAATCCATTTCCAGGCCTTAGTTTTGAATTTGAATTTGCTTTGCAAAGTTGCACGCAAAAATGTGTTGCTGTTGATTTTTAAATTATTATTCCTTAATTTTTTTTTCAGCACCTTCTTATATTTAACATATTCATCTAGTATTGTCCTTTTGTTCTCTTTTTCGTGTGCTTTTTGTATTAATACAATTAACAACGACAATTAGCTGGTCTACTAGAGTGAGAGCCATTACAGAAGAAGACAAGGAACTTTCTCGTTTGCTTTTTTCCCTTTCCCACTCTAACCCCAAATTTGTTGATAACTCTAGTCATGACCCCTGTGATTACAGAGCTTCTATTGTTTTTGTACAATGAGACACTAACAGCAATTGACCTGCACCAGAGAGTATTTATCTCAAGATCATTTAACTAGGGGAGGAATCTGTAATTGCAAAATAAATTAAAAGCACTTAACTCAAAATCTTCCACAGAAAACACTGCACAGCTTTAACTCTGCCATTGGTATCAGATGAAGTTGCTATCTGTCTCATTTAGGTATTTACAAACTTCCATAGGGTCCTCAGAAAAATGCATGTTACACACAGAAAAGTGCCAGCTTTCCACATACAGTCAAAGATGGAAGACTAAACCTTTGAGATAGCTATAATTGCACCAGTTTAATCAAGGCTTGTTGTGCAGGTGAAAGAAACCACAGCAGTAATTTTAGTTTGCTTTCTAAAAAAAAAACCTAATAAAGTGACGCTTTTGGGCTCATGTCAGCAGATGTCCTGGTAGGGACAGGCTTGATGCACCGGCCCTGACGGTCCAGACAGGATGTACAGCCCAGGGAGAGGGAGCGGCACTTCTGGGCTGTGAGCCCTCCCTGACAGCATGGACATCTGAAAGAGGCCAGCTGGACCATGCCCGAGGAGGGGTGTTTCTCTCCACTGGGTGCCACCGCAGGGTGCCAGGGTTACCCCCTCTCTCTAGCTGCTGGGGGGCTGCAGCCCGGGGAGGGGACCTACGGCCCCTGTGTCTGTTGGGATGGTCCCCCATTTCAGATGTGATGAACAAAAAGGTGGACATCTCAAAGACGTTCTGTTCCTACAAGTTTCATGAAATTGGTGGCTGGGTAAAGAAAAAAGACCCTATTTATTTTTTTGCTCGGTTTCCTTTGAGCCTTTCCTTTCTGCCTACCTTCCAACTTTCCATCCTTGGGGCCAGTGCTAGAGACATGAAAAAAGAGTTGTGAGACTGTCAAACATACCAGGTTGCTGAATCTCATGAAAGCTATAGCTGAGCAAAGGAGAGAGGGACCCCCTCGTTGCCCTCCTGGGGGGGAAGAGTGGGTCTGTGCACCAGCCTTGCAAGGCACAGCCCCTGGGAAACTGGGTTTCATTAGTTTTGCAGCTCACCGAACAACTTGTTCATTCTGTCTTCTGAATAACACCTGCGCAATCCCAAACGGATTATTAGTGCTAATTATTATTCAGTCATCAACATCCGCTGTGTTGTAGGGGATTTTAATTTATTACAATGAGGAAGGCAAACAAACAAATATTCTAATAGGGAGCACTTGGTTTAAAATAAACCATTTACATTCAGGCTAGAACTGTGCTGTCTATTCATTCAGACAAGCAAGGCAGAAGCTAAAACCACTTTTTGGCGGAGACAAAACCATCGCAGCCTTTGCTTGAAATAAAACTAATCAAAGTTCGAGCAGATGGTGCCCAAGGCAGCAGCTAGCTGCTCGCTGCAGATGTGGTCATGGCCGCTTAAAATGTCCTTCGCCCCCGGCTGCCACCCTGTAGCCGAATGTTAGCTGCAAGGGAGCCCATCAGAGTGCATGGGCTCTGCATGGCCAGGCTCGGCGAGTGGCTTTTCAGCTCCTGCCATCAGTCACCTTCAGCTGAGGGCTAGCGGCAGAAAGGCAGCGGGGAGCAACCTGTTGCAGCTTCTCCTTGTCAGCTGGCAGCGGGGCGCCTGGCCATGCTGTTTCTAAAAGCGATGAGCTTATGTTCAGCCACCAAACCGCTGTGAAACAGTCAACTAGGAAACTGAGGAAATGTTTGTGGTGGGAAGCATGCTTACCTGTGTTTCGTCCCTCACTCGCTTAGCGCTGCAGGCACCTTGTCTTTTAAATAATGGATTGTCTTGCTGTAGGCTGACATGTTTATTATTTTAAGGTGGGAGGTACAGAATAGTTTCATAATTTCCATAACAGTTTATGAAAATCACCCAAGTCTGTGAAGATTTGCTACTTTTCCCGGGAGTATTGCTATGGGGTGTGAGCCTTGGCAACCTGAGCTGCAACATCCTGGTGCTATTTCCCTGCTCCCCAGCCAGGGAAGCTCCATCTTGAGCTTTGCCAGGAGCACTGCTGTGACTTTGCTGCCAGTCAAGGAGAGGGCTGCCAGAGGGCTGCCTGTGTAGGCAGACTTGAGTCAGCCCTCTTCCTTTCACCCAGACTGAGCCAGTCCAAAGAGGCTGAACCAGTGGCCGTGCGACTGGATGGCACTCCGATTTGGCGGAGAAGAAATGGAGCTGCCGTGCCAGTAAGAGTGTTTTACTGGGAAGGGGCAAGGCAGCGAGGCTCTTGGTAAATGACTGGAAAGCATCTCTTCACAAAGAGCTTTGACAGAGAAGAAAGGGAGGTAGAAAAAAGTCAAACAAACCACATGTGGGCTTATAATAAATGAACTAATTGATGTTTGGAAGTGCATTAATGAATAACGGAGAGAAATATCTGTAAAAGAAAATGAATGCTCAGAGCAGATAATTGATATGCTGTTTCTTCACTGCATGCTGGTGTGGAGTCGTGAAAAGAATATTAAACGTAGAAGATAAATGAGAATTTGTTATTTTAAAGCAGTGTTCCTCAGAACTTTGTACGTTTTATATGCTACAGGAAGGAACTCTGGGATCTTGTGAGGGAGTACAGGGTACCAGTGGTAGAAGGACTACTCTGTTGTTTCTAAAATCGGAGGATGATGGGGTGTATCATCACAGCATGACCACAGGAGAGAAACAATGTGATGGGAACACAGTACTCAAATTTGCTCCTTCAAAATCCACTGCAAATGAAGCACTGAGGTGACTTTTTGGGCCATCACCCACTTTTGCGATATGGGTTATTAGATTTCACTGGAGGAATTTGTCTCCGGTGGCATCCTCACCATTACTGGCACACTCACAAAATGGGTTTTTTTGAACTTGCATGTCCTTTACTGCTGGTTAGTTCTGCATCAGCACAGCCAAACAGGTGTTTTTAGGAGGACTGGGTGTCTTTGTTAGTTTTTGGTTTTAATTCTCATTGTGACCTTGATTTTGATACGACCTGATTCTGTGGAAGCAATGTTGAAAACTCTTTTTCCGTCCGCTTTTTGACCTCCTGTGAAATAGATGTTTGTGTGCACCTGAAACTACATGCACCTGGGCTTCTCTGAATGCTTGTATGCAGATATATGTTTAAACACACAAGTGTACAATTCAGATTACTTTCCCACAATACTTTAAGCATTTGAGAGATGGTGGATTTGGAGATTTTAGCTACTAAAGAGGTAACCTAAAAGGCCCAAAGGAGAAAATATCAGGAGACAGGCAAGTGACTTATTCCACTTCCAAATTCCCAACTAACCTGTGCCAGAGATGCAGGCTGATTTTGCAGAGTTGCTTGAGGCAGCAACTGCTGTGGGAGAAGCTCACATGAAGGCTGAGAAGGCAAAGAAACCTGGGTTAAAAACAAAACAAAACTTTATTTATAAGTTTGGCTCCTTTAAATTTTAGGTTTCTTCTAATGCCATGGCTTCAGTGTAAGTAATTTTTAATTGCTAAGCTGCGTATGTGCCACATGCTTTATACTGTCTGCCTATTTTGGTGACTCTTTGTGAAGTTACCTGAAGAGCAGTAGGTTGACTGAGCCTATGCACAGATAAATCTTGCTGCGCACTCGGTGTTCTTGGCAAGGGAGTGTTAGACTCTGCAATCAGCTTTGTTGGTGTAGCTGCAAGAAAAGTACCGGTGAGTTCTCACACACTGGAAATCATCCCCATTTGAAGTGGGAATTATGAGACCTGGCTAGAAATTATTACGGCCTGGCTAAATTCCAGTGGGAGTCAAGGCTGTTCTTGCTGACTTCAATGGCAGTAAAATTAAACTGATAAGGAGGGCCCGGGCAAAGATAAAAGTAAGTGAGACAGATTATGATTCTGTGCTCCAATGAATGGAGCAAAACGACCCAAGAGTTGTTCTAAAACAGCTGGAACTCCCTTCATATGGACCAAATAACTATAAATTTAGGTTAGCTCATGGGCTTTTCTTCCAGACCAGGGAGCAGAAGGAGTGTATGAGGTGTGTCCAAGTCTTGGCTGAGGCATCCTGAATCTTGGCCAGAAGAGAACCACCCACGGGCTGTTATTACTCATGTAAGTCTAGAGGGGCATTGTATTGCTTACACTGATGCCTTCAAATCTGTAAAGAGAAGTCCCGAAACATCAAGCCTCGTGGCTAGTCCTGCTACCAGTTTTCCAGTGTATGGATGGTTGCACTAGAACCTTCTGTCTTGGACGTTATCATTTCAGATTATGCACTTCATTGTCAGTGACAAACACGTATCCTTGATACCTCATAAATAACTGTTAAATTAGCAGCTGTGGTATATAGGTATACATTTTGTAACTTGACTAAATTAGAAATAATGCAGTAACCCAGGAATGCCACTCACATGCTGGGTCCGACTTGGGTGTGTGGGAAGATTTTGGTGAGCTCCTGGATGATGCTGATGGTGTCCGACTAGCGCTGAGGATTGAGGCACCAATATCAAGTGCATTAAAGTGCTGTTCAGGATCCAAGCTGGTGCCACTGTCCTAAACCAAACAAAAAAAAAAAAGGGAATAGCTGTTGCATCTGTCAGGGTGAAAACATTTTGAAATGCATCTAGTAATGGTTGCACACCCAGTTTTTTGGCTGGCCTAAAATGACTTGAGCAGAACTAATCCCAGGTAGGTCAGCAGAAGACACAGGCACAGGTGTAAATGTCCCTTCCAAACAGCATCTAACTAATGCATTTTACAAAGAGCTATCACTGAGTTGGAAATAAATAGCAAGACACTGCTATAGTCATTTTGTGCCTTCAGATGTTTTTCTGAATCTTTCTTTTGCGTTCAGTTTGATGTGACAGCAACTGCAACCTCTCTGAGACACTCAGCTGTGCACCAAGGAGGAGCTTTTCTTCCTTCCCTCAGCAGATCACTGAGATGTAGCCAAGAAGGCTGATTGCCAGAACACATCCAAATGAATCTTTAAACTCTAGTACCTCACCAAGGAAAGGTGGAGATATCTCACATTGCACCTGGCCATGTTCCACTAAACTTGTGGCTGTTACGGATCTCCAGGGTTATCCTTTCATGAGCTTATCCAATTTACTTTAAAATTATTCAAGCGAGCAACGAATTCTGAAGTTGGGGGAATGCATCCAGAAAAACAATGCTGGAGTCTTTACTGATGTTAACATGGGAACAAGTTGCGATTATTACATACATTAATGAAAAAAGCTTTTCTTGTTGTACCTTCAGTGCTGAAGACACAACTTCTGAGGACACTTCTTCCAAGCCCATCTCCTGTCTCCTCTCCACCCGAACATCTGCATAACTGAATGGAAAATACAATTCCATGTATCAACATGGTATTGTTATATTTCATTAAATGCGCTTCAAGCAAGTCGAGGAAAAATTATTGTAACATTTTACAGGTTAAATGAACAGCTGAAAAATCACTTCAGTCAAATGCTACTGAATAACATTTGAGAGCCTGTTTTCATTTTCACTTTTTTGCTCTGTTCCTGTGTTCTTGAAGTCAAAAAGTATATTAAAGAAGTGTATATATGAAGGTCAAGTTCACATCCTACAAGCACTTTATAACTTCATTGGAAAGCTTCCACACATCTCTTTAAAAGCAATATAAGGATTAGAGGAAGTGTATAGTTAAGGGATCTGTCTATTCCCTATTTTTGCACAAAATGGAAAAATGCAACAGATTATCTGCCCCTAAACTCATGATTGACAAATCAAGCTTAGCATAAAGTAAGGTTTAGTCTACTCATTTTTTTATAACGAACATATTTCCTTCAGAGAGTTCAGGCCTTGATTTTTGTTGCATAAAAGACATGTTTCTAAGAGAAAATGTTGGCAGTCATGAGGATGCTGTCCTTTATGTTCCCGCCGCTTGATAGAAGTTTCCATACCTTACCACCATGTGTGTGCACACAATGAACTCTGGCTTGGAGTTCCACTGGTGGTAGGTGATATAGTAATGGGTCTGGAGCCAGATCCACTGCTGTCCTTTGGTCAGAAACCGATAGCAGCACGACTTCCCCTTGCCAAACTGCATCACTGTCAGCAGAAAATACAGACAGCTTGTAGCACGATTTCTGATGTGAAAATGACATAAAGTGTGAAAAGAGTGACAAAAGTATCTGTGGCCCCATCGATTCCCAAGGGAGACAGGAGTCTAAGCACCTTTTGAGTGAGTGGTCCTGTCAGTTGTGTGATAGAGCAAATATCATATGAAGATCAGTAGGTATCTTCTGACACTTTGAACGGTACATTCCTACACAGTACAATTAACCTTAACTTTAGACACTAATGCATTAATGTCTGCTACAACTTAAACATAGATCTTACCCTGATTTATGTGCTGATCACATACTGCTTAATTAGGCATCTGGGATTAATTTCTAAGAGTGATCATCTTAAGTTCTATAGCAGAAAAGTACAGGATAAAAATGCTTGAAAAGGTGAGTATTGTCTGCAGAATGAAATGAGTACAGGAGATAACATTGTGCAAAGACAAAAATCATTTGAAATCGAAAGAAAATTCCCAGACTGACAAGAATTCAAAGTGCAGTAAACTGGGATGTATTAAACGTTTTAAAGATTCACCAACAGAATTAATCTCTGCTTTTTTCTCTCAGTGGTTTCAAGGGGTTCCCAAGTATGCACATATTTAGCCTTTCTATATTTTAATGTCAACATGTAAGAACTAATTTTGATGGGATATTTTCAGGACACCCAGAGGTGGTAAACTGAGATGTTCCAGCCAGTTCTGTAAGCAAATATTTGAAAAGCA
Source organism: Gavia stellata (assembly GCF_030936135.1). Lineage (NCBI taxonomy): Eukaryota > Metazoa > Chordata > Aves > Gaviiformes > Gaviidae > Gavia > Gavia stellata. The sequence goes on from NC_082594.1 coordinate 71,445,104, forward strand.
TTGCCTCATTTTCTTTACTTAGTGAAAGAGTTTTTCAATTAAATCTTAATAGACTATGTTTAAATAATCACAGGTAATCCCAAATAGACAGTGAACAACATTAGGGTAAATAATCTACCAGAATTTTACAAAATAGGATCTACTCTGAGATTGCTTGAACTATTCCCGTATATTCTTTACTAGTAGTCTAATCTGCTTTATTTTATCCATTTAGTGAGTCTCGCTGACTGCTTCTGGGGATACAGAAGGTAAAATTGTATTTTTCAGAGCTTGGTAAGTCTGGCCCAGATGCTGATCAGCTGCAGTGCTCCCAGTCTGCTCTAACTCCGCTAAGACTTACAGGCATGAGGCAAGAGTCAAACCTCACCTTCCAAGTTTAAACCAATTTTAACTGAAAACACATTTCACCGAAAAGATGTGTCCCAGTGACTCCACAGGAACCTAGGCTATGTGATACTTACAGTGTTCATGGCACCTTGCTAGCAGCTCTAGGTCATCTATATGGTAATAGTCATAGCCAGAAGTACCCAGCACTTCAAAAGGCAAGTATCCTATAATCGGCGGTGCTCTGCGGTTAGGCACAATATGAGAGAACTCATAAACCATGAAAGAAACAGCAGTTCTGCAGGTTGACACGGATATGTAAAAAGCCCAGATCTGCTCTTGCTCATCAGTGTACCGGTGTACCCCAGGGGACCGGATCCTGACTCTTCCCCCGCCTTGTGTCTGGGATGCCTGGCTGGGCACTGCACCTTCCCCCCAGGACAAGGCCATGACAACCCCATCTTTCCAGGGAAAATGTGGTTGTGGAAAGCAACTCAGCTTCTCAGGGACCTTCACGAAAGAACCTGCAGGGAGGGAGCCATACCCTGGCTGTTCCTTGGTCGGGGGGCTCTGCCGCAGCTCCCGCAGTCCCTGCACAGGGAAAAACACGTGGCAAGGTGATAGGAAGCCACCGTCTGCCAGGACTAGGGAGCTGGGAGGGGAGATCATCTGTGCCACTTCCCTCTGGGTGTCTGCAGAGCTCATCCATGGCACACTGAGGCAGTTGCTTTGTACCTTTGCCAGCACGATTGCCTCAGGCCAGCACAGACTTTCCCTTCGTAACTCGATGGGAATTGCACACACACAATCAATGGCTGGTTTTGGAAAGAATGATTTCCACAGCTGTATAATAATTACATGATTTTGCCATGTGACTGACTTTGGTCCATTGATATTTTTAAAGCAAGAAAGAACAAGCTAATCACAAATTTGTCCTGAGAAATGGAGTAGTTTTGTTTTAAAAGACTGATAAAAATAAATGCAGGGTAAAATAGTAAATATCACCTTGTGTAGGAATTGCAGTGGTTGCCCTCCTGTTTAGATGTGAAATTTAACACTATTTGAGAGCACTGCACTTACAAAAATAGTAGTAGACAAGCACCGAACACAGCTAGGAGTGCTTTTCTTGTCACCAACCTGTGATCGAGGAATAAAAATTTCCATTCCAGACTGTGTCTTGATGTGAATTCCTCTAGAGGTTCTTCCACGATGCACATCTCCTGTATGGTGAAGAAAACTGACTTACTGAGAGTTGCGGCTTCACCCCTCTGCTTCATCTAGCTTTTGTTAGCTATAAATACATGGTGCATAAGAGAAGAAAACAGGATTCCCACATTTTCTGGCAATTCCAGAGAGCAATCCATTGTATTTATCAGTGCCAACAGTTTTGCAGGAGTTGGGGAGAACTTGTGATGCACACAGACTGAAGAGCCATAACTGTTCCTCGGGGTGCCAAAGTTTTTATGGCTTTGAGACAGTGCCCAGGGTGTGAGAGCTGTTGTCGTGGTTTAAGCCCAGCTGGCAACTAAGCACCACACAGCCGCTCGCTCACTCCCCCCCTGCCCCAGTGGGATGGGGGAGAGAATAGGAAAAGTAAAAGCGAGAAAACTCGTGGGTTGAGATAAAAACAGTTTAATAAATGAAATGAAGTAAAATAATAATAATAATAATGATAATAAAAATTGTAATGAAAACAACAACAAACAAGAAAGGCAAGTGATGCAAATGAAAACAATTGCTCACCACCCTCCGACCGATGCCCAGCCCAAGCAGCGGTCCCCCGGCCAGCCTTCCCCCTAGTTTATATACTGAGCATGACATCATACGGTATGGGATATCCCTTTGGTCAGTTGGGGTCAGCTGTCCCGGCTGTGTCCCCTCCCAACTTCTTGTGCACCCCCAGCCTACTCGCTGGTGGGGTGGTGTGAGAAGCAGAAAAGGCCTTGACTCTGTGTAAGCACTGCTCAGCAGTAACTAAAACATCCCTGTGTATCAATACTGTTTTTAGTACAAATCCAAAACACAGCCCTATACTAGCTACTATGAAGAAAATTAACTCTATCCCAGCCAAAACCAGCACAGCTGTGCTCCCCATGGTCCCAAGGAGCAATGCTCCTTCCCAACACCCAGCCTGTGCTTGGTCCCACCTGAGTTTGCCACATCTTTCCTCGTTCTCTTTGTGTCATCGCTCTTGCCCAGCCCTTTTGGATGTCTGCCCTCCAAGCTCTCTTTGAGAAAGGGGGACACTGTCCTTCCTACCCAATAGCTGGGGTTACTACATGCTGTGGAGGGGTAAATGCCTTTTCAGGCAGGCAGCCTGTGCAGGGCCCATCAGGTGTGTGCAAGGCAGTGGTTGGTTTTGCCTTGCGCTTCACCCCCGTGGTGGCACTCTCGGCACCCCAGTGCCAGGTGGGAAGAATCTGGCCCTTACGACTCACAGCAGCCCTTGGCACTCATGAGAATAATTAATAAGTGAATTACAGGAGGCAGGGCACAGGGCTGTCTGTGAGTCAGGACATCCTTGGCCCAGAGGGATGGGGATCAGGACATAGTGATTAGTTGTTGGGTGGAGGTGGGAAGGGGAGGAAGCATGGCACCGTGGTGCATGCCCATGCATGGGCTGGGGCTGTCTGCGTGCCCTATGGCTGGCTCCCAGCCTGCTCGCAGCTCCCCTCTGCTGACCTCTCCTCTCAGCTCAGGATTTGGTGGCACCCACGGTTACTGTGTCTCCCATGTGTCTCCTGCAGGAGGGTCTCCATTGTCACTGGTAAGGACAGCCTGACTGCTGGCCCCCAATGTTGCTGTCCCCCTGCTCCCTGGTGCCACATCCCCCTGTGCAAGTGACACCTTCCCATCATCTCCTCTGCCACTTCTCTCTCTGCTGTCACTCTCAGGGAGACAAGTCTTTCAGGCCACTAGTGTTTTAAATCCTCTTGGGACCAGAGGAAAAGCTGAGGTGCGCTGCCATCAAGCGTTTCTTTGATACATATCAATACTCACAAAGTTGACTAAAGTTGCTGACTGTACAGTGGCAAGAGGCTTCATGCATACCTTTAATTCCTCTCTCCCCTCCTCCATGCTGATGCCAAGAACATACCCTAAAATTCAAGGTGCAACATGCAAACATCGCTGTGTGCAACCAAAATGCTGATTCTGCCTTGCTTAGCTAGTCAGAGAAATATTTTTGCCTTCGTTTTAGAGGAGAAAGTCAAGACCAGGGGCTAAATGAGTCACCCAGGTGAACGGAAGAGATCGGTGCTCAAGGTTTCCCGGCAGCTAACACCTTCTCCCCCCTAGCACTGGGCAGCTCATTGCCATGTGCAGCCCATTTCGTTTCCCTGTTTATTTTGAGATGTTAGCTACCCAAAGACAAGGGAATTTGCTTTCAGGGTTCCCGGAGAACCTTAACTCCAGCCTCTACTGCTAATATGATTACTATGGTTAAGATTTATGGGAAGTGTCCTCACTTACTTACCCAGAAGGGACTCTACTTGCCTGCCGGGGCTGTGAATCAGTCGAGAGTGCCCTGCAGGTCCCTGAGCAGTAATGGAGCCAGGCCAAGGGAGCGGTGATTTCATACTGGCTAGGTCGCAAATAGACTTTTTAATCTCTTAACCTCTGGGGATGGGATGCCTGATGCAATAGCTCGCATTTGTTAATTAGGGAACCACAGTGCCAGGCACAAGGTTGGGTGGTCTATCCTTATTTCCAGAAGCAACTACGTTACTACCAGGATTTGGGAGGAGGAAAACTAGCAACAGTCAACCGAAGACACTGAGGGGCACAAATGAAAGCATTGGTGGCCATCTGTACACTGTCCCATCACGGGAACAGAAAGCAGCAACAATGAACCCAATTTCAAAGTGACTTTGCAATTCCTAATGCAATGAGAGTTTCCATTTCCCGTGCAAGAGGGGCAGAAGTAACACCGCTTCTGCAGATCCTGGCTCGCACTGATAATCCTCTTCACTGGATTTTTATGCATGAAATGTGATATCTGTAATCCATTCAATTAGCAAAATTAAGAACTTTGCGTGTCACCCTGTCTGAAAGTGTTTTGAGAAGTTCTGAAATGAATGGGATCCAGGGTACGCACTTACCTTTAAAAACTGAGGCGTTGCCAAACGAACAGTCGCAACGAAGCAGACCTGCTTTCCCGGGGACGTTCTGTAAGCCCTTGGGATAGCCTCATCAAAGCCATTGCAAGTGGAGTTAGGCACTAGGTAGGGAAAAAAACGGGACCCAGAGTCATGCCTCATATGGGATTTGCTCTCCCTGCATATTTTGCACACTTGAAGCGTACTAATACTAATTTTATTCAGAGAAGTGCTCTAAAAGCTTTTAAAGCTGATATGCATATATTTAAATCCAAGTCAGTCATGTTAGGCAGAAAGACATCAGAGCTTAGCTTCAAGTATGAATCTTATAGGTTAATCCTGATAAAAATAAGGCCAAACCTTATTACAGAGTATAAACCAGCTTTCTGGAAAGAAACCCCACGCATCCAATTGCTCTTTTTCACCACTCACAATAAAAAAATATATGCTGCAGCATGCCTAGCGTGCTAACTTCCGTGAGGCAGTGAAAGAAAGCATTGGCAAGGGAGGTAGCTGAAGAGAGCTCATCAAGTCATCAGTGGCAAAACACCGGGGCCCACAGCCAGTGAGGCTTCATTGAGCTAGCAAGAGGCTGCTTGTGATTCTTGGCTGCTGAAGTGCACCTTCCCCTCCTGCATCTAAGGACAACTGTCCCCAGCGGGCTCAAGTTCTCCTTGTTTTAAAGAAGAGCAAAGAGGACCCTGTGTATGGCACTGGCTTCCAGAGCTGGGCATTTCTGGTGAGTCTGCAGATGGCCTGCTGTCTCCTGAAACACTGGGAAGAAGGAAAAACTGGATGTGATGTGGCTACAGATTTTGTGTATGGTTTTTTATCTGTGTCTTTCGTGATTGCATGGCTCTTGTGTTGCTTTTAGGGCCCACTAGCACCTCCTGCCCCAGAGATGCATTGCCAAAAGAACGTGTTGCTTAAGCTAGCCCACAGTCCCATGTTAGAATGACATAATGCAAATTCTTCATCCAAATTCGAGCTGTTTAAAGATGGTAATCCCGCTCCCACAGCAGTGAAAGGAAACTGTGTGCTAAGCTGCAGTGGGAACTGGGCTGACCTCATGGGCTCTTGCCCTGCCCAGCTGACTGTCTCCCATGGGGGCAGAGAAGGTCCTATCTTGCAGCCAGAGTTCCCCAATATGAGTTAATCTGATGCTAATAGGGATTAATGCTAATATGAAACTATCTTTCCTTACTATTAGGCCTCTATATCCAACTTTATGAAGTTTCCTACAGTTTGTCTCTTCTGCACAGGACAAAGCAAGGATAACCATGTCCATTCCTGTGAAAATGAAGAGTTTTGTATCTATCTGGGGAGGACATAACTAGCGATTTTTATTCTGGGGTGCTTCTGCACTGGGCTTTAGTTCACTAGCATAAATTGTAGAGATGGAAGAAGTCTCAACTTACCATATGTACTTTTGGAACCTAGTTCAACCTATTAAAAGCCTTAGGGTAACGATACATAGCTGATAACAAGGATAACAGGATATGAGACAGAAAAAGAAGTACTCTGAGGAGAATTCACACCTGTGATTAACTGGTGTAGGCCACTGTGTGCACAATATATATTGTGCCAAAAAGGGGAAGAAAGATTCCTCATCTGAGAAGGCAACACAGATGTGAACATCCACAGAGATTACAGCCCTCTTTTGCAGTTGAGTCTGGAGGGCATGGCTGGCTGGATATTAAGATTAAAAATATGGGCAAAATTCTCCTCCTTTCACCAGCAAATCACACTTGCTCTGGGGACTTCCTAGGAATATGTATTCCTGTTCTGCTCCTGGGGTTATGTGCATATACGAGGGCTTCTATGGGATTATTAATACAAGAGGTGGAAAAAAAGAAGAAAGAGTTAGGAGCTACAGGAAACAAGAAGCCTGAGTAGAGTTATTGGCTCTTCTCTGATATGATTATTTTGTGCAAGTCTGTCGATTTCTGTAGTCAGTCCTGTTTAAAAATTAATGGTATTGCTATAAACCCACATTAAGGGCATTGTAAAAAATTACTTCCAAGCTTATTACGTAATATGTTGTCACATTTTAAGTCAATGGGCCTGTTTCTCTCTGTAATAGCCAAGTTCAGCAGCAAATGTTTGCAGGCTGGGCTCTAAGATATGAAAATAAGATAATCACATTCAGCCTCTGAAGTACAGGTTTGATAAGTTAACCTAGCTGGTGAACCCATGGGCTTGCAAATGATACCAGCTGCAGAAGAAAGCGGAGACTAAGTGGAGACTGAGTTGCACTAGAGAGAGCGGAATGGCTTTTTTACGTCAGCTGTTTAACATAAACAGCCATGAGCCTGAGACGTATTCCCAGAAGAGAGCAGAACACATCCCTGAATGTGGCATTTACAAAATAGGATTATATTTCCAAGAGGTAAATGCAATACTAAAAGGGTAATAATTATCATCTAGGACAGCTACGTAGTAAATTTGGGATTTCATCACAACATTTGGGAATGTTTAACTCAGCGGCAGTGAATGGATAAGTCCAAGGAGATGAGATAGAGCTGGCCTGGCTGAAAGTCATCCAGTCTTTGAACAGCTACTGTGCCATCTCCATACTCAGCTGCCCTTCACAAAGCCCAAAGCACTAAAAGCCTTGATGATTCAGGCAGCTAGCCACCACCTTGAAAAGTACATCTTGATCTGAAACTAACATCTACAATAACTAAAAGAAAAAAACCCACATTTTTTTCTGAATTACTTTGCTGCCTGACTCACTTTGTTGAGATCTGTTCCTTCCACAGCTCTATCTGCATGGCCTGTTTTGCTCTACTCTTGCAGTTGTTCAGCAAATTTCAACTTTTTTTGTTGATAAATTTTAAAGTGTAGTTAAAAAAAGAGATCATTACATGAATTAAAAAAAAAAAATCCTGGTATAATCTTTTAAGCATGCCTTCTGAAAAATCATACTTTATAATTCTCTAAGGCTCTTTAAAAGAAACACAACATCTTGAAGTAGCAAAGTTCAGTAGCGAACTTTCTGAGAGCACCACAGAAAAATAGTGGAATGGAAAATGTAGAATGAAGTCTGAGGCTATGATGATATTAACATTTGTAAGTCAAATACAGGTCTTGGAGTGCTTTTGTCAGAAGATGCCTGATGAAAATGTTGAGCTGGCTATAAACAGGTGGGCTCGGGTAAACAATCTAGACAAAATATCCTGAGTAGGGAATTAGAAGGTCGTGTGACAAAGCTACTTATATAATCAGAAAGGTGAAACAGTTGTCTCATATATATCAGTTAGCTGATGCCCCTTAGCATGAATTTTAATAGTTTTTGCGGTTGCCTATCAGACTTGCTGCTGCTAGAGCTACCTCGAAATGCTTTTGTAGAAGAAGTATTAAATTACCTGCAAATATCATATAAGAAGATAGAAAGAAACTGATTTGCCTATATGCAGTTTTTTTGTTGTTGTTGTTTGGTTTTGTTTTTTTTTCAAAAAGACCAGGACACTAAGGACAAGATGTTAAAAATATATATAAGCAATCAAGCCCTTAACTACCATAGACAAAAAGATTTTTATCCTTAGGGATACAAATCATGCCACATGAAATGAATGAAAACATGTTTAAAAAAACCCAGATGCCACATTATTCAGTTAATAATAGTACAGCAGTCAGTTGCTTGGTCATCTTATTTTAACTTAGGATGTTAAAAACATATTCTTCCTATAACAGCAAACCTCTCACGTATGCCATTAGAAAGAAGAAATCCCTCCTTCCTATTTTGTCAGTAGATGTTAATGTTTAAAGAACCAGTCTTAGTGACTGTCAAACAAACTGAACAGTGATTTCAAAAAATACAAGCCAAACAGACCAGAATAAGATCAAGATTGCTCCATGTAAATACATTCAGACCACAGATAAACAGAATATTCAGCAATTAATATATATAATGAAGAAATCTAAAGTGGTAGTGGCAAGCCAGACTTTACTCAGTAGCTTTGGATGAGTAGCAGTGACGGTGCCCATACATCACTCATCTACTTTCATCTCCTCTCTTCTCTTTCCTCCTCCTGTTTCTCCCCTTGCCATTCTCTGTTGATAGGAACCCCAAGTAAATTCTTTAAGACAGGAATGGTGCCTTTTTTCTTAAGTACCCATAGAGAGTACAGCATAAGCGCTGCAGATGGCTAGCTGCAGCTTCGAGAATATTGTTAATAGTAAATAATAATATGCGGCTGTCGGTTCTGATCAAAACATTCATTTCGGTTTGAGTTATTCTTGTTATCAGATGTTTCTGTATATGTTTATGGAGGCTCAAGACCAATGTATCTTCTGTATAAATCTGTTTATTTCCTTTAAAAGGGAATTCAGATTGAATTAATTGTTCTGGGAGTGAAAAGATTTTTTTCTCCCCAGTGTAATAACTTCCTTGATGGTTATTCTTATCTCTAAGAGATATATCAGCTAACAGTAGAGTATCTGCTATTATTAGCATCCAGTAAGCAGATACTTCCTCAGTTTCCATGTAATTGGGAACGAAAATGCACAATTTTAAATTCCACTATAATATTTAATTATATTACTTGATCAGGAACTCTTTTCACATAACAGTTATCTCCTCCTTTAAGAGGAAAACTTCAGGCATTTTGGATGAAAGGATGGATCTGCCACTTTAAAGATGCTGGTGGTCCTTTTTTCTTTTGGTGAACACTTCGAAAGGCAGGACTCTGGCTTTGTCCCTTACAGGAGTCTTTAAGCAAGTGTGTCACCTCAGAAACAGGATACCAAAGCCAATATTTGGTTATATAATTGTAAGAGATCTTTTTCTGTTTACAAACGTACGAACAATTTTCACAGGAGGGATAAATCCAGCCCGCCTTATCTTTTCTTATCAGAGTGAGCTATTAAGCGGCTTTGTAAAATAACTTATTCTTACTTAATATGACATTTTACACTGGGAGCTAAACATTTCCTTGGATTTTTTTGAGGATCATCTTTATTAATTGCCCCCCCCCGCCCCCCCAGCCCTCAGGCAAAACTGGATGGGAGCCACTGCATTATTCATTGGTGATGCTGACATGACTCTGCCCCTTATCAGGTACTACTGGTCAACAGGTACAGTAATCACACCTGGTTCCCTCAGATGTTTCTATATATTCATCTGTCTTGTTAAAAACTGGACCACAGGACCAGAACCTGAAATATATAAAAATACTGGAAGGAGTTCCTATTTGCAAATAAAAAAAATCTTTTGCTTTGAGAGCAAGCAGGTATTTCTCATAGAAGCAAAGAGGGAACTCCACATTCCTCTTCTGAGTGGCCCATGGGCCACCTCCCGTCCTCTCAAGGGACTACTGAGTCTTCACATCAGGTTACAGTCCTGCTTTTCTCATTGAAGCTTAATTAATGATGATTATATAATCCTCCCAAATGGAAAATCTAATCTCTTGTATTTGATTTAGCACAGCCAGTGACTCATGCAGTCACTCCACACAGTTCGCATTGCTGTTTCGCTGGTCGGCTGCTCTCGCTTGGGCACAAATAATTCGAGAGTGGTTCGCTTATATGCAGGCGGCTCGTGTCACATCTCTGGTGTAGATACAGCTGCAGAAATGTCCTTGCAGCAGAGGTTACAGAGTATGGCTTCCCGCACACCATCCCTGGGACCAGCCCAAGCATGGACCCTCCTGCTAACCCTGGCACTGGGCTGTGCAGCTCCTCTAGCCTCCAGCTATAGCTGAGCCCAGGAGCTCTAGGGACGGTGATCTTCTGAAAGACTGAACACATGCCGTGAGCTATGTGAACTTTCCTGAGCAATTTGTGGGGTTGCACATGCATCTCCCTGCCCCTTCTGGGATGGGAGAAAAGGTGCCAGTGACTGCTCCTCTGGGGGAGTAGCATGGGTTTGATGTAGGTTGTGCAAGATCTGGCTCCCTGACAGCAATGCTGGTGACAAGTCACCTTGGTAGGTACTGGGTATTTGTCCTACTTTAGCAGGAAAAAAATTCTCTTTGGCATCTCAGTACAATGGCTTTTAAAGCCCCAGAGCTCCCACTAAAGTTAGGGAGAGCAGCTAAGCCCCTAACTGGCTTTCTAAGCCTCAGTCCTTCAAATTAATCCATTCAAACCCATCCCTATATGATGTTCTCGGCCATAAGTCACAATGTGATTAACAGAGAAGGTACGAGGGGGGAGGAAGTGGGGGTAAGGTCACTGGGACCCCAGCATGCATGACCCCCTTCCCCCAAGCACCACCATTATATGAGCAATGAGCAAGGTTAAGTGAGAAGGAAAGGTGAAAGATTCATTAGGACTGTCACTGCCTCGACCCTACGTTGATGAGAATGGAATAGTTAAGTATCCTGATGGGATATAGCCTACCCAGGGATAAAAGAGCCTCCCCAGCCACAGGGGCTCTGTGCGGCAGGAATGTGCAGGCAAGGCAGACTCAGAGTATGCTCAGCAAACCGTTGGAAACAAAGGTAGGATTTGGTGTCGGGTGGCTAAAAAGGAACGGCAGGGATTTGTATTTAGAGAAGAACATCCTGTATCAGTCTCCCATGTGTAAAAACATGCTCACACTTCCACTGCTGTGAAAAGCTCCAAGGAAAAGCATTCTTGAATACATTCATAAGGAACATCTCCTGCTAATTAAGCTTAATTTGCAATTTTTGTCTTTCTCCCCCCACAGTGTGCTCTGCTAACTATTTTCTTATCTTTAGCTTAGCCTCCTTCCTCCACAAACACCTCCGAAAAGCAGGATTTGGAGCCAGCTGATCCTACACACATAGGACGAGCGTTGCCCTGTGCGTGTTACATCTCTCCTCTGCCACCCTTCCCACCGCTGTCTTTCTCGCCCACTTGGCCTCACACCTGGAGGGGGGCTGGCTGGAGAACAGGTATTGATTTAATGGCATGAAAAAGAAAGCAATTACCAGCAGGGCCAGCAGGTGACAGCCCTGGGGTGCATGGGCTGGGGGGACTGTGCCCCATAATGGGGCACCCCGGGGCGTGGGGGGCCAAGTAGAGGTGGGAATCCAGCCCACCGCCGCACTCATCAGATGCTCAAAAGTGTCCGTGCCGCAAGTCCCCGTGCCAAAGCACAGCTGCTTGCCCCCAGCTGGAAAGCTGCCCAAAGGGCGGCTGCGTTCCGAGGCTGCTTGCTTGAGCTGATGTCCCCCATGCCTTGCTCAGGGTGCAGCCGGCTGACGCCACGAAGCGCGGTGGAGCTAACGACAGACGCTTCGGAGGTTTGCACCTTCCTCCGGCTGCTCGCTCTGTCCTTGGCCCAAGGTTATCAGCTCCCAAGAAAACAGAGTTTGCTGCTGCTACGTCATGAGTCCAGTGCACTTGCTTCTACCTCTGCTGGGAAGTGGTTTTGTGGCTGGATTAGGAGCCAGACTGGGGGGGAGAGGGGGGCAGAGGGGACCATGGGGGCAACCCCCCGCCAAGGGGGAGTAGCGCTGGGGACACTTGCGTCTTGCACTGGTGAAGCAAGTATTTCCACCAGGCTCTGCGCTGAACCGGGGAAACTAATCAGGACGGGAAAGCTGCCATCCTGTGATGGGGAGAGGGGAAGGGGGCCAGGAGGCACCATCTCGCAGAGCAGGGCCAAGGGCCATCCCCTCCCTATCGCCCGGAGGGTCAGACTGCAGCAGAGATGGGAAGAAATTGGAAGACACAAAATGAAGTGGAAGATTTAGAAAAAGGTGGCACAAAGAAAAAAAAAATGAAGCAGAAACCACATGGCCTGTTTGAAAGCTATAAGCTGGGGTCTTCAGAAAATGATTCGGTGTCTTCTGAAATCAATATGTTCCCATTTAGTTTATATGCATTAAGCTAGGGAAGATATCTGTAATGCAAGTTTTATCTTTTTCTTCTGAGAAATAGCCACGGATACAAATGCTGGGATATGAAATCCTAATGGGTAAGAGGGCAATATTAAGGTCGTGCCAAAATAAAAGGCTGAAAATCCTTGAAGAAAATGGATCAGAAATTCCCCTGGTAGAAATGTATCCTTATGAGTCAGCACCTGAAATCCGGTTTCTGCTCTAGAAAACAGAACAGCTTGGTGTGCGCGTCTGTCAGGCAGCCACATTTTGCTTCATTCAAACTAGAAAGCATACAGGCAGTTACATTTTTTATACAAATAAAGCCTCAAATCAGATGGCACCAAACAAGAAATACATATGTCCATCCTGCATGTAGGTTTCTATTCTAGTCATGTGGAGCGAGAGCAGAAAGTTAAATGGGGACAGGGACATTTTTTTTTGCAGTGTGGCGTGTGGTTTTTGGAAAGCACGGTGGGGAATTTTTTTTCTGAGGATGACCTATTTGGAACAATACCAGCAACTTTGGAAATGCCACTCTCGAGTTCAATCAGGCAAGTAACTAAAGCAAACTTGGGCAGGCAGGAGAAGGGAAAGTAATAAAAGAGTATTTCATTTCTGACACTAATGGCCGTGTAGCAATCTGTTTGTCAGGGAACGGGCGAGGTGGAAATCTGCTCTTCATCCCTTGAAAGATGGTTTCCCTAGACTGACTATGGTGCATTAGTGACTATGCTGACTGTATTTCTTTCCTTTTTTTCTTTGGAGAGTATGGGGTTCTGCAGTGCTGGAGAGGAATGTAAAATGGAAGCTGGAGAGGGCGGCGGGTGGAAGTGTCCTCAGCTACTCCGACGCCAGTGGCAGGGGACCCCTCACGGCAGCGTGTGGCCGCGGGTGCAGGCACTCAATTACGTCGTGCTGCCGCCTTTCCCCAACATTTTGCAGAAAAGGGTGAGAGGGCAGATTTGGCAGATTATCAGTTCTGGCACAGAATTTGTGTTTAATGTAAGCCAGCAGATAAGGTAGCAAGCTTATTATTTAGCTAATAGGTAGAGTCTTAGCACACAGTGTTAGTGAGCACAGACAAACCCTCCTCTGAACCTGTCATTATTTGCAAACTTACCCAGAGTGCAGGATCACTGCTAACAAGTGAAGGGCAGTAACAAAAGCAACTAACACAATTCCACTCTTCATAGGTATTCGTCCAGATTTTGCAAATCAGCTGCGAGATTCACGTGAAGCAAAATTTACCCCATAATGTTAAGAATAGTCCTTTCAGTTAAAAGCTTGTCTTGTTCAATGGAGCAATACTTATATTTTATTTTACACAGCTAAAATAACATTTACACAATAATTAAAGCTTACCATTGCTGTAAGACCGAAAATTTCCTACAAATTTTATGTATTCGTAAGTTGGAAATTCCTTTGGGTTCAAACTTCCTCTCAGAAGATGACAATAAAACTCTAGTTCATTGTCAGCTGGATTGTTAAAAGAAAAAGAAGAAGAAGAAGAAATAAATATACTATTTAAGCTAAACACAACCAACGGTGTCTTCCAACCCCAATCTTGCAACTGGCAGCATGAGAGCTGCTTATTACCGCTCAGAGTCCTATACACTGATGTGCTATATCTTTCAGGATCAGAGCCTCTGCAGGGAAGAGCCTTGCAGGGATGCAGGTTGCTCAGTGCTGTGCACAGGTCTGCCTGCCGCTCAGGGACAGCCTCTGAGACTAACTCGCCCTTCCCTTACACCCCCTTCATCACAGGAGTTCCACTGCCATAGTGTCGGTGTAGCGAAGGGGAGGACTGCATCCTTCGTTTATAGCTTTTTTTTCTATTTAGGCTTTTCATGACTCACAGCTGTTCTACATCTTGTGTTGGAAAACTATGCCTAACTACCTCAAAAGATCTATTAAATTAACTTTGGCATATTAGCTATCAGCTGCAGGCTTTGTATATACAGTAGATTAAGCAGCTGTACATCTTGGATCATCATGTGTTTTCTGGTTTCCTATGTCTTACCACCCAGAGTGAATAAGGGTGTGCCAAGTAAAAGGGTTTTTAAGAAAAGCAAAATTCAATTTGAAAAAGAATTACAATGATTTTACAGATACTTTTCAAGTATAATGCAAACCAACGGTATGCAACATTAGCATATCTCTGAACAGCATCTTACTTGAACAGGTTGAAATATCAATTAAGATGTGATTTGTCTCAGGCAAACTCTCAGTTTCCATCGGCTAACCTATTTTCCTTAGCTGTCTCAAAAGATACGATATTTAATAATTAACATAACTGCAAGTAGACTTAGCCTAGTAAAATAAATGCAATGAGTTTAATTTAAAAATAGTACCAAAGGGTCATTCCAGGCGGCAAGATCTTTTTAAAAGGTTATGAACCTAAGTTTTATGTTGCACATCACATAAAAAACTCTTTCTGAGAGAAATTTTTTATCCTGCCCATGCTTTTTCATTTACTGGGAAAGATAAAATAAAACTTACTTTTTAGGTAATCCGATGAGGCAGAATCTGTCATAAGCATACAAGAAGATAACATCTTATAAATTTCTGAATGTTCTTGTTCTGGGAGGAAATTTAACAAATTCTGATCCAAGACATCACACTGCAAAGAAAAAGAAACCTTGAGAGAAATAGAAATACCACAATGAGCAACACTGTGGCACTGGCATTGCATACCCCCTTGTTCCTCCAGGGCTTGCTACAGGTTTCACGGGGGACTGCACAGGGAGGCAGAGATGCGCAGCAGTGCGGATACCGAAGCCTGTGGCATTGACAGGAGTTTTCCCACTGATTTCCAGGGACTCCTGACAAAGCCTAAAACAGAGGGGAACTGCTGGGCCAACTGAGCGGCTGCTTCTCCATGGTCCAGTTCTCAGCCGATTGTCAGCACTCAGCGATGCTCCTCTAACATTTGTCAGAGACTGTCAGATACATCGGGTATGTCCATACAATTACATGACAGGACCTGGGAGCTGGAAAATGGGCGCCTGGCTCCCCATACTGCTCACCAGCTCTGCGCATGGGGCTGTTGTGGATCATTGCAGCTTGCTCTTTCCCCGGCAAACCCCGACTAGCAGGAGCAGTGGGGCTGGGAGTCACCCTGAGCCACCGGCCTCAAGAGCTGGGTCAGTCCTGCATCCAGCCCCTGCCTGGGGGGACCCCCTCAGCTCCTGGGAAGTGCCCTCGGGGTGGCAGCCGTCGCTCCCCACTTTCTGCATCCTGGCAGGTGGGAGCAGAGAGAAGGGGACGCCCCAGTCTGTTCATCGCTTTGCAGCAGTGGTAGTTAGTCCCCTGGGAGGGGGACTTCACCGTGCCACCGGCACAAGCCTTCTGGCCAGCTGTGGGCTGAATGCCTGGGTGTCTCCAGCCCCATGGTCAGCTGACACAAACCTGAAATCCATCCGAAATCCAGGTACTGAGATTTGGGAATGAAAAGAGGAGATGGATTTGTGCAAAAGGCCATGACTGGCCCAGGGTAGAGAAGACGAAGACAAGAGTCTGCCACAGGGTTGCCAAGAGGAAGGTCTCACTGTATTCAGCGTGGTGACTAACCTAATGCTAGAAGGGCGTACCTGAAAGGAAGTCCTGAGATAAAGTGACCCTCTAATGGCATTAACTTACATCCATCTCACTTGAGACTACCTTGGGCTGAGCTGGCACACTGACACAGCTTCATGTGTCATCAGAGCAGCTGCTATCAGACTGTATAGTCGTGTTGAAAATGTGTTAGCCCTGTATGAGACTGGCAAGTTATTAATCACCATCATTTATTTATGTATTTACGTAAGATTGAGCTTTGGTTTCTTTCTGCTTTCCACCCATGCCTGCTGTTCTGTGTGGAATTCCTGTTTAGAGTAATGAAATGCATCGAGTATACTTTGAAAATCAGAGCGCTATGCTTTATACACTTATCTTGATACAATAACATATTACTTTAGATTATTTAATGATAAGTTTTGCGTGTGCTCATTACTTGAATATTCCGTTTGTGATGAATACTTGAAAATTGTTTTTGTGACTTTAGTATATACCTTATTAATATGCATCCTACTGATACTGCATGTAATTCAGTTTTTATATATATGTATACAAACACTGTATTTATATTTACACAAAATATAGTACGTAGTTCATGTAATTTTGGGCATATGAAGAAAGAGCACCTGACAGGAAACTGCCGTGGTGCAGTTTCTGTTTAAGGCATATGGTACAATCTCAGAAAAGTAATTTTTCCTTCCATTCCTTTTCTACCTGTAAATGTTAGATAATGATACTCATCCACCAATTTCACATAAGTCTCCTGGGGGTTAATTAATCTCCCATCCACTCAGCAGTAGCTGCAGGAGGACTAGATGTGAGCTGTCACTGCTCCTCAAACACATTATTGCTTCTTCAGTGACCTGAGGATGTACCACCTTTTGTCTCTGTATTGTGACCAAGCTCTGATTCAAAACCTGTTACCAGCTTTGCAGTGTCGTTTCCATTTCAGAGGATAGCTGCAGAGGTCTGCGACTATGTGTATGGTAGGAGGTGCAAGACTTGTCCCACACACTCCTCAGAGCAACCTCCTGCTCTGAGCACCAGCTATTCATTGATTTGCAAGTCCTGGCATTTATATTTTTTGCTGCCATTATGTACCATATCCAAAATCTAATGTTTGGTTTGCATCTTTTCTGTTAGGGAATGCCAATTTTTTTTAACTGAGTATAAAAAAAATTGACAAGGTATCTACTTCTTACTGTGTTTCATAACTCTTGCCTCCTGCAGAGGTTAGGCACACCTGTAAAGCAGCGCACGGAACAGAATTTCTGGATCTTGTACGTATCAAGACTCCAACAATGTTCTTGAATCAATATGTCAATCAAGAAGATATTGACAGGTCAAATAGAGAGAAGGAAGCAAATATTCCACAGTCTCCCTGGAGCTGTAGGAAATGCCAGGCAAGCTATTCAGAGCTACTGCTGCACCAAACCCAAAGAGCAGACATCTGGTGCCATGGGAAAAAGGTGACCAGAGAGATGGACAAACTTTGATCACCACAGACAAAAGTGTATTGGTTGGAGGGGAACAGTTTGCAGCTTTGTCTAATTATTCTAATTATTCTGCAGCGGGCAGTTCTGCCCCACTGGCAGACACAGCCACAAAGCATCAATGAATGAAACAGGCAAAGCGGACAGAAGATAAATTACAGTGACTGTGGGCAGAGTGGTTAGATGAACTACGTTAATGCATATTTATGCTGCTGAGCTTGGAATCTACTCTGCACCTTGGAATCTGTGGATCCCGCTAATAGAAACTTCTGAGTATTTACCCCTGATAGTTACGGCAAGCAAAGAAAGAACAGCTTTGCATACATGGACGCTGGTCTGTTCTAAAAACAATACACAGTAAATTCACTCCAAGTTCTGCAATCATTTGATGTATAGCTTAAATGTCTGTGGAATTTCAACAGGACAGCTATACTCCAAAATGGAGCTTCTTCCTCACCTTTTCATTGCTTTTTTGAGGGGGTGAGGAAGAAATATGAGGAAGAAATATGAGGAGTTATTCCTGCTGCAGGGAAAAAAAGCAGACGAACTGAGCAACATGGTCACTACAGGAATGGGAAGGTGGAGGGCTGCAAATGAGACAGGCTTCTTTCCCAGTAACCAAAAAAAATCAAAGTAGCTCTGTTCTTGTGTGCTGGGATTTGGGCCCTGTATCAATCTGTATATCCTGCAGTGATGCCCACTGCTACCCTGTAACAGCAACACAGCATGCAAAACTTTTGTACACTATAAGGTGCTACGTGCTGGATTTTTCCACCCTGACATTTAACTAAAGCGCCCAACACAGCAGAGCAGCTGCCTGAACTTCACCTGGGAGTCCCTGGGGAGAAAGAGCCCCCCCCAGGAGAAGCTCAGCCCTGCCAGGGACCTCCTGCCTTTGCACAGGCATCTCCCTGCTGACCCTCAAGGAGCCTCTCATGGGCAAGCACCGAGCGCAGACCCCTTAGCTACGGGACTAAGACTGGGTGAGATGGACACCACTCTCCCAGTCCATGAGCAGGTGCAGCACCTTCTGCTTGAGTCCGTGGACAGGCAACATCCATGAGAAAGCTGCATCTCCTCCTATAGGTTGGAAACAGTCACTCTGCCACCCGTGTTTAACTGTTTCGCTCAGCAAAACAGGCAAGAAGGGACAGGGAGGACCCTCCTCCAGAGACTGCATAGTCTTGGAGTCATAGCATACCATCTGACTGGCAAATGTTATGAGTTGTGGCCAGATTTCCAGGAATTCACTTCACTTCAACTATAGTCAATCCTACCATGCGAGCTGAGCCTCTCTACAGCAACTGACCCTAGGAGTAGCCTCCAGATCTTGTAATAACAAACTATTTAGAATTACAACAGAGGAAGTTTGTGTTTGAAAATGCTCCATGGAACTTAGGGAGGCTGTATTAAAGAGAATTGGATATATTTGCTCTCAGCACCAGAGTCTTTCATGATTTTAATGAAAGAAAATACATCAGATTTCTTGATAGGGGCCCTCAGAGAGCCCTGCTCCGTGTTCTGCTCAGTTTTGCTTTTCTTTCAGTGCTCAAAGCAGAAGATTTGCAGAGTATTTTTTTCCCCTGCAGTCACAGTGGAGAAAGAATTGGTATTTTGTCCCTCAGTGACTGAATTTAGCTTACAAATAGATCCTGGAGGTAAACAAATTAAGCCACATAGGTTTTCCAGATAGCACTCTGATCAGTTTTAAAACTTAAAGAGACATATGGAAAGGGCAGCATGGGACCAAAATGCCCAGTGTGCACCTAACTGCACACTCAGCTGGGTCCGTGCCCATGGCCATAGTGATTTGCCCATCTCGGGCAGGCAGCAGCCTTTATTGCTTGCGCAGTTGTGGTCTCTGGGATGCACCCAGTGACTCCATAAGCATTGGCTGGTGGGGCAGTTGTTAACCATTATCACTCCATCTGCTCTGAGGAGGTCTGTGGGAACTCCTGCTCCACCTCCAGGCCCAGCAGGTTGGTCCCTGGCTTGGGCTGTTATGTGCTGCTTCAGTGCAAATAAAAAATAATGGTCATCATTGTACTTGTTTTGGGCAAAGATTATCACACAAGGCATGACTTTGGGAGGGAAAAGCAGTTTAGTCTCTGGTGGTCCATCTCAGGGATTATGAACCTGAATCCATCCATGTTCAGCCAGGGCTTAAGGTTTTAGGCACAGGGTCTGAAATGTGTTTTCCTGAAGAGCAATACTTTCCCGCAGCAGATCTACCATTTCCACTAAGAATCCATATTTGGAAGGGATAGTGATAAAACCCCCAAACCATGAAAGACGAAGAAATTCCATGGAAATCATTAAGTGCATGGAGACCCAAGAACCTGCATGCAGGACAGGTCTCTCTCTGCCTTTGAAGTGAAGGCAAATGTCAGAAAATAGTCAACTACCGGTTTTCTCAACTGTTGAGGATTAAAGAAAGCTGAAATAGATAGATTCAGTTCAATCTGTTGTTGCATAGCAATATTCTTGCATTTACCAGGAGCTGCCGCCTTTCATCAAGTTCCTTTCGTCTCAGAAGAAAATAATTTCTGTTCATATTACAGCAAGGTAGTGTGTGTGCAATACATTTGTCTGGGTGGAAAACATAACATGTATTTGGTGAAAAAGTAAGCAAGAGAAAAAGAATTGTAATTTTCCTAAGAACATGGTGGGGGGGTGGTACAATAATGATTTGGCAGCTATTTTTTTTCTCCTGGGCATGTATTTATTTGAGAACAAGCTACTAAAAATGAGTGTGAGGATTAATCCTTAATTATTGTGCCATTTCTCCTAGAGCAGCCTTAGCAACAAGAACAGGGTTCGGAGCAGTCCCTCTCCCCTGCTCCCCCAGCCCAAGACAGCACATGCAGAAGTGTCTCCCACAGCAAGACCCAGCAGCCTGCAGATAAAACAAGCCCTGTGTGCCAGACCCAAGCACTCAGCATCGGCTCCACCAGCACCTCCCGGGAACAGGGTGCGCTGCCCTTGGGAAAGCACAGCTGAGCTGCGGGGACAGCTCAGCAGCAGCCCTTGGCTAACTCTGAATTCAATGGGTTTTTTGAGTATTCCTGCAGAGCTTTTTCCATTCAAGCCGAAGTGCCTCATAGCAACAAAAACCTGAAGGGTATGAATCAGACTGAGACAGAACAGAGCTGATCAACAGCAGCAATCAGCATAACACAGGGACAAAAACCCTCACTGCATTTTCAGGAAAACACCACCCCACCACCACCCTTTTACATCTGTTTCTAAAAATGCAGGGCCCAATCCTACAATGTGTAGTAGAGAAGCTAATGCCAGAATTACTCACCGGTAAATGCCCTAGAAGAGGTGTGATGCTGTCAGACACATAGATGATGCTTCCACCTGTGGTTACTGCTATAATGAAGCCGTCTAATGCCTAAGGAAAACAGACAAATGGAGAGCGCTTTAATAGGAACGAGGGGTGTAAACAGGGCATCTCATCGCATGTTGATCAAAACAGTTTGACTTCAGCACCATATTGTTATCAAGTTGTAGGAACGTTATCTCAAGTTGCAGAACAGTAATTCTCTGATTTTACACTCTGATTTAACTTTTACAACACTCTTTGTAGTCTAGTAAAACCTACTATTGAAGCAACAAAGGGCTTACAGGAACATTTCATGTCTCAGTTTTTAAATTAATCACACATTTTAATAATGCAAAATGACTAAGACTGGATCCCTTGGAAGCTATTAAAATGAACATTTGAGCTCTGTGTAAATATCAAAGGACGATGAAAGGATGCGGTCCTATCTCAAAATGGTACTTCTCTGCAAACCCCATAAATCTCAGTTTGTATTAATGTAACGTTGTATATTACTGGGCTTTCATGTAAGTAAAAGCAATGCAAATGATCAAATAATCCTTAGCCTGAGTTTTAATTGAGTGATTTATTTTAAAGGTCATGGTATTAGATTACTCATTCCAAGAGAAATCCACCCTTCTCAGAGTTTTTTCTCACTTCGGTCCCACCTTGCGGTAAGCCCCTTCACTCTTAGGACTGAAGGGGAATGTCGGCCTTATCCCCATCCTCTGCACAGGAGCAATTTCACTTTCAAAATTAGTTTCTTCTTTAGTCTAAGCTGCAAAGTTTTGAGCTAAATCTTGCTCAAAGTTAAATCTAGGTAGATTTCCAGATCTAAAGCAACCTACTCTGAGCAGAACCCTCCCCAAAATTAAGGGTCAATAGTAGGTGCTCAGAGACTATATCAAAACCTTCCCATTGTAATTAAGGAGTCACTGGTGAAGCTCCCAATGCCTTCAAGTGGAGCAGGTCTGGGTCCTTGCTGTCAGTTCACTGGTGAGCTGGAGTCGGTGTTGCCTGCAGTGTTTGGGCAGTACGGGCACTGCAAGCACAAGTGAATCAGAGCTGAGTTTGACTATACTCCAGAGGCAATACCTGGTCAGGAGACAGGTGTGCTGCAAACAGCCTGATCATGGTGTCACAGCGTTACAAAACCTTACTGCAAACCCAGGCATGCCTCCAAGCCAGACTAGTAGTTGATCCTGCGAGCTGCAGCACATCCTTCCCTCCCGCTGACTTCAATAAGGGGAAGAATTCTGAGAACACTGGAAAATGCTAATTGTTTTCAAAAGAAAAAAAGGAAAACACAAAGCCTTCAATAAAGACACAAACATATGTTCCTTTTTCCAGAGAATGCTGAGCACCCACAACTATTTAAGTCAATGGGAATCTGCTGGTGCTACAATCCTTTGAAAAGCAGGTCAATAACTTATGCCCCAGTAGAAGAGCGTGTGTTTAGCATCTCTGAAAACCCTCCAGCTGCTATAGTTAGTTTGATTTTGTTAATTTAAGTGCACAGAATATGTTTTTCTTTAGTGTAGTACATTCAAGCTGTTTTCTAAAAAGCATGATAGCTGTTAACCTGTAGAAGAGAGCAGTGGTTTTACAAGGCAGCTAGATTGTGCATGTTACTATGGTGAAGGTTGTTGGTTTTTTTTAAAATCAAGTCTTTATTTCATATCCAATGCAAATTATACAAAGTGACTCACATCGGAATTTTGCGGTAAAATCAAGATAATTTATGCATACATAATTTTATTTTTATTTACTCACAACTGGTCCTTCCACATTAAGAGGGCATATCCCTCTTCAAAGATTTCACTACTGCAACAGTCCTAGATGGACAAACAGAGCCTAATAACCGCTCCAATGTAATTTGATGACAGCCTTTTCAATGGGGTAAGAAAAGGCCATTTTCAGTAAACTGATGTATTACTGCAGTCAATTATGCTCTGATTCTTTCGAATCAGCGCTTGAAAAAACCCTTTCCATCTTTTAATAACAGGACGGGAAAAACTTCAAGAAGTCTTGTCCAAATGTTAATAAAATAAGATTAGTAGAAAGGCAAAAAAGAAGAGAATGATGAACAGCTGGCTCAACAGGACATCCCAACACCCAATGTTATCTTGAAGGGCATGGAAAATCACAGTAGCAAGAAGGTGATTTATAAGCTGGGAATCTAAAAGCAATTGTTTTACTCTAAAATTGTGTGGCATACAAGTAGAATCAACAAAGGCCCAGCCAGGCAAGACAAGCGCAAATTTATTGCTATGTGAGGGAAATATTTCAGTGCAGACTGAAGGAGTTATGTACGTTAAGTTCTCGTGCACTGAGATGGGAATCAGGGGTTGTTGGTGCAACATGAGCAAAGTGTCTCTTCACACTGAACCAGGGGAGTCTCATCACAACGAACTGCAATGGCAGAGGGACCGCCAGCTCCTGGGGGCCAGCAACGTGGCCCGGCTTTGTGCCACCCCTTGGTGGGTCATGCTGCTCCCCAGCATCCCTCCCTGCCCGTGGCCAGAGCCTGGATCATGCCCCGTGTTCATGTCATTTGTGGGAGGAGGAAAAGCTTGGTCACAAAGGACACTGTGGGGCCATGTAATCTCCCATGTTTAGTACAGGAGAATATCGTTGCTAAAGAAGGTTCTAGCTGTTACTGAGAGAGAAAAATACATTTTAGCAGCTCATTTGCATTTCATCGCGAACCTACGTAAATGCCATTGAGTCACCTCCCTTCAAATCCCTGGTAGCATTAAAAGCACCTATGGTATAATTTAAAGGTAATTTAAAAACTATCATTGCAAAATAACCCTGCTCCTGTTAGAATAAAAAGTGTTTGATAAGGGCCTTGAAAATCATTAAAGTGGAAGTATTAACTGTATCAAACCAAGAGGACCTGTCAGGTTTTATCTGCTTGTACAGCACCTAGCACTAGAGGGATGCGACACTGTTGCTTTTTAGGTGCTAGTCTTGCATAAATATTAAGTAATAATAACACCTTCCAAGAACAGGAGAAAAACTGCCACGTGCCCTTTTCCTCACCTCTGCTTGTAAAAATAAAATGTAACCTGTGATTTGAATCTGCCCCCTGGATTGCATTTCTTGGGAGTACCTGCGCAGCTTTGCGATCTGTGGCAGCACAGAGCAATGGCACCGTCAAGCGTGAAAAGCAACATGTGGGGACTCTAATCACTTGTCCGAGTGACAGCTCTGCTTGACGGTCAAATACAATCATACCTGGAACCTTCTCTTTTGGAACTGCAGAGGACATTTTACTCTAGACACATGGGCATTTCCACGACTGCTAGACAAAATTAGGAAAGGTATATATGCATGTTCACCTCCAACATCAGCTGGGTGAATTCTTCGTTGCTGAGAAATGAAGGCTTCCAGTCTTGCTGAATTTCAGAAATCTCCGTCTGTGCCGAGACTTCTGGACAAATAAAACATTTCATTTTTTTAAATTCAAAAAACTTGCAAGCCTATATATGAGTTGGTATGAAAAGATAGAAATCACATTTATATTCAAAAATTGCAGTTTTCAAGCACAGGTTTTGCATACAGAGACAATATTGACTATCTAAACTGGGCCCGATCCTGAAATGTTTGCCTCATTTTTTACTCAGCTCAGCTTGAACTGACTTCAGTGGGAGCCACTGGCCTCAATCAGCCTTACTTAGGTATTGATCAAAACATAAAACCACTTTGCATGAAATTAAAATCAAGGCAAGGATTAGCACATGTCAAATTGATATTTACAATTTACAGCTTCAAAATTAGGATGCCAGAAAGCTAGGTTTCAGCCTACAGCTTCTGTGCCAAATAGGCAGCAGCAAGAAAACTCCTTCAGAGAAGCCCCAAAGGGCTGTGACCCCAAACAGCAGAGGTATTGCTCTGTTCTCCAAAATGCAAGTAAAACACAAGTGTTTGCACCAGCTTTGCACTGGAGCACCAGCGTCTCATCCCAAATCATGTCTGGAGGGAAAGGTCTCCTGTGCTGTCAGCCCATGAGACACCAGAGGGTTTTTGCCCCACTGTTGGCCAGTCCTGCCCCAGCAGCAGACTGAGGATGCTTGCTCCCCAACAGCTTTCCATAGAGGGGTGCAGGTGCACCAGGGTAACAAGTCATAGCTTCACACTGAAACTGGGGCCCGTACCAGAGGTAGCTGGATGCACCATGGTGAGCCGTTTCCTTCAAAAAACAGCCACCCATGTTACCTCTACCTTAGTAATGCATTAATAAACTTGTCAGACAGTGTTGTAGGGTCAGATCTTATAATTCAGAGAGACTTGCGCTGGTTTTGTTCGCTGCTCGCTCCGCTTGTCTAAGAGTGCTCCCTCATTCAGCTGTAGTAGTGAGTGGATGCTGAGCACAGCCTGTCTTCTCCTTTCGGCGCCGCCTGCTAATTAATCCTATTGATTAACACTTCCAGAGCATGTAATAACCAATGCTTCCTATTCAGAGCACATAGGCAAACTGGCCAGAGAAATGCAAATGGCTAAATGATATTAAAGACAGTAAATTTATACCACTGCCCATGCATATTGTCGCCTAGAAAGAAATCAAAGCCTCCACTCAAGCTTTATTAGTGGAGATGCATCTGCCTGCTTCTACCAGCTCGTTCGACTCGCTTTCTGCACTGCTGGTGGCTGTCACTGATAGCACGGCGGCTCTCCACAGCCCCCATGGTCTTACACAGAGGTTTCAAAATTAGACTAAGGAAAAAGAGAGATCAGCCCAAACCAGATTTTTATTATATAGTCTCAGAATATAGGATAGTTTCAGCAGACCCATCGCTTGGAAAAGCTGATATACGCGAAACAGTGACTGTTCAAAAAATTACTTGAGATTTGGGAGATTCTCTGGATTATAAAGAAGCAGAATGTTTATGAAGCAAAAAATCTGAAAATTGACCTCCTCCATTATAACTAAAATCTTGGTTTAGCCTACTAAATGGAAGCGAAATACAATTGAATAAACGAGATCCAAAGTACACTGAAGATAATCAACATTTTTAAATACTGATGGTTTGTATTATATTGTGTGACTACTAATCTAGTTTAAAAATAGATACCATTTGCTTTTTTTAGCAAATGCACAAAAACCAGTCACAGTTTGACCCAATTGCTGTGGAAGGATTTGTGGCTGTTAGCTTTCTTTTACCTAGTTGTTCTTCCAGAAATGCAGTGTCTTTTGGAGTAAATTATTTGGGCTATCAGCTACACTTGTCTACAATTATTCAAATCTCGTGTGATTGTTCTTTGCTTGGCTTTATAATTGAGCATATTCACATCCTCCTTTACTCTGCCTTGGGCAGCTAAAAAAAAAAAGATAAGTTATTACTGTCATTTTTTAATAGGTATATACAATTATTAAACTTTGAGATGTCCTAGTCGTGCCCTACTGTATGAAATCATCTTGTCTGTGGCAAAATTTCCTTTAAGGAGAAACTGTGCTCTAACAGCAGAACCACTATAATTATTTCCTCAATAAGTTTGACATTTGTGACTCCATTATGTTGGGAGTCATGATATAAGAGTTTTTATGGTCTTTTCCATTTCACCCAGAGCTCTCCAGGGAGCAAGGACAGGAGGCACTGAGTGAGCGAAGGCAAGCCCAGTGATGTGGTGTATCAGCTCGTAAGAGCCCTTTTCTGCTTTGTGGGACCAGGGACATTCCCCGTGGTCACCCGCTGAAGCCTCTTCCTCACAGGGCCAGAGCAAGAGAGTGCCATTTTAAACCAGTGCCCTGATTTATAAGGGAGAAGTGTTTCAATTATCCGCTGCTGGCAGATGTCCATGCAGCAGGGAGCCCACAGTGCGCGTTCCTCTCACCGACTGGAAACTAGACCAACCAGACTAGATCAGCAGAGTCAGAAATCTCCTCTGCCCTCTGTGAGGGCACATGTCTAAGGGACTTAACAGTCACTGCTGTCTGCATTTTAAAAAATAAACTCCTGGCTTTCCGAGGCCAAACTTCACTATTGCAACTGCATGCTGTGGAAATGTGACGCACCTTCTGCTTGTGCAAACTGGGTGAAGCACGTCAGCTATCTGTGGATGCAATTTGCTGAAATCGCCTTTGAAAATTTGAGCCTTTTCTGGCCCGAGTTTTCTGCTCACTGTGGAAAATTGAGTCCTACACAGTCCACTGAGGAGCAGGGGGGCTGAACAGATTGCTTCCCTGCATTTCTCTGCAGAGAAGCTGGGGCGAATGCTTTGTTCTCCTGCTCAGAATACTGCAAATTTCAAGGAAGGAGATCTTCCCTCTGGCTCCAGATCTCTTTTGTTCAAAGCATCCCTCTTCTTCACATGTGCTGCACTCCTGCCCACCTTCCCGCAGTTCCTAACATTCGCCCCCCTGTCTAGCAGGTTGAGCGTCATCCCCAACTAAAGAGCAGCCAAGGAAATGGATTTGGGCAGCACAGTGCCTGCAAATGATTTTTTTTTTATGAGATAGATAGAAAAAAAATACCTTATGTTGGCACTTTTAGGCCCCTTGAGCCATTCTGATAATCACTGAAGGAAACACGATATTGCAGTAACTGTCTGGCAAGTGCATGAAAAGCTGCAGTAAATCTTACCATTGTGTTTCTGCAGAAAGCCAATGACTTTTTCCAGCACAGTAGTTTTGTCCATTTTGCGAGTGTTGCCTGGAAGCATGGAGCTGAGCTCTTTGATGAGAACATTGAACTGATCACGCCTCTTCTTCTCAGACTTGTTACGTGAAGCCCTGTAGACAGGGGGAAAAAAAAGGGGGAAAAAAAAGGATGAGCAGACAAGGAGGAAAAATCATCATGTACCTCCTCTTTGGAGTGTATACACATGAAAATTAGCTTGCTGTGTGCCTCAGTATGTGAAGATTGACACTGGCCTCCAACAAAGCTGCAGAGACAAGTAGGAAGCGACTGTTCCTACGTCCTGTTCTTGTCTTTGGGCCCCCTTTAGAGTCCAGCAGGGAGATGGAGGGTCTGCTCGCCCCTCTGTGCTGCCTCTGGACACTCTGGTCGAGCCTATCAGCTCAGCATTAAGCCTGTAGGTGAAGGAGCTCTGTCCATCTCCTAGGCATGCGCAGGATCTTGAAAGTTCACGCAGCCTCTGAGGAGGCACTCACAGCAAGAAGAAATAGAAATACTGTGACGACAGTAAAACTGTCCATAAAGGAGAAAGGTGGGGACTGGTAAAACTGTGGGTCACACCCATCTGTGCAATCTCTAACAGGAGAGAGGGACCCCGGTCCTGCAGCTCAGCCATCGCACTGGAGTTGGGTTGATCTGGAGGGACCTGCCCACTCTGGTCACAGGTCCTCTGGCTACCTCCAAGCTGGCTTACAGAGAGGAATCGGGCTGTTGTCTTCCAGTCATTAAGATCAGGGACCTGAGCAGAGGTTGCTGCAGCTCCCAGCTAGTTCATATGCCACCTAGTTCAGTCTCCCTTCCAAGGTGACAAGGGCAAGCAGGAAGGAGGGCATCAGCACAGCTCATCCCAGCATGGACCAGGTCTGAGGCTGGGATGTGTTCCCAGGCCTGAGGGCTCAGAAGTGCTAGCAGGGGTCCCCTGCTTGCCCCTAATCTCTGTGTGCCACTGGGTAAATCACATAAAGTCATGGTGCCCTGACTCTTTAGGTGTAAAATAGGGACTCTCCAGCTTTCTTCACCGGTCTTGTCTGTTTAGCTTGCAGACTCCTGAGAGAGAGATTGCTTCTGCTACTGTGTTTGAAGAGCTTATAAGAAGAAAGGACCTGATGTCATCTGGGGTGTTTTGGCACCATCATAATACTGTCATTAAAGCTGTTGATAATCTTTTCAGTGTGTGCACGTTATTTTTTTTTTAGTTCTATGTCAACCTATACACGAGCAAGTGTTTTCTGAATTGTTCCCATGAATACGACAATCTTTCTACTTGGAGGGTATCACCTGGACTTCTGTAGCCATGTGAAAACAGAAATAAATATAACCCAGAAAGTTTGTCTGTTCTTCTGAAAGGTCCTCAAGCAGACAAGATTTGCCTTGTTAATTACGTAAAGATCTAAAAATCTGGTTACATGTAGACAGGAAAGAAAAGCCAAGAGGTCGGTTCTCACTCTGAGTTTCTCAGTCCCAGCTAACTCTGCTGTACCTCATAAGCAGCTCTGGATGCACATTGCTGAAAATCAGAGCAAAATTTAGCCCAGCATCTACATCCCCCCCAAGGACCCGTATGGCAATAAACATTTTCAGCAGAGAAATCACTGCAGAGGCTTCTGGATGTTACTACTGACAGAGGGGTAATTTTTGTTTGTCTTGCTCTCAACCCTGAACATACTTGGAGATACACTGGATAGAAGCCAACACTTGATTATTTTACAGCTTTGAACACAAGAGATTGGGTGGATACTGCCTGACTGATTTCAGCCTGTTCTTATTACAGTGCAAAAGGCTGTCAGAACAAGATGTGAAAAGCTCCAGCCTTATCCTGTTTCTGTACAGTTCAAGGGGACGTTAAGAACATCAACATTTTTCTTCCTCATAATTCAATCCTCAGTTCATTTTAAGCTTAAAGGGTCTTGATCTCCCTGAAAATAAAATAAAAAAACAACTGTCTATAGAGAAAGTGTTGCTTTTTCCAAAAAAATAAAGATGCTTTGACAGAAATATAAAGTTTCTATTTTTAACACTTGACATTTTATTCACAAAGGAAACATAAAAACTCCTCTAGTGGAAATATCTCTACCAAGATCTGAATTGACTATCACAGTAAAATCTTATAAGGGGAAAAAAATGAGACACCCCCTACAATTTGGTCATCTAAACTATCCCTGCACAGTTGTAAATGCTTTGTTCAGTCCAGTTGTAAATGTCTTAAATAATGCAGTTTTCATGACTTCCCTTGGAAGATTATTCCCTAGCCTTGCTTACTTCACTGCTAGGGCATATCATTTACAGTAAGCCAAAACACTCTCTGTCTTAATTCCATACTATTTGTCCCAGTTATCCTCCCTCCTTGCTACTCCAAAAAAAATGCAGCATATCCAAGGGGAAGGAGACACAGTATGAATAAAATCTGGATTTTTAGTGAATACAGCTAAAGGCAATAGAGGACAGCTTGAATTCAGAATGATCAAAATCACCCATTTAAAATGTGTTCTAAATAGCCATTTTTATTCTCTTACACATTTGCTGCTTCTTGTCTTAAAGACAGACTGATACTTGCTGACTAGTAACCATTACACCATGCTGACTGACAATGAAATGTGACTTTACATTAAATTTCATATTTCTTTTTGCTGTCCAGGTGGGATATGTTATATATGCATCAAAGCAAGTAACCATACCACATACCTTCATTCAGATTCTTAAATGTACTTTTTATTGGAGTGGAAAATGGCAGCTGATAGTCCTTATTTATTAAGCACTTACTTATGGTTCACTTCAAGCTGATTTTGGCTGGAATGTGGAATTCAATTGAATTGCAAAAAAATTGTTCTAAAATAATTTACTATTAAAGCAAACTGAAAGAAAAGCAGATAGAGAAAAAAGTGCACAAAGCATGCTTTTTGTTTAAAATTAATTAATATATAAAACAAAGTAAGCCTCATCTAGCATCAAAGACTTGAAAATGAAATGATGGTTTCTGATCTCCAGAAGATCAGTAGTCCTCAAAGAGGTCTTCGATGCTCCCAAGTGTGGTGCCATCATATCCACATTTTAGTCCTCGTGTCTTTGGAGTGAAGTAGTGCCTTAGGAAGTCAGAGGATGCAGAATGGAGCTCAAAATAACCAGTGTTGTGAAGGAAGAGCTATGCATCTTGGCCAAATATGAAACAATTGGCCCAGGGGTGGGAGTGCAGGTGCTTCTCCTTGGGAGAGGATGGAGCCTCTTCTCAGCATGGGTGGGATGTCTGTGTAATACAACCTGTACATGTCTAATAAATTGCAGCAGACAGTAAATGGTGTGTTTGCATTAGTCACACTTCCAACTTGAGAAACCCATCTCCTGGCTTGGATCCGTTCCCAAAGAGTTAGATCCAGAAAGTTCCAGTCTCGCCTGCTTTTTACTCAGGCAAAGAAAGAAGAGAACAATTTTCTTGGTTTTTTCACCCCCTCTCGTGTTTCTCAGCACTGAGGGACCCAGTCCTTATACCAAATAGAACAAAGAAATTGTTTCCCCTGTGGCACAGGACAGATGGGAGTCCTCAGTTTTCAACACACAACAGCAAAATGTTCAGCCAATGGCTTCTCCCAAGTTTGACTCTCTTTAAAGCTTTGGAAGAAAACCTGTAGCTTTTAAACGAATCTGAATGGTTTTAGTATACTGCAGTAACTTTAGATCTTCATGAAGCCTCTCGTGATTTCAAACAATTTCAAAGTTAGATAATTTAGATTTATTTCTAAAATGTACATTTCTAAATGTACCCAAATTACAATTTAAAGAAGCAATTTCCTTTTTTCATTTTCAAAGTTATCTTTTTTTTATCCACCTTGATAGAGGCTTGCCCCAGGGTATGACAAAATTTCCCTCCAGGAACAAATGGCATGAAAACCATACCAGATGGTGATGCCAATTGCTGATAGTGAGGATACGTGTTACCCTATTTTTGTCCTATGTACATTCATTTAACGCGGGGTTTTTTTAAACAATTAGCACACAAATATCTTGAAGATAATCAGGCTGTAAGTGTGTGAAGCGGTGATACAAGGTGGGCTCCCTTCCCCTGCTCCCCCCTTCCCTGATGCCGGGGCTCTGGGTAAGCGTGACACCTCCCGCTGCGCTACACCCTCTCCAAAGAGGCGTCTCTTTGCGATGCGGCGTGGCGGCGGGAGGCATCCCTTCCCCGGATCCACCTCCTGCCCCGGCCCCAGGTGCCTGCCTGGTTGACAGATGGCTGGGCAGAGCCGCACACAGAGCCGTACCCCACGTCGGCCCTCTCCCGGGCGTGAAGCCCCCCGTGAAGAGGGGCAGCAGCGGGGCTCCGGGGGCTGGCGGGCCCCTGGCCTCAGCGGATCACCCCTCGCAGGCCTAAGGGGAGGCAGTCAGGTCAGCGCTTTGCTCCCCATATCACAGGCAGGCCTTCTGCAGCCTGAGCACGCACACGTTAAGAGGAGGGAGCGAAGGGGAACCGTTGAGCTCGGTTGCAGCCTGTGCTGACCTATATTGGTGAGAAAAAGCTGCGGGGAGGAAAGAAGCGGAGAAGGAATCAGAAGAGATGAAACTGGATCAACTAGTTGTGCCTGGACTGGAAATACTCTCATTAGAGGGAACCAAAGGGAAAAGTGCGGGCAACCCATGGCTCCCTCTAAAGCAATTAAACAGCGGGCTGCGGTATCGGTAACACGTCCAGAAAAAAAACCCTCAAATGCTTCCAAACAGCTTTTCTGCAGATGCCAGTCAGATCTGACAGTTATCAAGAGTTTTATTGCCATGGGTCTTCTGCCTTGAAACACATCCTTCCCCTCCCCACAAACTGTTCACAACAATTTCCCACTAACCAGGACTTGATGATGGAGTGCAGAATGTATGTGGATAAAGCTTTCTGCCCATTTAGGGCTGACACAGCACTTTTCATTGTCTTTCTCTTCTCTGAAGGTAGCTTCTGAGTGTTTTCATTACTGTGAGATAGGCATTGCTGAATAAATGACCATAATAATAGGGAAACCCCTCACTTCTTTAGTTCTTTTTCTTTTGCAAAATGTTTTTTTTGTAAAAACCCCGCATTTTTATACACTCCGGAAGCTTGGATGATGTATTATAGTGGCAGGAGTACGTTGTTGGTTCTTCAGTTCTCGTGTTCCGCAGTAATGTGAAGAAAACGATCAATGCCTTTTCTTTTTTGACATTTTCCACAGGAAACATTGCTACGTTATTTTCTTCTTACAGGGTAGCCAAGAATAGGAATCTGTGAGATGGCCGTTTTTCAAGTTGTGCTTGGCTGTATTTTACTCTCTCTCTCTCTGATTAATTGATTACGGATAAAACAGCTTCTGCAGCAACAAACAGTATCAAGCTCATCACAAGTTAAACAGAGAGTTATAAAAGAAAAAGTGCTCACCTCTTTGCCCTGTCTTTCTCATCTTCATCCATTAGATTGTCTAAGCAGTTTTTTCTGTTGAAGGAATGCGAGAATCGTTATGAATTGTCATTTTGTTAGCTCTACTTGTAGGTTAATCTCAGAGTCACTCTCTTTCATTTTAATAACAGAGTGATGATATCCAGGTCAGATAAATGTGTCAGCAGTGCTTTATCCCACAGTCCTTGATTTTAGGAACCATCCATTGTGGATAATGTTATTCCTGAGCACCACGCTAGCCTTAGGAGCTCCAGCCAGGGATCAAGGCTCCCAGGCACAACATGGTGCGCCCGCACAGTACAGAACCAGTCTCTTCTTAGGGGATTCTTTGGTGTGGAGGTTACTCTCTGCAAACTTGCAAACTGGATGAACCCTGGGGTCTGCCCAAGTTGAAAAGGCATTTTCAGCACCCCCACATTCCCCCAAAAACCATCCCTGGTGCAAAAGCCAGCATCACCGATGCCTCTGACTGCTCAGGTGGAGCTTCCTACTGGGAGGCTCTTCGTCCTCCTCTGTGGGCCTGACCTGAAGCCCAAAGAGACAGTGGTAACTATACTGAATTACACCCCAAATTCAAAGTGTCCTTATAAATCCCGCTGCTTAAGCTGCGCTGTGAAAAAACCCTCACATATCCAAGCAACGGCCGACAGACTGCCTGCCTGGTGGTGCCAGCACCGAGCATGGGGACCGTGCCATCCCCGTTACTCTTTTTGTTAATCTTCACCAAAACATTGTGGCCTGCTGTCAGGTTTATAGTCCAATTCTTCTGGCAGTTTGAGTTGTAAGGAGAAAGTAGTCTGAGCACAAGATGTGTTCATAAAGCCACAGAGTAAAAGGGGGTAAATTGGGTAAAGTAAGTAAATTCGTGTAGGCAAGGTGAAGGGAAAAATATAAGAGCAGCCCAGATGAAGGCTGAGATCCTCAGAAACACTTGTTGCCAGCTCACTGCCCTCCTCTCCTTTGCTCCGTGGCCTTATGAGAAAGTAATCACAGAATCACAGAATCATTAAGGTTGGAAAAGACCTGTAAGATCAAGTCCAATCACCAACCCAACACCACCATGCCCACTAAACCATGTCCCGAAGTGCCACGTCCACACGTTTTTTGAACACCTCCAGTGAGGGTGACTCCACCACCTCCCTGGGCAGCTTATTCCAGTGTGTTACCACTCTCTCAGTAAAGAAATTTTTCCTAATATCCAGGCTGAACCTCCCCTGGTGCAACTTGAGGTCATTTCCTCTTGTCCTGTCACTCGTCACTTGGGAGAAGAGGCCAACACCCACCTCTCTGCAACCTCCTTTCAGGTAATTGTAGAGAGCAATAAGGTCTCCCCTCAGCCTCCTCTTCTCCACACTGAACAACCCCAGCTCCCTCAGCCGCTCCTCATCAGACTTGTGCTCCAGACCCCTCACCAGCTTCGTCGCCCTTCTCTGGACACGCTCCAGCACCTCAATGTCCTTCTTGTAGTGAGGGGCCCAAAACTGGACACAGGATTCGAGGTGCGGCCTCACCGGTGCCCAGTACAGGGGCACGATCACCTCCCTACTCCTGCTGGCCACACTATTTCTGATACAGGCCAGGATGCTGTTGGCCTTTGTTGTGGTTTAGTCCCAACCAGCAACTAATCACCACACAGCTGCTCACTCACTCCCCCTCCTCAGCTGGACAGGAGATAGAAAATATGATGAAAGGCTCATAGGTCAAGACAAGGACATAGGGAGATCACTCACCAATTACCATCATGGGCAAAAGAGACTCGAATTGGGGAAATTAGTTTATTTATCACCAATCAAAAATCAGAGTAGGATAATGAGAAATAAAACCAAATCTTAAAAACACCTTCCCCCCACCCCTCCCTTCTTCCTGAGCTCAACTTCACTCCTGATTTTCTCTACCTCTTCCCCCCGAGCGGCGCAGGGGGACAGGGAATGGGGGTTGCGGTCAGTTCATCACACGTCGTTTCTGCCGCTCCTCCCTCCTCACACTCTTCCCCTGCTCCAGTGTGGGGTCCCTCCCATGGGAGACAGTTCTCCACAAACTTCTCCAACGTGGGTCCCTCCCACGGGCTGCAGTTCTTCACGAACTGCTCCAGAGTGGGTCCTTTCCATGGGGTGCAGTCCTTCAGGAACAGACTGCTCCAGTGTGGGTTCCCCACGGGATTGCAAGTCCTGCCAGCAAACCTGCTCCAGCGTGGGCTCCTCTATCTCTATGGGTCCACAGGTCCTGCCAGGAGCCTGCTCCAGTGCAGGCTTCCCATGGGGTCACAGCCCCCTTCAGGCATCCACCTGCTCTGTCATGGGGTCCTCCACGGGCTGCAGGTGGATATCTGCTCCACCGTGGACCTCCATGGGCTGCAGGGACACAGCCTGCCTCACCGTGGTCTTCACCAGGGGCTGCAGGGGAATCTCTGCTCCAGCGCCTGAAGCCTCTCCTCCCCTCCTTCTTCACTGACCTTGGTGTCTGCAGAGTTGTTTCTCTCACATATTCTCACTCCTCTCTTCCCCAGCTGCCATTTCCCAGTTCTTCCCCCTCATTCTTAAATATGTTATCACAGAGGCGCTACCACTGTTGCTGATGAACTCGGCCTTGGCCAGCAGCTGGTCCGTCTTGGAGCCGGCTGGCATTGGCTCTATCGGACATAGGGGAAGCTTCTAGCAGCTTCTCACACAAGCCACCCCTGTAGCCCCCCCCCCCGCCCCCCCGGCTACCAAAACATTGCCACGCAAACCCAATACAGCCTTCTTGGCCACCTGGGCACACTGCCGGCTCATATTCAGCCGGCTGTCAACCAGCACCCCCAGGTCCTTTGCTTTAGCTGTAATAACTTCAGCTGGAGGAGGAAGCCCTGTGCTGCCTGCAGCCTCTCATGGCACCTCGCACCCATGTCAGAGCACAAAAGCCGCGTGCTGCTGCATCCCATACAAATATTTTCCAAACCGGCAGCACAATGCCGCTACAAACCCTGGATATTGTCAGAGTGTCATTTTCAAAGCTGCAGTGTAATGACAGGCAATGATAACACTCTTTTTCAAAAATCAATGTTTCTCATTTAATGAGTCCTGAACATGTAAGACGTGAATAAAATTGGAGGGGGGAGGAGGGAAGTTAATTGCCATGCATTTTTTAAGCCCATGGTATTTTCCACATATGAGTCACACAGAAATTTGCCTGTTTAAAGAACATTTTATGAAAAAACAGGAGTGAAAACTTATTGATAGTAAGAACAGTGGATAAATTCCCTCCTTCTGCTACTAGTTCTCTTACAGCAATATTTCACCTGCTCATTACTCAACAGTTAGCTAAGAACATGAAACTACCCTGTAATTTTTATCAAATATAAGAATAATGAGGAATTAAAGCCACGGGTCACTGATTGGAGGGTAAAGTTACTACTTCATGGCATTCAGGTCATTGATGGAGGAGCATAAATAGGAAATATGAAGGCCAAGGGACTGGCTTTTTTAGTCATAACTGGCAACTTTAAGTTACTGAATTCCATTATACAGAACAAAATAATAAATAATACCATGTAGTTTTCAGATGTTTTTTCAGATATTTGTTTGGCCTTGCAAAACAGCCAAGTCAGCCATGTCACAATCCATATTTTAGACTAGGAAAATTTATAGACCCAGTTTAATTTTATTTACCAGTGCTTTACAAATACTTTAGGTGGTTATTTGCCCAGTCCCAGAAACAGGCTGCTAGCCCAACAAGTGTGTTTTCAAATAATTCAGGCTCAAATGCAGTGCCAAAGTTCAGTGTTTTTTGTTGCTATTTGCTCACTTGTTGCAACCAAAATGTTCACCTATGTTATTAAAGAATAAAGAAGACATCAGTAATACGGCAAGGGTTAGCGTTTAGGATTTTGCTGTCTTTCTTTGATAGACCTTTGCTCAAAGTGCTCTGTTGTGTGCAACCTTGTTGAATCTAGGGTGTGACAAGGAAAATGGGGCAGTGTCAGCAGAAGAATCGCTTTTTCTGAATCTTTGAAGGTCGTCCACTGCTGCACCAAGGTCTCCTCTGGTTGTAACAGATTCCCAGTAGAAAGCAGAAATATGGGAACAAGAGCTCTGGGTGGCTCTGAGGAAGATGGGGGTGGATGGGGCAGTCAGCATCAGTGCTGCTCAGCCCTGGCTGTTTTGGAGAGGCACAACGTACCTAATGGAAAGGGGCTTCCTACAGCTGTACCCTATAAACCGTCAAGGAATTACACTGCCGGGAAGCCTCTACCCTTATGAGAGAGCAACAGGTCTAACCGGTCTGTTCTGCCAAGGATTTGGCTAGCTCTGTAAAGCAATTCATGGCCAGCTTCCAGTAAACAAGGCTTCTCACTGACTGACATGAAATTCTGGACCTGCTGTGCTGTTGCTAGTGTTAGACAATATCTAATTGTCATTTTGCTTCTGTTTGCTCACACGGCAAAATCTCCAGAGCATCGTAAGCATTGCTAACAGCATTTGCCAGTACATATGTACCATATGAAATTAAAACTGTTCTCAATAAAATAGATACAGCAGAGTATACAACTGCTGTGAACTGCTACTGCCATCCCTCTCCTGAGCCACACTAGATGCTGGCTTACACCTGGAGGAGAAACCCATGGCATGGAGCTTCGGTATATGTGCTTAGTGCAACCTGCTTGCTCTATGTTATCCTTCCAGTCCCTCAGCTGGGAGAGTCCCAGATAGCAAACTGGAAATATACTCTCTCATCCCTGTGAGTGCCTGGTTTAGGAGGCAATTCTGGCTTGTTGCAATGACAGAGGCAGGCAGTAAATGCCATGGCTCTGTGCCATGGCTCCCCTGCAAAGAGGTGACATAAAAAACAAGTAACACAAGGATTTCTCAAAATTTGAACAATCCTTTCATGCTAACAAAGAGAATTGGAAACCTACGGGTAACAACAGCACGTGGTGTAACTCCGGCCAATGCAATATTTAACAGTGACAGTTACATTTGGAGCTTCATTAATACCATCATTATCAACAAGGAGTGAAGAACCTATCACTCAAAAAGATGGGAACAACCTGGAATAAGGAGGAGAAAGCTCATGTACTCCCATCAGGACGATGCTCAGACAGACACACAGAAAGATGCACACCCACAAGCAGGGAAGAGTAGCATTTTGGAAACAAAAGACTGGCTAAAACTGTTAACCATGTACCCCCGGCTTAGTTATCAGGTAGAGAATTATAGCACAAACATCCCCCCCACATTCATTCATACAATGAATAGTTGCTTGGGAAAGAAGTAATTCATGCAGAGTGCCAGCTCGCTCCAGGGACTCTCCAGAAGAAAGGTTGCACATGTTTATTTTGATACAGTCTATTCCCAGTGGACGCAGAGCTTGCACTATAAAATTCATCTGGCACTGATCACCTTATCCTGCGCTGGAAACACAGTTTTTAGTGTGTTAAACTACTACTCTTCTGTGTGGGTGAGGTTGGTTTCTCTCCTTCCTGCCCTACTGCTTATAAGGATACACTATAAAATGACTGACATTCAAATATAAGTACTCAGCTGTTGATTTCCCACCAAGTTGCCACGTGGCCAGCTAATCTCAGTTCCTACTAATCAGCCTGACATTTAACAAGAATTTTTAATCATATTTGTTTAACTCAGCTGAATTAAATCAGAGACATAAATCTCCATTAGAGGTCCTGGGATGTGCCTGGGGACGCCTGGTGAGAAATCACAGTGCTTGTGCTCCTCTGGCTCTGTGTCGGGCAGCTGGGGGGAAAGACTGGGCTGTTCCTCCCCTCCACTCTCTGGCATGGTGGGGTGTCTGCCTCCACCACCCCACAGGCCTGCTTGGGGTATTCAGCCACTTGTTCTGTATAGGGCATGTTCAGCCCTGGGGAGTGGAGTACTGCCCGCCATACCCTGGTGTTGCTTCCCACCCACTACAGATATACCTGAGCCTCCCTCGGACCTCACCCTCAGACCACTTAGAATGCTGGTATAATACCACCATCCTAAGTAAAGATGATGATATTACACTTGGAGAACAATCTTCTCACAGACAGGGGATGGGCAAGGGTTGTATGGAAAATTGGGACACTGGGAAGAAACATCTTGGACCACCTTCTGGCCTCTGGGCAGAACCTCCCCAACAACTGTTAACTTTGTGAGGAGAGAAGAAAAAGCGCAATAGGGTGGAGGGCAGACATGCCCCCGTGCCTTCCAGACACTTCGCTCAGCCTCCAGTGCCCATCTCTGCTGAGTGTTACTTCTGCAAGATGCTGAGCGCTGCCTCAACAGCAAGCTACCCTCTGGTTCCCTCTTCAAAGGGAAAGAAAGAGGCTGTTAGCAAAGAGTTCAGCCTTATAAAGGAGGCATGTGGGTATGTTCGGTGGTTCAGGATTCAAAGGCCAGATCCACCCACGTACAGCATCCCGTGCATAGGATCCAAGACATAGGAAGAAGGCACTGAAGGGGAGTACAGGCTCTGGGCATGAACCAGGGGGGACAGTTTCTGTCCACCCACTAGCATAGGTGACAGTGTGGCTGGGTCACTGCACTGGTACAGCTGCCAGGTCCCCTGCCTGGGGATGATGGAGAAGGTCTGACGGGCACTGTGGTCAGACAATGGCATTGTCCTATGGGTGCTCCACAGCGTGGGTTAGATGGGCACTTGCCCACACTGGGGGAGCACCGCTGTGGCTTGGCGCTAGCAGCTGTACCCCCTTCCTCTCAGCTAAGGCAGAGCTCTGAAATGAAGTAAACCACACGAACAAGTAAGGCATTTCCCTTCCAAGCTTTGCTGGGGGGCAAAGAGAAAGATTAGCAAATGGGAAGCTGCAGGAAAGGTCACAGAGTGACAGTGACCATCTGACCATGTTAAATGCCTTGTTCCATGTTCCTCTGACGTGAATGAAGCACTCGAATATCCCACCACAAGGGCTATGGCACGAACACACAGAGGAAGGATTTGTATAAACACAAATCAGAATAAATCAACAGATTCATAGACATATCAAACTGAACTGCACCCCTCCATCCTTATTTTTTGGATGTAAACCTATGAACTGTTACAAGAACATGCTAGAGTCCATAACTAAATACAGTGCAATCCCACCCATAGCAATCAAAATTGATTTATCAAAATGTAAACAGAGTAACCTTAAGAAAACTTAAGAAAATATAGTAAAAAATCACTTTCCTGATAATATACGTTGTTATTTGAGAAGGGATTGTGACTTTTCAGTGGCAGAATGGCAATCTGCAGTTACCACGGGTTATGTAATGCCGTGATTGTTATGGGAATTATTGTTTTTATGAGTAAAGGAAAAATCCAGTAACATGGTAGGTGTCCAGCTTTAGAGTTGCAACTATTTTTGCCTGACAGTGTGCAGCTTAGTCTTCCTGCATTCAGTAGATTACTACATTTTGTTTACACTACAGAAGAGGTTGTTTAGAGGTTTCCAAAAAAGAAAAGAAGAAAATTTTTTTGAGAAAATATTGGACTTCGCAAAACTCATGGGCTTCTCCATGTTTCATACATATGTGTACAATGAATCTTTAGATAGTAACGTGTTTAAAGCAAAAGACACATTAAAAAATAATCCAAATGCGGACAATGAAAATGATGGAATTTGACATAAATTAATGCTCCACTCTTCTGAACTGGGGATGGCAGGGACATGCTCACAGGTAATGCAGCTGAGTATTACGAGATCATGATGAAGAGAAGTAAAGTCTCAGAGCATATTCTGGTTTTACTCTTTACAGTATTCCCATTTAGTGCGAAGAGGTATTCTTTTCCACGTCAGTAACCTTGCACCTATTTCTGTGTGCTATTAGGCAGCTTCCCCCCTCTACCCTGGTGCCAGTTGAATTTTAGGGTGTGCAGCCTGCGAACCCTCTACAGATGTGGTATAATTCGCCTGAGTTTAAGTCAGGAGTGAAACGGCTGACGTCAGCAGCGCCGTGCTGGAGTGTGGCCAGGGTAAATGAGAGGCGTCGTTTATCTCTAGCTTGTGAGCAACGCGGAAAGTTTGTGCGGCGCTTGGGATCTCTGATGAAGATCAGTACATACATGCTCGTTATCTTCCTTATTATTATTGCTGAATGACTAAAACCATTCAGACTTCAGTGAACAGGCTAAGTGAATCCCCAGGTTCAACTGCTGCTCTGCTCTTCCCTTGCACGGCTGGAAACAGAAAGGCAAACAAATTAAACTAACATTAATCAGCAAAGACTGCCATCTGTATAACTTGGAGCACTTCTCCGTGTGCCCGTCCCCTTCCAGCAATGCTAAACAGGATTAGCCTTCTGTGGGCGGACGGGGAAAGTAGGTCAGTTCGGTAACATCACTGCGTGTGATGAACGGAGGAGGTTGTGACTGCAATGGTCTGCCGGCAGCCCTCTCACTGTCTGAATGAGCCACGGAGACGAAGCACCTGGCCTTGCCATGGGGCACACGAGGCAGCTCAGAGCCCCACGTCCCTGCAGGGCGACACCTGCCATTGGCAGAAGCAGGGGTTTTGCGAAGCATGGCCGGTGCATTGGCATTAATGGGTGCATTTCAAAAAGGAAACCGAGGCACGGGACAGCTAAAGGCTTAGTAACTACTAGTTGGTGCACAGCCAAACATTTGTCAAAGTTTATGCATGAGGAAAGTGGCAAGGGATGGTAAGCCATCCAGTGGAGGTATTGTCTTTCTCTGTTGACTGTATTGGATGTGGAGGGATGGTGGCAGGAAAGCCAAAGCTCACCCAGAGCTGACACCTGCAGGGCATGTCAAGGGCAGCAAGAAGAGCTTCTGCTGCTACATCAGTAGTAAAAGTCTGAACAAGTAAGGTGTGGGACTGCTGCAGTATTGGGTGTGGGTGGGGAGGTGAATTAGTGACAGCAAACACAGGTAAGGCTGACGTACTGATGCCTTCTATGCTGCAGTCTTCACCAGCAAGGTCTCCCAGGCCTTTGTGTTGGAGGCAGGGTCAGAGAGGAGCAGAAGGACCAGCAGCGGGTGAGGGTCAACTCAGGGAATTTGAGGGCGCTTGAGGGAAGTTGACCCGTACAAGTCGATGGGGCCCAACCACCTGCCTCCATGGATACTGTGAGAGTCGGTGGTGTCCCTTCTAGGCTGATCTCTCATCTTTGAGAGGTCACGGAGATGGGGGAGGTCCCTGATGGCTGGAGAAAGGCAAACGTTGCCTTCAAAAAAGGCCAAAAGGGTGATCCAGGGAGCAACAGGCCAGTCAGCCTCACTTCAGTCCCTGGGAAATCATGGAGCAAGTCCTCTTGGAGCACATCTCTGGACACATGAAAGAGAAGGTGATCAGAAACAGTCAGCATGGATTTACCAAGAGTAACCTGACTGCCTGCTATGATGAAATGACAGGATCTGTGGATGGGGAGAGAGCAGTGGACGTTATTTATGTAAGCTTCATGTTCAAAGGCAGGGCTGTTGTCACGGGGGTATCCAGAGAGGCTGGAGGAAAGGGCTGACAGGAACCTCATGTAATTCAATGGGGACAATGCCAAGTCCTGCACCTGGGAATGAAGAGCCTTGGGCTCTGATACCGGCTGGGGATGGACTGACCAGGACTGACCAGGGAGCAGCTCTGCAGGAAAGGCCCTGGGAGTCCTGGCAGGCAGCAGGCAGAGGACTGTGCATGAGCCGGTGGTATGCCTTGGTGATGAGGATGGCCAACAGCACCCTGGGCTGCATAGACTGCACAGCCTGATCAAGGGAAGGGATTATCTCACTTGACTCAGACTTGCTAGACCACATCTAGGGTAGTGTGTCTGGTTTTGGGCCTCCCAGCACAGAAAAGAGATATTGGAGGGAGCTCAGCAGAGAGCCCCCAAGGCGGTGGGGGCTGGAGTACTTGCCCCATCAGGAGGTGCTGGGGGAGCTGGGCTGGTTTGGTCTGGACAAGAGATGGCTT
The DNA here is from genome assembly GCF_030936135.1 of Gavia stellata. Classification (NCBI taxonomy): domain Eukaryota; kingdom Metazoa; phylum Chordata; class Aves; order Gaviiformes; family Gaviidae; genus Gavia; species Gavia stellata. The sequence goes on from NC_082594.1 coordinate 71,487,637, forward strand.
TGGGGCACCTTACAGCCCGCCCATGCCTACAGGGAATCAATGAGGAGCCGGAGCTAGGCTCCTCATGGTGGTGCAGGATGAGAGAGTGAGAGATAATGGGCATAAATAGAAAGAAGAGAGGAGAACCTTTTCTCCATGAGGACAGCCAGGCAGTGGAGCAGGCTGCCCAGAGAGGCTGTGCCATCCCCATCCTTGGAGGTTTTCAAGACCTGATTGAACAAAGCCTGAGCAGCCTGGTCTGACCTCAAAGCTGGCCCTGCTTTGAGCAGGAGGTTGGACCAGAGACCTCCTGAGGTCCCTTCCAACCTGAATTGTCCTGTGATTCTGGATGTACGGAGCTGGCGACCACCAGGAACATCCTAAGCATATCAGTCCCCTTGAATTAGTTCCTATATTGTATATGTTGCTGAAATCTATTTTATTATGCTTTTGCTCTTCTGTGCTACAAATAGCTTGTGCACTGTCTCCCCTACACTGACATCCCTCCTGCTTTATAAACCTGCCATCTAGGAGAAAAGAATGTGAGATACACATCTTAACATTGTATGTCTGTATGTCATGTGTCTGTCATGTCACTCTTAGTTGATGATTTAAAGAAATATTCACTTCATGACAGAATTAGCAAAAAAGAAGAATGCCTCTCATGAGAATGGCCCTTGACTTATTCTTCTCTCTCTACTTCTCATGTTCTTAACCTGTTTTAGGTATTTATAAAACTTTAATCCTCATACTATCAGAAGTCACAAATGTATGAAGACTTTAACATGTGCTTAACTCTATACTGCTAAAAGAAGTCCCTCATGGATGTGTATCTTTGCAAAATCCAGGCCTAAATGTGGAGGTAGAGGTGCACAGATTATTTTGTAATTATTAGCTCTGAAATTGTCCCTTGAAAATGGTCTCAGTTATAAAGTATTCTCAGTTGTAAAAATCTGTTAAAGTTTATTTGCTTCTGCAAATATTTAAATAAGTAGAATAATATAACGTCTCACCTATGATCTTCTGATGGTCAAATGCTCAGCCAGTACAGGCAAACTGGCAGAGTATGCGAGTATAACACTGTAAAGATTTATTTGTAAAAACTCAAGGATTGTTGTTTTGTTTGGCATGAACTACCTAGGAAACACCAACACAAGAAGAAAATCAGTCTTTTTTGACGGGACTGTTGTCAAAGTCACTCTCTTTTTTTTCTGGCAGCAATAGCCTTGACAAGATCCTTTTAATCCTTTACATCCAATTAAACAGGCTACAGTGGCACTGGAGTATAAAGCAAGATGTCCAGGAGCTGACATAGGTGGGTCTCATTCCCTCAATCGTTTGTTTATGTGTTTGTTAACCATTTATGGATGGCTCTCAAAGAAACAAATTGCTCTTCTTTTAAAACCTCTGGGCCTGGGAGTAATTTTGCTAACAGCAAAATACTTACTCCCGAAAGGAATTCTGAATTTTTGACAGTGCTGCCAAATTAATTGTCATGATTTACACCAGCTGCGATGGTGTCCCATCCATACATAAGATGCTGAAGTAAGAGGCCACACATTTCTGTGGAGATTTCAGCAGGAAAGCAGAAACTAAACAGGAAGCCCAATTTTCTTCTAGTTTTAGGCACCTAACCTGATGTAGCAGCTCCCTCTCCATTGAGCAGGACCTGGGGTGAAGGATTGTCCTCTCAGTGTCCTTGCCTTCTCCCTGCCCCAGTGGGACCTCGCTTGCTTCTTCAACCAGCAAGAACCAGTGGGCCCAGCTCCAAGGAGTGGACCGGGACCTGAGCCAGGCAGCGAGTGCTCTCCTTGGCCTTCCCCATCCTCATGGGTGTCCCAGCATGGTGACACCCATAGGGACTCAGCTGCTCTGCCACTGATGGGGGCCAGAGGCAGGGGGTGTGGGGGGAAACGCTTCTGCACAGAGCCTGCAAGAAGCAACAACTTCCCTGCCCTGTGCAAGAGGCAAAGCTGTGGCCTAAATCTGCTGCTGTACAGGGGAAAAAAATCCCTATACAATATAAAGAAGTAAATACAGATATCAACACCAATAATCCCATCACTTTTGCGTTAACAGCTTGGTAACATATCTGCTTATAACTCACACACTGCACTAACTTTTATGCTCTATAGTAACTATCATATCCCTGTCAGCAGAACTAAATAGTTTATCATCTGGGGAGATGAATCATGAAAAGCTGTTTTGGGGAGATATTTTTAAGTGGACAATTTGTTGTCATTTAGTTTTGAGAACTTGCTGTCTCTCTTCTCTCAGGAGGGACCCTGCAAGCCTGTGACCATACAGACTATTGCTCTGTACGGCTTGCTGACTCCCTTGCAGGTGAACCACGTAACCTGCGGGGTTTTAAGGTCATTTCTGACAAGACCAAGGCAGGAGGGTGCAGTCAGCTCAGGGTTTGCCTGGGCCTAGAGACCTAAGCCTAGAGACATAGCGAGGCCAGAGACACACAACCTGCTTGGTTGCATGGCACCCTGTGGATGGATACTCTCTGGTTGCGATCCCCCAATTTTATGTCTGAGTCCATAAACCTGCCGAGAGTTCAGACACAGCATCAGACCAAGGTTGCACCTGCATTTTGCACCATCTTGAATCTTTATGCCCTTGAGTCCCGCCTATCTCAGGCTGAGCCACGCTCCAGCTGTGGTGCCACCACATCCCCACCGATGTGCAAAGTGCTGCTGTTCTCAGCCTCTTCATGCTACCAGTGGTTCCCATTTTTACAATGATAAAGTTTCTCCAGTGTGATGTAAAATTCAAATCAGGTTTTAAAAAATGAATCTCCAAGGAAAAAGGATAATTATTAAAGAGCTTCATTAGTGCTTTGCAATCTTAATTATGATAATTATATTTTTGTAGCTAATATAACTGAACTCCTGCTTTTAAATCCCATTAATGAGCGTTTTTAATCCTTCTCCTACTGGGCCAACAAAACCATAATGTTGAACTTTATATTTACACAGGGCACTATTTTTAATAAAAATGATGCACTGTTTACTTAGGATTTCCATTCCCTTTTATCTGCACTCTGAAGGTGCACCTTCTCCCAAGATGCAAGAAATGAAGTAGAGCAAAGATGAATTCAGCAGCTTGGGCTTGATTTCCCTTCCTGGCAACAAGAGGGCACAGTCCCTGCACCAGGATGGCAGCTGCTTGTGGATATTGGCTGGTGTCAGGGAAGCCTGTGACACCGCTGCTCCCTTGGAGGCACAGATTTAAAGCCTTTTTCCTGAACAGCCCAAGGGCTGAGCTTCACCCGCTCTGGGTCCCCACGTGGACTTCAACAAGACGGTGTGCACCACGTGAATAGGTAGAGGACGCGACCCACTGCATGAAAAAGAGACTTGCCAACGGGAGGAGAGCAGGTAGTTGCTCAGGACTGCACTGCCATACCAGAGTGGTCCCGTGGGCGAGCGGGAAATCGAGGGGTCGCAACAGCCATTCTGCGGTGGCCAGACGCGTGGCAGCAAGGAGACGTCAGAGCAGTTTGGCTGCCAGCACCCTGCCAGTGACCACAGCCATCCCACCCCACCGGCACTTTCCACGGCTCTGCTGCAAGCAGGCAGCAGACACTGCCCTGCTCATGCCTGCCCTGCATCACGTGCTTCAACCATCACGCTCCGAAATGTGTCACCTCTTCCTCCAAAGCAGCTGGCACTGGCCAGCATCAGCCAAGTAGATGTACTGCAGGGGTATGATTTAATACTGAGGTCTGATGCACCTATTTCCTTCTCTTTGGGCGGTAATCGATGGTCAGGGCCAGGGGAAAAGGTGGCAGCTGTGGGAAAAGAAATCTCAATAAAAAAGAAATGCCTAAGTTCACAAACTATTCATCCGGTGCATAATCAGGAAAAGGCACCTCCCCAACCAGCTACTGGAAATCTTGAAAAGTGCCAGCAAGTGACACCAGTGTAAACAGTCTTTTCTGAGTACAGTTTATAACCCCGATAGAGTAGAATTTGCTGCTGTGTCCTACATTATAAACCACCCACCACCACCCAGAGGCAATGGACTACTGGAATTTTTTTATGTGTCTGTTTGCAGGCAAATATTTTACAGTTACTAACACAGAGAGAGAGTAAAAGATCAAAGAGGGAAGAGCATACAAATTCAGATATCTCAATAAAGAATTGAAAACAATAAAGCATATATTGAATATTATCTGCCCATTAATCTCTGGAGTAAATTCAGAAAACTAATTAAAAGCTTCTACACAGATAAATGATAAGCTTCTTTATTCAATGAGCTCAACATATGAACAAACAGAGGTTTGTGTTGATATCATCGTTATTAGCAATTGCATTAAAGCAAATTATTTTTGCTGTGCTACTGGGAATACAGTGATTTGAAAAACAAAATGTTAAGAGACGAAAAACTCAAATCTTTACAATACTGAGCACATTGCATCTCCTGTTCTTTTTTAATTTATTTCAGGTAATGATAACTCTTATGGGTCAGCATGACAAAAAAATAAGACATGAAGAAGAGGAAACAAACCCAAAGACTATACAGAAGCAGCAAAAATCTCTGTATAATCATTCTCCAGTGGAAGTCCGGTTTAAAGGGCGATATCACCTTCCCACATGGGAACTTCTCTAATTCATCAGTGCTTACTGCACCTTGTGTCCCTTTTTCTGCTATTGGCTTCAACACTCGCAGGGAATGTTGTCTGAATTTTTTAGGGAGGTTTTGCCTCCTCAACCGTAATTGATAGATGATCTATTTTTGTTGTTCAACACCGCTGTCTTGCGTGACGTAGTGTGGCAGTGCTGCATGGGCAGCTTGCAAGGCAGCCAGCCTTCCTCTCCCTTGGTGCTCCGGGAATAGCCCCCGTGCCAGGCTTCCTTTAGACAAGTGCGACTTGGAAAAGGAGGATCCTGAAGAAGACTTAAGACCACAAATTTTACGGCTTAAGCTGTGCGTTCAATTTAAATGTGGAGCCTAAAGTAATTAATTTCAATATATAGTCGGTCCTGAATCTGATTATTTAAGATCAATTAAAGCTGATCTGGCTCCAGAATTCAGATATCCTCCTTGGGATCCTACACAAGGAAAAATAACTTGAAAAACTCAATTTTTTTTATCCATAGTGCATTCCAGTGACCCGGGGCTGATTAGCATAAAAACAGCTTTAAACTGATGAAATGTGGAAATGAGACAGAAAAATAACTGCTTTTGTTTATATTTTTTATTCATACACCAGCATCTTCCTACTTCGTATTTTACATTAAACTCTCCCTATTGACCAAAATGAAACAGAGATTTCAAAAAGTCTCAGGCTAATGTCCTCTTGAACACGGGCTAAATGCAGGATATAGTCCACAAAGCATAAAGTGCACTTAAATTTTAGCATATTCGCTCAGCTGCAACATTTCAGAAACAGAGAAGTCATTAAAAGCCCCATAGCAAAATATCAAATTATGTCTCTGCCAGATATTAACTTTGAAAAGAAAGAATAGAGACACTCTGAAAACCACTGTGAAATACTGATGTGCTGATTCACCTCACGCTTATGTACTGCGCAAGTTAGAAATGCAAAATAATATATCTCTTCTGTGCCAAATGATATTGGTAGGAAAGCATCTTTTGGCTATGATGTGTGCTGCTTTCCATTCTGAATGTGCATTTTCCCTTTCCACTTGCAAGAAAATTTGCTGTCAGAATGTCAAGCTGACTTGCTATTTTATTTGCCATCTGTGTCAGATATTCATACAGACACACTAAGTACGTGTGTATGTCCCAAAAGGCCTGAGTTGTTGCACATTGTTACCTGTCTTTCATAATTCGAAGGGTAAAAACTAGGAGGGGAAAAAAAATGACATAATTTTAGATCTCTACTCATGCTGAATCACATTTTATTTCAAACAGAGTGCCATGGCCATTACTGGAGCACCACATAGGGAAAAACAGGACTTGAATCCTCAATGCACCATGAATTTTGCGGATTAAAAAAAATCAGGATTAACAATTCTGCAGAAAGTAAGGTAGTTTGCATCCCATCTATTCTGTAGCCATTACTGTGTCTTCAGCTCTTGTAGGCGTATCTGATGTGGCTTTAAACAAGTAGTGAAGCATCAATGCGGCTCAGTGTAGGTTTGCTAGTTTACATATTTACCCAGGGTCACCAAAGAAAGGTTGTTTAGGGCAGCTCGATTTAGGGGGAAAAAAAGGAAAAAGAAAAAGAGGAAGAAAGAAAGAGAAGCAGTTGGCAGGGAGCTGAGGTTGGGGTCGGGTTGGGTCCTCTGGCTCATAGCCTCTTGTGAAGCGGCTCTGAGAGGTAAATCGCAGGGCTGTGGTTTGAGATGGGGAGAAAAGGGAAAGTCCCGTGTCCTGTTTCTAAAATCCACTCAAAAAGAGGGCTCCTGAAGGCAGCTTTGGGGACCCTGGGAAAAAAGCTGTTGTCACAGGATGGATTGGGATGCTTGCTCGCAGACATGCTATTGCTGCTCCTTGTCTGGTGGGTTTAAAGCTGAAACTGCAGCAACTTCAGTGTCTGCAGAGAATACATTAATTTATAGAAACTGTGCCAAAGGTAGTATAAAATTTGATATCACAGCACTGCACTTTAAACAACTTATACTTCATCCTACTGCCACACTATTTTGGGGGTATTTGGGTCTGGGCATTTTTGCTTTTAAGCAGAAAAATATTTGGTTCTCCTTGGGTGTTTCTTTTTCCCCCCTCACCCTCCTTCCTTTAGATACTTTGAAAAGCAAGCTCCTGAGAAAACTTTTCTGCTGGTTCCTATTGTTTCCTACTTCAAGTGAAAAAAGTACATGATGTTAAATCTGAACACCACGACTTTGTGAATGTGTAAACTTCAGAACTCTAAACCCTTCAGCCTGTGCCAATGTAAACCACCTAAAGTGCAGAGAATTAAGTACACTTTATCCTCTCTGACCATGATTGAATGTGTTCCAGTCCTCCTAAAATCTGCAGCAGGGAGTCTCTCAAATCCCCCAAAGCAGAGTGGGGCTTTTTCAAATGGGCATCAGAAAAAGAGGGAGATCCTCATCCAAAACTCAGTCCCAGCCCTTTAGCTCTCTCCTTTGAAAATTCTCACCCTGCTGTTTCCAACCACCTCCCTCTCAAGGACATGGGGCAGGAAAAAATAAAACCTACCTTTGCTAAGCAAAATGCTCCATATTCCCTAAATTCCTGAGAAAATTGCACAGAAATTTTAATAAGCACTTTTGCAGTGCACATTGGGGTCTGTCAGTGTCACCAACCCTTTTCGATGTTGCTCAATTAATGTCTAATGTTTTCTAGAAAAACAGGTACCTTGGTCCAACCCCTGGAAGCCGACAGGGGTAAGATGTGCATTTTGGGAAACCAGTTAGGGGCTTTCTGTCCCTCAGCCAGCAACAGCTTCTCCCTGCCCTGCTCTCCCCCCCCTGCCTGTGGCACCCTGGGCTAGCACCCTCTCCCCTCAAGAGAAAACACCCCCGGGGCCATGGCACCCCGCTGCCTTCCTCCCGCACAAGCACACACCATCCTGGCTCCCCTTCGTTGTACTGGATCCAGTGCCCAGGTCAGAGGCTTTGCATTGCCTTAAATAACATGTCTTCTGTGTTTGAGCTGGATATCTGGGAGCACGTGATGGCTGCTGCATCAGCCAAAGCCTGATGTACGTGTTGGCCATGAGGAACTGGCATTTGGCTGCCACTGTTTGGGTGGCCAAAAGGGTTTAAGCTGATGTTGGCCAAGGGAAGCTGGAACAGAAAGCCATTAAAAGGTTGGCATTCCTTAGATTTGCTCTTTTCTCTTTATCACTCCGAAATATTTTACTGGAATGAACCACAACACAGTTGCAGCTGTGCTTCAGTTGGTCCACTGTCTATTTCTAGACTATTTTAAAACTGAAATTATCCTGAGACATAATGAGGAGTCTTAAACTATACTGTGAAGCATGCAGTAAATTTTTAGTCAGCTAAAGAGCGAGGAGTGAAATGCTAGAGAATGTTTTTCATGATATACCTAATATATTTTCTCTCTCTCTCTTCATGGAAATATCGATGTGAAGGATAGTATTACTGCTACTGAATTCTGACCATTGTGGCTATAAAGATACATTACTTGTATCAGTCCAGGAGACAGTTCTCTCAATCTTACTTCCTCTGCAAATGCAGTTATCTTGCACTGGCACTTTGCAAAATCCTCTAAATTACTATTAAATTAAATACTTTTAATTTATGGAGGATTTCAGCTGAACTCATATTTCTGTGCCATTAATTATCAAGTATTTTACTGACTCTGGGAAAAACATTAATAAATCACTCTAAATGAACTCCCACCTTACCCCCTGAACTGGGGATGGGTGTCATCAGTCACACTCTAACCTGAGAAGGTTATATTTCCCTTGGACTCATCATTAATCTCATTTCAAATCATATATTTCTGAGTGGGCTCAGGGCAACATTTTCAAACATGGGGTGTTTAAGCTAATGATAGCAGTATATTTAGCCATCTAAATATGTAGATGGATTTTCAGAGGTCTTCTGTGATTTGAAACAATTCCCCTTTTGCAATGTTAAGGTTGGCTTGTTTCTTTGTTTTTTTTTTTTTTTCCAGAAACAGTAATTACACTGGTTATCTTTTAGATAAAATATGATTTGCAGTGTATTCTTAGACACAGTGGAGCTCTGGGGAAGTATCAGTGGAAACACAGGTAGTGATAAATCACTGGAATTGAAGGGCGTGTGGATGCTTGGAAGGGTAGTTAGTCAGATGGGTAAATATGGATTTAAGTGCTGACCTCTCAGCATCCAAAATTGAAAATATTGACCTTGATACGCAGTGCTGGTCTTTAGTGTGCCTTCACATAGCAAAAAGATCTGCAGTGGTCCAATAGAGATAAGTCACGTCCCAAAACACAGTCTGAGTAGGACTGTAGTAGTAGGGCAGGCAGGTTAGATATTTTGGATGCCGACAATGCTACCGGGGGCATTCTTATTACTACCTCAAAACATTGTTACTCCAGAGTGAAAAAACAAGTGTGTTATTTCACAGACCAGTCAACAAAAGTAGTTGTTCCATTTCATCCTCCGTTTGCCAAACCCAACACAAATCTTGGCAAAGGAAGGTATTTCATGAAGTTATGTGGACTGACTTAATGTATTAATCTTCACAGTGACACAGATTATTAGAAACTCAATGATATGTGAAATGTTTTATGATGTGCTTTCACACTGATAAATAGCTAATCACCATATATTTGTGACAACAGAGCATTACAGGGAGCAGTGATATGTGTTCTGAAAAACACCATCAGTCCTTTTACGCCCTCGGCATAATGCCCTATCATCTGCAGTGCTTAACTTTGCAGTCTTGCTTTCAAAAACACCAAAAAAAATCATTAGGAGAATCCTAACATTTGTCAAAGCCTCCTTTCTGGTCTTTTGTGCTGTTGTTTTTCTCAGTAAAAGTGCATTACATGCCATTCGACAGCTGGTAATTGTATGTGTATTGAATTAAAGCATTGATTTTAATTTTCAAAGTCAACCTCACTCTCTTTTAGCTGAATGTATTACTTTTTTCATGAGAAAAAACATTGGTACTGGACTTCAGATACAGGATCAGAGCTTAGGCAGCCTGTCCTCAGGGGTATTTTCTGCTGCTCTCTTTTTGAAATATCGAAAGGTTCTAACTTGCCCATTACCCAGGAAAAAAAAGATAATAAATCTCTGAATGGCTAGCACAGCTCCTAAATTCATAGCTAGCTTTCAGCTATTTTGTGTTGCATTCCAATTCCCTGGCTGCTAGGATGATTTTCAATCATACAGATAAGCAATAACAGGCTGGGCAAAGCTTGGATAAGAAACCTTGAAAGAAAATCCAGGTGCTGCTAGGTATTACACTGATTATGCTATGGACTGCAATCTATCTTTGAGTCAATGGGGAGGTACATTAAGAAGGATTCCTGGGAAACAGAGGCTCTCTGACCCTTCCCCCTATATTATCCTTTTCAGACATGCAGGCACTTTTCCTTCTCTAGTGTACTCCTGAGGAACTAAACTGCAGACCGAAGCAGTCATTCTCATGTGGAAACCATAGGAAGAAAAAAAACCAAAACCCAAAAAAGAAGGATCATAGGTTGTCATCCCAAAGAGATGTTCAAAAAAAGACTGAAGCTTTGTGCCAAGTTTCAGAAGACAGGCTGCTTCTGCTTCTCTCTCAAAACCTACTCACCACGAGCCAAGCCTCTGACCTGTTGCTCTTATTATGCATTCAAAGACATCTGCTGTTTCCTTATTCTTAAACTATCAAGCCAATTATCTTGGGCTCAGTCCAGATTTTGTCTGTCTCTGGAGTGCATGAAGCTACTCAACCTGCCCTCCTGACCGCTCACGTCCCCGGTGAGAACCGCCTCCTCCCGCAGCATTGCCCCATCCAGGTGTGGTACTGGGGAAATACCATTCGCCTACCGGCATCCTCCAGCACTTCAGCTGGGATGGAGAAATGAGGCCAGCCTCTGTTCTCCCTCACATCAGTGAGGAACGACAGTAAGTCCTTCAAAATGAGTGGAGCTAAAGCTCTGTAGAACTGACCTGGAATTGCGCCCTAGCACTATACACTGAGCCACTGAAGTGGAGTTGGAATGACCAAGCTCAACAGCAGCTTCCTTTTTATAAAGAAGTTTCCTGCTAATGTGGAGACATGGTTTGGATGAGGAGTCTGCCCGCTCCGCACAGCTCCAGCCACACTGCATGCTGTAGGTGTGACAGTCAGAATTTGGCTGAAGATTTTTTTTTTGTCATACTGCGTCGTATTTGTTGCGTAGTAGGCTGAACAAAGAAACTCTCTGCAGAGTTTAAGAATTTATTTTGTGTTTTGATTTCTCCACGCCTCAAGATTCTGTAGGCATGCCATAGCTCTCCCTTGTTTCTCTATCTAGCAATTCAGTCCTTCTAAACAGGCATCATTACAAAATCCAGCATTAGGACTCAATTCAATTCAAATTTACCACTGCAAAAAAAGATACACTCAGAAAGATGTGGCTGATGTCCCACCTCATGCATTTTTGCAATTCTGCCAGTTTACATGACAGAAAATGCTAGTCCACATCAGTTACTGCATGTCTTCTTTGCTCTAAGACCTGTGGTTCTTTTTGCAGCTGTGCATTAAAATGGGTTTTCTCTGAGGCATAATAAAAATACCACAGTGAGACATACATCATCTTTTGGACGCCACGTTATGTGATGAAATTTTTCATGGTACACTTAGTTTGCTTTTGTCCCAAGTAACTGCAAGTGAGAATGTGCACTGACCTGCTCCAGAGCAATCGTATTAGCCACCAAAAATGCAGATCACATGCGTCAATTTGACTCTGTGCAGCACAGTGTTTATTATTTCTGCAATAAATTGTAGAAGAAAATAAAGTGTCAGAGCATTTCATTCATGTCTGGCTGCCCTATAGCCATGGTATTACTTTAACAGGAGAAGTAAATATAGGGATATATGCACAGGGCTTTTCTCCGTCTGGCCATGACGTCTATATTACCAACCACTTTCTGGTTTTGATTCTTATTTTAGTCCAACTCTCTACAGCCTTTACAAGCGGAATATGTTGATTTCTTGCTACTCCTTCCAGGCTTAGACTAGCTACTGTTGCACTCCTTCCATTCCAATGTGATAAAGTGAGATATTGGTTCAGGAGCTAGATGCATATTTGAGGGGTATCTGCTTTTCTACAAAGGAAGGGAGCAATTGATGCAATATCTTTGTTGTATAGCTTTTGTTCATTAATAAATTTATTTGGTGGATGGAGGAAAGAGGATCGTGCACACATTTATATATTCCTTGATAGCAGAATTTGGGAACCCGATACTAATTAGAGCCATGGCTGTAATCAGGTTTTTCCGAGAAGTGGACGCTCCTTGTAATGCAAAGGTGAACTTTACAGCAAAGCTTAGGATTGTTATTATACTAGAAATAATAGGGTGATGGCAGATCTTCATGCAGGGTTGAAAGAATCATGATAATTACTGGCCTCTATCCAAGGACAATCATGAAGAACTTGGGAAATGAGCGCCCTCTTCAAGGAAAAAGTCACTGGCTGCCCTGGGATGATGTGAATTTTATACAGTTCTTTTGTTACTAAGATTACACAAGCTTTCCAGCCTTGTCTTTGCAAAAATATTAAAAGATTTTAAATGGGCTTTACCCTAGAGAGACAGAATCTGAAATGCTGTCACACAAATAAAGTGATGAATGGGATGCCTATATATCATTTATTTCCTCTCGGAATTGGTGACCTTCCATCAGTCAGTAGTTTCCTTCACACTCCCTCACTTGTGAATTATAAGTTAATCAAGAGTACAATGGAAACAATGCATCCATAGCCCGCTCGCTGCATTCATCTCTCTCCTCAGGGTGGATTATGGATGTTAAAGTTGTAATGAGCTTTCTTTTAGTCCAGTTTTGACCTCAATTCTGACTTTACCAGCAAAAAATTCTCATGTGAGTTTACATAAGACATACTTGGAAAATACACTGGGATCTGGAAACTGGGGTTGTGAAGCAGGAGTAGTCTAAAAGAGTAAGGGTATCTTCTTGCTTTTAACTGCTCTATTTTAGGGGAGTGGGGTACATGCAAAATGATTTAGACCGAGAATCTTTAAATTTATTTTTTTTACTAGGCCTCAAAGGGATCGATGTCTAACTACTTCTGAAAGGTTAGTTATTTCTAGAGATCCTCAACCCCAGAATTCACAAACCCAGTATGATGGCCATGTGCGTGTGGCTAATGTGACGAGAAGAGCAGTGAGGGGAAAGAGAGGTCTCCTGCCCTGTGCTGACATGCTACCTCCTAAAGTCTGGTCCTGGTTTTGCCACACTGAATGTCTTTGGTGCTACTTCACAGTTACCAGTGCAGAGGAACGAGTGTTTTAGCATATCGCTCTGTTTTATAGAGCCTAAGCCTAGTCTGTGGGACTTCCCCTCGAAGGGGATGCAATGCATCCATTGGAAGTATTTATTTTCAAAACATACAGATGCACAATAGCAGTGAATGGAATACCAGGAAACATTATTCTCTCACAGCTGATAATACTAGTGGTAACAATGAAGGAATTATTCTCATTATAAAGAAGAGTTGATCTGAAAGGTAAAGAGAGGTGGTAATTAATTTCCTTTAATAGTCACACTGGGATCTCCTGTAGTGTGCAGTCTGATGTTAATAATATATTTTCCCCCCTATAATTAATGTTCGTGTTCTGTTCCTGGGGGACTCTTCTCCACTATCCTCAGCATTGTCATTACTTAAGCATGTACAAGCAACTTTAGCACCTTGGTCGCTGCAATAGCTAATCCAAGCACTGCTTCCCTTGCCCATATCTTCTTTCCTGCCAGGTGGGCGACAAATGCCATCACTGTAACATGCAACCTCAGGAGAGCTGGGAAATTATGAGGCATTTTGTCCCATTTTGGAGGAATGTGAAGTTTTAATGGAAACAGTAAGATAGCACAGGGACAGAGTTAGCCCCCTCCGCCTCTCCTGCTTTCTGAGGCTTGTGATTCAGGGATGGGGACCTTATGGAATTGTCAGACTACTTGCCAGGACAAGGCTGTGCCACAGCAGAGCAAGCAGGGAAGCCCTTGAATTTCAGAGCAGCCTGTGGCTCTCGTGCCAGCTACTGAGGGCATGAGCAGAGAATGAAGGCAGGGCAGAAGCAGTAGGGCCTGGGCTCCGTCTGGCTGGCAGTCTCTGGTGTAAATCTCAAAGCCTGTTTGAAATAGCTGCTATGCACCAGGGACAAATCAACATGTGAATTACTCTAAGATCCTCTGAGTAAGCCAAGCTGGATGCTCCTTGGCTACAAACAGACGTGACTCTTCCCAGAAAGAAACAAATCTGAGAGATGACTTGTTCCTTTACAGAAAGAGCAGAGGAGCAAAAAGCTCAAGAAGGACTAAGAAACTAAGTGCTCTGATGTTGTACCACTTCCCCCCCGAGTTTTATACTTTTTTTTTTTTTTTTTAATTTAGGGTTCCTGCAGGACAAAGGTGCCACAGAAGCAATTCTTTTCCCTTTACCCCTAAATTTCCTTTAGCCTGCAATGTAATGCTGACGTGCATTCATCACACTTCAGAAGATTAGGGAGAATGCCTCTCAACAGACAAGTCAGAAAAGAGGGAAAACGACAGAGAGCTCACATATATACGTTCTGTTTCTGTAGGATACCAGATACATGCTTAGGAGAACAGAGTATTGCATTAAGACCTAACTCAAGTCACACAAATGCTTTTTTTTTTTTTTTTAAGGTATATTATCTTGAACAATTGGGCAAAAATTTCCCAAACCAAAATGTTTCCATAAGTGCTTTATTTCCCTCTGCTCTACCCCGCCATGGCTGCCACCACTGCCCAGTCCAAATGAGCGCTCCCACCCCAGCACACCCAGCCTTCCAGCTCTTCACACACACACGAGCATGCTGGCCTTTGCTCTGATTTGGAAACTTTTGCTTTGGCATTACTAAAAGGGGACAGTTACATCACGGCAGTGACAGCACGCACCTATGACAGCACCTTTCAGGGCTGAGAAATGAGCTTGGGTGACCGGTTCTTTGCTTTAGGGTGTGCTCTTTGGATTGCAAAGGCTTTTTCTGAAGCAGCAGAGAAAACTAAAGAAACCCTGAGACTCACTTTCTCCATCTCCTCCCTCTGACCTTCTCCACCCTCATTTTTTTTGGTTCTTGGCACAAGGAAGAGTGAACAAGTGAAAGACAGAAGCAACACTACATTCACAAACTTTCCTCCCTAATTCCACACTTACTTTACACCTACGGTCCTGAGTCAAGGCTATTTCACTATCTGACTTCTGTTACAGAAGTGTAGCCTAACCAGAGATTTAAATTTTCTGGAAATGCCTGTACATATAAAATACAACAGATTTTCCCTTTTTTCCCCTTTAAGGGAAAACTGAAATATCTGCAGCTTTCACTCTAGAACTAATTTTTATTTACTTCTTTATGAATAAGAACTGTATTATGTCTAATTTTGTCAGTGCATATAGACTTCTGCCAGATATATAGATGAGAAAAAGGAAAAGATTCCTGGCTTTTGAACACCATTAAAAAATGCCCATTATTAAAGACAGAGCTGTAATGCACACAAAGTACTTCTTGACATTTCTTGCTAGTTGACATATCTCTCAAGCAGTAAAATGACTAACTAGAAAGCTGGAAATAGAGAGTACCAGTCCGTAAGATTCAGAGATACCGTGTAAGTAGACTTCAGGCCATAACACACAAAGCCATACAGCACAAACACATATTCCTAGAAGAAATGTTTGGAAAATAAACATCCATATGCATGTTACAGCTAACACAGCATAGTGACTTCATAGTAACCTAACTGGAAATACTTTATTGTATGGAAATATTTTGAAGGGTGAAATTTCAGCATTTATTTTAAACATTGCACATTTTTCTGCTCATTCTGAGAAAAGGTATTTCTCAAATTTATTCAACTCAAGCTTTTCCCAAGGTTTCCAATCTTGTATTTTTTACTTTGCCTTGAAAAAAAAAAAAAAGAGGAGGAGGGAATGAAGAGTAGAGATGAATTTTTTTATTGAAGTTTTCAGTACCTGTTTCCAGATCCTCACATCTCTAGGCCTTGCACATTTAAACAAAGGATAGTGGGAAATGTTATTTATGAAATATGAATTAAGGAGAGGACTGCCAAAGAGGTGATAGCATTTTCTACCTGAAAAATGGTATATTTTGATTAAAAAATAACAACACCAGAGACACTTTGTGTATCTTTCAAATAAATCTTTGGGACACTGGTTTTATGGAAAACTGGACTACATCTTCTTTTTACCAGAAAAATTCAAAATTTTCTGACTTTTTCAGTAAAAAGTGACTACCAGGAAGATACATAAATATTCCAGAATTTTCTATTAGAAGTGTCTCATTTGCACATAACTCATAAGCTACTTGCAGACAGTGTCCACTGGTATAGGTGTTTCCCTGAACAAAAACTCCTAAATGACCTGCTGCTTCTTTCCCCACATTGGGTAATCATCACCATGAGGCTCTGATCCAGGAGGCGATGCGGGCACCACGTGAACTGCCTGCGCAGGTTTCCAGTTCTGGGAGACCAGCAAGGGATGGTGGTCCTCTAAGAGGTGGCTCACGCCTTTCAATCAGAAAGCTTTTGTGGGCCTACTCCCCCAGAGTGGTAGGAGATGCCGTGGTGCCAACCAGACCCATAATTCCCAGTAAGAGAGCCATGGTAAAGCCATATAGTGGTGCTGCTTCACACCTGACCTCCCTGGCGTGACTGGAGACCTGCTAGTACTGTGTCTGTGGGGGCCCGATCCCAGGTTTCAAGCGGGGAAATGGCCCTGCCCAGTGAGAACAGCAAGGCAGCTCTGAATACTGCTCTTAAACAAACTGAGGAAAATAATATCTCTGCATTTCCACTTACATTGAGAATGCACCCCTTTCTCTAAAAAAAAAGTGATGTCGTGGTGCTGTTTAAAACACATAGCGGCAGCACAGGGTGCAGCAGCATAGCGATGCGGTTCTCCCATCCACAGGAGAGCCCGTGTCTTGAGATACACACACTCTGCTCTTATCAAAGGTTTGCTTCTAATTAGGGAGTAACTGAAGCCCTTTTTATCACCTGTATTGTATGGATTTAATATGCTAATGTGTAAACCTGTGTCTCAAATATCTAATCCTAAAAATGTTTTACTTCCTTTTTCAGTGCTCTTAAGTAGTTAGTCCTGCTAATTTAACTCCATCAGGCTGAAAGGCATTAAATGAAATGTCTGGAAGGAATTAATTTAAGTGCTTATCAAAGACTAGTAATATCAGTTTCCACTGCTAAGTAAAATGAATGTATGTGAACTGGAATCAGATACATTGATTCAGCTCTATTGTGAAAACATAGCTTGGAGATAAATAGTACTACAATTATTCGCCCAGGAAAATGTGCATCATCCTAATGGAACTGCTCTAATGACCTTGACTAAACTAACTGCACTCCCGCTTTCTCAAAAGCAGTGCCAAAATACCAACAATAGCATGACGTATATGTCTGTTTTCTGAGGTCTCCATTTTACAACGAGGCATTGAGAAAAACAGTCTTTATCCACAAACATTTCTTGAGTCGTATGTGCAGTTACTGCTGTACTTCTGCATGAAGAAAACTAGAAAATAACGCAGGACAATGCTCAGGGCCTGTCTTGGGCTATAGTTAAAAGGCAAACTAAAATGCACCTTGCCCATGCTCTACTGGCATTTTCAAAGGACAAGCTTGATACCGTAAACAAAGCTGCTGACTTGCTTCCCAGAGCATTGTTCTGTGTTAGGGGTTCACGGCTCAAAGGCAGCACAGGATGTCCAGCATGGCCCCTAATAAAAGTTTAGGAATGGCATCAGCTGGTGTTTGGCTTCGGAAAAGCTGGAGCTGAGGAGTCCTGGCTGGCTCCTCCAGACCACGGGGCTGTGATTCGGTCTAGGTTGATATTTAGTAATTCTGGAGACTTGAGTTGCTCAAGTCTGTTAATGGTACAGCTGGAGCTGGGGTTGGGGCTAAGGACTGATTGGGATGAAAAGCAAGTGTTATTGCTGGGAAGAACAAAGTTTATAAAGCTCAGAAGAGCGTAAGCGCAGTAAAGCACGATGAGCTGTAGGGCTGGATCAGAATAATGTGCTTTAGGTTATGTTAGTCTGGGGTTTAATGGCTTAGGGTAGAACTAGAATTTGGACCCAAAGAGCTGAGTTAATTACTGGATCTCACAGTACTCAACTGATATTCCAGTTACAGGCAACGGCAAAACCTTGCTGCAGGCCTCCCCATGCAAACACAAGGCTATGCCTTAGCCTGGGCCACCATGTAGGCTTCCTCATCACTCGCCCTTGTGCAGCATAAACTCTTAAATTCGATTTTGAGCTGTGGGGAATCTTTTTGCTGATACATAGGATTTTTCAAGGGCTATTATTAGCTTACTGAAATGAAACTGCTGTTGATATGAAAAGCTTTGATACCAAACCAGGACAAGGTGACCTGAAAACAAGTACGGCTTCATGGTCTTGCCAAATATACGTGTTCCGGCAAGGCCTATCACGCACCGGCCGTGTGTGTGTGTAGAAGCTAACAAGGATTCACACGCAGGTAGCTTAGGAATAATACTATTAAAGGCAGTAGGCCCACATTAAGAAAGCAGAAAGAGGAACCATTTCTTGAGACTCTGCTGCTGAAGAGCAAGTGGGATCATCAGTCACTGATGTGAGGAGTCAAGCAGCTTACAGCTTTCTATGTTTTGTTATATTTGTATGTGACACAGGCTCATTAGCAAAGATTTTTAGGGTTCTTGCCTGTCTTCTGCCATTGACTCAATCCCACAAAACAACAGCTCTCGCTGGAACATCACAGGTGCTGGGACAAACCCTTGCTTGTCTTGGGTCCTGCACAAGTGTGCATGTTGCAGTAGGAATGACTATGAGCAATGTTAGAAAACCTTGTAGGCCCACTGAGCTGAACTGAGCACAAATGCCAGCCGAGCAAATGTCTTGCAAATAACCCTGGGCTGCTAGAGTCTAGCAAGGATGAGGGTTAGTGTTAGAGGTAGGCTTAAAGGATGGGGTGGTGAGCAGCAGTGGCTTCAGGACTGGTAACTGGAAGACCCTGTAAGTTCAGCAGGGCTGGATGACGGCAGCTGGTGTTGGGGCTGAAGGGCAGGTCATTATTTGTACTGTGAGGAAGGGCATGTGAACTTCTTTTGATGTGCAAGTTAGGTTTAGAGATACGACTTGAGATAGGAGTCTCCTACCTGACTGGATCTGTTGGGCTGGGACAAGGCCTGGGGGAGAATGAGCCAATGACTGAGGATTAATTGTGGCTGTAAATCTGGGGTGCTTCAGTTTATGCACTCCCCCCTAAATCCCAAACGAAAACTAATCTTCTCCAAGAGCCTTGGGGGAACATCTACCATCCTACCACCCTGGGCCTTACACAGTCCAAAAATTAATTAAACTCTTCAGATCCTCTTTCCCTTAACCCTAACCAAAACGAAGCCAGTAAAACTCAGTAGAACAGCTACCTCTCAGCAGATGTCCCTAGCCCTCACTGCAGCCCAACAGGCGCTGCTGGCTGTACCAGCCGACCGAGCACCTCAGTCCTGCCTGTTTTTAACCGTAACCACCATCCTAAGCCTAATCCTAACTTTAATTATCACCTGAAGACTCCTAACAGTTAAAAAAGCAAATGTAACCTGTTTGATTCTTGCCTCGTCTGCCTCTCCCCCTACAGATGTTGGAGGATCCAGCAGCAAACTGAACTGCCCATCCCTGTAATTCTTACCACTCAGCCCCACTCCACGTGTACCCCCAGACTTCCTTACCTGTCCTGCAGCAGCCCTTATGGGCCCAAAGTTCAGCTTAGAGCATTTGGTACTATCAGCTCTCCCTTCTGGCCTTGTGCAATGCAGGAATATTTCTCCTCATTCAGTATTTCATCATCTAAAATTTAATGGTATCTCTTATCACAAACACTGTGTAAAAATTGCCCAATGTCTCCTCCTTTCCTCCACAGCTGGCTGTCAGCCTCTGCACCTACAGCTCCAAGAGCTGGGCTTCAATCGACAATAAACCTAGGTTTGCCTCTTATCATCTGGTATTAAAGTATATCCCAGTGATCTCTTGTAGCAATAAACTGAATTCTCCTGCCCCTGTGATTTCTAGCAGTAACCTGAATGTTAATCCTAGTTTTAATTTTCTCTACCCCAAGGCCAAGCAGAAGAACTTGGTCGATGTGGAGTAAAGGGCTGAGAGTAGCTCAGAGCGTGGTATGCCTTATCGATTTGGGCCCACCTTACCATTAGCATTTGGGTCCAGAGGCTTACGTTCACTGATGGGTGCTATAAGATATGCATGGTGAGAGTATTACAGTCTCAGCTGGGTGGGGGCCATATAGCTATGGGTAGGCCTGTAGTCAGGATTAGGAAGAGCAGAGACTGAAGAGCTAAATCTACTACTATGTCCTGCAAGTTCTTCTGATCCAGGATGTTATACTATTGCCTGGTTATGTCTATGCTTAGAATACAGAAGAGATTTTCAACATTTTTATACAGCCCCTTTCTCTTCCTTCTCTACAAGAATACCAAATAAATGTCACTCAGTTTTTGACTCACTGGAGAATTCCTTTGAAAAAGCCCCGGTGCATATCCTTCATGGCGAGGTGGCTGCCTGGTGCTTTCTGACTGCACTGGTATAAAGCAGTACTGCTCTGCTTCAGGCGGTTCCTATGGAGGTTCACTGTCAGTCCTACACTGACATTCTCCGCTCCTCCCCAGTCTCCCTAAACGTAAAGTAGGTGTTATAACCAAAGTCTGAGGGCCTGAATAGCCACCTTTATATCTTGCTTGAGCCCTATCTGCCACATTAACCACCTTCCTGGCAGTGGACTGGGTACTTTTAGAAGTGTAGATATGGGAAAACACAAAGGCAATCTTTCTGCTTCGGGGCTGTGCAGGAATTCCCCGTCTGTGATGTCCTATGTGGAGAGCAGCCTGCCCGCTGGTCAGTGAAACATTCGCTGTTTTAACTTCTGTATTGCACATTTGACTGAAATTTTTCGTTCTGAAGAAGCTTTATTTTTCTGGCACATTTCTAGGAAAGTAGATTCTCAGTTTGCTGCCAGGTAGGAATGAAGAGTTGAGTTTTTAAGAGCACTGAGTGGCATATTAGCAAGTGTAAATGCTTCCAAAAAATCAAAGAGGACTGTATTTCTGCTTTTGATTCGCTGTTCTGTGCCAAATAACACTTCCTCAGTCACCTTTTCTTCCCCAAAGAGAACAGGTTGCAACAGATTGAAGTCTTCTCCCCTGCTATGTCAGGAGCCTTTATGTGACAATTACAACATCATTTTTGTTTTACGATCAGTTGAAGTCAGTTCAAAACAGCACATCACCTCACACATGAAATAGCATGGCTTTATGTGACAGGGATTGGAATTTGGCAGGAGCGTTTCCCCATTTGCAGTCTGCTTTTTTCTATCTCAACGTTTTACGCTCGATGCTGGGTAACTTGAGTTTTGAAGTCAGTCAGGCTTATCTGGAGGAGTGACTCATCTAGGGCAAGCGGAGTAGCCAGCTCCCGCTTGCTCTGAGGGGAACCGAAATGTTCAGCAGGGAAGGAGGAGAAAAATGACAAATCGGTGATGGGGAAGACCTCGGACCTTCCAGATAAAACCTGTGATAGTTATCGGCGGCTCTGTGAGCAGCAAGCTTGGCGCTCAGCAGGCAGGTTCTTTATCTCCTCACTGCCCACGGTGATTGCCTTTCTCTCCTGTTGCACCCAGCTCACGTGCCACTGACAAGGCTGGCCTCAGAAAGTTCAAAGAGAAGCCAGCTGTCTGTCTGCAAGTCCCCAGATCAGTGGATCCTACTGATGTAATCAACAGCACCACATTTCTTGCTTTTGGTACGTCTCTAGAATAGCAATTAGCCAAGAGCAGGTCTAAATGCTGCAGTGTTCATAGTGATTTTGGCTTTCCCTGAGTATTCACTTTTCTGCATCATCTATTAGACCTATGAAAATAATACAGCATTTCCCATTAGTAATCCCTTCCACTTGTGATTTCTTTTTTTGTGGCCTGAGGAGGCAGTGTGCAATCACCGCACAAAAACCTCTCCAGAGCAACCACTACTATAATGCTTCATCTGCCAAAACTGCTACCACCATGAATTCAAGAAACCTGGCCCTAAGCCCATCCACCTTTCCCAATTTGCGAATGGTTCCTACTTCTTTTCTTTCCTGGTTGCTGACTTTTTCTTTTATAATGTTTATCTTTTAAAAGCAAATGCACAAACCCACAGTGTTCCTAGGCATGACAGGACCCATGTCAGGGATGGCTGTAGGCAGAGGCTGGCAGCCTCTGTAAGTGTTGTAAGTGCTGTAAGCAAGCACTAGCAGTGAGCAGCTCCATGGCACCTTACTCCTAAATCTTGTGCTAAGAGCACTGTTACAGGTGTGGAACAATTCACTGCAGATGTGAACTGCTTAATCCTCCACCAAATCCAGGTCCAAAAGGAAGCATCTGCAGATAATAAACCAAGTTTTGTGAGCAGTGAAACCAATACCAGATGATGGCTTACTGCTGTCGTCTGTCAGAAAGCTCTTGTGCAGGTTCTCTGGTGTCTGCAGGGACAGATATCTACCGTCACAAAACTTGAAGAAACTCAGTAGTTTTGAGATCTTTACCTTTTTCTCAAATTTAACAAATTGGCCAGCAGGTTCAAAAGACAGCCAGACTGGCGCACACAAAACGCACACAACCAACTCCACACGCTGAACATGACCAAATGATCCTTACTTCCCCAAGAAAAAAAAATATTGTTATCTCAATACCCAAACCAGGCAGGTTGCAAGGACTGGATCCTGTAAGGACTGACAAACCAGAAAGTTAGAGGTAACAACATCTAACTTTTATACATCTGGGTTGTGACTCATCTCACCTAACTTCACGTCTTTACAGAACGGATGCTGGCAGCAGAGGTAACTGCCAAAACTGCTGTTGTAGTCAATGGAGAGAAACAGGAACTCTTAAGGCAAGAGTAACCCAATTTTAAGAGAGTTATCAAAACTGATCAAATGCTTCATACTTGAGATGCGCCAGCTGATAGTAAAGGATGAGGCTCAGGCTAAGCCCCCTCTCCCTCTCTCTAGTTCCCCAGGATCTCAGGAAATCCCATTACTGCCTTTCCACACGCACGCTTCCTCACCTTCCTGAACAAATCAAACTCCCCTTCTTTGCTCTTTCAGGCCTCAGACTCTTCACCTAGTCTAGCAAGTCTTCTCCTCCCCTCCGTAAATGTACAAGAGCAATCATCTGAAGGAAAAGAAAGAAATCTTTGTGTTTTTTAAAAAAACCCTTTGTTTATATGATAACCCTTTATTTTATTATTCCTTCATACACATGGCCTGGCATTTAGCTTGCCATCTGCTTGGATGGGCCTATCAGAAACAGAGAGGAAAAAAAATGTATTAAATGCTCAGAAACAAAATTGCAAAAGCACAAGATGGGGATTCAGGAGTAAATCACTTGAAGTTCATTCTTAAAAAAATACCAGGCTGTCAGACTGAGCAAGTCCCTTTGACTTCAGTATTTCTTGAGTTTTAAAAACCTAATGAAAGAGCATTAACATTCTGCTGCTGTATTTTTACGGGATAAATTACAAATGAGAGCAGTGAGTGCATCTCGGAAGTGATAGTCTTTCCTTTGGATGCTTGATATTCTATACCACTAAGTGCTGCCTTAAGACTGATGAAAACTTTTGTATGCTTTATTTACAGTCTAGTTGGAGGTTAAAAAATGCATTTAATACTTTCATTTCCTTGTTCCCTTTTAATTATTTTTTTGCATATCCAGGCTGCAGTCCAGGAAAAATGCAAGTTTTGCGGATACGTTTATCAACCTTTGCATTGTGATTTAGTAACATACATCATCTGGTACTTACTTGTACATCCTAAAACCCAGTAAGGGAAGATGTTGAGCACATGTTCTAAAATAAGTATATGCTTTAAACATGCTATTAAATGGTAGTACTTGTTTTGCTTCATTTTCTAGATTTTTCCATTTCCTTTCCTGGAGTTTTAATTCCTCTGGGGCATATCATAAAGTCCTTACTCAGACAAAACTACTTTTCTGTTTACTTTGTTTAGGTTGAAAACTGCATGAGGCAGTAATATCCTCAAGACAAGTACTTTCTTATCATTTAGGTCTGCAAAATGAAATTGTTTTTTTGACACAGTAACTATTGAATAAAATAATATTAAGGTCACCAGTCCTTTTCTGGCAGGGATTTTCTTAAAAATCCAGGGAGGGCTCCAGATTAATAGGCACAGTGTTTATACAGGTCTTATGCATGATGGCTCACATGCACTCAATTTTTGTACTGCTTATGTTTAAAAAATACAATGAAAGCAGTCTTAATCCTGCATGGAGACCACCCTTGTGCTTTCAACACCCTCATCAAGTCTGTTCAGACAATCAAGCACTTTGGAAGTTAAACTCTCCTTTATTACTTTGCTTTTTGGTTTTGCACTTTTTCCTTTGAATTTTCTCTTGTGTTTGCCTTTCCCTCCATTTTTATGCCTTTATCTCAGGCTGTTGGGTAATAGGCTGTGGGCCCACTCCAGTCTCCAGGAAATAAGTTAGGACAGTGGTCAGCATTTTATCATCACCATGTCGTGTGACATTTCACATCTTTTTTGTAATTGTAATTTCAATCGTCCCTTCAATACTGATGAAATTTATAACATGCCAGGAGGGCTCTCTCAGATTAAGCTGTTGTCTTGTGTATTAAAGGGCTTTCATGGAACATTAACCGTGAGACATCAACTAAATGGAATGAGACTTTAACACAAGGTTGTTGACCTATAGCTGGAATTCGGTACCCTTTCTCCCAGGAGAGCTACTTTATTACTCTGCAAGTAGTTTCAGTTCATTCATTGGGACTACTTGTAAGATGCAGTCACTGTGATTAAGGAGGCCAGAATCTGTCCCTGTTGACAAAAGATTATTTTAACACTTAAGATTTCCTTTGTGCAGCTTTTGCTTTGACTAGTGAGCACTTCATCAGGTGAGTCATCCCCTTTCGCTGGGACTAAAGCTTGCACAGCTTGATCCATCAAGATTTATGGCCATGCATGAGTGTACCCCATTAAGCTACACCACTGAAGTGAAGGACACAGCTTTGGAATAATGAGGTATTCACTGCGAGCAAGTAATATTAGACTGGGGCTAGAAACACATTGTGAGCATGCTGGCAAAGGAGGTGATTCCTCTGGAAAGGGACCTAAGCTGGGTAATAGTCTGTGCAGCCAGGCCTGATGTTCAAGCAGCTCTTTCTGGAGTGGAAATCAGAAGCCTGAATCAGCTCTCCCATGTAATATAACGGGGAAAGCAGGCCACCTTGGGGTAGGAGTCACAACCCAGAGGGAAAGATATGTTGCCTAAATGCAGAAAGGACTGGGGCTTTGTATTCCTATGTTACAGATGGCTCTGACCACAGCCCTTAGCAAGGCACTGAAGTAGCGGAGTAACGTAGGGATTCAAGCCACATTTCTACTTTGCACTTCCTCGGGAACATGCATTTCACCTCCTTGGTGAGCAAGCAGTTCAGGCTCTGCATCTTGAATGCTCACGGCCACAAACAGTGGGCCAGCCAAATGGCTCACGGCCATCAAACAGAGGCGGTCCTTCTCCCCTCCTGCTCCTCCTGCTCTGCTCATCCTTACCGCTGGTCCCTGCTGCTTCTGTGAGCTGGTTCAACTCCGAAATTTGGCAAAAAAATAGCCACCTTTTCCTTTTCTTCTTTTATTTACTGATGTGGAGAGCTGAAGGGACTTCTGCAGAAGCCTCACTAGGTCGGAGAGCAGAAGGCAGCTGGCAGAAGCGCACAGCTAGGAGCAGGGGACAGGGGCTGGCAAGACAGCGTTTGCCAGACTAGGGGTGCGAATGGGACCGGCCCTCCACCATTTCAGTGCGCTCGGTGGCAGAGTGGACTTAAATAAGCTGTAGTCTATTGTGAAACCTCACCTTTCATCCCTCAGGAGATCTGCCTGTGAATCCTCCCCGTTGCTCCCAGTGACCCCCCTGCATGGCATCGCAAGGGGTCTAACTGGGTCAATTTGGGTCAATTTTGCCCCCAAAAATTAGAAATTGATTTGGGGAAGAAAACAACCACTTTTCCCAGGCAACAATGACAACATTATTCTGAGTACTAACAACATCAGAATAACCGTGCAAAATCACGTAATTAAATTGAAATTGTTTCATTTTAAGTTAAAATTCATTGCATCTTTCTGGAAGGTTGCAAAATCAACTTAAAGTAAATGCTTATCAATTCTATTTTATTTCTTGTCAAGCCTTCCTTTCATCGCACACTATGAACCATAGAAATGCCGGAGTTTTTCCCTCAGACTTTGATCATCGCATTACCATGACAACAATGTATTTACCGTAGCTATAATAGATGGACTTCAGATGTTAACTGGATCCGTCAAAAGTCCACAGGGGAGCTTTTGGTCTCTGTATACTAGGATAAATGAAAGAACGACTCTCTCTCCTGAAGAGCTATCTAACCGGTAACTTGTATTTGCTTTCAATTTCTGCCTGCTCTTTTAGCAGAGTCCACTGCCTTCCATCAGGTTTAAATCTACGGACTGTTTTAATTATACGGAAAACCAGGTCAAACTTTTATTTACCAGCTTGCTTTGCTTTTTGCTGACTGAAGCCTGTAATCCAGCAAGCTAATGCATCAATCTGACAGGATGTGACGTACGGACACCACAAAGGTTTTTATTCTTACTGTTTACATTATTCTACTTTTCAGAGCTTTCCAGCCTTGCACAGCAGAAGAGAAATGCATAAAGCTTTGTTCTTAAACAGCTCACAACTAAAGAATGATATTTTGCATACGTATAGGCTTGGAGCGTAAAAATATATGATAGAAACAAGACCTATTACTCTCCTGAAGACATTGATGCATGAGAGTAATCAAGTCCTTTCAACAATAAAAATAACTTCAAACTTCTTAGGCACAGGTTTTAATACCTTGTTGAATTATAGATATAATACAAAACAGCACATGCAATTCCAGCTCAGCAAGCAAGAAGCAACGTTGTTGCAGCAAGATTCTTAAAGTTTGTATTTCCTTAGCTTAAGGAGTATATGAATAGACAGTAAAATTCCTTTTGCACAAGGTTTTGTAGAGAGTAAATAATAAATATACATTAGAAGTTTCATTAATGCCTGTCAATCTGCTTCTAAAAGATGTAATTAGAAGATCAGAAAACTAATTAGAAAGTCTGTTTGATCTCCAGAGTTTGGTTACATACTGACAACCTTGAAATAATTCCTATCAGAAAGAAGAACTGTTGAAGCTTTATATAGTTCTGAACATGAACAACTGATATTTTCTAAGATATAAAAATAGTGCATAGTTCTTTAAAATGAAAATTGTATCACTAAAGTAGTCATAAAAATGACTTCAGCTATTAGTAAGAAAAATTCTTTATTAGTCTATTTAAACCAGTTAGAATTTTTAATTTAAAATCTCGAAAAGCTGATTTAACCATACCAAAACAGATATCATAGCAGCAGAAACACCTGAAAACAAACAAGAAAGTAGCATTGTGAGCTGAATATTTATTATTCCTCAACTACGTACATTTCAAAATACAAATTACAAATTCTATGTCAAATTTAATCATTTAAACTAGCTTTTTAGCTGTATAACTTACTAGAAGCAAAGTGTCCAGGGAAATACTGTGCAATTAAACAAAATGCATTTTTTTCCCCCTTTGACCTCAAGCTTGCTGAACCACAAAGCCCCCCTTTTTAAAACAGATAAAGAGACCAAAAAATGATGCGTGTTGAGTCCAAGTAGCAGAAAGTGGTGAACACAACAGGGCGCATCAGGAAACAGCATCTAATGGCCTCAGCGCAGCCCCAAACCTCTCGGTCATAAAGGCAAAATTTTGGTCACATCACTGAAGTTCAAAGGAGTCAGAATCTCATCCTAAATGTGCTTGTCACTGCTTGCCTGGTGCAAAGTAGATCTGAACCCAGCAGCTAGTCATTGGAAATGCTCCGGCTTGGAAAGCTCAGCCAGCCACCTTGCGCTGTCTCCCCTGCCTGCTGCAGCACAGAGGATATAAGGGAACTGGCCATGACCCAGAAATACCTTTGTGTTGTGCTCATCCTGTTCTTCCAAGATATCTTCTGGGCCTGTTAGCAGCTGAAATATTTGAACTAGGCAGTGCTGTTAGTGGTGGCAGCTGCTGATCGTGTCCACTCCCTACCTGCGGTAGGTACTATGGCACTGCCCTTCACGATTCGGCTGTGTTGTGCACAAAATACCACTTCTTGGCTCTGTTATTGTACCTGACCACTTGTAGCCAGTAGAGCTACAAATGAGCTTCATTTTTCCATTTTTCTTCTGACCCAAAGTTAAGGAAACAATAATTTAAGAGAAAACGGAGGAGCTCCTCTAAGAAAAGCTTTGCTCAGTAAACGCACCTATAGCTTCGCAGAATGATCAAGGAGAAAGTCTGAAGTCTTCAGGGTTTTATTAAGACTCATGTACTTGACTGCAGGAAATATGAATTTTATTCAGGACTTGCCTCATCGGACCTCCCTCAGCTCTTGCCTTTTCTAGGGAGTGGGCTGGGGACAGCACCTCCAGGAAGCCTTGCCTGGTTCTTCCAGTTACAAGAACTTTCCTTGGTTACACAGAACATTTCCATCATCAAACCACTTGGGTTGAAAGTTTGCACTCTGGCATCTGCCTTGGAATTATAATTATTCCTGATTTCAGCCAAAAGAGTTAAGAAGTAGAGATGATATGTTCCTGAGAAAAGTTAGTCCTTGTTTTGCAGGTGTGTGGGCTCTTTGCAACAATGATATCCCCATTTACAAATCTGCCTGGATTTGCCAACATTTAAGGAAACTGAAGTCGTTACCCTACTACATGGAGACTAACGTTGTCATTTCAGACTTGGTTTAGGCCAGGCTAAGCTAGCACTGCTGGCACAAAAGCAGTCACATCCTTCCCCTGCCCCCCAGCTTATGCCAGGAGTTGTGCAGTGACTCAGTGAACTGGCTGGGAACTGCCAGCAAATTAAGCTGACTTAAAATGACCGGCAACAACAAAACAAAAAAACTATTTGATCACAGTGTCATCATTAAATCATTAAGTACTGAATCATAATGAATATGCAGGAAGTGAATAAATTAAAATTACACAGGCAGACTTAATTATACTATTTCCTAATTTTTGAGTGCTCGACTTTGCATCCATAGCGGTTAGCATTTAATGCAGTTACTGTGAGTGTGTGACTTTGCTAGGTCTTTCAAAAAGTGAAAAACCTCATTACTTGGCATTGTTGTGACATTTCCAAAATACCAGCAGCTTCCCTGTCCCTTCAGCTAACAAGCTGTGGCAGCTGGAGTGGTCATAGGGTCCCGCTGTAGGTAGAGACAAGGGGGAGCAGTGAGAGGCAGGATGAGATGCTCTCTCCCTGCGCTTTGAGGCAGCAGAGGAGCACCGAGTTTGGCAGCACTGGGTTCCTCTCCCAGGTGCCCGCATGAGCAAGCAGCCCCCGCCTGTCCCCCCTGACCTCCAGCCTGACCACTCCTTCCATACCTCAGACTCCTCACTCCAGCCCCACACTTTAGGACGAGCATGTGCTCATCTTTATCTCTGGCTTTCCAAGCCCCAGGTACTTCCCAAGCAACTCTGAGCGTCACCCCCTGCTTTCCAACCCCACTTTCAGTTTTCGCTCAGCCCAAAGACCTCCTTGGCTTCTCTTCCAACCTCTTTCTCCCTACTGCGCCGCACCCATGTTGCCATGCTGATCTCCCCCTCCCAGGCTCAGCTCCATGCTCGCTCCCTTCCTGACACTCTTTTTCCAGCTGTCCACAGCACCCCCTCCTTACCCAAGCTTGTACTAGCGGCTCTTTCTCCATCCCTCCTCTCTCCTTTCTCCCCACTGCCATGGATTGCAGCTCAAATTTCCTCGTCTCCCTTGCTTATCATCAGCTCTCCGTGTTCTTTCTCTTGTTGGTCATAATTTTCTACTCCATCCACTCTGTGTTCCCTCTCCTGCTGGTCATTGTTTTCTACTCAATTTTTCTCCCCGGCTCACTACCTCCTTGCCTGACCTGTACAACTTCCCTCAGCCAGTCTCTGCCTTGCCTCCATTTCTTCACCTGCCAGCTCCCCTCAGGACAAATCCCATCCCCACTTCTCTTCTCCTCGAGGACGCTCACATGGAAAATGTTCAGTGGACACTGTAAAGTGGCTTAAACCCACACCGGCTCCAAAGGAAATCCCACTTTTGTCCTTTGACCCCCACCACCATTTGTGTGCTGCACAGTGAACCAGCTTAGGAAAACACAACAGCTGAAAATTAACCCATCCATACACAGAAAAGGTTAAATTTCAGCAAGATCAGCTTCCTGCTCTGGCCCACTGCTCCAGGACAGGGGGAATAACAGAAATAGTGCCCAGAACTGGGTGTAAGGCAGAATCATCCTTTGCAGTAGCAGCAGAGACTTACATGGATTAAAGCAGTCTTGCAACCATGGCTTTAGTACTAACGGGTAGCATTTGATAAAGCAATGGAGAATCAGTCTTAAATGGAAGAATATTCTACGGGGGCAGTGCTGCCCGAGTTCATGCCAGAAACGTCTCACGACTCCCCAAGTATTGCTTTGTTCTTTAAGACAATTGTCTTGCAAGAGGTGTCACGTTCTGGCAGGGTGAGAGGGGTTTCACATCAAACAAACTTTTCCAGAAGAAACCTGTAGACTAGCTGGGAAACAAGACTAGGGAGAAACATCCAAAAAGTTATTAACTCCAGATTAAAATGCAGAAAAAAAGGCTGGCCTGAAGTGAGCCACTTCCTACCTTATAATCCCTGAAAAACATGCGACCTCCACTGTAGCCGCACTCCTGGTTAAAGTGCAAGAAAAAATGGAACAATTAAGGTTGTTCATCAGATGAGGTTTTGGAGCCCATTATCCATATTCTATTTAGGTGTAGTCTGTATTTCAAATTTCAGGGGGCATTCTCAGTGAGGAATGTGGAAAAACCTTCAGTGAACCCTATGTTGGAAACGTATTTGTGTCAACACTACTATAGTCCCCCCAAACATCTTTTTGCTGGGATAGTTAATTCTGTTCAGGGAAACAGTTTAGCTTTGCCAGTAAAGTAACTGCAAACAATACGTATCTGCTAGAGAAAGTTACCACCGTGTCCTTACATGTATTATTGTCAGCAAAGACCTTTAACAGCAGACAGGACCTGGCTCACCAAAATGACCTTCCTGCAGAAGCATTTCTGAGCTCGCTCTGCCGTGCCTTTCTCTTTCCTTCTGTGTGTTGCAAAACATTAATCTAGATTCCTAATTCAGATCCTCAAAAGACGCAAAAAAGGTTACAACAGTGCCTGAATCAATTTAAGTTTTGCAGGCAAAACTGTCAACCAACATTTTTCATGAATAAAGCAGCTAGAAAGAGCCAAAAGTTTTGGGTATCTATCTGTTCACTGCTGACAAATACTTAATAATTTTCAGAAACCTTTCATGGCTGATGCAGTCTGAGTAATCCTCAAAAGACTTAGCATACAGCACCGCCTTTACATACAGATCACCCAAAGTATTCCGCAAAAGAACGCCGTCCTCTTTTTGGGGTGCCGGATGGGTAAATCTTAAAACTGCCAAACATGAGGTTGCAGAACAACCAAACTAATTTTAATTATAAACCTACTTCAGATCATCCAAGCCCTACACAGAGAAATTCAAATGAAGAGAAATGGGAGAATGAATGGGCAGATGACAGTAAAAAGTCCAGGCCTGCTCCTCTTCTTGGGGCCAGGTCCAGATAAAAAGTTGCCTCCCAGCAGAACAGGCCCCCTTGTAGCATGCTGATGTTCAGATGGTATGTCCCTCTGCTCAGCTGCTGCGCTACTGCGATGACGGCTCCCTTTCCATCCAACCCATCCTTGCTGCACAATACGTGAGTCAGACCGGGGATGTACTCAGCCCTTAAATATGTGCTTAAGTCTCTCCATATTCAGGAGAGAAACTCAGATGAAATTCTGAGCAAATGTGTAATGAAAAGCATGTGCCTAAGTGTTTACCTGAATAAAGCTGCTTTGCTGAATCTGTGCTAAAATGTCAAGCGCACGTCAGGCGAGCTCAGGATCTTCCACTGCGCTCTCGCTCACAGAGCCTCTGCCATGAAAAACACTGTGTCCCCAAGGGGGAAAAGTTTTTCCTGGAGAGCAGCCCAGAACGAAAGGAGCCATCAGATCAAAGATAAGTCTTACCTCCCCCACTACACCCCTCACTTCCCCAAACAGCGGCTCAAGGCGGAGGAAAAACCAAGAGATTTTTTTCTAACAGAGAAATGAGAGGTTCCCCCATCTCCCACTTGCTTTCTCCAGTCAATGCAGCTAGGAGCAATCTGTTGCTTGCTTGGAAGCTCCTCGACCGCGAGATGGGAAGTCACGAAGTGCAGGAGTCAAGTTATTTATTGATACCTCCCGCCTCCAAGCCGCTTCACAGCTTGGCAGTGCGCAGGAGGGTTTTCAGATTGACCACAGCAGGCTGACCTTTCCTCCTCCTCAGACAGAATGGTCTCCAGCCCCCGCGATTCAAGAAGCCATGGATACTTTTGTTCATTGGCCATTATTCATTCGATTTGGGAGACCAAGCTGTTTAAGCTGAAACTTCTCAGGGTGAAGAAAAAAATGTTGCACATTTTACATTTTCTCTTGCAAATACGAAAGCTTGCTGCAATCTTCAGATACAATATTTATGAATTGGTCTTTCAGCCAAATCCATTTTTGCATAAGGATACACAGCTGCCGGTACCCAAAAGTATGATACTTCCCAAATATATCTTTGCCATTTTTAAAAATCATTCTAGAGGCTTGAAAATAATATTTCTTTCATTGTAAGTGAAATCTCTAGTTCTGATGTTTCAAAGACAGTCTGAAATTAGCCGGTTTTTGTTTGTGTTTGTTTGTTTGTGCACAAGAATAATTGATTAAATCAGCACAAGCGTAACTGATTATACACTCTAAGAAAAGTACTGAGGAATTCAGCTGCAAAACGAGCAGCATTGTGAAGAGCCATACCCAATTTTTATGCTTACATCTCTGACATGGAATCCCCTCTTAATTATACAGTAGCAAATTTGAAATGTGTCATCACCTCCCACCACTGGATATCTCGATTTTGAATGAATGTAACCTGCATTTTTCAACACTTCTGAGGAAATTTTTAAGATGTCTCTTTCAACTTTTTTTCATGAAAAGACAAAATTTGCATAGAGGAATATTTAAATACTCACGACTTACAAAGAATGTCAGCCCTTTTTCATTAACCAGCGCAATGACCCTCTAGTAGTTTCACACTGAGAAAAAATATGCAGAGAAATATGCCAAGTCTAATGCCAATTAGGACTTTGAAAATATATATATATATATATATTATAGACCAGGCAAACGAAATGTGAAACTCAAAGTTAAAAATTGAACTTATATCCTTCAGTCCTCTGAAAAATAATCTATTTTAAATGGAAATCAAAAAGCTATCTTTATAAAATTTCTCATTCAGCCGACAACAATAAATCTATTGTTCAGATGTGGTTTAAATTGTTCTTTGGAAGAGGGGGGTTTTGCAAAAATCAAATAGAAATTGCATTAAAGAAGAAGAAATGCC
This sequence comes from Gavia stellata, assembly GCF_030936135.1. Taxonomy (NCBI): domain Eukaryota; kingdom Metazoa; phylum Chordata; class Aves; order Gaviiformes; family Gaviidae; genus Gavia; species Gavia stellata. Next base: position 71,520,888 of record NC_082594.1, read on the forward strand.
TTTTTAACTGGAATTAGTCTATATATATAGCCTGTAGTTTTTGATACATTTTAGGTTTGCCAGAGTAACGGGCAATTGGACACCATGAAAAATTATTTGTAACCATTACAATAAGAGAAAATGTGTTTGTTTATTTAAGGGAGAATAAGCAAGTTTAGTGTTACGCCTTTTACTTTAAGAAGTATGTCTGCAGGGATCCAGATGCTAAGAAACAGTAAGCTGATAACATTCGTTTGAAATGCTACGCTATACATTAAGAAGCTATACACTTACTATTTATTTCACCAGCACGAATTAGGTCTTCTGGAAAATAACTTGAATTTCAGTCAAACTTGCAAGAAATAACAATACTTGGCACTTTCAAAATGCTTTCCATCTGAAAAATGCAAATAATTACGAGGCAGCATGGGGAAACAGAGCCATTGTGCAGGTCACCAACAGAGGCAGGACATCCAGGGAAAGCTCCAATGCCGTCAGGTGTTGCACAGCTGGAAGCACAATGCCTGTGGTGACAAGGTACTGCCTAATGTATCCTAACCACCCAGATGGATCAACACCCCAAAAAGCCTTCGCTGTGGCTCCTCTTTCTGCCAATGATATAGTTAGCACCCCAGAAGCCCCCGCTTAGTGCCCCCCTCAGATACCTGGCTATGAATGGTACCCAGAACTGCTCATAGCCTACAATACTCTCTAAAGCTGCCTCAGTTTATGGATCAGAGAAGTGATGCACAAAAAGCATTATATATATGGTCTAAACTCGTAACATTGCACAGTAGAAGAATCATGAATAAAACCCATTTCTTTGGATATTTCCAGGTTTTTTACCCTCAACAAAACCCCTTTTACACAGACTTCAAAATCCTTAAGTATTTTTTTCTGACTGCAGTACTATGCCAAATATTTATTTTATCAGTTCAAAACTCAATTTACTGCTGAAACCCTGCATGAATACTTCAGAGGGAGTTCTAAGATTCTGCCCAGAAGAGGAGGAAAGATTATAGAGATGAATATTGTGCAAATAAATCTCTGTCTGTATCACAAATCTTAGAAACTGCTTCTTCACCCTAAGGCAAGTACCCAAATATAGGTACCTGTATGTAGAAGGGGTCTAAACAAGCTAAATGGAATTCCTGGAAACATGCATGATGTATATCAACTTTTTACAGTGAAGGTGAGGATAACAGAAGGATAACTGAAAGAGAGAGTGAGACAGTAAGAGGAGAGAAGAAGGGAGAAGAGGGCAAGGTGGGAAGTAGAAGGTCCTAAGGCCTGACTGAACTAAAAATAAAAAAGATCCTAGTGAAGGAAGCTAAAGATTCAAAAATATAAATATAAAAGAAGGAGAAAGAACAGATAAAATACAAGGTGAGATAAAAAATAATTAAAAAAAAAAACAAACACCCAAAACCCCTCAAAACCAAAAAGTGACAGAGAAAGTTTAGACCTTTCAGAAGCTCAAGTCAGTAATTCTTTGTCAACCAAACTCTCCTTGATTTCAGTGGGAGTTTTGCCTTAATGAGGACAGCAGGATAGGCACCAAATGCAGTTTTATTTCTTACACTTGAATAACAGCAAGATACAGCAAGATATTCTGTTGTTGAAAAAGACGATGCATTTTTTAAAGAAATATGGATATTAGGGGCCAGGCAGTATAAATGTAATTGCTATGACTAGCTGAGTTACATCAGTGTGCATCAGCTGACAATAAGGTCCTTTGTGCTGGAAAGAAAGAAAAAAGATGAAAAACCTGACTCGTGCCATCTTGCAAACAATCAAATTAAAGGTCCAGAATTATTCCAGCAAAGTTTCCATTGACTTCAGTGACAGCCCAGAAAACAAGCAAGATTCTTCAGTCCTTCTTATAAAAAAATATAAATACAAGAGTGAATAAGAGTGACCTATTTACGTTTTATCAGTATTGCTCTTGCTGGAATTGTTGGAAATGCACCCATCTGGTTCACAGAACTATTGTTTGATTAGGCTGTTTGTGGGAAAATATCTTTCCCAAATATTGTATTAATATATTGAAAAGGAAGCATAAGATAAGTAGATTGGACAATAAAAAATTCTTCTCAGTTTGGTAACCAAAGATAAAGCAAATTAAAAAAACTTGATGCTCATCTGATGAACAGGATGAAGATTCTGCCTAACTGACTAGTGGCCTTAGTGGTCCACGCAGAAATCATATAGCTGTTTTCCCCTTTATAAATCATAAATTAAAGGAACTCTCACTGGAAGTGTAATTGGAATGTGGGTATGTCTAATTCAAAGCCTCCAATTTAAAACCTTTTACTATTTTAGATGTCAAAACCAGGAACAGACAAAATACCACAAGTAAAATCTGTAGAATTATCAATAAAAACACCAAGGCAGATATTTTGTATGAGAACTAGGAACAGCAGAAAAATATCCTGTCTCCAGCTGATCATGTTGCACACAGTAATAATATTTATTATCGTCAAGATTTTGCAAGCATACCATTCTTATCCATAATATGGGAAATATCATGTCAATTCTCCATGATGTATTAATGAGAGGTGTCCCACCCAAACCAATAAGCCTAGGACACACTTAAAGTTGGATTCATTCAGCCCCTGACTCAATCAGATAACCAGTAATTCTCAGGTTTTGCACAGTTACATCCATCTTTGATTTAGAGATTACAAGTGGGAGCTGCCCTACTAAAATTGCTCTCCAGCTTAAAACTTTGACACACCTGATAGAGGGAAATGAGAGAAAAACACTCTGGTCTGCTCATCAATGAGAAAATGATAATAAATAACCAAACTCAGTTATTACTGTTTGCAGGGCTAAAATTATGCTTGAAGTAATTCATTGCCATCTGTAAGCCTGTTAAAGTTGATTACGATTTTCTCGTGCTGGTTTTCTTCCCAATGATTGAACAGTACTGTCTATTTTCAAAGGAAAAAAATAATAAAGCTGCTGGAATAATAAATTGGTTTTCCCAAGACAGAACGAACCATCGTGATGAACTTTAAGAATGGTTACCAAATTAGAACTGAGAATGAAAAACAAGTACTTTCCTGTTCAAGGTTTTGTTTTTAACGTGTTTTTATTTTTAAATGGATTGAGTGCTGATTACATAAAATTCAAGGCTACCCAGACATCAGACTGCTCAATTGACTGAAAAGTTTGATGACTTCTCTAAAAAGCGAGGTCTGTGTGTGAAATTAAATCAGTATCACTGCTCCGAGATAACATGGTGGGGGGAGAAGTTAATATCGCTTATTAAATAATGTTAAATGAGATCAAACAAGACGTGCAGGATTCAGGAGGGCTCTTGGAGCGCCGGTTGTTTCCCCGGGCTGCTTATGCAACCTTGCTCACACAGGCAGTGTAAGGGCCTGCCATTTTATTACATAAGGTAGCCCGAAAACACAGCTAGGCAGTTGTGAGCTCCATTAAGTGCTATATTGGAGTTTCTGTACCAGCTCGCATCTAGAAACGTTAAGAACCGAAGAAGGAGTTAGGCATTGCCGAGTTTGGGATTGTTGCTGTTGTCTTAATAGCAATAGATCTCATCTAAAAGCTAGCAAATATCATCAGCATGAGCTACATTTGAATAGACTGTGCTTTGACCGTTGCTTAAGTGAACAGCAATACACAGTCTTTGGTTTAGCACAGCTGTGGTAAGTACGATCTAGGGCTTTAAAATCTGCCTCTCAGATGATTAAGCAAATTGTCTGATTTAGTAAACAGCAGTCAATGCACCATTAATGTTTTAACCAGTGCTTAAGTGCAGTGGATAGCTGAAGAAAATTAATTTCCAACCCATCCTCACATTCTCACTTCAGAATTTCAAAGGCTGGTCTTGTACAGACAGATAAAACTGTAACTACAGCAACACCGGGTCAAGAAAAATTACTACCTTGCCCCAAATCCTCTCCCTGACACTGGGCAGCAGCAAAGGCTTGGGAAGCCTGCGCAAGCAGGGCAGGCGTGTAGCAATATTACAGTCTCCCAGCAGAGAGTTCTTCAGCCAGGCATTGTATCTTAGTATTCAATGCCTCTTGGTGGGATTGCTTCCGTGAATATAATTGCTTTCTGAACCTACTTGAACCCAAGAAGATAAGGCTGTCTATCCTTGCCATGCCTGCATAGCTCAGTAATAGGACACCAGGGAGCGAGCTGGAGCACTGTACCCTGCTTTCTGCAGCGCTGCTGAAGTTCTAGCTCACGTCCTGGCTCTGCTTTGGAGCACTTCAACTAGTTTCTTCCAACTAACTCTTTCCACGACAGTTGTGCTATAATGGAGCAGCGAAGGTGCAAGCCACCAGGAGCCTCTTGGCGTTGGGAGCCTAGGGGAGCTGGACACTGACCCACTTAATTTCGTCCAATAGACACGGCCAGGGGGACCACCGGGCTCGGCACCCCCTCTCAGCCTTGGCCAGACATGGGTGCTGAGGGGTGAGTACAAGAACAAGGCACACCAATGGTGATATTTCCTCAGGATACTCACCAAGCTTCCAAGAATTTGCAGCTCAAAACTTCCTAAGCCAGAGGCAGTGGTTTTGTATTTAATAGCCCTTGATGGATTTCTCTTCCATGAACTCATCCAGTCACCTCATTAGCTGATGTAACCTCTCAGCATCCACATCCTGTGGTGAGGAGCTCAGCAGCCTGACCACGCCACGTGAAGGGCCACCTCCTTTTGTTTCCATCCCCACAACTGTCTGCTTCACCCAATGCCCTCCACTGCTGTCGCTGTGAACGGTCATTCCCAGTTTGCCTTCTCCATGCTTTGCATAATTTTACAGATTTCTGTTGCATTGCTTTATCAGCGTTGTCATTCCTCAGGCAGGAGCTGTTCTGTTCCTCTGATCCCCTTTGCTGCCTCTCTCTGAATCTCCTCCCTCACCATTACAGACCTCTGAGGTGGGGGGATCAACAACACACGATACTGAAGATATGGGCACACCATAGCTTATACAGTGAAATAATGGGGGGTTTTTTTATTATTTTCCATCCTTTTTTTAATAATCCCTAAGGTTCCATGTGCTTTTTTTTTTTTAAAACTCACATCTGAGCATTGCATTGATTTGTTTTCGATTTGTCTATGGAAGATTTTATCTAAGCTTCTTCATCTTCAGTGACCAGTAGCAATGAATTTCTATGATTTTGTTTTAGCTAACATGTACTTTCTTCTACAAACTTTCAACCTGACATGCATATTACATTCATCTGACATGAAGACACTCAAAGAGAAAGAGTAGTTGAAATGTCCCAGTAGATGATGCTCTGTCATGCTAGCACTTCTTGTATGTTTTGAAATGACAAAGAAGTTTCATACCTGAACTTCCAAATTCCCATTCTGATCTCAAATGCACATACACAACCTTTAGATTTTTTCCCCACAACATAATTTCACTTGGCTAGAAATCTTCTATTTTATGCACAGATCCCTAAGAACAGTGGTAAATCAGCTGAAAAACACCTTCTGTCACAATCAGGCCGGGAAAAGATGAACTGTTTTACACAGACTTGTGCCCAGGCAGGAGAAGGTGAGATAACCTCCCTGTTCCCACCATTTACATGGTCATATTTGGAGTATCTTAGAGCTCTGGGCATGCTACCTGCTGCACAGGCACAGAAGGAAGAGATGGCATTGCCCCAAAGAGTTTGCAGGCAAAGGAGAGGACAAGGAACAGCAGGCAGGTACTGACGGAGTACGGAGCAAAGCGTGTGGCAATACTATTTCCTAGTGACAAAGGTCCAAGCTTACCAGTGACCTAACTTTTGTAAGAGTTTTATTCTTCTGAAGCCACAGGTGAATTTTCAGACTGAAGCAGGATTAAAATGAGCGTTGGGGGTGCATAAAGCTATTAATCCCAAACGTGGGAGGCAGCATGCAAGAAACACTGATCTCTGCCATGGTCCTTGGATAAAGGAACACAAATGTCTTTACCAAAGTGTAATTAAAAACAACATTTTGGTTGGACTGAGTTGTGCTTCATGGTTTGCCTTCAGGGGGAAGAGACACAGGAAGAGAAGCATAAAAAACAGTACTTACCCCTCTGCCCCCAAAATGTACCTCGAATTTTTGTGTGCAAGGCCAAGAAAGCCCCAAAGCCCCAAAGCCCCAAAATGCCCCAAAATCCCTCAGCCTACTCTCTGACATCTCTGAGCCACCACAAGACAAATGCAAGGAGTGGAGAGTGAACCATGTCTGCAGCTTCTCAGCTGCTTACTCTGAGCATGAGCATACAGGACCACATCCCTTCTCATCGCCTTGCCTTTCCTGCCCTGCAACTCTTGTATTTCTGAATTCAGCTGGCGATATACTGGTATATATATATATATATGTTGTGTGGCGCATAGCTGGTCACAACAAAGAGTAATGGCTTTAGTCCCTCCTCAAAAAACTGTGATATCCCAAATGCACCACTACATAAACAAATCCACCACCATCTATGCATTCTGCTTAAATACTATTACATGGTGTTTCCCTTTCAAACAGCAATCAGTCTCATAAAGAAAAAGTCAATTACCCGATGCTGATTTCTGACTGAATTAGCTAAAATACAAACATTTGCATGGCCTCAGCCTAGTTTTTCAAAAACAAGTTTTAATAAGATCAAAGATCAACAGAAAGCTAAGCCAAATCTAAGAAAATTACTGGTTTTTATACAGACCCCCTACAAAATCTGCAACTCAAGTGCATCTGCCCTAAGAGCCTGAAAGCCAAACTATAAACACAAATGAAAGTTACTTGAATTCTATACTGTCCAGCTGAGAAAGAAAAGCAATGCAGTGCACATAAAACACACATTTGACTGTCATTTTCAACTGTATGATATTTACAATAATCAGTTGTACAGTGATGTAAGTAATCTGATTGCTCAAATCTTACAGTTGAACACAGGCAATGATTATTTAAATCATTACATTTGCTGTGCAAAATGTCCTATCCTTAAAGAATGCTAGAGCTACAAATCAAAACCATCAGTTGTTGATCTTAATTTTCCTACCTTATATGAACGTATTACAGTGTAACATCAGTTACATGATTACATACTATTTTTTTCCATGGGGCTTCACTATTTTGGTGTCTTGTTAATATCCTGAGCTATAAATTCTTCCTCCACCTTAAAAAGGGGAAAGCTCACCTTAGCCTACCGCAGCAGTCACCAACTGGGTTGAGTCCTTTAGGTTCACAGCATTAAAAACTAGTGTGAGACTTAATTGGGCCATACAAAGTTACTGTGCTGTCCATGGCAAACGTAGTGCTAGGAGAAGGTGGGCAGACACTGCGGTGGAAGCCTGAGACTGGCCCTGGTGCCAGGTCCTGCTCCTTGGGGTGCTGTCTGATGGTGGGGTACAGGACAAGGAGGAGAACAAACACATGGGCTCAACGTGACTCCAGAGCCTGGGCTCCACAATGGATATAGCTCCTCCCCAGGTCCAAGTAGTCCAACAGTAGTTGCTCCTCATGGCAAGGAGACAGAAACAATTTCTGTGAGGGGACCATGGGAGGGGTGAAGAAGCGGAGGCAAGGCCTGAAGAACACGGCAGGTAGTGTGAAGAGGAAGATGAGAAGGATGAAAAAGCAGTAGTACCATGACCTGATCATTGAAAGACTGGAAACCACTGCTTTTGTAGGCTCAGCTCTCCTGTCTATGTCCATCTCAAGTCTCTCATCACCTTTTTCTGCCCACCGTTCCTTCTCTTGGTCTGGGTTTTCCACCACTACCTACAGTTCCCTGCACCTTGTTCCCAAGCTTTGTCATCTACCACCCCATCAAGTCCTTTGACTTAATTCGAGGTCCCTGCTCTTCACTTTCCCCATGCCTCCATCACCAATACTTCCTCTGTTTCATTCTAGTCCCACCATTTCTTGTCACCACACGTGTGAATTAAGCAGATTCCTCCTCCTTCTCCACCCTGCCCCTGCATCAGCAGGCATACCCTGCCACAGCTGAGACAGTCTTTAATACTCCCTCCTTATGGTGCTCACCGTAGCAGTAACATCTGGGAAGAATAACTGTGGGGGAAAGTCCACTCAGACCTCCAGCCACCAACTGGAGTGCTCTCATTCTTCCCAGGAAGATGAGAAGTTGCTCAGCTCCTAACAACGCTGGGGTGTTCAGCGTGCTCCATGCCGAGAGCATCTTCAGCGAGTGAGTGAAATGGTCGACATCCCTCAACATCCCTCCACCGAGAGTGTGCAACCTGAGTGTGGTGACAAAATGATAACTGAGAGAAATTCTGGAAGATTTTCATAGGCTCAACATAAGGCACACCCCCATCACAAGACTGATCCCAAGCCAAGTATCTTTTTCCTGCTCCAAAACACAAAGCCACAAGAATTCAACAGTCTCAATGAAAGTGTTTCCTAACATAGCCAAAACATGCAGATTCACAGAAAAAGAAAGATCAAGGTCGCCTAATGCAGGATGATGTATACCTAAAACATCTTTGTCAGATACGTGGCCAAAGAATACATTTCCCTCTAACCACATTCTCAGAAATAGCTGAACCATTTTATCTGAAACTTCTCAAAGAGAGTCTGTCTTCAGCAACCACTCAACCTGGAAAATGTCAGCCTGGTTTTAAGCTTAGCAAATGCATAGGCACCTGAAAGCAGAGCATTGTACTGGAAAGCATGAGATAATTTTAACTGTGGACAACATTACTGCCTATGAGGAAACAACAACTCCTTCAAGTGCTCTCGGATGCTCTAGGCTAGAAAATGGGGCAATAACTGTAATTCTGCAAAGTCTAGTCTGTGGGTTCAATCCTGCACACGTGCAGAGCGGCACCTTTTATTCGGGAGGAAAGCAATTTTAGGCAAGCCTAACGTCTCCAGGCTTCGGAGCAGGGCACAGAAGTGCTGCCAGCTTGGGGAATCACCCCAACCAGGCGCTGGATACCTGGTTCTGGAAAACCTTCGTTTTCACATGTTCAGTGAGACAGTGCACAGCTTGGCAATTACGTTCTCCAAATACTCCTGTTTCCAGGCCATCCCTGCAGAGCAACTCCGTATCAATATTCATCTACAGAAATGCATGCAGGATTGGGCCCTCTGCCAGCCGACAGCTCTCAGAATCGGACACGGATCAGCGGGATGAGCTGGCTAGGTGTGGAAACTGTGAACACTAATTATTCAGTATCACCAAACAAACTAAACCCACGGTGGGATACAAATTAACATGTCACACTGGGGTAAGAGACATAATTTTCCACTTCAAGGGGCAGCCACTTGTTGAGCTGAACGCTCAGGCTAGCCGTGCCCGTCCGAGGGAACCCTACAACCCTTCTGGAGATTTAGCACCGTGAAAAGATTAAAGTTCCTCTGCTGGCTGTAATGCTTATAACCACTAATTATTTCTGAGTCACTTGAGTGAAAGTAAACCGCCATCCTGTAGACAGTTATGGAGCACGGGGGCAAGTTTCTGGATGAGCGTGCTTGTTAATTGACAAATCAGGCTAGTGACCATCAAGGAAAACACCACCGCACAACTCTTCGTGCGAGAAGTCCTCTGCTGCTGCTCAGCCACGGATTTAACGCTTCCCCCTGTTCTGCACACCGAAGGGAAACAAGCGGGAGCCCGGCGCAGGGCTGCGGCAGCAGGGAGGCTCTTCCGGCACACAACACAACCTCTGCTCCCACCAGGAGCCTTCACCCATTCAAAAACCCCACTGGTCTTCCTGGAAGTTTTCCTTGACCAGACCAAACACTGCCTGGTCGCGTCGCTGACCCTGTTCCAGACTAGCCTAAACGAACCTCCAACGTCAGGGAGCACACCAGAATGAGATGGGGAGGGGGGATAGAGTGGGGGGCATTTAATTCTCCCAAAGGGAGGGGCCAGCCCGGCCTGACCCCGCCAGCCCGGCCGGGACAGACACGCCGCAGACGGCGCACGCCCCGCGGAAACTTTCCCGCGGCAGCGGCGATGCCACCCCGCACCGCCGGGCACCGCCGGGCACCGCCGGGCACCGCCGGGCGCCTCCGCCACCTCCGGGGTGCGTGGGAGCACGGGGGACGGAGGGGAGCTGACCCCCATCGCCGCCGCGGAGGTGCCACGCGTGGGCGGGCGGCCCTCGTGGGTGCCGCGGGCGCGCGTGGGCGGCGCGGGGGTCCGCGGGCGGGCGCCCCCTCGCGCGGGTGCCGCGGGTGGGCGCTCCGCGGGGCGGAGGGAGGGCCGGGGCCGCAGGGCCGCGCGTTACCTGGGGTGCCGGTGCTGCGGGAGCGCGGCGGGGACGCCCCAGTCGCTGCCGCCGCCGCCGCCGCTGCTGCTGTCCGCGGTGGCCACTTGGGCACGGGAGCCGCCGCCGGTGCCGGTGCCGGTGCCGGTGCCTGTGCCGCCGGGCTGGATGCCGCCGCTTTTCCGGTGCCTGCCGGTGCTGCTGCGGCAGCGGCCGCCGCTGCTCCAGCCGCGCAGGAGGCCGGCCTCGGGAGCCGGCAAACTCTTCCTCGCCGACGAGGAGCCGGGGACGCTGCCCGCCTGCTGCCTGCCGCCGGTGCCGGTGCCGGTGCCGTGTCTCATGGTGCGCGGGGCCGCCGCATGCCGCGCTGCCGCCGCCCCGGGCGCCGCGGGACCCACGCGCGCCGGGGCCAGGGGCTCCGCCGGCAGCGGGAGGCCGCCGGGAGCCCGGGCTGCCGCGGGGGGGGGAAGAGGCCGGGGGCCGGGGGGGCTGCTGGCTGGGGCTCCCGCTGGGGCATTAAGTTGGACGCGCGGCCGGGAGAGGCAGGGCGGGCGCGGGGGCTGCGGGGCCGATAGTTCTCCGCGAAGTTGGAGCCCGGCGGGCGAGGCGGGGGCATGCTCTCCGCCGGCCCTTCATCGCCGCCCGCCGCCGCCTCCCCTCGCCTGCCCCCGCCGCCGGGCCGCCGCCCCGCGCCCTCAGCCGGCGGCGCAGGGGGGGCGCGCCCCGCGCCCCGCGCCCATGGGCGGCCGCGGCCCCGGCGGCTGGCGGCGGCTCGCCCGCGCCGGCTTCCTCCGCCGCTCGCTCGCCTCCCCCGGCAGGGAGGCGGGGGGCAAGCCCAAACCCGAGGCCGGCGCGCAAAATGGGTCAGGGAGGGGGAAAGGGAACCCGGCGCCCGCCTCCCCCCTCCCCGCGGCGGGCTCCGGGAGGGCCGGGCTGGGGCGGTGGGTAGCGAGAGGGCTGCGGAGGAGCTCTGCCGCCCCGGCTCCCTGTGCACAAGTGCAGGGAATGTTCCACTGACCTACATATTTTTCCAAACATACGTGACCTTTTTTTTTTCTCTCTCTCTCTTTCGTTCTGTGGGAGGAGACAGGCGAGGATCCAAGAAAAGGAGAAGCTGGAAAGAGAACGAAAGGGGAAGCAGGGGAAAAGAAATAAATAATAAAACCCTCAACCAAAAAGCCAGCCCCGCATCAAGGATGCTTTCACAACGCCTCGAGCAAACCCCAGCGTGCCCGCCTTTGCGTATGCCTATGGCGACATCCCTGCGCCCCGGCAGCCGCCCCCGTAGCCTGACCCCGGGAGCCCACGCCACGCCACGCCACGGCAGCCGGCCACCGAGCCGCCGTCCCCGCCCGGCAGGGCTGCGCCCGGGTGCCCGGCCGCCGGCTCTCGGGGCGGCCCGGCGGGGCCCCGGCTCGGCTCGGCGTCGCTCGGGCTCGGCGGGCTGGGGACGCCTGCGCCAGGACCCTGCGCCCTGCCCGTGCCCGCTCCGCCGGCGGCGGCGGTGGTGGCCGCGGTGAGCCGAGCCGAAGCGGGGCACGGCAGCGCGCTGCCCCGGGGCGGGTTCCCGGCCTCCCCGGGCACAGGCAGGAGCTCCCGATTTGGTTATGCAACGACGCACCGGCAATTAGAGCAAAACCTTGACAGAGCGCGCTTTTTTTTTTTTCTTGTTGCAAAGTAGGTCATTCTTTTTATTCCCCACTTCGCATTATTTTTTTTGCCTAATGCTCCTCCTGCAAAGTGGCCAGTGAGAGATAAGGAAGCGTGCTGGAGCCTGGGAGGAGCTGCTGATTCGGGGGCTTGCTTTCGCCTCGCCGGGCGTTGCTGCCGACTTCTGACGGAGGCCGCGAGCGGGGTCCGGGGTTGCCCTTCTCCCAGAAGGAGGGCAGAAATGGCCGGGCAGCGGGGGCACCCCGCCGCCTCCCAGGTCCCGCTCCCCCGCGCCTCCTGCCAGCGGCAGCGCCGGGCCCTGGGCCCTGCCCGCCTCTCGCGGGCCCCGCCGCCCTGCCCGGCTCTCCCGGGCCCCGCCGGCTATTGCCCCCTGCCCGCTGTCGCCCTCGCACCGCCCCTGCACTCGGGGCTTGCTGGCACTGCTGTGTCCACCCGGCCGAACCCCTCCCTCCCCCTTGCTGTGCCAAAGAAACACCAGGAAGGCACCTCTTCCACCCGCGAAAGGGGTCTCCCCCTGGGATATAGTATTCGCCTTTTAGGGTAGTTGCGTTTTTTGTTCAGAGGAGGGATTTCCCGGGGAGGGAAGAGCCCCTCTAGCTGGTGTAAGCTTTGTCCCCACCAGAAGGGCCTGGCTGCGCTGCCGTACCTGTGCCAGCAGACTTTGTGTGGGGTGGTGGGGGCTTGTTTCCCCATCTCCCCCCGTCCATTCTGCCTCCCTTTTAAAGACACGTTAATCCTTGCAAAATACCAGCCAGCGCAGACCTCTCTGCCCACACGGGGTGTGCGTGTGTGGGCACAGCGTGTGGGCTGAAGGTTGCTCCAGCTACCTGGCTCCAGCGAGGAGCCGTGCTGCTTCTCCCACTGCCTTCAGCACCCAGCTCACCCAGTTACCCCACCGTGATGCCCGGCTCCACCCGTACAGCACATCCAGCCAGTTCTTCGATCCGATTCAATCCCAAATGCAAATGTTAATAATTACAAAGTATGGAAAAATGTTGCGCTCTTTTGCTGAGCACTTTTACACCGTACTTTATACAACAGGCATGACTAATGTTGAAAGGGTAAAGTTGTTTACTTTTAACCAAGATTAAATACAAAACTTTGAAAAGCTCCTCCCTTCCTTTGGATGAAACCCAGCATTTTTTCCCATTTGGAAATTGTCAAACAGTGGTTAAACAATCCTTTGGCAAACAAGTAGTGCCTGAGGGAATAAAGCATCAGATACATGGGGAGTGGAATAAAAGACATTTCTGTTCCTGAGGTATTTTTCTTGTGTTGCACAATGAAGTATAAAATCTCCAAGCCTTGTAAGGTTAGAGAAAAGGAACTTCCCATCATTACATACACCACATGATTTGATACTCCAGTCTTTTTGAAAACCTACCAAAACTTTGCCCCAAAACCAACCCTACGCTTGCAAAAGCTGGGAAACCAAGTACCTTGAGGAAAATACCATGTTGAGAAAGGCAATCAGCGAGACACAGGGGCATAGGGGCAAAATTACATCTCCACCTTGTTTTAACAATTTCCCTGTGAATTTTGAAGGACTCTGCTGCACAAGTGAAGAACTGAGACTGCTTAAGGTTTGTTTCTTAATTCATTCCCTAGGTTACCAGTGTAAACTTCAATTAGGGCAACAGACAGCAGATTGGCTGAGGGTGAGGCAGGCTTTTCCCAGCACATACCTGAGTCCCGTTGTGAAATACCAGCCATTCAAAACATGCAGCCTTTTGGTCCGGTGACGCATGGAAAATAACCCAATACTGTCAATACTGTGTTTGGTTTGGAAATTAACCAAAGGGTTATGGTAGATGTCACATGTAAGAACTTTAGGGAAGGAGCCCAGCCTTCAATTTTAAAAAACTTAAATCATTTTATAATCATGAAATATCAGTAAGTAACTTTTCAGACACCAGGACCCTGTGATCCAAAGCTGCAATCCCTTTTGTTTCGACTAGAATAGGCTGGCCAACCTTCGCGGCCCAGAAATGACACAGCAGGGTTTTCAATGGGCCGCAAACCACAAGCTAGGTGCCTCCCAGGGTGGAGGGACGAGGGGAAGAACAGGAGAGGACAGCGGCTCCCCCCGGACCCCACTGCTCCATTGTGGCAAGCCCGTGGGAGGGATCTGGAGCTGGGTGCTAGTTCAGCCCAGATGTACGGGGTTTAACTCTGCTGGCTTGCTTTCTCTCACTGCTAGGGATTCGGACTATGCGGTGCCACCGCCGCCGCGTGATGTAATCCTCAGTGAAGGAGCTACCTTGGCCCTCACGTGGCTCCAGAGCCACAGCCTGGCCACCACAACCTGGAAGCATCTGCATTACCTGTACAAGATCGATGCTTTTAACCTTTAACTGATGCAAGTACATATTGTGGGGAAATAAGGTGCAATTTGCAGCCGATAATTTAAATGTGAAGCCTACATTTGGATTAGTGTTTGTCTAGAAGTAAAAAGGGTCCCCCAAATAATCATTCTCTAATCAACATAAATGGCAACAGTGGTGTGAAAGTCAGGGATGGCACTGTGGGAGGGAGGGGCGTGATGGAAAAGAATAAAGGACCCTTAAAGACCTGGCCAAATTGCACTGAATATGAAACTATTCTCTTAAGTTTTCAAGAAAGTAAGGAGATGGACAAGGATTAATTTGATTAATATTAATTAAGGGGCAGGGCAGACCTTGGGCCACTTGCCTCCCTACCTTCCACACTGAAAGAGCGAGCAACAGGGATGAATACATGGCAAATAAATCTAGTGGCTCCTGTTAGTTGAAGGAGTCGCACCAGCCGTGGCTGGTGGGAGCTCTGCGCTGCTTTCCAGCCGGGCTGGCTGGGGGAGGTGAGCACGGGAGCACGGGAGCACGAAGATAGATGTGGGAAGCTCCTTCTTTGGGTAACACACTTCTGTATCCAATTTTGGCAGAAATTTCTGCAGAGAGGAATGGTTTTCAGAGGATCAGCATTATTTTTCATTCTGTGGCTTACAGCTTCCTGAGGGAGGGAGAGGTAGTGCGTATTTATCAACCAGCAGCACAACCTCTGAATCAGGGAAAAGCAGAGAGGTGCCACAGAGAAATAGACTTCAGATGCATCCTACTGCTGCTGCCCCAAGCGCTGGAGTAGGATGGCTGATGGGTCTTCATGATGTCTTCAGCTAGAAAACCAAACTCCCTGTTTTTCTGCATGGTTATTACAAGAGAAGAGCCAATTTGCTGATTTGAACTTACCTTAGTCTGATCTATTTTGAAGCAAAAATTGATCCATTGCCAGGGTTTTCATGGAAGAACAGTCATGTATACAACCTACCTGAGGGTTTGACTTTCCCAGCTTATATTAGAAAGGGTTTGCAGGTTTTCTTTAAGTGGTTAATGCAAGGACTGGGGAGGAAGAAGGCATGGGTTGAAAAATTAGTGACTAAACATTGAATAGACTTAACGTCTGGAAGGGCTGAAATTGCTGCTGGGTGCACAGAAAGCCCTAAAGCTTTCTGCCTGGCAATCTTGTGGCTGAGCATTTACAGCCTTCCTGTGAAGCAAAACAGTTCTGCAGCATAAGCTGTACATATGCACTCAATCGCCGTGGAGCCTACTGTATGTGTGTGTGTGTGAGCCTGGTGAGCCAAAGCTCAAGGCTGTGGAAATAATTCCTTCTCATATGGGAAAGAGATGATCCACTTATCCTCTGGCTGACAGTGGCCCTTGTGCCACTGCACCTCTTGGCTCATACAAGACCTTTCGTTCACTTGCGCAGGACGGGAATACATCTCATGGCAAAGTTTGTTTTCAGTGGGACTGTGCTGGTTAATACGAATAAGGAATTATGGTGTGGCTGTACCTGAGAGAAAGGCTCTGGTCTGAAATCAGGCTGATGGAGCTTGTTCAGTTTTGAGAGCTGTTCAAGAAAATGAAGTTCAAACTCAAACCCAGGAGTAAAGGGTTTGATATTTTTCTCTGAAAGTCCCGGTGAAGCAGAAGATAATAAAGGGTTGTAGTGCCACAACTGAATTAAGAATGGCTGGGAGAAGCCTCAATGCAAACGCAGCATCTTCGGCTTTACCTTGACTGAGAAAAACAACTGCATTAATGTTGGACTGCGGTAGCATTTTTTTGGCAAGACATGGTCCCTATGGGTCTGTACAAATATTTTAATTCCTGGCAGGTTTCACAGAGACCTTCTACCTCTTCCAGAAACTCTTGCTGAGCAGCAGGAAGGTGCAATGAGAATGAGCCATTGCCTGTCTCTTCAGCCTTATTCCCCTCTCCGCTGACTTCAGCAGGAGATGGGTTAGGCCTGGAGTTCATCCTCACTTTCAGGATTCTGCACAGTTTTCCAATTCTTTGCTAGTGCTCCCTCCTCTCTTTTTTTCCTGAGTACTGTTCTTGCTCACAACCTTGGAGTTACACTACTTACCACCACACACTCGCTCTTTCAAATTCTTCTCCGCTTGCTTTGATTCTGTGCAGCACTGTACTCTTGCACCCACCTTAAGCTCATTATGTTATTATTACTAATGACACATGTTAGTAAAAATATGGAAAATTTACATGGGAAAGTTAAGTAAATAAGAAAGGAAATATAAAAAAATCTTCAAACTCAGGGGACTATGGATCTGCCCTCACACATACAGCTCCGCCATCTATGATTTTCAAAGCAGTAAGCAACTATCAATATCGAGGCAGCGTAAGCCTGAATTTAGCTGCTTGACTTTAAAAAATCAGCTCAGAAGATTTTGTTCCAGGATGTTTGTAGCATACGTGCTCAGATCTTTCTCATTGTCTTCTCTTATACAGCCCCTACGTGTGAGGAGGGACTGTGAGCACCATTGATTCTGACCTCCTGAACAAATCCAGGACACAAAATTTCATCTTAGGGCATCTGGCCAGGTACCTTATTGTCATGTTTTAAAAAGACATTGATCTTGACTTACTTAAAAAAAAAAACAAATCAGGTTCATTTCTTCATTGACTCTTTCAGTGTTTTGACTGGTGTTGCTTCAACTGCAGCAGTCAGTAGGCACTAGATGTCAATGAGGCACTAGGAGTGTTCTGCAACGTGCTCACCCCTGTCTGAGCAGATGCTAAATTCCTGGTAACAATAAAAAAACCCCTACTGAGTTAAATCAAGCATTTAAAAACAATTTACTTCGCTTTTTAAACTCTTAGTCTGAGCATAGTCATACAGTTAAAAAAAAAATAATTTTGGAAAACATTTTTCCTTTGAGTTATATTCTTTCCTTTCTATGATGTCAATGAAAATGGGCTGCTTCGTGGACTGCTCTTCCTTTTTTGTGGCAGTCAGCTCCTCTCCCTGATATTCATGCAAACACGGTTCTGATTTCATTGTAAGCACCCTGAGAGAACGTCGAAATACAAACAAAACCTTGAAAACAATTTTTCTAATGCAAAATCAGGTGAGGTGTTCTGTTGGTTTTGCAAAGTCAGAGCTTTGGCTGTAAAAACTTGGAAGGTGTATTCGATCTCCATTGTTAGGGCAGGCTGTGTACAGACACGGCTGCTAGCAGAGGCAGTGCTATTCCGCTTGCCCAGAGCATTGCAGGAGGGAAGGAAGCAGGGGAAGAGAAAGTGTTAAAAAGGTAAATATTGACTCAAAGAAAGGAGACATAAAGGAGAATGTGGGAGAACTGTAAATGAGCCAGAGAGGATAGAGAAAAATTCTTCAGCAACTGTAATTAGGTTAGATTTCAGAAGTAATTGCAGAGTTCCAGCATCAGCAGATACTGTAGGCAATATTTGCCCTCGGCTGCATTTGCAGAGAAGGCGGCGAGTTGTTTCAGCCCGCAGGGCCTGATCCTGACGTGGTTGCACCGACTGCGCACAGACGCGAGCCCAGTGCAGCAGCCGATGTCCTGCCTCGCCCGGCCACTGGAAGTGGGAGCAGCGTCAGGCCGGGAGGCTTGCAAGGAGTGGGAGCAGTGGGCGCAGAAACACAAACACAGCGGCGTGTGTGGATGCAAACACACGGCCTAAGAGGAAGAATATGTATTTAATGGAGTTGCTGGTGCAAATCTGTGTTAGCAATTTAATACTGAATAAAAGTTGTTTAAACTATCACCAGTGCCTGGCTGATGCCGCCTCCTTTGCAGAGGGTATGGGGAGGTTGGGCTGGTACCTACCTCCTCGCCACAGGTTGGAGCAGTAATGGATGTGGGAATTTCAGTCCCCTCCGCTTCCTTTAAGATGTACTCCTCCTGTATAAAACCAGATTATATAGGCTTTCTGCAGGGAAAATAGATTTCACCTTTAAGTCTTCTGCAGAGGTTTTACATTAGCAGTTCATGCACCATCAGAAAATCAATTACCATTCGTATTACATGCAGATGAACAGCACAGAGTAATGGAGAATTCATTTTACACAATGCTTTTAATAAAATGCTAAATACAGCAAAATATTTTCCAAAGGGCTATTTATAGGCTCTGTGTGGGAAGTATGTCTCCGAGGGGAAGTCTGCACCTTTGTGATTCATACGAGGAGTGAGTCTCAGCCTTCTTAATGCTAACATTGGTCAAGCACATATTTCTGCCAGGGTGGATTAAAGACTACAGCAGTCCATCATCTGTATTGCGATGGCTGTAACTTCACATGGAAAAACAGTTCTTTTAAAAAGAAGAGTTTCATAGGTTCCGTTGTTGCAGTGCCAGTTATTGCAAGACCCTCAAATAACTGACTTACTCCCCCATTCTTGACACTCTTATAATCTTTTCCTGTTCTTAATGTCAAAGCAATTTGCTGATTAGATTTGCTGTGTGTATTTCAGTAAATCATTGACATCAGCACCTACAAACAGACTTATCTGCAATAACAGCCCTATTCCTACCTGAGTTTGTGGATTTAGCTGGGGCAAAGAAAGAGACTTAGATAGTTTTATCAGGAAGTAATTATGAAAATAAGAACAGCAATGCAGGGCCAGACCAAAGTATGCTGCCTCTAACTGTGGCCTGAAAGAGAAGCCTGAGGAAGTGAATAAGAGTAGCACAAGCGTGCACTTCCCTGGAGTGCTCTCTCAGCCATCAATAGTTTATGCTCGGGAACTTCCCTTACGCCCATGTAACCACCACAGGCAACATCTTCCTGCAGGGAACCCCACAGCTTAACTATACACTTTATGAAGAGCCATCTGGTTTTGCTCATTTTGAACCTGCTAGCTTTATTTGGCACCCTTTCATTCTTGTTTTGGAAAAGAAGGGGAACAATCAGTCCCTCTCCACCCTCTTTATGCTACTCATGGTTTTATAGGCATGTGCCATATCCCCTGTCAGCCATCATTTTTCCAAGCTGAAGAGCCAAAGCATGCTTCTTTCCTCCTAGGAAACCGCTCCATGGTTTTGATCATCCTTGCAGCTCTTCTCTGAATGTTTTCTGGACTCAAGGTATATTTCGTTTAAGGTGAGGACCAGGACTGCACGTAGTATTTAACAGGCAATCCAAGTGGGCACACACTAAACCTTTCTAGGTGCGTGATGGTGTTCTTGTCTTTCCTTTCCTTCCCTTCCCTTCCCTTCCCTAATAATTGCTATCACAGTGCAATGGCTCTTGTGTCTTTAAATCTTAGATTCATAGTACATTTCAGTTACATGAGCTCAAGAACAGGTTTTTCCATTCACCACTTTTTTAATAGCCCTACTGAATCCAACCCAAAATAATAGAAATTTGTCTTAACTTATCTACAGATTTAGCTCTATTGAAAGAAAAGAATGGCTAGAATATTCCTAAGGAGAAAATGTATTCTTATTCACTGTAACTTCCAAGATTTCTGGAGGGGCTATATTTAAGTTATGTACACAAAAATAGCCATGCTGAAGGGGGGAAGAGGGATCAATCACAGAAAACTGGAAGAGTAGAAGGAAATGTTTCAAAATGTTCTAAACTTGTCAAAATAAATGTATGATAGGAAAGAATAGATAATATAAAAAAACACCTTTGACAATTTCCCTGCGATAGAATGTACTCCCTTCTTTTAAATGTTTTTGTTAGAGCTAAACACCATGAAACCATGAAAACAACTAAAACAACAGATAAATCCTTCTGCCAGTTGCTATTGCAATCTATTACTTGCAGGAAGGAAGCATGTTTATTTAAAAATATCCTCCTTGCCCTTAAAGATGTAGTCAGATGTTTGTATTACTTGAAAACTGTTGTAAATATAATAATTACCCAGATCCTTTTTCATTTCGCAATCCTTGCTAGGTATATTATTTTATGTCTTACAAATTTAATCTAATCTGGACTGGTGCTGTTGAGTAAGACTGATACGGTGCTATAGAAAACCATCAGTGATGACCTAAGCTTCAGTGTGACGTTTCCTCCATCCAGGGTAACCGATACATATTTCCCACCTGACCCCACCAAGCAAACCACTGAAGCCCACACCTGACGTCTGCTCTCAGGTTTTCTACCAGTTCCTTCTGCAGCGGTGGCCCGTACTCCTTGCTGGCACCTGGGGATTAGTCTGACAACCTCAAGCCGAGTGCCACTGGGTGCAAATATTGAACCTGTGCCTTAAAATGTTGCTCCAAAGTTGTGCCCAAGTATCTCCAGCTGCTTTATGAGAGTGAGTGAAATGGTCTGAAAGCTTCATTTCAATTAAAATAATCTCTGCTCTAGCTCTACTTGCCACAATTGGCAGTGACATTCAGCTTTCAAAAGCTGATGGCAGTGCTGTGTTGGCAGGAGTATGCTGGCCTGTTCGCTACTTCTGAGAAGAGCAAACAGCTCTGGTCTGCATCACACAAACAGAACTTCATCTTTTCGAAACCTTTGATCTGCAAATTTCCTACCCCTACCACTCTGTCTTGGGTTAGATATTTGGAAGTCTTATGTGGAGATGCAGACTTTTCTTTGGGGCACGAGGAGCTTTTGACTTTTCCCTTTCTTTGATTATTTATTTTTAGAAAGATAGAAAGCAAAGATATTTTCTGTGAGCATGCCTGCCCTAGGCAGCCACTATTCACAGTGGAAGCTGAGTAGCACTTTGCTATTCAAACAGAAATCTGAGTGTGTTGTACAGCTGCAACAATACAAGAGGGGCACGGGAAGATGGCATGGAGCCGTTCCTTCCAGCCTGGTAGAGAAGGAAGCTTTTGGAAAGGCAGGTAGACAGAAAGGTATTGACAATATATTGGCAAGGCATGAAGCAAGGGTGAAGTAGCCATCAGCAGACATGTGGGGCACTGAGAGGAGAGGACAAGAAGCCGGAATGAGATGCACAGAGGGCTGGTGGAAGGTATAGACTAAGACTTGCAGGGATTTGGTGTGACTTAGTAATGGGAGCACTCTGCTGAGGCCCTGGAGAGGTGAGTGTAAGTCTGAAGTTCAGTGAGCTGCCTTATTGCCTCTGGCAAGTCACTTCACCTCCCCACGTCTCAGATTTTCCCTCCATCTCTTCCTGCTCGTCAAATCAGCATCAACAATGAATTGTCAAGAGATGGGAAAAGAAAGATAAATTGTGCTGGGACATAAAGATGAAGACTCAGAGCCTGAGACAAAAGGCAAGATGATTCCGTGCAGTTTAGGGGAAAGGGATGAGACAACATTAGCTCCCTTCAGCTAGATCTTGAGCAGAAGATCTGACATTGTCATGTTCTCAGCTCTAAATGTGGAGAGAGCGATGCTGGGGATGAGGTACAGAACGTGCACCACGCAGCAACCACGACAAAGTCGTTGCCAGGTAGAGATAAATGTAGGAGAGCCAAATTACATAAAGCCCATGTCTCTTGGTCTTTGGCTGCTAAAGAAGGATAGGGCCTTCAGAAACCCCTCCTGTGTAATGGGGCTGAGCACAAAGAGCTAAACTGCTCCTTTAATAATACTCAGGGAGCAACACATGCTGGTGCTGCTTTGTGTTTACTTTTTGTTTTAATAATCAAAATCAGCTAGGCTGTATCCTTGTGGATGTACTCAAGTTTGTTTTCAGTTCTCATGTATGTGATGATGCACCTTATCAAGTGCTGGTGGATTAGTTTGTTTACACAGGCTTAGCTTCAAAGGCTGAGCATCGCATGAACACAACACAGTGAGGAAGCGCTGCAGTCTGAGCCTTGGGTCCTGACCACATTCTCCATTCAAACGGTCCTTCAGTCCTGCCTGCTGCACTTGTGTTCCCTCAGATGTCAATGCCAGAACTCAAGTTTTAAGCAATTTTAGAGACCTTCAGACAATGGCTCCAATCCATTTGGAAATTGCAAGCTGTCTCTGTAGGCACAGCCATTGTGTATCTATCTCATTTCAGAGAGGCAGTATCCACTACTTAAGAAATCTTCTAAAAGGTCAGAAAAAAAGACTTACATGCAACCTCAGGAACTCACTTGGTTGCCAGCTACTAGTCAGGCTTCCAGATGCCGAGGTACAGTCCCTCTCTGAACCAAGAAGGGCTAGTTTAACCTAAACTCCTAGCTGATATCTTGAAAGAAATGCAATGAACTGTATACATCTTAAAGCATTGAAGTCGTCGTTCCTTTCACAGAAGGAAGAGCCATGGACTGGTGTGTGGCAGATCTGAGGCTCCTGAATACACCATATGCATCCACCATGGATTAATTATTTATAACTGTAGGGTTTAACTGAAATTATGAATGAGTCCAGCTCCCCATTAAATTCATCCAGATTTAGGCGTCTACATGTCAGCTGGGAGTTTAAGCTTCTGCAGTAGTCACTGGAGATCTAAAGACTATAGTGAGTGGAGCAAGGGGCAGTTCAGCTAAGCAAATGATGGAGTTTACCTTATAACGCTGTGAATTATCTCTCTTAACTCCATTCCCTATTGACTAAATTTCCATCGACTCTAATGGAAGCTTAGATGCTTAGCTCACATACAGATTTCTATATTGCATTCACTTAAATTTAGGCATCTGTATCAGCAGCTAAATCACTCTCTATAAGGTGTATTAGGTCAGACTCATCTGGGCAGGTGTGTGACCATCTGTTCTGTGTTCCTTACTTCAGTGCAGAACTTCTCATATCATCAGGACTGAACATTGAAGTGATAGGTCTCAAAACAGAATAAATTGCTTCAGAATATGCTTTATATAGATGAAATGTATTTGAATTTTCAAATTCCTGAGAACTAAAATTAAAAGTCTGAAAGAATACCTGAATGCACCATCCAAAGAATATGATCCTGAAATAGACTTCTTTAAATAGTGGAGCTGGCTGCCACCAACACTTACAATAGAGGTTGAATTAAACCAGAGTCAAGGTCCATCTAACCTCACACCCCATTTTCGATGCAGACATTCAGGAGACAGTCCATAAAGGAGTGGTCCTTCCCCTTCTGTGCCATTGCAACTTCAGCAATCAACATCCGTTTGAGCACTTTGTGCACTGGAGAATGCATCCAGGCTACTTTGTGTAGTGCCCCCATGGGCTCTCTCCTCCACGAAGCTGTTCAAGCCCTTTTGGAATTTGTTCATACCTTGGACCCCCTTGACATGCATCTCTTCAGGATGAGAAATTCAGGTCATACTGCTGTGGCAGTAAGCTCCACAATTTAAATATGCTCTGTGTGAAATCAACACTCCCTTGGTTTGCTTCAGATGAGTTTCTCAGGGGTGCCCCCTTGTTCTAGCATCTGGAGAAACAGCAAATTGTCATTCCCAACTCACCTTCTCCATCGTTTCTCAGATTTTATAGAGGTCTATTGTAGCCTGTCTCTGCCAGAACAAATGTTGTTTATAATGAGTTGCAAATGTTTGAAGAGACATTAGTTTATATGAAAATCAGCTCCAGGAACCTGAGCAAGAGCTCACTGTAGGAAGACATCCCTAATGAATATAAAATATCAGGGAAAAAAAATTACCTTCAGAGATCTGACACTGGATTTTCCCCCCAAGAAAGTCCTTTGATTTGGTCAGACATTCTCAGTACGAGTTGTCGATTCCTGTGAAACAAGACAGAGGATGACTAGAGCCTCTTTCTCCATTTGTTTTAGTTCTCACATGAGATCCAAGGTATGAAATCCTTACCCATTCACAAAACCCCCTCAAGCTGAATGCATTACTAGTGGTATCTTCAGTTTTCATTTCTAAGGAATGAGGAAATGAGAAATATTTTAAATGGATATTGCAAACCAATAGTTTAGATAAAGCTTGTGTCTATATGATTCACATTGTCTTGAAGCCCTAACAAGTTTCAGTCATCACAGGATATTATGCTTAACATCAAGTTTCAATACAGCCATAATAAAATGCACAACACTAATCGTCATTAACTTGCAATTCTAGATAAAGGATGTATATGTCTTGTTTTGTATGCTGAGGAAGGTCTATTTTTTTAGGTCATTTTGGTAGGTAAATGTGCTATTCAGTGATAAAATAAGGAGAAGATACTCTATTTCTGTTGTTTGACTATTCACGTTACTTAATGCAACCTGAGGAAATTAACTAGAATAATTTCAGGTGAATTTTACAGTACATGCTTCTAATGTATTTAGTAGATCAACTGAGGAGTACTCACAAGAGATAATTTCAACAGTCAACAGGAATATGGACTGAAAAATTGAATGTAGATCACTGAGAGGAAGATTGGAAACTGATAAATGAGCATGAGAAATTAGTACCAATAAACACAGCATAAATTACAGATGACTCAATTTACTGTAGAACACAGATTCTTCATCATGTCTGAAGAAAAACTCAGGATCTCAAATTCCAGGTGCTGGTGTAAAAGCCCTGTTTTTCCCACATGACTCCTGGCTCTGTGCACATTCAGTCTATCGGTGAATCACAGCTTTTCACTGAACCCTTTCTTTTTGGACTTGCTAGATTATCCGATAAATTTTGAGTGGGATGGGGAAATGAACCATTTTAAACAAATTAGCTTACTGAAGCACCTGCCTTTCTTACAATTTTTCAAAGCATGACCTGGTCTGGAAAAACATCCTGGTTCAACATCTCATATATACAATTAAAATGCTTAATTGTGCAGAGCATTAGTCAGTGCTGATCTCCTGAGGAAATAGGAACTTTATGAATGATGTCTGCTTCCCACTGTGAGGAGTAAAATGATACTATTTAAAGAATATATGTGTTAAGCACCTAAGGCTGTTTAGAGAAATCTGAGATCCCATAATACACAATTATGGTATTGTGAAAAAGAGTTTTGTGAAGCAAGGTATTTAGTTTGGAGGCTAAGAAGAAGAAATTGTGAAATAAAATTGGGTAAATTAAGAAGAGGAAAGTGATTGTCTTGAGCTACACTGATGAAAAAAACCTGGGAATAAGAGCCTAGCTGTCTTTTGGAAGGAAAAAATGAAACCAAATTTGCAAGAGCATCGTGTGCATCTCAAAAGCATGTTGATGAATGTCAGCCCCTGAACAGCTCTCACTCATATGGAGGTAGGCTACCAAGTGAAATACTGGGAATAAACCCATGGTTTGCTAGGCATAGAAATGTGGGCTCTGGTTAGGATGTGAGCACTTTGGGCTCAGGCAGATGATCTAAGCATGCACTTGCACACAGCATTACGGGCAAAGGGACCCTGCCTGCTCTTGGGACTGCAGTTGACAGGCAGCTCTAGTTGGAAAGCCAGAAAACCACTCTTCCACAGCCCTGAGCCGAGGCCAGTCCCCAGTCTCGGGGGCTCTGGTGTGCCTGGTGACAGAGGGACAGAGAAGCCCGAGTGCTTTATCCAGACCTGGCTTGTCATGGCTCTGGCTGCTTCTAGGAGACAACCTAGGGCAGAGGTACCTGCCCAGGAAATACCCTGCTTTTGAGCCATGCCAAGACTAAGACAGAAAACAGTAAATGGAAGGGAGGTTTAGAAATCAGGCTAGTCTTTGATTTTGGTCTGGTTTTAATTCATAGGCTTACCAGCCTTCAGTGCCTATTGAATACTGCAGGTCTGATTTGCTTCCTGGATTTGTCCTTGAGCAGAACACTGCTTATGGTAGCACCGTTGGCACTACCAGCAACAGCGATGCATGTGCCTGTCCCGAAACCTTGGGACAACCCAAACTTGGCCATTTGGAAATGTTGGTTGTTTTTTCCTGGGAGGAAGAGAGGAAGGCGTTTTCTCTGGTTTGTTTTGAATGTGCCAGTGACACTACTGGGAACAAGGTGGTGTCTCAAGAGAAAAGAAATCACAAAAGCCACATTTATCATCCTGCTTCAAGCCTACTCTAAATGCTGTCCAGGTAATGTCTGTATCAATATGGATCAAGCAAGACAACTGTGCAAACACACTCACGCCCCCTAATAATTCCCACTTTCACCTGCAAGTCAGGAAAAGTAAAAAAATACCAATTAAAAAACTCCACTGTTGTAAATATTGTCTGCAAATATTTCATCAGTTTATTTTGTTTTACTTGTGGAACATGATTTCAAGGAGCAAGGGCAGTAGAAGAAGGAGGGAAGGAGAGGGGGAATGCACCTGCTGTTTTTAAAAGGAATATCAAGAACTTTTCCGCAAGACAGTTTTAAGCTGAAAGTGCCTTGGCAAATCTGTAATGTGGTTTTCCAAATGGTGTGCAAAATGTCATCCCATTTTAAATCTGTAATATTGCTTTAATCTCCAAAAAAGGAAATAATAATGATTGTCTTTACTATGGTTGATCCAATCTTGCACTCCTTTCCAGACTAAGCTCCTACTGATTGTAGCAACCTGGGCCCAATAATAAGCCCCATTTGACTTACCGGTTTATTTACAGCTTGGATCTGCCATTGCCATTAGGTATCTAGGATACACATTTTGCACATGTACAGCACATACAGAACATGTACTTGTAGGCATACTTTCATTGAATATGATAATGTAAGGATCGTTATCCTACCTAAAGAAATGCATTTGAATTGCATACGTCTAAAGCTACCCTCCAAACACCAGATAAATACCTTCCAAAAATAGCATCACTCATTTTTCACAGCAGGTGTCATTCATCAGGTATGAGGCTGCATCTAAACGTGTTAGTAATAATAATTCAGTTCGGTATGTGACTCCAGCTCATTACCGGCAGCCCCAGGCTCTGGAGGCTAGTGAAGTCACCAGAGCAGCGCAGAAATATTTAATCCTATAGCAAATATTTAGTCCTACGACATGAATATTACACAAATATTGATCCTATAAGTTAAAAAGACTCTGAAGAACCTGGCTTTTCTCCTTCAGCTGCCTGACCTGTCTCGCTACTTGCTTGCCTCTGTGGTACTGTGTGCTGAGCTGGACCGGCTCCAGGCTGCCCACCATAGCTGGTCTGGGAGTGGGCAGTGGGCACGGGAAAGGGGGAGCCCAGGGAGCAGATCCTGCCCCTCCACGGGCAGCACCGATAGCTCGGGGAGCAGCGACTGCAGCTCTCCCTGCGAAGAAAGGATGCGGCAGGCGCAGGGCAGCCGCGTCCTCCATGCTGCTCTTGTCCTTGCTGTGGGATCTGCTCCCAGGTGGCAGCGCCAAAGTTATTTTGGAGGTGGGGGTGATGCCCTGTCGCCGCCCGTCGTGCTTTTGGCACCTTGCTGCATCGTCATAAAACGTGCAGCGGTGTTGTGGTCGCCGGCACACCGAAAGCATGGCGCTCGGGGTCCCCCACTCGCTGCGAGCCGTGCCCCCACGCCAGCGGAGGATCCCCGTGAAAGGCTGTTTTCGGCAGCCCCCCCACAGGCGCTTCCGCCACAACCAGCAGATCTGCAGATGAGAAATGCCATCGCTCGAAGGCTAATTAAGAGTCTGTAGGGAATCTTGTTGCATGTTTCTGCTTAATTTGTAATATTCACCCCAGGCCTGACAGAAAGGGACAGGAGTGTTTCCAGCGACTTTTAATGGGCTGTTGGCGCCGGGACACTGATAATGACAGGCCGGTTTGCACAGGCAGTGAGAGGGCTCTCTTCAGGCCCCACCAGACACCAGAGCCTGTTGAGCTTAATTAAATTTCATGGCACACTTGGCTCGGTCCTGCACTAATTGCTCAGCCCTTACTTATATGTGTCGGCTTCATGGGAATGCTCTCCCAGGCAGCAGTTCACAGGGAGCGCAGGGTACGATGAGACCCTTCTGCCGCTGCCCTGCGCCTCCGATCTCCTCTGCTGCCGCTCTTCTCTGCAGCCTCGTTTCATCTTCTACCCCTCCCGCTCTTCAATCCCTTCTGGCACATTCAGCACGATATGCTAAAGATTAATTTCCTTAGCAGCGTGGCAGTGATAAGTAATTACTTTTCTGTTTATTACTACTTGCTGTTGTTACAGAAACGTTTCCAAAACTTGTTTATGTCCTGTGCGTTTGTGGCGCTGCCCGACACAAACAGCAGGAGCCTGTATCTGCTCCCCAGGACCTCGTCATCCAGACAGCTGCTGGTTTTATTTTGAAATCTCAGTTACAGAAACACAAGGCAATCTGAGGTCTCCTCAGATGACAGGTCTGGGGCATCAGCAGTCACCTGGAGGTGGCACATAGGGCGAGGGGTCTGAGCCCGTCCTGCCCTGCCTGCCCTCTGCCTCCCCGACCACACACGCTCCGGCGGCGGCTGAGCAGCTTTGCTGCTTGCCCGTGCGGAGGGGAGGGGAGGGTATCCCTTGTACCAGGAGTCACAAAGCAAGTGGTGGACATACAGTTCCTGCCATGTCCCACTGCTTGACCCCTCCGACTGGCAAGTGTGTAGGAGAGGGCCAGGGCTAGACCCCCATCTGGCTGGTGAAGAGGGACACTTTGCTGAGGCTGTGGGGTGATCCCAAAGAAGCCTTTGCCCTTGCTCACACTTACAGACCACAGACCTAGAGAAGAAACTTTATCAGCAAGTCACAAGGTTTTATCCTCCCCTGGGGTCCCGGGCAATACAAAGAAGATCCCACCAGCTGTCCTGATATTCATTTTTGTGGGTCTTCTGGAAACAGAGATAAATTCCCCCACAACCTCCAGGGAGTCAGAAAAGAAGTGCTCAGGCTTTGATCATCTCCGTGAGGGGGAAAAAAAGTAGAGAAATGGGCAGAAAAATGTGTGCAATGCTGAAGAGACAAGAGGAGGGTGAGAAGAGGGAAAGGAGAGACTGTGGTGAGGAGAGAACAAGGAGAGGTGAAGAGTGGAAGGGATGGAAAGCAGAGAACAAAGGGGAGAAGCCCTGAGCATTTGAAAGAGCGGGTAAATGAGGGAGTGAATGGAGATGGGAAAGAGAAGAGGAGCACTACCTTAAGAGAGACGTATAACAAAGGGAAGAAAAAGGAAGTCTTAGCAATGTATTAAATAGGAAAGAAATGGGGAACAAGAAACTCAAGAAAGCCACAATCAGAAAGAGGAGACTTCCTTGCAGAGAAAGAGAGATGAGAGCAGGCTGATTCTGAAGGGGCGAAAGTACTGGAATCTGAAGAAACATGTTAAAGAAATACATTAAAAGCTTGACACACAAAAGCAGAGGCATAAACTGTAATAGAGAGCAAAAGAAAATGAAGTGGAAAAGGCAGCAGGTGGAACAAAAGGAAACAGGGCATGCAACATAGTTTTAAAATATTATTAAATGTAGAAGTTGGATTAAAAAAAAACTTATTACTGAGCTCATTTCTCTTTTTAGACTGTACAGTATGAAACGAAACATATGTACAGACTGGCATTGCTGTTAATATCCCTTCCTTCAAATCCGCTTTTAATGGGTGCAGATAATAAAGCTGGTAACCGTTTAAGAGCAAATGCCATTACGAATGATGACCTGTAATCCACTGTGAACTCTTACCCTCTGCTTACACAAACAGGCCTGGGTGCTTGAAATAAGAAAAGAGAGTTTTTTTCTTTCTTTTTATGTGGAGACCCTCACTCTTTTGGCCAAATTTCACTTCCCAAAGGACAAATGGTTAAAACGCTGGGCTGCGGTGTCTGTTTAAAAAGAAAATAGTTTTATTCAATATCTTCCCTATTAGGAGATGTAGTAGTCTACTCTGTTTACTACCGCTGAACGGCACGTGGAGGATTACTGAACAATTTGGCAGAGGGCAGTTTCTTTTCCAAGTGATAAGGTGGCCTGGAGGAGCTGCTTGTTCCCAGCACAGCCTCTAGACAGCTTCCTGGAAGGCTCCTTGCTCCTCCCTTGCATGCACAGCACCGGAGGCCGTACACTGTGCTGTACAGGGGAAAGAATAAGCCAGGCGCTTCAAGCTACCCAATGCTGTCTTATCTGGCATACATCTGGGTGCCGCGCGTGCCGAAGGTGTGCCCAACGCACATACACACACATTTACAAGAGGCGGGCAACGACATGTGGTAGTGATGATCCTGGTGAGCAGAGACTGCAGAGCCTTTGCTCCTGTGGGGGAGAGAGTTGCCAACCCCGAAAGGAGAAGCCAAGGCCATGGTCCGAGCCGCATCCTGCCCTGGCCTGTAGAAAACGTCCTGGGAAAACAGCCTGGGTCATCCCTGCTGAGCGCTGTGCTGGGCCATGGGGCTGGAGGCCAGCTGCAGAACGCAGCTCTTCAAACTCATGCTAATGCGAAGAAAATATAGTACAAAATGTAGAATGCCTTCGTGCAGGTCGTGTGGTATTTAATCACTCCTCTCAAGCTTACCAGACTGCTGCAGCTCCTTGTACAGTAAGCAAATGTATGATCACATTGCTTGGCAACATTGTCCTTCCAGAATCAACACTTCCACAGTCGCCTCAGCCTCCTTCCTTCCCTCCTTCCCCCATTCAAAATCATCACCTGCAGCCCGCTTCCCCTTTTCTCATAGGAACAAAGGGCATGCGACCTCTCTGCCCTGCACTACTTGTGCCACAGAGCAGGTCCCAATTAAAAGTCTGATTTTAATGTTGTTCTAATCATCACTGCACTTGTGAGATGACGGCAAGAGACCGTAACAAGGATGGACAGAAGACATACAAACCCACAAGAAAAACTAATGATGAATCACTGTTTGAAGGGTGAGTCACGCCTGAGTGCATGCATATGTCAAGCATGAGACTGGCATAGCTTCACTTGATTAACCCAAATCTGCTTTGTGTAAGTCTTCTCTTACAGCTCTGCTTTTAAGAGAACAGTAACACACCACAGTTATTTGTACAGTGATTTTATTCCCTTTCTATATGAACATTTTGGTGGACTCCAGCATTGAAGGCATGGCTGAGAGAGATATCCAGTCTCACTTCTAGTCCCAAGACAGGGTCAGCTCCACGCTAATCCTTCTTAGTAGAGGTTTGTATGCTCTGCTCTTTAAATTCACTGGAGGTGGGGATTCACACCATCCCCAGGCAGGCCATCCCCATCTACCATTGTAGATCCAGGCCTCTCACAGCCATCATTGGACTTACAATGAGAACTGCCGCTCTCATTTAGCAGGGGCAATTTCACGACCATGCACAAATGTGCTGCAACCGCCCTGCTTTCGCTGGCCACATGCTCTCCCTGGGTCCCGTCGCCAGTGACAGGGGGCTGCACAGTGACAGGGGGCTGCACAGTGAGTGGGGCGTGCGTCTGCATGGGGGTCCCCACTGGCTGCCTGAGCACTGGTGCTGATGCGAGGGATGGGGCAGGGATGCACGGCCCTGCTGGCAGCGACACAGGCTTGGGTCAGTGTGGAGTGATGGAGAAGCTGAGCCCCAGGCGATTGCCCGTCATGTAGTATCTCCAGCTGCAGTCTGACAAACAGATCCGGCTCACACGAATCGGCAGTGACGCTGAGCGAGGTGACGGTGGGACTGCAGCTGCAGCTGGCAGGGCTGTCCAGCGTACCCAAAGATTAGCCGTCCCCTTCAGGCACGGTTCTGCTCCACGCCGCACGGTGAGGCTGATCTGCTGTTAGCATCCCTGGTGTCAGCGGGGCTACCTTGGCTGTCGGCTGTCGGAGGTGGGCTGAGCACCCTGCTGTGTCGCTGCATTTGTGTGACACCACACTCGGGCCAGTACAGGTGCATTTACGCTTGCACTGCTGTCCCGTTCAGCCGGCTGCAGGACTGCTGGCACCACCAAAGCTCTGACGGCATTTTTCTTGAGTGCTACCAAAAAAACCCCCTCAGATGCCCTATTATACTTGTTTCTATGTATTTGCTGGATAGTTGGAGGGAAGATCTGCTTCATGACAGCAGAAACTGTGCAGCAGCTTTCCATGCTAGGCATACAGAGTTGTCTACCAAATAAAATGTATTCATTTATTATGTAGAAAAGCACTTGTATATTAACAGTTAGGGTCCTGGGTCTTTTTCTGCACAGATGCAGAAGGATTTGGGTTTTGTAACTCATTTAGAAAGGGATCCAATGCTGGTGAATGCACCAAAATTTGCTAGGCAGCCAGGTGGTCTGGAGAAGCTGAGCTGAGATCCCCTGATTCCTAGTCAAGTGCTGAGCTGCACGAACACAGAGGTAATACTGTGTAACTCTTGCAAGCGTTTAGCCATTGGCAAACAGCTGCCTAGCAATCTCTTTATGAGATTTATTTCTCTTTTATGGTTTTGTCAAGGAAACAGTAGTTGTTGATAACATTCAGAAACACAGAGGTGCCATTTAATAGTCGGGACAGTGAGCAAGCCAAAAATCCGCTGTAGAAAATAAGCTTGTGTGATCATTTGACTTTTTTGTCATTTTACAAATTAGATGTGCCCAGGGTTTATCACTCAGGCAATATTTATTTGTAAATAACATCAGGCTTTAGGAAAACTTTGTGCTTTATTTTATGCAAACAATTCTATTTTAACTGGCATTTCACATAGCATTCAGACTGTGGGTTGCAGCAACATCACTCATTTTCCTGCAGGCAAAACTCTGCCTTGTTTTGACAGTCGTTCCTGATGCTTCTTCCTTTTGCAAAAAAAGACCTACCCAAGATGAGACTTGGGACAGCCACGGGGAGGGACCAAAACTGGAATGCATGTAGCAGGACCAAACTCAGTGAAGCATTTGTGCTTTTCCTCTTTCGAAGTAGAGCAGCATCATCTCTCCGAAAAGGGTTGAGCTGGGCAGCCAGTGCCCAGGTCCCTCTAAAATCGAAGCACCTCTGTTTTTCTGAAAATGAAAGCTCTGCCTCCAATCCCAAGCCCGTAGGAAAACCAATCCTGACAGCTGAGCGCAGCTGCGGTAAGCTGCAGCCCTGGTTCTTGCTGATTCCTTTTGGAAGGGAAAAAGGGCAGACTGGGAAAATAACACTCGAAAATTTATTCCAGCACATCAGAGAAAGCTCCATCCCCCTCACCTGTGCAATTCCAGCAGATTGACCCTGCAAGAGGCAGCTGGAGGCAGGGTACCGGGCAGGATCTGTGCTGCAGCATAACATTTTGCCTTCGTTTTGGCTGACCGCCACAGAAACACCCCTGTGAAACCATGCCTACAGGCTCCGCAGGCAGCGCACGGCTTAACGCCATATTAAATTACCTCTTTCATTCTGCGCAGCGCAGCACAGCGGTATGGGCAGAAAGAAGAAAATGTAAAAGCATCTCACACAAGTAGAGGCAGATTTTGAACTGCAAACTTTCCCTCTCTGTTAGGGTGCCCTATAAGGGCTGCTTGGTTCCTCTAGGGGAAAAGATGGGATTTGGCACTACAGTGCTCCGGTTATTCTCAATAAGAGAAAAAACCTCAACCTGCCACGGCCAATCTTGTATTAGGGCTAGCACTGAGGTTAACTTAAAATTAGGAAGCTGCATTTTGGGTTTTTTCCCTCCACTGTGAATGCTTCTTTGCTGCTTATATTTTCCTCTGTAGGGATGCTGTTACATTTGGGAACCTCCACATGTGTGTGTTTGTGGTGTAGACCAACTGGTCACATCCAGTTTCTGCTCAAGTTTATAGCAAGCTTTTCACTCCGTGAAAACTAACCCAGATTTAATAGCAATAACATTACAGTCGCTCAAATACATACTTTTTCCTCTGAGTCACAAGTAAAGAGCAGTCTTTAGGCACATCCTAAGGACACTCGTGTTCATGATCAAACAGCCCCAAATCTGACAGAACGGTGTCAGTTCAGCTGAGGGAACAGCCTGCTCTTGCTAAGCTCACAGCGAGAGAAGGAAGGGATTGTGGCAGGTCACTGTTTTCACACCTAGGCAAGGACTTTTGGAGCAGTTCAGATCTTGGTTGTTTCTCTCCACACTTCCAATTCCTGGGTTAATTTCCCCAAACACACACCACTGAGCAGAGCTGGAAGCGTGCAGGAATGCAGACCTGCCCCTGCTCTGTGCACCGCCAGCCAGAGCAAACAAGGAGAGGAGGAAGGAGGAATTACCCTGGTGATCCCTCCTGTGATTCCCCAGCAGCTGCAGTCCTCGGCTGACCCCGGCAGGGAGAGACCGTGAGAGTTACACTGGATTACAGATCCCAGATGCTTTTAATCCGGGGCAGCCGTCAGTGACTTGGCCAATGGTGCGGCAGGAACTGCCTGCATTCATGGTTTCATTGCACCCGGGCGGTTATGTATATAGTCTTCCGGAGTTCTCTTTGCCTTTCTTGTATCCCTACAAATCCTCACTATATTGTTGTGTGGCAATAATATCATTGCCATTAAACCTGAGACAGTTCAATTCTTACGTTTTTAAATTCGAGCGGGAGGCTGGGATTGTCCTGGGAAGCCCTACAGCTCAGCAGGGCGAGGGGTTGGTGGATGGGCCAGATGCTGCTGTGTTTGGATCCTAATGCAATTTGATAGTTCTTTCCTCTTCTCCTTCCTTAGAAGGTCCTTCCTACATCTTTTGGTACAAACTGGTGGGGCACCCCTACTGCAGCCAGCATGTCTGGTCACCAGGGTAGTTCCCAGTGGTGGAGAAACTGTCTCAAAACAGCAGCACAACTGCACTGAAGTTAATTGCCTGACGGTAGTCGGGACCTCATACTTTTTTCTTTTTGGCTCTGCCTGGGAATTCACACCCCTTGTGCACAATGCATCCTGACTTCATTTTGGGGAAAATGGGTGCATTTCTCCTTGCCAGCTTTGGAATCTTTATCTTTTATATTTGGTCTTCAAGGAAAAGGTATTTATATCACCTACATCACTTCTGTCCCAATAGCTTGTTGTTCTGTATATTGTTTTATTATATAGGCACACACATAGCTGACTGGATCACCTACATCTGTAATTTTTACCCCTCGCAGCCCCCAGCACTGCTGCCGTGCATGCCCAGAGCTGCCCTGTGAGAGCAGGGTGGCACTGGGAGGATCCAGAGACAAGAGATCCCCCCTGCCCGCTCTCCTATGCCTGTTCTAACGTGGCCCCCGTCATGTCTTCCATGCGCTGGGAACAGTCCAGGGACTGGATCCGACCCACATGTTGCGGGAGACACTTACGCTTGTTTTCTTTGCAGCATAAGGGTGTTCATGGCTCAAGGCAGCAGAACTCACAACCTACGTGGGGTTTCCTGCCTCGACAGAAAGTCTTGGGCTGCCACTGGTGGGTGACTAGGTTCGAAGTCCTCAGGCTCTCAGTCCTCAGGGAACTAAGGAAGGGAACGGAGCCCTCATAACCACCAGGATTCAGTAGAAAATCTGGGCCTGGCCTCTTCCTCCAGCAGAAGTCCCTCGAGGGGGCACTATTTTGGTTATTTTTGTGGCAGTTCTAATAAAAATAAGGGGTTTTTTGTTTTATTTTTTGCTGTTTGAGCATCAAAGTACATTTTACTCTGCCCATGTAGAGTACTTCTAAAAAATCTAAGATTTATATAATATTTAGTTATACTTAGTCCTATTATTATCCCATAGGTCTTCTCAGAGATCTATTGCTGGTTTCATTGCCATAGAGCTGAATCTGCACCATATAAAATAAGTGGAAAATATCTATTAAACCAGTACCTAATTGAATTGTTTTCTAAAGTTATTGATCACATTCTTTAAAAAAAATTCTCTGAATTCCATGAGAGATGATCAGATCTAGGAATAAACTCTGTTGTTTAACACCATTGCTTTATTCTAGATATTTACATCATATGTAAAAAATTAACAAGTGAAATGTTTCGTATTTCTTGAAGGGCTGCTGTTATCATCCTGCTTGTCTTTTGCAGATGCTACTGACCCTGTCTCACACTCATCACCACACCACAAGTTTGCTGGAAAGAATAGGAAAGGCCAAGTTTTCACTGGTGAGTTTTGCTTTCCTTTCCCTAAGAAAGGCCTAATCCATACAACGTGCATGACTAAGAATACAGCTGTTCAGTGCAGCATTTAAGCACGTGCTTGTCTTTAGGCCTTAACTGTGAAAAGAGATGAGCAAGTTGCACGGTTTTGCTGAGTCAGAGCCTAAATTATCCAGCATAAATTTTGCTCCTTTGCTTATCTAAGTCGTTCTAACCCTTAATGACTGATCAAAATCTGTGTGCAATAAATGAGTTTATGCTGCTAAAAATGTAACATTAGAAGTCACTGAGAGTGATAGTCAACACGGTCTTTAATGCAACAGAATATGGGCCAGGTCCATGCTCCAGCTGCGTGGAGCACGAAGCGCTGAGGCAGGAGCCATGCAGACCTGGAATGCCCTGCCGGCACGCAGAGGACAGGCTGCCTCTTCGCAAAGCATGCTTTCCAAGTGCCATAAAGTCACGGTGATTATTAGGTCTGAAACCTTGAGCTGGTGAAAACAATTTCTGCCAATGTACACTAGAGCAGTCTTACGTGCTAACACCCTTTCGTTATCAGCAGTGAATAGGAAAAACCAAGGCATTTTCTCTCCAAAGGTAGTAAAAAGTCCTTTGGACCTAGCTCCTTATGCAGCCTATAACAACATTTGTTGTTTCACAGTTTCACAATTTGGGGATTAAGTTACCTGACATCAGGAACAGAAACTCCTATGTCATACCCTCATTAATACCCACAACACAGCAATGACTCTGCTATTCTAATACTTCTTGTTAAATAAAATCAGTCCCTGCTTTGGTTAATACACTGGATATGTAAAATTTATTATTCTTGATCTACATTTGTGTTAGAGGAGTAGTAGCCAACTCCAGATGACAGGACAGATGGATGGAGTTTTATGGTGCATAAAAAAATTGGGTTCTTGATAATAATTCATATGTTACACTTGCACATTCTTCTACACAATTAAGATATTTCTTTTAACAATTAGCAAAAATGGAAGAGAATTGGCACCACAGCGTTTTGACTTAGCTGTAATAAAACTGCAGAGCCGAGGCTGTAGAACTTGCATATTCTTCCCACAGGACTCTACCCAGAAAAACAGATTTAAGGAAGCACAGTGAACTCATCGGGATATGGTGCTGCAGAAATTGTTCCTCTTTCTGGGTCGGAAATAACTCTTTCGATAAAGAAGGCCACTCTAGCTCATGACTGCTCTCACTGTGCGCAAGGGGCTGCTCAGAGTCGACTTACTCAACTTCCTAATGCAAGCCCCTCCAAAGAGGTGCCACAGGAAAAACAGAGCAAAAGTTTTTGATGACATGAATTCCCTCCCTCTCCACCACCTTTTAGCAGCCAGCATTGGATGTCACCTTCACCTCATAGCCTTCTAGTCGCACAGTTGGCAGTGCCAGGCAAAAGAGAGGAGGCAATCTGTCCTCAGAGAGCAGGAATCGCCCCCTCCAGCACCTGGGGCTGCGACGCATGACTTTGTTCAGGCTCAGATCTAGATAACGACTGAAATCGCTTACAAAGGTTGCCTAAAGGACTCTGAAAAAGACATTGAAGGTAGATTTGCAGCCTCATCCAATGTAGGTCTGGCAGGCACCATGCTAGCCCATAAGTCAAACCATACTTGTTCTGTAAAGCTGCACCTTCTCTTTTCAAGGAAGTTGTTTGTTTCCTCGGCGATCACCATGACCTGGAGATTCCACTTGTGCTTGCAAAAAAAGGAAAAAGAATTAAAAAGTACAGAGAGAAAAGTTTACTAAAACAGTTTTCATCTCGTTACTAACTGCAGTGATTATGCAGAAAGGAAAGTTGTTACCTGTCTGCTTTCTGGTCAAAGATCTTCTGTGTAATAGCTATACTGTCTGGAGTGTGATACTGCAGCCACTGAAGTCAATGGGCATTGCATTACTAACTGAAGGAGAAGCCGGGTCAGATCCCAAAACTGAAATCATGTCACTAGAATCGTAATTGCAAATGCACTCATTGACGAGACAGAGCGCAGCGGCCATCAAGTACTTCAG
This sequence comes from Gavia stellata, assembly GCF_030936135.1. Taxonomy (NCBI): domain Eukaryota; kingdom Metazoa; phylum Chordata; class Aves; order Gaviiformes; family Gaviidae; genus Gavia; species Gavia stellata. The sequence goes on from NC_082594.1 coordinate 71,558,717, forward strand.
TGAAGTGCTGCACTATGTATGTTCTGCCCCAGCCAGCCATCGCAGAGTGAGCAGGAATGTTACTTGCTGTCAGCTCACATGCACATGCAGCAGGGCAAGCGAAATGCACCTCTTTTCCTCCACCCCGTCCTCACCGAGTCTTTGCTGAGACTGTCCTTTGCTTCATGACAGCCTCTTCCTCGTGAGCATTTGCAAGAGCAGATGTGGCAGTCCCAGGCCAGCCCGGTGTTGGCGCAGCCCCTGGTCCTTGAACAGCACTCACTGCATGTATAAATCCCGGAGAGTGAAGTCTATAGTCCAACATGAGGATTTCTGATTGCCCGGAGATAAATCCTCTCTGTCCCTTGGCAAAGTAGTCGGCCTTATGATAGCCACAGGAGCAGAAAACTTTTCCTGGCAACTGTTCCCATAATATGGCTCAGAGCTCAGCCAAATGGTAAACTGACCACTCTGCTGATGAGCTGGGAGCAGTCAAGCAGGGGAAGTCAAGGGCTCTCAGCTTCTCAGAGGAGACCTTCAGCATCACGAATGTCTGAGCCCTCTGCTCTTCCCAGTAAGTCCATCACTAAGCAACACTGGAGCATATGATTTTTTTACGGTTTCCACTGATATTTAAGGCTTAATCATTCCCTGTGATGGCACTAGGCTAGCTCATTTCCTCCCTATTATACTTGCATAAAGCAACAGATACCGAGTCTCGTCAGGCACATCCCAGTATCAGTGGGTAGGGAGTGATCCCCACAAACGCATCCACTGGTCTGAGCTGTAAAGGGGCCAGTAAACAATGAAGTAGACAGCTGGGGAGGAAAGCCAGGGAGCCATGGAGAGAAACCAGCTCCTGGAGCGCCCACAGTTCCTTTCCTGAGACACCCCATGCAATGGCTCCTTGTAGCCCAACTCAGCCCTAAGGGCAATGCTCATACCTGTGTTTGAAAATAGTCTTAGCTAATAAACTGTGCTCAGGCAAGGAATGAGGCAGCTCTTACAATGTCCTCTTCTGTAGGGCTGAATACTGAATTTGAGGAAACCAGCTGCTTGGTCTCACACAATCTCAACAGACTGCAGTGGGAAGGTACGAAAGCTTTTGGAAAAAAGGATCTGTAATTTTTCTTGCATTTTTTCCTTTCAGAATTTGCTGAAATAATCCTCACTCTGGAATCTCCTCCTTTTAAAACCCCATTTTTTTTCTTACAAACAAGTATTTTAATTGTGATAATTTTGAGCTGAGGGCAGAGATCCTGTTCAGCTGCTATGGGTTACCACGGGTAGGTTATTTGTGCTTCCTACCTTATCAAGCAGTTTTATGAGTAATTCTGGTGACTATCTGGTTTCCCATGGCCTTGACTGACTGCCTTATCTAACTGAATCATACTCAGACTTCCTGTCATCTCTGAATATGTCTGTTTTGGTGATAAGATGCAAGTGACTATATTTACTTGTAGAAAATGTAGGTCAGCGTAAAAATTGTTAGGTGGACATTAGAAGCTGAGACATGGGGAGGACCTGTTGGTTTCTTTTCTTACCATTATCCAGCTTTTTTAACACTTCCAAATATTCTGTCTGGCTGTAAGCATTTTTAATTTACGTTTGCAGTATCAGTATGAGTTTGTAATTTATTTTCATCTATTTCTCGTGGAACTACGAACACCTGAGGAAGAATGAGAACTAAAGATGGATCCTGAGCTTAACGAATACTGCTGTTGGGAGTGTATAAAATCTGTACATTATTGCTTGATCATATGTAAAAATGGTGGAGGATCACGCTGATGGTAAACTGAACCTCAGAAGTAGAAGCAGCTACATAATAGACCACTATGGAAAAACCTACCATAGGGAAACTCTTTTTAACTCTATGGCATGGGTGTTTATCTTATATGATAAACTTTGAGGGTTGCTGTTCCTTGTATAAAAACAATTCTCATTTCACTGCTGACTTTCACATTGTCTATACATGCTTTAAAGCCCTTTTGAAATATGCATGTTTATATTTGCTTTTTTTTTGCATCATGCTAGGTTCCTAGTGCCTGCAGTAGTCTGTGGTACTAGGCTCCTTGAGTTAATGGTGAATTAATCAGGGTGTCTCCCCTTTTACAGGCAGGCTCTCCCCAAATATTTATGCCCCAACAGCCCTGTCTCCCTGGCAGCACCTCCGTAAGCTTATGACAAAGTCACAGGTCGACTGAATTTTAACAGCATCCTGTGGCTTGCAAGCCAGTTGTTAAAAAGTCATAAACCAGCAGGTAGATAACCCTTCCAGGGAGAGCAAATGAAAGCTGAATTATGGTTTGTTCCCAAGTCCTTTCTTCCAAAATGGACCAAAGAGTTTGAAACAAGAAAAAAACTACTCCTGAAACTGTCTTATATTAGAGGTCTTCCCAGCTTTCAGCCAGCTCTGAGGGGAAACGGCATGCCCCTACACCAGAACAGTCCCTCCCAGAGAGTTGGCTGGGATGCCTACCCCATATCTGACCTCAGTTTTCCTTTGACTATGCCCTAAAGGCAAACTCACTCTGGCAGCCTCTGGAGAGCAGATTGTCTGGTCTCGTGATCTCCTGATTTCCTCCTGAGGAATCATTTTTCCCAGAAAGCGTGACTTTAAAGAAGCCCATCGATCTCTGTTCTGATGGGAGCATGGTGGCTGATTTCCTCCAGTTTCACTGTTGCTACTATAGATGTCCTCCTGGAAAATTTAAAAAGTTTCTGGACAATTTTCCTAGCTTCTGTTGGCTGATTGCTGAAGTGAAATTTGGTTGTCTTGGTGTTCGGACCCCAAAAAGACAGTGATCTGATGAGAACAACTAGGCACCAGTTGTTACATTTCTCTATATTAGCTGTTGTAATTCTCTTCTCCCACTTAGTGGGCAGAATGGTGAGAAACAAGTCACCCGCATCCAATGGATCTTTTTGGTTAATTCATGTGGAGCGATTGGGTTCTTTAATTAATTAGCCAAATGCTGGTTTGGAAATCAGTTATTTGGAAAGGGGTATATAACATCTTGTCTAATGTACCACATCTCTTAGTTTGCAGCATCTGCCTACAGCCAGCCTTGAGCATTTTGCACTGTAGTAAATGTGCCACCCCATAAATAAAGTTGTAGTGGATGGAAAAGGAATAAAGATGCATGAGCTTTGCTGTAGTACTGAGGGGGATGTCAACAGGGCAGTAAGGAGTCAAGATATTAATTTATCTTGTACTTCCTTGGCACTGATTTGCACACACATACACACATAGGAGAATCGTCTCTGTGACCTCTGCTTGGCAAGGATAATATAATAACTGACTTTTCACTGTTGTGTAGTTATGAGAATAAAAATGGACATACTTCAAGAAGCAAGGTTATCATCAGTTACAGCTCCATCAGAAATTCTTCCAGGTATTTTCTATCTTCATTCAGCTCTGGAACCTAATTCTCTTTGTAATTAGAAATTACGGTGAATATTGAAAAAAGCACATAGAGGAGGCAAATTGATGTGAAATTAGTATGTATCATTCACACCAAGTTCCTTGAAACCTACTATTTCTGTTTTCCTTTTTCATAAAATGGACATGCAAGTCTACTTTAAAGAAAATTACTCCTTGGCAACAGTGACCCAAGAGGTCTGCAAGTCTGCATAGCAAGAAGTCTCGACAGCTTGATTATTTGTTATAAGAACAGGTCTGAAACATTTAATCCATAGAGCGTGTTATGATTTCAGCTGAGGAATTTCATTTTCAGTATTCCTGAGGACTGAACTAAAATGAGAGGTGGGCAACTGCAAGTCATTCATTAGTATCTGCACCGTGGTTTAATCCTTGTTAGAGGAGAATAACAAATGTAGAAGGGTTCATTTTTCCCCTCGCATGGGAAATGTGATTCAAGAATGTATTTTTTAGTCTGCTCAGAAGCATGCAAAAATAATGTTCATTAACGTTAGGGAAGATACAGATGCTGCCTGAGAGAAGGATATATCGATGATCATCATTGATTCTGGCAGAAGACTTCAGGAGCTCTCTTTGAAGTCTGACAACAGGAATCTGTGCCCAGATTTGCCAGGCTTTAATCTGTGACAATTAAATTAGGGGATAATGAAGGAAGATGGTGCTATCTTTACTCTTGGTTGAATTAATGATTTCTGAGTTGTGGGGAACACTTACCTCTCTGGCTGGTCATTACAAAACTTCTGTTCCATCAAACTCTGATTATAAGCCTAGATTTAAAGCCCTGAAAGCGCTTATAATTCTTCTTTCCTGTGGCTCCACTGTTATTTCTAGGGACCGCCAAGTGCATACTTTGTAATGCTACGGGGACATATATTAGTGTAGCTAATCCAAGGATGCATGGAAGAGGTGCAAGCGCCTGTCATCCCTCAACAGGGAAGAGGACCTTGCAGGCCAGGAGGTGCAGCCAGACATGGAGGGGGCAGCTTTCAGTGGTGGGGAGGGCGGTGGTGGTGGCATGCGAGTGGCACGGTTTGGCTTCTCTCCATCCCTGCGCTGCCTCGCTCCTTTCTCTGTCACATTGCCACACGCTGAGCCGCGCTCCTGCCTAAAGATACCCGTGGTCAGCGCCTGCACATCTACTGCATGCCTGCATTTCTCCTGTGGCTGAACCAGGCTCATGTGACCTGTTATAAAACCATGCTATTGTCTGGGTTAAAAACGACATAGTTTAAAATTGCCCCAGAGCAGCTGAAAATTTTTCTTCTGGAGAACTCTTCAAATAAGATTTACAACACTCATATTTAAAAATCATGCAGTTTAATAAAAAGAAATGACTATTTTCTTCAGCTACAGCTGGATAACATATCGCCAGAGGAACAAAAATAATAGTAATTTGAAGATTATTAATATTTGTCCTCAATTTTTTACTGAGAACATTTCATCATATCCCAAGGCCTCCCGTATGCCCCTCAGGCAATATTTACTTATCATTACAGTCAGTATTTAGAAAGTATGATGTGACAGTTAATATTTGTATCAATGGTACAATAAAGAATATACTGCATTGTTCCCTGAGTGACCAAGCAATCTCTATCTAAAATAGAACACGATCCTTGAAATTCCTGGAGAGAAGGTGAATTTGCCAGCAGTCACGCATTTTGTTTCCAAAAAGCCCATTTTACTTCAGCTACAAGGAAAAATCTGCTTATTTTTCATAAATTCTTCTAACTATGGGAGAAACTGAACGTGTTCCTCCTGAATATAGAAAGACAAGGTACATAAACATGGAAAACAAAGAGTTGCGTTACCTCAAGACGAATTGCTACCGGGGGAGGGAGACACACACCGTTGCAGCTTTTTAAGCTCCAAGTTTGGAAATGCTTTAAACTTTATTAAGCTTCCAACATATTTTATATGTTTCACTCCAATCGTGCCCTGTCTAGGCAAGATACATCTGTTGTAACTCAGGCATCTGAAAGTCAAACATCTAAGTTTGACTTAGTCACTCTGACTCCCTTTATAGTCAAAGGACAGAGGCAGACACCTGCAGAGGGCACTTCATCTCGTCCTCACGTTGGGTTCTAACGCAAGGTCAGACCAACTGCCCTGGGGGAATGCCAGTGTCTCGCCACCGATTATAAAAAAAGCCCCGAGAGAGACTAGCTCTGTCTTAGATCTTTCAGACATCCCAAGTTAAGCATGATGACTCCGTGCTTAAATAGAAACATCTCCCTAATACTGTTGATGGCAGAACAGTTGCGCCCATTTACAGAGTAGAAGGTTTCAGGCTGGTTACTGTAAAAAAGATACGTGACATACACCAGATGTATACGAGTGACTTCTCTTGCCAAATCTATTGTATGATATTTGCCTGGGTCTCTGTGAGACTTCAAAGGGACTAATGGATGCCAAACTTCTTCAGGTCTGATTGGTTTCAGCAATGCAGAGCCTTTATGGGGATGCTGCAGATTCCCTCTGAGAAGAAAGCAAAGCAAAATTACTCTGTTCCCTGTGACAATTAGTTAAGGTTATCTGGTAAGGTAGGCTGCCTGCCTTTTTATTTTCAGCCCAGTTCCAACAAGAAGCCAAGACAAAAAGGAGGCAGAGAGCCTGAAAAAGCAGTTGTCATGGTGTAGGCAGGCATTTCAAGTACACACACATTTGAGTCGCATAACAGTTTTGAATTTGTTGGGCTTCGCATCGTAGCTGAAGTCTTATGTGGTATGTTATAGTGCTTCCACTGATATTTGCTTTGTGCCCTAACAGAAAATGAGAACTACTGTCTTTGGTAGCATGAAACATTTTTTTTCACCTAATTTAATAGAACTATTCAATTATTTAACAAGTTATTCTACTTTCAATCCTACTGTATTTTCCTGTTTTGGACTTGCCTGCCAGCTGCTTGATAGCATGAGACAGCCACCTGAATTCTTCCTCAAGAAAAGCCTTTGCTGTTCTCTTCTCAACTGAGAGACTTTGTGTATTCTTGTCACCCTTCCCAGCACTGGTGGAGCCTAGCGAGAGAATCAAGCCCCACATCGCGCCATAGTCGTCCCAGCCTAACACGGAGAAACCTGTCAGTATCCCAACAAGATTAACCACTGTTTGTGTCTGATCTCAGGCAAGAGCCTGGAGTGAGCTGCATGCAGTTTTCTGGTCTGGAGGTTTGTGTCGTGTGTGCCTGGTACAGTGCTACAGGATATATGGGCCAGAGAAATGCCAAGTGGCCAGACAGGGAGGGGGACTCCTCTGAAGCAGAGTTGTTCACTAGCTGGTTAAATGCAGGAGGTGATTCTCAGCCAGCAGAGAGGCATTTCCATATCTAAGAAGGGAAAAAACCCTGTTATTTTACCTAAGAGAGTGGCCAGAATGCCTCCTGGTAAAGGAAGGAATAGTGTGAGCTTCAGGATGACAGATGAAACCTGTCTGGACCCCTGGAAGAGCTCAAAGTGAAGCCTGAAGACAAAAGCTAACATGATTGTGAAAAAGAGGTGAGCTGATCATGAAGGAGAGGTGATCTGAGGTGCAGACAGGGAAGGCAGGTGGTTGGAGCTGCTCTCTGGTGGGGTTCCCCCAGAGAAGCTGTACACTCCAAGTGAGATCCCTCGGGGGCCTCCCAGCAGATGCACCTGATGGTGCCACACACAGTGCCTGGAGCCCCGGCTGAACTTGCAGGGTCTGGTGGCTGAGGGACGTCTACCCAATACAGCCACGTAGCTTCCTATTTCATTTCATCCATTGCCTCTTCTATATACATCTGTAACTGTGTTGCCTGTTTTGAATGCTATGAATAAATGACTGTATTTGCCTTTTAGCTTAACCTGGTTTGAGTTAAGTGTGATTTCCCGTAACAGGATAACAACAAGTCATTCCTTCCCCAAGGATATAGTGAATCTGTGAACAAGGGCCTGGTTTGGATGACAGGTCACTCCTGCTATCTTTTTCTCTACCATCTCAAATGATGAGTGTCTGTGTGGGGTATCGGTTCAAACTTCAGTGACGAACCATGTTGTAATCAATATGATGTCCCAGGATGGAATTTCAGTCTTCCTCTTCTGACTTTTTTATAAACTTAGGAAATTAAAAGCACATACCTACACACGCTGGACAGAAAGGATGTTAGTAAGGTTCTGCATCAAGCAACCAAAAGTTAGTACCAAAGATATAGTCAGCTCTGACCAAAGATAAAATCCTTTCAAATCTCTCTGTTGCCTCAAGATGTATACAGTATATATTATTGCTTTATGACTGGTAGAAATATACCATGAAGAGGCCTTTCAGGACCTCTTCATACCACCTAATAATTCATGCAAAACACAACCCTATTTTATTGTTGATTCTGGGACAGTTACCTACAAACTTAAGACCAGATCCTCAGTGGATGTAAATTAGCATAGTCACCATAGAGGTCAACAGAGCAGAAACAGCTTGTCAATTTGTCGCAGGAATAATAGGAAAATACTAGGGTGGAAGGGACCTCAGGAGGTTTCCAGTCCAAATTCCTGCTCAAATCAGGGCCAGCTCTGAGGTCAGACCAGGCTGCTCAGGGCTTTGTTTTGAAAATCTCCAAGCAAGGAGACAGCACAGCCTCTTGGAGCCATCAGCTCCACTGCCTGGCTGTCCTCATGGACAAAATCTTCTTCTTATATCTAATCTGAACCTCTCTTTTTCAATTTATGCCTATTGTTGACCCACTTGTGCCAGGTCCTGCACATGGGTCACAACAACCCCACACAACACTACAGGCTTGGGGACGAGTGGCTGGAAAGCTGCCCTGCAGAAAAGGACCTGGGGGTGTTGACTGACAGCCGGCTGAATATGAGCCAGCAGTGTGCCCAGGTGGCCAAGAAGGCCAACAGCATCCTGGCCTGTATCAGAAATGGTGTGGCCAGCAGGAGCAGGGAGGTGATCGTGCCCCTGTACTCGGCGCTGGTGAGGCCGCACCTCGAGTCCTGTGTTCAGTTTTGGGCCCCTCACTACAAGAAGGACATTGAGGTGCTGGAGCGTGTCCAGAGAAGGGCGATGAAGCTGGTGAGGGGTCTGGAGCACAAGTCTTATGAGGAGCGGCTGAGGGAGCTGGGGTTGTTCAGTCTGGAGAGGAGGTTGAGGGGAGACCTCATCGCTCTCTACCACTACCTGGAAGGAGGTTGCAGAGAGGTGGGTGTTGGTCTCTTCTCCCAAGTGACAAGTGATAGGACAAGAGGAAATGGCCTCAAGTTGTGCCAGGGGATGTTTAGACTGGATATTAGGAAAAATTCCTTCACTGAAAGGGTTGTCAAGCACTGGAACAGGCTGTCCAGGGAAGTGGTTGAGTCACCATCCCTGGAGGTATTTAAAAGGTGTGTAGATGTGGCACGTAGGGACATGGTTTAGTTGACTTGGAAGTGTTAGGTTAATGGTTGGACTCAATGATCTTAAAGGTCTTTTCTAACCTAAATGATTCTATGATTCTGTGATTCTATGATTGTTTCTCACCCTCCTGCTGTGTGATGCTTGTGAAGTCTGGTTCTGTCTTCTTGATGGCCCCTCCTAGATGCTGGCAGGCTGTCAGGTCCCCTCAAAATTGTCTCTCCTGCAGTCTGAGCAAGTCCGACTCCCTCCTGCTCCACATGCTGATGCACAGGCATTGCATATCCCTCTGCTTCATCCCCCAAAGGTGAGCAAAAACACCTTGTGCCCCCCTGGACATGGGGAGTTCAGCCCACCACACATCCCACTGGCATCAGGGGCTTTTGAGGGGTGGATCTTGTGGCATCCACTGAGTCAATCTGGTTCCTACACTTGTGCTTACAATTCTGTACAGGCATTGTAAGTTTTGGGGTTTTATGATAATGCTGTCTTCGTCTCTCCTTCATTTGAGAGATAGGCTGGATTGCATTATCTCTCATCCTCAACTAGGTGCTGCAGTGTCATTTTTCAAACAAAGCCAAAAGACTTGCTCTATCTGGGCGATTTTGATTTCTTACTTTACCCACTCCCATCTCCCTCCTCCCTGCAACAAGATGAAAACATCAATATCTACTTTGAGCTCCCAAGGTATGACACAATGTCAATGGAATTTGTTTTTAATCTGGGTGACTAACAGTTATCTGACAATTCACGTAATATTTCTCCACATCCATCTGTCAAACTCCAGCGAACTTACAGGGGGAGACAGCATCAGATTTAGCAGCCGAGCAAGCCCGTTAACACCCTGGGATTGCAACTTCAACTCTCTCCAATACGATTTTCCCCTAGCCTGTCCTGTGATGCCCTTTTCATTTTTTATTTATGTAAAATTATAACTCTTGCATTTGAAAGTCACCCTCTTTTATTTCTGAGGCTGTTTCCTACAGTGAGTCAGGTCAGGCAAACTATTATTAGGACCATGTTTATTTATAACGGGTAGTTTAGCATTAAGCAACGCGTTGTGACAGGCTGTGCATTTCTGGAGCAGGATGGCAGGCTCGGGGTGCTTGCGCAGGCACGCTGCCGAAGGCGGAGGGCTCCTGCCACCCCAGCCGGCCTCCGGACACGCTCTGCCGCCAGCGGCTCGCTGCCGTTACGAAACGAAACGTTGAGAGTGAAACGAGGACACGCTGGAGCCGGCGCCCGTGCTGGGGGATGCGGGCAGTGTGCAGCTGACGGCCGCCCGGCTGTGTCATCTCTGCCCTGCCGAGTGCCCCTCACAAGTGGGACTCAGGAGACTCAGAGCAGCATCCAGAAGCAGGAGTCCACTGCCCCGGGTTTTTCCTGGTGTCCCTCTTTTTCACCCCCTGTGTTCTTCCCCTGACACCACTGGTTTATTGCCCGCTCTCCACCGTGCGCAAAGCAGCCGGCTCTGCTGTACTCCATGGAGTTTTCTGCCTCTGCAGCAGCACTTTCAATATAATTTATTTATTTATTCATTTTTATTCTATTCCATCTTCCCTGACAGCTCCGGATCCCATGAGCCTGATCAGAGGGCCTGCTGACGACTGCAGAAGGCAGAGGAGAGGGGTGCGTTCCCGCCGTGATACCCAAACCAAAGCAGCGAAAAGGCCAAGGACCATGGAGACCCTTCCCGTCAGCAGAAGGTTAAGCAGACAATAATTTCCCGCTCAGCTGCCAGTGGCAGCCTGTGCAACCCGCCTCAGCCTCTCCAGGAAGAAGCTGCTTCTTTTTTGCTGTCTTTCCTACAGTCCCATACCGTGATGGGGAGCTTGTGCCAGCTGAGTAACTCCTTGCAGAAATGTGTCAGGTTCAGGTACATCGTTTCCCACTCTCCCCTGCCATGGACCTGAGTGTCCACCTGCAGCTGGCATGGAAAGGCAGCTCGTTTAGCAGGATGAACCCTGCGGCGGGAGGCCCAGGCAGGCACACGCTGCTGAATGTCTCCTTAGGAAGGATTTGACCCCCCACTCCGTCAGGGGTAGGATGCAGGTGTCGGGGCCCCGACCCACAGCTGGTTACTTGCCAAAGGCAGGCTCACATGGCGGGCTTGCAGCTGTGGAGGTTTTCACCTTTCCTTTTAGCTGACTCGAGTACCTCCTTTATTACCTTGCAAATGTGAGCAGCAGCACGGAGTGTGGTGCTGGGGATTGGATAGGGGTTAATCTCCTGCTTTTTTCCTTCCTCTAGTAAATCTTCACCTGCACTTTTCTTCTTACCTATCGGTTTGCATTTGGTTGACTTCCGATCACGTTTTTTTGAGGAGATAGTGGACCTACTTGGATGTTTATCATCTGGCAAACCCAAGATGACATCTGTGCTTTTACATCAAACCCTCTAAGTGAGAAGCTGTGACCATGGCTATCAGGAGACCCCTGTCCAAATCAGCTACCACGGAGCTAAATCCAGCAGCCCTTATTCAGTTCTTAGCTTGGCAAAACCCCAGTGAAGATAAGGAGAATTTTAACTGATTGGGTATGTCAGGTTCCAGTAACGAGCATGGCCATGGTTCCTGAAATACATTTTCATGAATTTGCTCAAGAGTATATTGCAGAGGTGTTTCTGACATTTGGCAACATTAATATTTAAGCCTTCCTGTGTAATTTTGCTAAAGGAATTAGAAATTAGCATGTCATGATCATAATAGAGCAGCTGAAAATAAAAGGCCAGATTGTGCCCTCAATCCACACACCCAATTCCCACGGATGTCATTGGAAATTGTGTGCATATGCCTCTGAGGGCAGAATTTGGCCTTGCCTGCCCCTTCTCTTTCTGTGATGCGCATGTTACGCTCACTGCTGTTAACAGTACTTCTGTGCAACAAGAGAGGAGCGCATGCCTAAATTATTTAGCACCCTGTTAACCTGCGGTATTTTTCCTTCCCTTTTCATAACAATTGAAACTGTAATTCTTCCCATAGCTAAAGCCGATGTCTTTGTGGACGAGTCCTGCACACCTCTGCTAGCAGAAGGGGAGTGAATTGCCTGCAAGGCATGTCTCTGGCAGACAAGCATATTGGAGTCTGTACCAATGGGCTCGACCTGGTTCTGGCGGGCTTGACAGAGATGTCACTGGGACTGCCTTGGGGCAGGGAGATGGGCTCGATGACCTCTTGTCGTTCGTTGCAACTCAGTGTGTGATAAATCATTGCATCTTTTCTGCCCTAGAGCCTGGACCTGATGGACTTGGCATGTGCTAAATGTTATCCGAATGAAGGATGCTTTCCTGAGCCAAGGTTTTTAGCTGTAAAGTTTTTTTTTTTTACTCTACAAGACTTCAGAAGAATGGCTAGTTACATCACATTTATAATGACTATTTAAAAAAAGTCTCTGATAGAAGAATTACTCAAAAGATAGGGATGAGGATAGTTCATTGAAAAATAGTTGACTTTTTACTTTGCTTTCCTCCTCCAAAATATTCAGAAGTAAACCAGTCCTAAAAACAGCTTCATTCATCAGCAACAGAGTACTCTCATGTAGCAAAATCAAAAAAAGGTGTCAGCTGTGACAAGACTATATGTACTCTACATATGCTTTAAAAGTGAGTGGTAGCAGACATTTTGAGACACCATATTGTGATACAGCAAACTACATAAATACAAGTCTTCATCATTGAAGCTAGGGATCCAGCTCAAACCTTGATGAGGTCTGAATGACTGCTTTTCCTTTGACTTTGTTGATGTCTGTCCTGCTCCAGGTGCTTGTAAGGACAGCTTCCGAGTAGTGCTCCACCAGGTCACTGCTGTGAACTGCAGAGTGGTGCTGGCCCATGTTCTCTCTCCTTCACTTGTCTCCAGCTGCTAAACTGCAGTAAGAGAAACACACCAAACACTTTCCTAATACTATTTACCCATGAAAGTAGTGGCTTTATCGTAGTCGCCACAGGGATCAGATGCCGTTGCGACTAGAGGGAGATATGGTCTTTATGAGAGGAGATGGTCTGCTATGTATCTTGCTTTGAATTTAACTCACCCTGTGAAAGTATTTGGGAGGAGTCTCCCATGTGCTGCATATTCATAACTGATTAGTCTTTCTTGTACTTCCACTTTGAGACAACGGATTTTCAGAAGATGGACATGCAGTATATAGCTCTTCCCAAACGAAGAACATGTAAACTTCAGCCCCTATCCCAACAAAGCCACAGCCCATCACAAGGCACTTTCTGAAAGTTTAGGATTTCAAGCACACGAAAGCACACTGGAAAAAAAAATCCAACTTTTTTGGTCCACAATTAAGTCATGCAATCAGTGAGACCAAAGCCAAAAAGCATCAGCAGCAGATTTATGCATCTGCTGGCATAACGAGAAAGAAGAATTAATGCTGAAAGTAGCGAAAAGAAAACCATTACACAGGATTCTTTATACTGTACTTTAGGAACTGGAGTTGATAAGAGGCTTTCAGAGCTCTGGAATGGTATTTCTGGCATTATTAAACATTTTGTATGAAATAGTTATGGCAGATTGGGAGAAAGGGGGTCAGGGGTTGCAAATCTTGCTGTCAGTACTAAGGCCCGGCTCCTGCTCCCAGTGAAGGGAAGGGGACATCTCCCGAGGCACACTGGAGAAAATATATGAGTTGACACTTTAAAAATTAAGCCTCCTGGAATTGCTGTGTCGATTATTATCCCAGAGACAGCTTAAGTGATTTGAGCACAGTCACGCAGTGAATTGGGGCTGAGCCAGGAATAGAAGATAGGACACCCAGCTTCTGTTCTCGTTCTCTTACCAGCTAGGCACATCCCCAGATGTACAGTGTAATCCACATGGGGACGAAAATCCAAAATCAAAGATTTATCTCACTTCCTAAAACAGCTGTAGACAGCTCTGCAGCACAGAGGCAAATCTTACCGCCCTGATTAAGCAGTGTAACTCACTGATTCCAAAGGAATTGTTCACCTGATGAATTTTGCCTTCACAATACCAAATAACTCAAATCCCTACAACATCAATGCCCGTCGGGAAAAGAGACTGAGTGGTAGTCCGAACTATGTGCCTGGGATTAGTGGCTTGAGCAATTTCAGCTAAACCTATTATATAAAATTACAGCTGTGTGTTACTAATGGGTGCTTCACTCATTAATGTGCAAAGGTGAATAATGTTGCTGGAGCTCTCGGTATCACCTGGCTATACAGGGAGAAGAGGTTAAATACAGAACAGACCATACTTGTAAGAAGATTAATACATACAACAGGGATAGTATCAGGCTTCTGCTGGGTCTGATCTGGCATCTGACTGGGATAGAGAGAGAGAAGGAAACTCTAAGCCAGTTAAAGTTGTGGATTATTGATGACAGAGGATTCACAGCTGTTAGGGGAGCTGGAAAGAGCAGGTGGTAGGAATGAAACACAGGGCAGAACACATAGCAAAAAGGAGGTAGAAGATAACAGATTTTACAGGGAAGGTCTAACAAATATGAAAGAAAACTTAGTGGGTAGGACAACAAAGATACAAGCTTTCCAAGACTACAGAATTGGGGTGAGCAAGGAGAGAAGAATCCATATATATCCTAGCTTCCTCTCTAGAATTGTATCTTACACACCAAGGAAAAAAAATCACACCAAGCTACTGCCTAGGGATTTGAACTTGGAGAAATAAATGATCTGAGAAGACTTGCTGGGAGAAAAGACTTGCTGGGGAAAAGGACTTCCTCTGCACAGATAAACACTGGATGGAGAATAACATTGCAAATCACTAATAATTACAGAAAGTCTGGCTAAGACTTCCATGTAGATAATGTTATCTTGGGTAACAGGCAGCTGGGAGTGGGCTGGGGTGGCGCAGGCCTTCTGCAGCACAGCTGGCTAATCAGGATAACCCTTGACAGCCATTTTTTAATGACTGATAATTTGAAAGAAAATGAATTTGTAAAGTTCTGGAGCAATGTTTAACAGGGACATTTGGGAGTAGCTTGCTTCTTTTTGTTTGCTTGCTTGTTTCTGGTGAAGGGTGGTTGAGGCACCGAGAAGCACTGCAAGGTATCAGGAGTAGGTCACGGCTTTGAGGGGAGAAGTGGAAACCATTTGCCTCCACCGGAAAGGAATTTGGGATAGCACAATGGAAAATTCAGAGCTGGGAAGCATTTATGAGGGTTTTCCTATTATACCTGACAGGCTGGGAGGAGTTATTAATAAAACTGCTTTAGTATGCTTCTAGGCAATTAAAATCAATGCACTTACAGTGTTTCCGCCCCAGGATAGAGTTTGTTGAAGCCAGCACTACCACTGCTTCTTAGCTTTGCAATTTCTTCCTGTACCTTCTCTGTCCATCTCTTAGGTCCTGGCCAATTCTGTCTGAGCTGGCGTATCTGCTCCAGGGTGTTGGTATTTTAGCATGGTTTTGCTTTTCATTTGGGATGTGAATAGGACAACTTGCCTGTAGCAATGTGTTAAGAAATCATAGTACGTTCTAGGTCATGATTAAGTTACAGTAAAATTACAGATTGTCTAGAAGAAAATGAGCAATCTCAGCTGTGAATATTGCAGAATGCATTATCTCACAGATTTATTTATTTTAATACTGCCTGTTTAAAATTCTGCGGGGCTCCTTGAGCTGTATATAGGTGCTAATTTAAATCAGAAAGGCAAAAAATGTGTATGTTGAATTATATTTGGGCATAGAATTTGCAAAATGAGATAGGATTTTGATCCATTTAGTTTTGTTGAGACAGTAGATACTACTAATAGTTGATACTTCAGAATAAGTTAAAGAAACTAAAATCTAAAGGGCTTGGAAACCTAATTTCCATTTCCATGACGGCTTTGTCAATGTACAACCTGTTACTGATTTTCTTACAGGAATGTATTGGCTATGTAGATACTACAATTTAAAAGCAACTCATTTTCTTTTATCTTAAATCAATTTCTAATCAACTTAGCCAAGCAGAAATAAACTAGGCTTAAGTGTTTAAGTGTTTATTGAACATCCACATTTCTACTCATTGGCCTATACTGGTTTAAATTGACACCTTTAGTTAAACTACCCCAAAGATGCGTGTAGGTAAGTGCCTCTCGGCAGCGAGTGCAGCGAGGCGGGTCTGGGGCGGAGTGTGCCGATAACTAAAAGAGAGTCAGGGACTGAGCGGGGCACTGGATCCCTGGTCATGGACACCACTTGATTGCTAGCTTATTCCCTGGCCTGGTGCTGAGCTGTTGCAACTGCGGAACAGGTCAGCCCAAGGACTGCTCCCCAAAATCAGTACGGATAAGAAAGCACCAGGTTTTGACTCCTCTACCCTACCCCGCTCTCCTGGGGACTCCCACATGCCTCTATCCTACTGCCTATTGCCCTTGGCCCTCTCTTGGTCAGAAGTAGAGACATAGCCTTCATGGCTGTCTCATGAGCAATGGGGGACTGGGACCTCCAGGGGCAAGGTAACACAAAATAAATGATGACAATAACAATAATATCAAAATTCCCTCCTGACTTTTGATGTGCATGTTCAAGTTCATTCAGCCACATGCATTAATGTAGTCTTCCTGTCGGTCAGCAACAATCTGATGATATTTGCTGAGTGTCTACACTGAGTGCTTAATTGCCCTGTTCAGTCGATGTCTGTTGCCTACCACCTAGTAGCAAAACCATTTCTTAAAATAGGACTTTTTCTTCCATACTTTTCACAAATTAAAAAAAAAAAAAATCACTCTTGTCTTTGTACTAGAAAACAGCAGGTGCAGAGAGTCACCCCTGGCCTCCAGGCCAAGTGGCAGAGCCTGGCCCTCCCCGCAGGGCTCAGAGGGAGTCCCCTTGGGTGCACATTGCCTTGCAGGGTTAGCGAAGTACAAAACAGAGCGAGGGAACAAGCTAACACCGACCGATGCAGCCTGCACAGTCAGGAAGGGGTTCAGTGCCTGCACTCAGTCCATGTCCCTCTTACTTAGCTGTACAGACACCCCCTCTGAGTGCCAGAAGGGCTCAGAAGGTCCACAGCACCCTGGAAGTCACCATGCTCCAGGTACCACACCTTGGGTGCCAGGAAAATGCGTAAGCATGGGCTGGCATGCATGGGGTTCACTCACAGCATTTTGGCTGTTTATTCCTACATATATTGATTCCCTGTCACTGGCACCAGGAATACTGGGAAAGGCTAAATCAATCTTTATCATCTTCACAGTCCACAAGGAAGTAGACAAGAAAAGTTAGTCAGTAGAGCAGGAATTAAATAAAGTATGTAAGAATCTGGACAGATATAATCAAAATATACCCTTTCAAGCTTCAGCCAGGTTGCAAAGGATACAATTTTACCTGGAAACTGCACATTAAAAGGCACTGACCCATCCTTATAATTTTCTCCTGGTCAAGTGATGGAAATACTTACAAAAGGAAAAAGCCTTCCACTCCTGAGAGGAAGATGGAAACCAGGATGCCAAGCTCTCCATCCTCAGTTTGCTTGGTCACTGCCATGGGTGGCATTTTGAATGCACATGGGAGGCTGGCTTATACCTGAGACTAACTGTGCCCACACATCCTTGGGGAACTTTGAAATAGCAGAGATAATGTCAGCCCAGTTACCATATGCTTTCAGTCTGCCTGGGCAACGACTGTATAATAATCCCTAACAGAAAACTGAAGACGAGATTTCAAGTGGCTGCCAGAAAACAGTTTTTCACTTGGAGTGGCAACTCTGAATAAGGAAGCATCTGGCACATTTGATCAGACAAAGAAAATTAGGTCACTCAGAAAAATATTTGATGCTCTTGCTGAGGAACATAATACTAAAAATGCATCTATCTAGAACGGCAGCATTCTCCTCTTCGTCACTGTTTCTCATATTGTCATGTTTTGTATTGTTCTGAGTAACTGCACTATATTTAGTATCTGTTAAATAGTAGAATATAGATTATATAACCGATCATTTTCCTCCTGTCAGTAATAGGAGGTTAAGACCAAAGAGGGTTTTGTTGGTTGTGGGTTTTAAAAAAGATTCAAGGACAACTGCTTTGATGCAATTGACTGTTGGATGTTTTCTATGAGGTTTTTAAAAAAATCACATTGAATGAAAAACGTAAATGATCTTTTGTTTAATATTTTTCTTCTCTTGGTTTTAAGCATGTCCCATTTTTTATCATTCCTGGACAGTCAGCGGAGTGAGACTTCGCCAAAAAGGTCTCAAAGATGGAGGAGTACACTGCTAAACACCCCTTGTCAGGGGGAGAGGAGGGGAGAGGGATTTCAGGGAGGGTCACGCCATGAGCTGAGCCTTGCAGGAGGGACGGAGTAAGGGTCTGACCCTGCAAGGCACAGAGTAATATTTCTGCTGACTATTCTTTCCTGGGAGCCACGTACCCTCCCTGTCCCAGGGAAATACCTTCTTCAAGGTGTTCAAAACAGTTGGGGGAATAAATGCAAAACAACACCGGCATTAAGAGTATTGAGGTGCTCTGGTTATTTCAATGAAGGGAAAACCCAGAAGCTGAAAAGTCCAAGAGATTGCATTCGTAACATAAAGGTATACAGTGAGAGAGAGGCTTGGGCCATCCGTCAACCCTGGGGCATCTCTTGCACTAGCTGGCAGTTCAGCAGAACAGCCCTAGCATTTCAGGCAGCTGGCTAGAAGTGAGCTGGTGCTGAACCTAACGCTATTAAATCACCTGGCTGGCATGGGTCGTCACCAGTTTCTGCTCTGGGAGACTAGGGAAACACAGGGGTCCCAACGACAAGCCCTAGCTAGCTGGAGAGCCATCCCCATGTGTGGCTTACAGTCTGATTGCTTGTGGAAAAAACATGAATCTCCATCAGTCTTTCTCCATTTAGTTAATTTTAAAAAAATCTCTCCTCAGAGGAAGTTTTTAAGGGAAAAGTCTGGTTAATTAATCTCAGTTTTTCCACCTTCCTAAAATCAGGAATGGAAGCAGTGACCACAGAGTTTTCAGACCCTACATACAAACTCCAATCTGATTTAATGCATAAAGACATCGCTGTTCCTACATGAATCCTTCCAGCTGGTAAATCAATCAGTCAGTGGTATTTTCATTTGATTGAGAAGATGTCAGGTAACTGAAAAAGTGTTCCAAGTTGCCATCCTGGTCTAATTTATTATAGTGTGGTACTGCGACTGGTTTAGTCCTTTCAAATCTATGATTCTTCAAATACTACATAAAGAACTGAATTGAAGTACTTACATGGTGTGCATAAAAAGTGGTCTTGATTTTCAAAATAGTTTAAACACAGAATTGAATATGTCCTCATTCCCGGGCATATTTACTGTTACAAATTTTATCAGCAGATGAAAGAAACTTTAATAAGGTAAAAAGCTTGCCCAAGGTCAAGTGGCATGTTAATTCAGAAGCGGAATTAGGCTTCAGGAGGTTTCCAG
Organism: Gavia stellata; assembly: GCF_030936135.1. Lineage (NCBI taxonomy): Eukaryota > Metazoa > Chordata > Aves > Gaviiformes > Gaviidae > Gavia > Gavia stellata. The sequence continues at coordinate 71,577,857 of NC_082594.1, forward strand.
CACATAATCATAAACTTGGTTCATTGGTCCTGCCTCTTTCCAGATTCTGTCATTCAGCCTTTAATATTGTACAAGGGCTTAACTGCCCTCATAAATCATAAACGCAAAACTTTTGAGAGGCTTATTTACTTCAACAGCCTCAGAATGGCATTTTAGCCTGAAAAGGTAGTTTTGAGAGTATCCAAATGCTGAGCATCTGGTGTGAAAGGTGGCTGAACAAACTGGATGGTCTCAGCTTCCCAGCACCCATCCTCTACTCCCCAGCCTGGAGGAGCTGCTTCACGACATGCTTCTTTTTTACCTCCTTCAGGCTAACCACTGCATTTCCAATTCAGATGAGTTATTTTGCTTTCTCCTTTTGATTGTAAAGTTGTATAAGTGGGTAAACAGCTACTTGCTGTTCTGGGGTCAGGTCTAGTCCACGTTGGAGAGGGTTTGCCAGGACGGGTATGTCAGTGTACTGACATTTGGTACAAACTCTGTTGGCAAAACCACATTTTTACCCCTGGGAGCCGTAGATTGAGTAGGAGTTGTACTGATACTTACATTTTACTGATATTTATATTTTATCACAAGGATGTCCCTAGTCAGGACTTCATACCAATGGCCATTACTGTTGCAAGCTTTGAACAGAATCATTGTATTTTGTTGCAACTCCCAGAGAATACATCACCAAATGAAAACTAATTTTATTCCTTATTCAGTGTTTCTTAGGAAGAAAAACCCCACACTTCTTTTGTTGCACAGAAACATTTTACTCCTTTCCTCTATTGGCCAGAAACCCGCCAAAAATGCAAGTTCAGGGAGCAGATGTCAACTAATCGCAAAGTCTGTGCTAAGAACATGATGGCAACTCATGGAGAGTTCAACAGAATCTAAATGTCTTGCTGGTTTGGTACAAGATTATGCTCCAAGCAGATAAGCCCCTGCATTTTAACTTGGGAGCTCAAAAGGGATAAATAACATTTCTGGAGCCAGGCAGCCAACAAAGGGAATTTCTTAGCACAATGCAATTTTGCTATGGGGGTTTTCTCGGGCATGTGTTTCCCATCAGGCGTTATTACACTGCTGTGTACATAGGGATTATCTCCAAGCAAAGGTGGTAATACTCAGCCATTGATACCCCACAACTTACTGAAGTGGCAAGATGGATGAGGAAGGATTAGTTGAGCCATTTGATTCATAGCTGATACTTATTAAATAAGTTTAAGGATGTGACATCACTATTTGTCATAAGTGTTCTTGTTGTGGTAGGGTGTGTACGTGGCAGGAGGGGAGAGGAGCTGTCATCACGTAGATCAGCCAGAGAACTCTAAATCATTAGTAATGAATAATTCACTGTGCAGAAAAATTAACAGACAGTGTCAGGCAATGGAATAGTGCTAGTTCAGTTACATCTTTTTTTGTGTCTCTGATGAAAGGCTTTTAACCCTGATTATACCCTGTCTTAAATGGGAGATTTGCTTTCTGTAGGGATATTCAGCTCCAGGCAAGATAGGAGGATGTTCCCAAATCCAGTAACTAGGTCAAATCTAATTATCATAGATAATTTGCACATTTCATTTATGGTAAAGGGAAATGTGTCTCAAGGTAGGTGAATCCAGCTCGGTTTGTCAAAGGCAGACTTAAATAGCTTCTAAACAGAAAGAAAAAGGTCTTTTGCTAGCCCCAACCACTGAAATAGGAAGACAATATTAAAACCTTCATTCCAAACTGATTTCAACAATAAAATTACACAAAACTGTGACAGACAGTAAAATTCCCCCAAATTTTCAGTGTCCGAAATCTAGAGTTCCCCTTTTGGCTGAAATGCGGGAAAGTCCACATGCCTCGGAACTCAAGGGAAAAATCAGAATCTCCTAAATTTTTGTGCAGGACAATAACACAGCATGTCCTCTTACAAATTTAACCATCTACTCCACCTATATGTAACCTTTGGTCAAGAGAAGATTAAAACATTGACAATGAGTCATTTTGACACATAATCTGGTATATTACAAATAATCAAAGTATTTCAATGTGTTCTATTCTGAAATAAAAGTCAAAATAGTAGTACTGAAATTGAACTTCCTGTATCATTGGGAAAAAAAAATTAGTTATCATCCATAAACAGATTTGATAAACTAATACAACCCTACAGAAAATTATTGGTTTTGTTAAAGCAGCATTTCCATTTGGAAAACAGTTGTGTTGGATTTTAGAAGTTATTTGTATTAACTGAAGTTGGAGGTGGGATGACTGTTCATCAATGACTTCTTCGCACTCTCTCACATTGTATTAAAAACGGCCCAGCCAGATGTGAAAAGGTTACAGAAACTTTCAGTGAAGAAAATCAACTAAAACAATGTTTTGATTACAGTAGAAAGCTTATTTCTTTATATAATCCATTTCTTTAAGTGGCTTTCCTAGAGTACATGTTTGTTCCCTCTCTGTCTCCTTTTTCCCTCTGCTCAAGTAAATAATAAATTCAAAACCCCTCATAAAAATATACACAGCTGTAATGACTGGAAATTTTATAACATTTTAGCACTCAGTATCATTGAGTAGCTTTACAGAAAAATATCCTGTGCTCTTGGATAAGCAAAAGCCAACACACATTCATAAGTGTTCCTAAATTTAATATTCTGTGTACATATCAACTTTCTGAAAAATGATGTGCATCTGGCATATTAGATGCAGAATTTGTTTATGCACAAAGTGTATATGTTTAAGTATTTGGGCCCAGGTGCTTGGTGAGAGCAGGCTCAATCAATATGTCTATGTGTTTTCCTCTGCTTCATTTTTCCACTGTAGGGTATTTGTTCCCTAACGTAGAGATGCGATGAAAGCGTTCAAAAGGCAAGTGCAGCAATTCATAATAGAGGCTTTTTGAAAAGAAAGGAAAAGGGAAAAGGGAAAAAGGAAAAAAAAGAAAAAAGAAAAAAAGGAAAAAGGAAAAAAAGGAAAAAGGAAACAAAGGAAAAAGGAAAAAGAGGAAAGACAAGGCAAGGCAAGGGAAGGCAAGGCAAGGCAAGGCAAGGCCAGGCCAGGCAAGGGAGATAAACATTACATAATGTTCTGTATGCCATGTATGGAACTGATGAAAAATAAAAGAAATTGAGGGGAAAACTCCTTATGGGTTTTTTGTTGTTGTTGTTGCAAAGACGACTAATGCTAGAAGTGTATTTCATCTCTTTTACTACAAAGTCCAAGGATGTTCAGATGCTCTACTTCAGCATGAGTCCGGTTTTAATACCCCAGGCTAATTTCTGCCTCCTGACTTCTTTCTTTATTCAGAAACAACTGGAAAGGAAGCTGGGCATGCTGTCATGCCAGGAGTCTCAGACAGTATCAGCTCTTTCATTAATTACTTCTTTGCTCTCCCTCTGCTTTATGTTAAAAACAGCCTAGTTGAGTATGTAGAAGTTGCATAGGCTTCAGTGAAAAGGTACTTATGGGACCCTTTAAACTGTCAGGTTACATCACATAAACTGAGGGGATCATATTCAAACAATTGTAAAACTATTTTCTTGCCCGAAAGAGCACACCATGATGCCATTTAGCTGGAACCTGAAGCTATGGGTATCCTGCTGTGGTATCATGTGCAGCGAGCGCATGTGATTGTTCTCCTGAGGCATTTGTTACATGCATCTTGTTAACCCTAGTTCAGTCAAAATAACTGCCTTCACTGCTGCTTGACCTATTTTAGCATAATTTAGCCCTGAATGCGGTGCATTTCAGTTGCAGTAAGTTATTCTGCTGGCATTAATATCATGGGAACTTAAAATGGAACCATAAGAGTTTGAAAATATCATTCTTATTAACTCAACAGTTTGGTTTCAGTAATTTATGCATCTTTCAGAACTGACCTAATACTTAAACATACATAAAAGAACAAGCAGTAATCAATCCCAGACTTAAAAAATTCTTTTCCTCCTAACAAACCAGGATTTTCCCAGGCTTTGGAAAAAGGAGTATATTTAAGAGTTCTCTAAGCCTTGTTAATAGCTGCATCTATAGGACTTGTAAGAGTGCTAAAAGTGCAATGAGGATTTACTGCCAATTCTGCAACAGCAGGAATAGAGTTAGATTTGTTTAAGACTTTAGCACTAATGGCAAGATCCAGACCACTCCATTACCACCTGTGTTGGGACTGAGGCACCATTCAGGCACCTGTTCAGAAAGTCCCAAAATCCCAGCAGGCACATCCTAGCTGGCCTAGGACCTCTTTGGGCACCTAGCACCTGCTGCTGAGACCCAGCTCTGTTGCTGTAGGGAGGGTAGCACCAAGTGTGTCCAACTGGCACCCGAGCCCACGGCATGGGAATAGAATTCAGCATGAAGAGTTGCAGCAGTGAGGGATATCACCTGCATAAACATCCCAGGAAAATCCCAGGTGACAAATCTTCCCCAGGATAAAGGTTTGAACCCACCAGCTCCAGCTACATGGGCTTACCACCAGGCTAAAGAAGAAACAGAGCAAACACAATAGGGTAACTCTTGTGTAAGGGCTGCTGTGTTAAAAGGGGACAGAAGGGAGGTCCCAGACTTGCTCCCAAGACTGTTTCTGATTTTCCCCAGTAACTGTTGCATGACAGAAGCATGAAGGGTGCAAGGAGCAAGAACGTCCCAGCTGAGAGCGGTAACCACCATGAAGGAATCACACTTCCCTAGCTCCTAGAAAATGCACACTGAGCGGCTGTGCCTGCAAAGCCCAGCCAGCCGCTGTATACCTGTTCAACTCACCCCATGGGCTCCTCAGCCTGGAAAAGGCATAAAGCCCCAGGTTTCTCATGAGTACAAACTCACCACTGCACGGCTCAAAGGCACATGACAACACCAGTGCTTGTCAGTGCCTTTCAGGCAAGAGGGGACTGTGTGGCCAGGTCCTGCAAGGGGTCTGGTTATCAGTCAAGAATCAGGCCCCCAAGCTATAGAGGAGAGGTCTCTAGACCATTGCTGGTGTCCTGGCAACTCCGTCCTCAACAGGGAAGATTTCTGGAGTCCCCTTCTGCATCAGTTACCCTCCCCACTGGCAGAATCGGGTGCCTCATTACCAAACTGAGCAGTCTCAGTGCCTCTCCTGGGGCCAGGTAACTATTGCTGAGACATCACAAAATCTCAGCCACAAAATATAAAGTACAGAGTCTGCATCACGCACTAAAGTCTGGTTCAGGGAAGTGCTATTTAGCTAGTAAAACTGCTATAAACTTTGTTCCTTTTAGTGCAACAATCAGGATAGCCCTTTGGGGTTTTTCAGGGATTGCTGTGTGTTTAAGGTTAGACACATGCTTATAGACCTTGCTGAAATGGGGTCAGAGAATGCAGCTCTTAGTCCTTGCCTCAGGAGCTGTTGTACAGTAAGCTATCATGACCTAAATATTGTGGCCTGTGCTGACACTTTGTGTGAGAAGGCAAGATGCATTTCAGAATTTTTAAGGGTGGCATATTCGGTGGCGGGGAGAGACAGGAGACAGAGTTAGGCAATACTCGTGTATTGGGTTTGCCTTGCAAGGTTTTGGTTAGCGGGGGGGGGCTACAGGTGTGGCTCCTGTGAGAAGTTGCTAGATGCTTCCCCCATGTCAGACAGAGCCAATGCCAGCCGGCTCCAAGACAGACCAGCTGCTGGCCAAGGCCGAGCCCACCAGTGATGGTGGTAGTGCCTCTGGGATAACATATTTAGGAAGGGGGAAAAAAAATTCTCTGCAACAGCAGCAGAGAGAGGAGTGAGAATCAGTGAGAGAAACAGCCCTGCAGACACCAGGTGAAGAAGAAGGAAGAGGAGGTGCTCCAGGCACTGGAGCAGAGATTCCCCTGCAGCCTGTGATGAAGACCATGGTGAGGCAGGCTGTCCCACGCCAGCCCACGGAGATCCACAGTGGAGCAGATATCCACCTGCAGCCCGTGGAGGACCACATGCAGGAGCAGGTGGATGCCCATGGGAAGCCTGCGCTGGAGCAGGCTCCTGGCAGGACCTGTGGACCCGTGGAGAGAGGAGCCCACACTGGAGCAGGTTTGCTGGCAGGACTTGTAACCCCGCGGGGGACCCATGCTGGAGCAGTCTGTTCCTGAAGGACTGCACCCCATGGAAAGGACCCACGCTGGAGCAGTTTGTGAAGAACTGCAGGCTGTGGAAAGGACTCGCTTTGGAGAAGTTTGTGGAGAACTGTCTCCCATGGGAGGGACCCCACGCTGGAGGAGGGGACGAGTGTAAGGAGGGAGGAGCGGCAGAAACGACGTGTGATGAACTGACCGTAACCCCCATTCCCTGTCTCCCTGTGCCGCTGGAGGGGAGGAGGTAGAGAAATCAGGAGTGAAGTTGAGCCCAGGAAGAAGGGAGGGGTGGGGGGAAGGTTTTTTTAAGATTTGGGTTTATTTCTCATTACCCTACTCTGATTTGATTGATAATATATTAAACTAATTTCCCTGAGTCGAGTGTTGCCCATGATGGAAATTGCTGAATGATCTGTCCCTGTCCTTATCTTGACCGACAAACCTTTTGTTATATTTTCTCTACCCTGTGCAGCTGAGGAGGGGGAGTGATAGAGTGGCTTTCATGGGCACCTGGCATCCAGCCAGGGTCAACCCACCACAACTGAGACTATTCCTTCCTTCCCTCAGGCTTAAATTAGCATGACATAATTCAAGGTTCTGTCTTGCAGCCTTTTTGCAAGGGGTGTAAATTCCAGATTTTCACCTACAGTCTCCTGTGTTAGCTGTTTGACTGACTGAAATGCCTACAACTCAGATTTCCAGGTGTGGCCGAGTACTCGTGATCCCAAATGTGCATCCTCGGAAGTGAAGGTCCATCCCAGCCTGGGTTCGGAGGAGGGAGAAGGAGTCGGAGCGGCACTAGGCAAACCGCACAGCAGAAGGGCTCTGCAGGAACTTCATATGAAGTCGAACTTGACTTCACTTGTCAGCCTGCTCTGTGTGACTCACTGAAGGTGCTGAACAGACTAACGAGTGGGAGGAGGAAACGGGGGGAGAGGAAGAAAGGGAGACAGGCAGCCAAATGAAACTAGGAACACTGATTTATGACCAAAAAAAAAGGAGGCTGTTTTTTAGAAAGTTACACTAGTCCTTTTCCAACTCTAATGTGAGTGGCATACAATCCAAGATCTCCCAGATTTGAGGGGAAAAAAAAAAAGTATGAATCAGAACTTTTAGCTAAAATGACATAATAACACTTTTAACCTGATGGTTATGATGGAACTCCACAGGGGTTTGATTTATTCAGCTGTCACCTACTGCACATCCCAAGCATAACAGAGGACATGTTGGAACTGCAACCTTTATTTAGGGTTTGTTGGCATGATTTCATTTTATACTGGCCTTCTGGGAGTTATTTTTCATCTTTAGGCAGTTACCACTGCTAAGAGGAAAAGCAAAAACCTTTTTTTTGTTAGCTCCTCATGCGGGGTAGTTATGAAGAAAGCGGGAATTTGAGTTTGCTGGGGTGTGTGCTGGGATGTCTCCCCACCTGTGATGGGAAGGAGATACCACAGTGGTGTTTTTTGTTAGAGCATCAGAACTGTGGGTGGAAGTGATTCCTTTGGACACCTCTCCTTTGCAAATACTACAAAAGAGCAATTAATACTTAACACCAAACCAGATTTTCTACTGGCATCGAAGAGAGGCTATTTCCCTCAGGGAATCATGATTGGCACAGGGACACATGATGTCCCTAAAGGCCAAAAGTCACGTTTATTATTTTTCCTGGAGAGGCTCCCTGCATCCTGATCTGGCTATGTTCCCCCGTCCCTCCCCCACCCCATCCCACTTTCAGTCTCGCCTGGGCCTCCTGGGAGCCATTTCTCATCAGAGCCTCTGAGTCTGCCAAAATCTGCAATGATGTTGTGATGTACACAAAGAAAGCTTTCGTCGAGATAATTGTCTTCACTTGAGGACTAAGTTGCGATTTATATCCGGGTGTCCATAAATAAAAAGCCACAGAGTCTGTGGTTTGAACACAAATATCCCTGCCCACCCGATGCCCCCAGATGAACTTTGGGGGGGCTGCTGTAAGGTTCCTCCAGTGAGACTCCCACGAGGCAGTCAGTAAGTATTGTGAAGTGGCTTTTCCATCCAAAGAAGGGCTGACATGAAGGTACATCAAAGAAAACAATGAATGCCTCCTGCTCTGACCTACATATTTCATTCTGAGAGACTCAACTACATCTGCTAGATCACTTGGAACAACTGTTATCCTTTAGAAATGAAAAATCATTTCTTCAGAGAATAAGATGGGGTGGGGTGGGAGGAAACCCTGTAGTGTCTTGCTAGGGCACAGAACATTTAAACTCTGGTGTATTGATTGTAGTTTATGATTGAATGCAATCATTACTGTGTCTATATATTTCTGTTTCAATGAAACCATCAGGCAGTGAGTCATGCTGTGCATGCAACCCGGAGGAAAGTGCAAAGAGGTTGCTGAGGAGTAGCAGTACAAAAATACCATTGGCATCTTTTCCCTAGGAGAGCAGGGCTCTGGACAATTTCCACAGTCTATTGCTGTTTTTCTATTACATGCATTCACTGCTAAAATGTGTAATAGAATCGAGGACACAGTTATGAGAAAAGAGTCTTCTTGCACATGCTGTTCCATAATTAAAGAACAGCTATAATAGAAATCCTACTTTTTTTTTTTTTTTTTTGCATTAACAAGCTCAAATTCTTATAGGCATTAAATGGGCATATGCTTTTCTTCTAATTTAGAGATTAAAAAATCTCTCAGCAGATCAAGCGGAAGGCTGTAGATTGAACTCTTTAGTGAAAGAAGATGCACTATCATTAGCAACAAAACAATTTTAATTAGCCCATTCCTGGACCTACGGTGACACATGCCAAATGGATAGAAGTTTGGAAGAACGGGTGCTATTATTTTCTTGGCTTACTAAAGGAAGTTCAAGTCCATAAGAAATGAACACCTTTCAAAATATTTTAATTTGCAATTTTTAATTACCTGAGTCTTTACATTATCTTTTTGTTGTTTTTTTTCTTTTTCACTGAAGGTACTAAAATCCAGTTTGGGGATTCCCCCCCACCCCTTGAATTGTACTTCTTTCAGTCCCATTTGTGGATGGAGCATATTTTTATTAAGCTAAAGAGAAGAAAGTCATCCTAATTAACAATGCCTTGTTGCATTAGAAATCAAGGTCTGTGGCTACCAACCTGTGGAGACACAGTGGGAAGACATGATTGCAGCTCGATTCAGCTGTACCAGGCACTGAGCAAAGATTATGCACTCACAGATGGGCACCCTGTCTCGGAGCACAAGTGAAGAAGACCATCCTAACTGCACCGTGCATGAGCAGTGACAGCAGACCCTTTCTTTTGTGGTTTGAAATCTCAGCTCTGTTGTGTTACAAAACACAGGATTTTTAAGGGAGTTTCCCACAAACCTCATCTCTGGGACATGATACATGCCAAAACCACCCCAGCAGCTGTGTGCTGCAGCACAGTGGCTTGCCTTTTGCCCCAGCGGAGCCTGGAAAGATTTTAAAGAGAAAGGCTAATTGCCACACAGGGTAGCCGCATGGTGGAGCTGGCTAAAATATAAGTCCCAATTTCTCATCCACCTGCTTGCCAACATATATCTGACGTGGTTAATGGAAAGCAGCTGTAGAGCTACTGTAATGGTGCCCAGTGGCACTGTTTCTGGGTGTCCCACCCCACAACTTCCCAGTTCAGGGGATGTACTGGAATCAGGCTGGGAAAAGGAGCATGAGGTTTGTGTATGTTTTCATGGCCACAGTGCATAACCCTTGCTCTTCCCTCTCGCATTGCAGGAGAGGGGGGGGCTCATGTTTCTACCATGGGTCATGTCACAGGGTGGTTCATGGTGCAGAGGCACCACTGGGGAGCACCTACCTGTCTGCTGAGGCATCTGGCATGCAGGGCCCTGTGAGCTAGCATGCCTGTGGTGTAGGTCTCTGCGTGGTGGCCCTGGCCGCTGCTGCCCCTCCTGGGCCTCCAGCCCACCCCACTGCCCAGCCTGGCACACAGCACCCAGTGCAGCACTGCAAGTGGGGGCTGCACACCAGGGCCATGGGGAGCACATGAAGAGCAGGAGTCACGCCAATGCATCCCGTGCTTCAACTTTGTAGCCAAATCAGATTTTAATTTCTTCCTTTAAAAAAAAACAAAAGAGAAAAGAAGCTTCAGTCCTGGAGGCATCCTCAGGAGGAGCAGGCACTCAGGTGCACTCAGGGAGCCCGGGCAGGTTGACACAGCCTCTTTAAACATTTAATGTCTCTTGAGGTGTGATGTGTTTTTCTGTCTCTTGGGAGACTATTTTTGTGCCCTCTTTTTCTGATGGGCACTTCAGTCTTCTGGCTTTTAAGTCCATTTTTGGTATCCTGGCATGTATTGGTATGTCCTCTGAGGTCATACAGAGACTTACAGACTCTGTATGTCTAGCAGGGGTAGCACTGCTGGTATTTTGTGCAATTTACTTTGATAGGGGTCTTCTCCCTGCTATTGAGAAGGATACACTCAGATACTCTCAGCAGAGGATAGGTTTGGTTTTTCACCCTCTCTTTTTTAGCAGAGCAGTGCAAGGTGACATTTTGGCTCATAGAATGTGGTTAAACCAGATGATGTGACTTCGAAATAGAGGTAAACATGAAGAAACTATTTTTAAAAAAATCGCTAAATGAGAAGCAGCTCAGCAGAAGGATCTCCATCTTAATGTCTGTGAAAAAACATAGCCAGTCACTGCTAGCTGCACAAAAGACCTTGACCCAGTGGCTTTGCTGAAAAAGGGGCGAGCATTTCAATAGCAACATCTTTCTAGGTTGTTGGATCCTATGTTGCATGGAAATAGCATAAAACAGAAATACAAGGGCAGGAATCAGAGAAGTTGCCAAAAAATGAACTGAGAATTTTATTTTGTTCCTTTACACTGGGGCAAAAGTACATTTTACAGCTGTCACATGTGCCGCTGACCCCAGTGGTGACCCAGGCAATCTCCCACTGCCACCCACTTCCTCCCTATCCAGGCTGGCAGTTAGAAACCTTGTTCTTCGGCCAGTAAACAGAGCAGATTTGAGCTGGTTGTCATTGTGATGGCAGAAACCCCAGAATATCAGCATAAAAGTAATCTTTTTCCCCTGTAGAACTGCATTTTAAAGAGATTTTTGAAACTTACTGGGAATATACTTCCACCTTGAAGAAGCAAATGAATAGTAATGATAGTCTGCATACTTACATGCAGAGCTGTTATCTGTTTTATTAGTGCTTGGATCTCAAAATCAAAATCTGAAATTCATCAACATTGGCAACACCCTACAGTGGCTTCACAAGAAATAAATACTTCTGAACATAAGCATTCTGAAGCAGCTTTGATATTTGCATTAAATTCCTGTTCAGAATTATTTCTTTGGGAGCCAATTTCACAAAACTCCTTCCTTTGTTACATGGCAATGTATCATATCAGAACACAGGCATTTGAATCTAATTCACAATAGCAAGATTTTTCTTCATGAAAAAAACAGAACGCCACCTTGGCCCACTCTGTGTTTCCTGCAGATGGGTTAGATGTTAGGAAATAATTTCTAACATCTTTTTCTCTTTGCTTTTTTATTTTGTGTACCCTTTCCCAGCAAAGGCAGCATACTGTGATGGTCTTAAAACCTTTTCAAAATACAAGCAAATGCTCATTTTTTTTTCCTGAGGTTACATGCTAAATTATAATGAGGGACTATTTCATTTTCCACTCATCTGTCTCAGGGAAACAAACATTAAAAAAAAAAAAAAAGTCATTCATAATCTCCAGACAACATTGTTATTTTTAATGCGAGGGAAAATATTTTCCTTCTATGTTACTGCCACACAGCCCTCCCAAAGAGCACTTGGTGAGTAACTCTGTTACTACACTAAAGCCTAACACTCAGGAAAACTAATCGGATCAGGAAAATATTCAGGAAAGTACACTCATGTGCCCCGGAATGATGATTTTTCTATTAGAATGGCAAAATGCACCCAAAGCTGGGATTCTCCAGCTGTGCACCATCCACATGTGTGTCTAGATTTGTGTACACATACATATGTAGCCTTTTGGTGCCCCTGTAATGCTGAATTAGCTGATGGGTAGATAGATAATGACTGCGCCTATCTCCAGGGGCTTTGATACATATGCTACAGAGATATTTCAGTAAAGGAACTTATCTGCAGAGGCTAATTTTTGAACACCTCACACAAACTGTGAGGTTTTGCAAGTCTGCTCAGTGTCCTCAGCTATGAGGAGAGTGGCTGAAAACTGAAGTAGCTGCATGAACAAGTCACTGATGAGCCTGAGAGTACATCCTTCTAAAAATACTTTCCTGGGTCAGAAAAAGACAACCAGGTCTTGCACCATTCTGCACCAGCACATTAGTGATCATGTCAGTGATCTGCTGAGCTCCCCCTTCCCACTTTTGGAAGTTCTCTGTGCAGGTAGAAGGAGTCAATGGCCCCTGTTGCATCTTTTCTCTGTGAGTGCAGCCCGGTGCCAGATATTGCTGCCCTCCAGCTAGCCACCACCTCCAGCCCCTCTTATCTGCTCCTGGGGTTATCAACTCTCTGAGTAGATGCATTTTTTCCTTCTATTAGTGGCTTGACATTCCCCACAGGATTTTTTTTCATTTAAATGTTCTTCCTCCAAAATGCATATTCATTTTTCTCACCTTTTGAAAGGCAGGCTTGGCCCTTCTTCTTTATTACCTAGAAAGATTAAATTAGCTTCTCCACTCATAGTAGACAAGATATACTTCAAATTCCAGAGGCAATCTGACTACAAGACCTGAACGGAGCAAGAGCAATTCAATTGACTTCACTGAAGCTGCACTAATTTACACCAACTATAAATTCATCTTTTCTTGTGAAATATGTCTAGGAGTGACCTTGCGGTATCCGACTGACTGAATTAATTATGGGCAGCATCTCACCCTCAAAATAATACAGAAATTGGGGAACTCCTTTTTTAGGAAATTGGCTGAAACTTTGCATTTTCACCTTCACAGAGTATGTCAAAGGGCAGTACTGGAATAAAGACAGGGGCAGAATTAGGCCAATGTCTTACATAATTCACATACTAACCACAATGGATACATGATGCTTGCAAGATACAGATGAAGAAAACACAGTATTTCTCATAGTATCTTTCTTTCTTCTCCTTGCCTGTTCCCTTCTTTTCACAGTAATTCTTTTATTCTCTTCAAAGTTGGTTCGTTTCTGTAAAAAAAACCACTCTGTATACTTTATTGATTATTAACATGAAATACCAGAGAATATGAAAGATCCAGACTATCCAGAAAGATAAAGACTATGAGGCTGTAAGAGACATCTTTGCAACCTTTTCTTAAGCCACCTGTGTTTTGTTGATTTGTGCAGGGTCACAGCTCTTGACAGGAGAGCCAGTGCGTCTGCAGAGAGACCGTCACACTGGGGGACCAGGGTGCTGTTCTAGCCAGGCAAGGGAAGGCAAAAATGATCACAGGCAGTTTTCTGGAAGGGGCACCCAATTTCATCCAATGAACTAGGGCTCAGGCTAAGCAAACGTGGCCATGCCATGCTGCCTACAGTTTCCTTACCATCACAGTAGAAATCCATATGCATCGGCTTGTTCAAATTAAACGTTGCTGTGCTATTTGAGACTGCAATAGCAAAGGCCCCAGTCGGCATGAAGCTTCCTGGTCTTCCTATGCCAACATGAAAAGGCCACTGTCAGGAGCATTCAGGAGAACAGGGGAGAAGAATATACATGCTTTCCTATATGCATGCTATATATTCTAAAAAAAAAAACAGTTCAGCAAAACCTGACTTGACTTACTGTCCCTTCTCTGATGAGAAGTTGAACCAACATCCCAATTGCCCCTTCTACCTGGCAAATGAAATCAGAGCTCTTTACTTGAAGTAAGTAAGTGACTACATTTGCCTTAAGCTACCCTAGCTCCTTTTTAATCAGGGAAAGAAAGCACTTACAGCAATTAAAGCAAAAATCAGTGTATAAAAATCAGCTTATAAATTAGTTTCTCTGTGCTGTCAATTATTTTAAAAACATTTTTGACTGCTTAAATTAATTACAATTTGAATTCAAGACACACACTGCCACAGAGTGAAATTCAGGATACCAATTTTTTCTTACCACTACTGAGTTTTACAGTCATATCGTCTCTTTATTTTTTTCTGCTTGTCTTGAGTCATCACTAATGAAAATTCTAAATATAGGCATGACTAACAATGCAAACTTTAGAAACTGTATGTAAACTACCACAAGAAAAACAGATCAGAGAGTTATGCTCACCAGAAATTCAAACAACTGTTGCCAACCACTACATACAAGTAATGATTATTGCATTTTTCTCATTAGAAAGGCAGCTGTCATATAGCTTACGGTTTGGACAGAAAGAAAGGAGTTAGCATATTGCTTAAGAGCTGTCTGCTATATCCTCAAATGTGACTCTCTTACTGCATTTTGCCAAAAATATGCTAGAACATAAAATCCTGCATTCTGCAGAATAATAAACATCATGGTTTCATTTCCCAGTGTCTTGTCAGATTGTTTAAGATAATCAGGATCAAATAAGACAAGCACAATGAGCTCAGGACCTCAGATTTCAGAGCAGTGGTTTTGACACTGTCACAGACAAGTGACAAACTGAGCAAAGACTAAATGCCTGGTACCATCGCTGAACCCGTCACAAGAATACGGTTTTTATCTTTTAGCCACAGCTTTTGACAAGAAGCTACCAATACAACCTGAGACTCTGCCATCAGACAGCAACACTTAAAGACTGTGGCAGACATACGGTCAGAACCAGAAGTAATTAGCTTGCATGCCCAAGTAGAGGCATCTAAATCTGACTGGCAACCAGGCATGCCTTTATGTGTCATATGCTACAGGACCCAGATCAACCACCAGTTCTGAAAATCTCAGTGAAATAAATGCAAAATCAAATTTTCAACATGTGTTGCTTATTTAATCATACCCTACTGACACCAATCATAAGGAATGGATGAACACTTCTCTCTGGTCCCAGGGACTTTCTGCAGACAGAGTGGAAGTAAAGCTGCCTAAAACCATTGCAGCTGGGACCAAAATAAGGATATTTTATCTATATTTTATCCATGGTACCTGCAGGTTTTCTTTAAAAAGCCCAGCAACCTATAATTCATTGTTAATGCTGATGTTACTTGTGGATGGGTAATGCAAAAGGAAGTTCACCACTGAGCCCCTTTTCCTCAGTCATTCTTTGCCACTAACTCCCCCATGGTCAGCTCCATTTTACCCAGCACCTGGCAGCACAGGTTATCTGAGTATTTATTTTCAATGAGTGGTACATTTAAACACGTGTGAGTTATGTGTGGTGTAAGCCATTCTTGCACAATTGCAGTACATAGCCAGACAGAAAGAATCAGGGTTGATTATTTCTAGCATATAGGGTAATTAAGTATTCTGTGTTATTAGATGCAAGTTATTATCACCAAATTGTGTAAAGAAGTAAAAACTAATGTGAAGATCACTTGACCAATATCTAATCAGTGCTGATGCTGGATTTAGTGAATTCAGTGATGCTGAATTTAGCAGAGTTCTACCATCTACCAAGTGGACTTTCGCTGGAATCTTCTGTTCTGTCCTATCCTATTCTCACTATATTCAGCGCTGTAATATCTGAACCCATAAGGCTAGCTTTGAGCAAATCTGTCAACTTGAGATGAGATACTCAGTGGGATTTTCAAAAGAGCTTATGTGTTTTTTTACCTTGGCGTTTATAAAACTGCCACGTTGATGAGAACGATTCCCCAAGTTTTGCTATACCATATGGTCCATGTGCTGTTAGGAGGCCATCTACTGTGTTTCCTTGTTAGTCATTCAACTACATATTGCGTCCATCTGTAACTCTCATATGTAGTTTCACTGTAATTGCCCTTTTCAGAGTAGTGCATTTCATTCTGCTTTGTGCTGGCTTGTGATAATGTTCTTTCCAAGACACGCTTCACCATACACTTTTTAAAAGGTGCAGTAGTGTTATGCTGAATGGCACAGTAGATGCGTACGCAGAGCGCACCCGTGATGCAAAGGAAGAAGAGGATTGGTGTCCAGCTTAGGGATGAAAAGAGCACATTCATTTCCTTGCTCTCCTCTCCCTGAACCCCACCTCAGCAAAGCATTTCAGCTATTCCAGAGACGCAAAGGATCTCCTCAGCCAGCTGGGCTTGCACTACTCTTTCGCTACTGTCACTCCGCCACACTTCAGAAGGTCCTGTTCCAGCTCGGTGCTTCCAAAGGGGTCTTTAACAAAAACATCCTCAGCCACTACCTCACGGCATCTTCAAGACACCTGGAAGCATTGGTATGAGTGGCATCTGTGAGAGGCTGGAGCTGTGAATATGTTATTATCCTAGAGCCAGACAACTCTGTGCTGTGATCACACCATAGGCTCCGACCTGGGCAGGCGCAGCCGGTGTGAAGGTCGGACACTGCACTCTGGTGTCAGCAGAGTGAGCAGAGTGAGCAGGAGGCACCTTCCGCTCCGCCAGCGCTCTACAAATCCTCCAGCGCAGTACTGGCTTTCGGGATAATTCGAGGCTGACACAATTTGTATTCCTTTAAAGACCTCATTACACATATTGCTCATTTAACCTTTAAAAAAGCTGGAAGAAAGTGTGCCAATGGAGTCTGGCTGATAAATATCTAAATTAAGTAAATTTAATTAAAAACTGTTGTAAATGTCATCTAATCTGTGGATGCTGTGACAATTATGGTTGTAGCTTTGAACCAGTTTCAAAATGTGCGAGGATCTCCTCACTCAATTTTGTACCGAATGATTTTTTTCTTCTTAGTTTCAGGAGAAGAGGCAGGTTGGACTTATATTTTATTGCTCAATAAAAATATTGTACTGAAATCTTGGAGAACTTTCTTGCATCTTGTTACTGCCAGGTGATGCTGGCTGGAACAGTGGTTTCTCTCTAAAGCCATTAAGTGGTTTTTGCCAGATAAAAGATGGGGGAGGAAAGAAAGATATGTGCTAAGTTTCATCTAGGGAATCCTACTTCTCAGTACACAGGAAATTAAATGATCAATGCATTTTTTTTCAGCTTCTATTCTGGCCACATTGTGCTGTTTGGGTGAAAGCACCGTTAGCCCCTATGTTACTTCAGTGCACATCAGTGATAGCTACTCTGTGGGGAGCACAGTTTGATGAATTTAGCAAAATCTTGTTGGCTGACCTTTCCGTGCTAGAGACATGATTTCATTTCTGTTGTCTGAAAACGAGCATCAACAAGACAAGTTATTTCCATGTCCCAGCTGGAATATCACAGTGCTAATGTGTTTCCAAATATTTCTTTATCTGTACAATGCTGTTACTTTCAGGTCTATCGAAGAACAATAACACTTCTTTCCTCTCTGCTTTCTTCATGTACCAGCAAAAACTCAGTTTATTTTGCTCTGTTTTTTTCCAGTCACTCTGTATGCTGCAAATATCAAACCAAAAAAAAGTGCTTCTTGGAACAGCGAGGTAGGAAAGCTCCCAGAGATGTATTCGCAAACCAATGCTAAGGCACATGCAGAAACTGGTTCAAGAACTAGTTCACTAGTAGTATCCACAATATGTAGGATCCCAGACAGACAAACTGAGTGGAGTACTGGCGATCTGAGTTCAGTCATTATTTTACTCTAGTCACCGTCCAATATTGCTGCCAAATTAGTTCTTCTGCTTTAATCATTCCTCTGATGTCATTAACCCTCAGGTTTAAAAGCCCGCTCCTACTATAAAGGGTCTTGGGGTTTTTTGGGTTTTTTTTTGATAAAGGTAAAAGGGATCATTCAACAGATCACTGACATAGAGAGTGACCAGGCAAAGCTACACCAGCAGAGCTGAGGTGGTGCGTCTCACAGGTGGCCGGCGGCCGGGAAAGTAAAGGAGTAACAAACAGCTACAGCAGGGCAGAACAGGTAACCCACACCAGCAACCGCAACAGCTTATCAGACTGTGCTTTTAAACTCACCGTCCTCTATGGAGGTGTCAAGGCAGTGCATGCCTAGGTGCCCTTGGTGCTTTTGCTAATATTCCCCTGCAATTGCACCCTTCAGCAAAGTGCTTTATGAATCCCAAAGAAACCCAGGAAGGATGTAAAAAATGTTCAGATAATTCAAAATATTCAAATCACTGTTCACCAGGTCACAGGTCAACCTCTACTACAGTTTGAAAAATACTTTAATTTAATTCAATAATTCACCTTTTGAAGACTTTTGAAACCTTCCTCTGCTGCCAGAGAACACATTTGGGTCTAAGGAACATTTACAGTTTTATTGCTTATTGTTCAGATAGTCTGATGCAGGGTACCAATACTGCTCCCAGTGAAGCCAGTGACACACATACAACTTGAACCTATGGAACAGATTCCGTATAAGGTGAAATAATACAGCTAATATGCAAATGGATGTATAAAAACTTGTGGTTTGGATCAATCCTGTTTTGTGACAAGGAGAGGGAAAAAGGACAATGTTTCCCTTTTTAAGTCCAACCCTCGGGTCTTCATGGGAATGCTTATTTCAGAGATAATTCCTTTCTGCCTTTTTTCCTGGTACCTCCTGTGCAGAGATGAGCAATCTTTTTTCCCTGTTTCAGTTAAGGATAACTATAGCAGGTACAATATAGAAATTCATAGGTAAGATAGACTGATTTCTATTTACACACATTTTTTTCAGCTTTGCCCACGGCTACTCTTGAGACCTTATTTCTTTACTTTTATATCCTACTACTGTACACGTCTCCCAACTAAAAATAGCCTTTGCCTAGAAAAAAATCCCGCTAGCACTTCCAGATCTAGCTGGTACACACATCCCAGCTGATTTCAGGATCTCCTCAGACCATGTTTTTCTCTCTTCCTGTTGCTAACACTGCCTTTCTTACCATTTCCCACAGTTTGGGCTTTTCCTGGGAGTGTTATGTCCTTGCACGTGGCCTTTCTGTCCACAGCTGTGCCTTCACCCAGACCCTTTGCCTCAGGAAGGCATTTCAAGGCAGGAGCTCCTGCCAGAGCTAGGACCTGGTTCCTGGTGGTCTTCAACGTACAGGCAAGAACAGGCCTCAGTGACAAGACCAAGTGGGTCTAGCTCAGGTCTTGGGGCAACAGCAGTGGGATCCCACCACCCGCCATCCTCTTCTGCCAGCGCAGCCTTCCTCTGGTTGGTGCTGCATGGGGTCAAGAGTGGAAGGAAAGAGGCATCAGCCTGCAGGGACATCAGCCAGGGAGCAAAATCTGCCCCATGCTTGCTGGCATCTTCACGTACTTCCCAGTTAGGCATACAGGAAATCCCACTGCTGTGAGTACAACTTGTTCCCTTCTTCAAAACCTGATTCCATGGAGCAGTCCCCAACTGAAGGGTCAATTTATGAGAATAAGCTCTAGCCATGTTAGTAACAGCTTTTAACACTGAGCTGTAATGAGGTCAACTCAAATTTGAATGTGTGTAGCCCCAACTCTTACTGTCTGAATTTCCATAGAGACTGTCTTGCATTCAACAGAGCAGCACATTCAAGTGAATTAGACTAAAAATCACCATTCTTTAACATTAATTTGCACACATTTTCTTGCAATGCTTTCTCCCTCTTTGAAAAAGAGAAAAAAGTCAACTATTTTCCCTCTCAAGATTCACACAAAGTCACCGAGCTGATTCCTTTGCACGCACAGCCAGCAACAGAAATGGTAGGTGATCCGCCCATGCTCCTGCCTGCAAGATGCATATCGTATTGCTCCCTTATAGTCCATGTGCTTTTCCGCTGAGCTGGACACCCAGCATTGTCACTCCTAAAATATTTGTGAGTGCTACAGGATTTTCTAGGGAAAGATTTCTTGGGGCGAGATTTAGTCAAATTTAATCCAAGTCACTTGGTGCAGCTGCATTTGTTAAGAACAGCTCCTGTGCTTAGAAGAGCCTGTCACTGTGTTTTGCTTCACAATGTTGCAGAACACAATAACAACAACATTAAACTCAATACCCTTAAGGGGCAGTTGTAGTCAAGGGTCACATTTTCCTTCATTCCAATTAACCTACTTGTCATATTGGATGGTAGATGCACTCCGCAAATTGCCCTCAAGTGCTTCTCATGCTCTTTTAGTATTAGAAAGTGGGGAGAAATAAAATAGTTCATGCTTTGCTGTTTGACTTGTCCTTGGTATTTTATCTTTTTGGGAAACCCACAAGAAATTAATACTGTTGTAAAGATTTTAAGGGTCTGAAAGCACAAACAGGCTTCTGACTTGTGCTAGTACGCCTGGAACAGCGGCGCTGGCGACACCAGTCCTGGGGAGAAAAGGGACCAGGAACCTTGGGTTCCCCTCCAGGTTTTGTTCAAACCATCTGCTCCCATGCCAAATAAAGAGTAAATAAAAGTTTGGCTAGACCACGCCTTCTCTGGCATAGTGTTACGTACAGCAGCATGATGTTAGGTAGGAAGAAGAAAAGGAGTCACTTAGGTGCCCCGCTGAAGAGGCCTCTCAGACCACGCTGTGCCAGGCCCTGTGGGAACCACCGGCGCTTCCTGGTCCTGCTCACCTCCCCGGGGCTCCCCCTGCCCTGCCTACAGCCCTGGGCCCCATCTCAGCCCCCCAGGGTCATCAGCCTGTGCAGCAATGCCACAGCTCCCCACAGCCCTGCCCTGCCCAGGCCCATAGGCCTCAGCCCATCCCCATGCCCAGGGAGGTGCCCGATGCCCGGGGCTGGGGCTGCCCTAGTGCCCCCCAGTGCCCTGCTCCTGGCTGGGGGTGGGACGGGCCCTGGCTGCCAGGCCCTGCCCTGAGCCCCATGGGGACCCCTCAGCCCCACTGCACCATGGCTGTGCTGGAGGGTGCCGTGGTGGATGCACGTACCAGGCATCTCGTGCCCTTCCCTTCTCATCTCCAAATTTGTGTCCCCTGGAGTTACTGTTCCCAACACCATATCTGCCATATCCCACCTCCTGCCAAGCTCTCAGAGACAGGCTACTCGCCAAGCTCACTGACAGTGTTCGATTAACCTTTGGTGTGCTTTCCATAGCTGCGTGAACCTTTGGGTCTCCCTTCAGACACGAGGGGCTGAAGCCAGTCAATCCAGTGCCCTGTCCTTAGCCTGCTCCAACAGGGCTCATGTGAGCCTTTGGGTAGAGGAGCAGACCCAATGCTCTCTGAAGAGATCACCTCCAGGAGGAGAAGTCTTGTCCATTGCTCTACGTCCCAGGAAGCTGGACAACTTCTCCAAACAGCCACATCTCTCTTTGCAAGCATTAGTTTCCATCCCCAGTTGCACCTGAGCTGTTGTCCCCCCTTCCTTTGACCCCAAATCATGATTTCCCTTGGTTGGCCTTACCTGTTTCTTTATATGCTTGCATATCCCATCCTCTGACATGAATTTCTGACACTGTAGGCATTCTGATCCTCAGTCTCCTGTTAAATAAACCATCAGCTGGTGGCCGGGTGTGTTTTGCTGGCAACATCCTCTACATAAAACATGGACCCGTGCTTGAGTCCACCTTGTTTTACTTGGTGCTTTATTCTTACTCCATTTCCACCTGCCCCCTGGGTTGATGTGATACAGACCGCAGGTCTCATGTCTGAACCTCTGCTTCACTGCAAACCACTTGAACTCATGCCATTAAATTGTTAAACAATATATCAGATATGTTGACTGATAATGAACTTGACATGAACACAAGTCTTTTGGACTCTAATATCCACTAGTAAAATTGTCTCAAGGGAACAAATAAAATATCTTTGAATAACTATGTGCTTTTCCGAGACAATTAAAAAAAATAATAATCTATGCTTATTTTTTTTTCAAGAGAGCAGTGGATTTCATAAGTGTTAATATCCACAGGACCCTTATCTTAGATTTTTAAGTCTCTATATTAGCTCCTAACATTTTTTTAAACATAATTTCCTGTGTTACCTAGGGGATTAGCATCCTGGTGTCTCTAAGCAAAGCTCTGTCTAGAGCTGAGAGATCTCCTTTGGATGGCAGAGGAGTCCCATAGACACCTGTTTTCCTGGCAGGATGAGCAAGTACTTTATCACTTTCTGCTTCCTCACAATGGTGTTGGCCTGTGGCTTTTCTGAGACTTTTTAGGATTTTTTTCATATTTGCAAGTTTTAATTCTGGACTCTGTTCTACAGCAACTTTATCGAATGCTCTATAGCTGTTGTCCCTGGACTGGGGCAAGGTGTTCCTTCGAGGTTCTCCAGGGTTGTTGCTAGGTGGGCAGGAAAGGCAATGTACAAATTTGTATGCAGCACATCCAAAAATATGGAGAACACTGTTCTAGAGAGCACATTTGCAGCTACCCTGTTTCTTCCAGGTTTGCATTCAATTTCTGAATCCTGCATTTGTGGTGGAAAAAATATTCTCTACTTTCCGGACCTGGTTTTGCATGGTATCCATTAAAGGCCTGTACCCATTTTCAGCTAACTTGTCCCATAAATACAGGCAGGCATTGGTTTGTACCCCTATTCCTCCTTCCTAAACTGAATGTATTGTCTTTTGGGGAAGAGTTCAATCCACCTGTCAGAGGCACCTCATTCACCGCTTTATTTTACATGCTTAGTGAAGCACTCCTGAACTATGCAAGTGCCCTGTCAAGTCAATAGAGAGAGGCAGACAAAGATACAAAGATCTCCCTTTCCTTGGCACCCCAGTGGACTGTAAGCTGGGTATTCACCAAACCACCGCCTTCACTCCTTGTCCTGAGAAATGGCATAGATTGAGCTGAAAGACACATTACCACTTCATCACCACCCCTGTGACGGAAGGAGCCAGGGGGTACAGCAGTGTGTGCTGGCATCTCACCCTCCGCTCACTGCGAAGTCACGCTCCAGCCTGCACCATGCTGCCGTGCAGCAGTGCAGCCACAGCCCACCCCTGAGGAGTCCCGGCTTTGCTCTCATTGCTACCTCAAAGCAGCTAATGTTGTCATTGACACCTTTGGTATCTTGAATTGTTTTTAACAACGTGCTCTGTGCTCATTGGACATCTTTATGAAGATTACTGATTTAAGTGATTAAATTATGAATAACTTTCATCTCTCCAGTTCACAGTTTCAAGGAATGTTTGTGTCTCTTCTTCATCTGGTTAGAACAAGCACTGCAGTAGGAACAGCAAGATTGTGTGAGCTCCCCGTATGCCCTGCTGTGTTGATTTCTTTCCTGTTCATTTTTGTGTGGAGTTTGGCACTTTTAACTTTTCCATGATACAGTTTTATTGTTAACTTTCCCTGCTTGAGTTAACTGAAAGTTATAAAGCACCTGAAATGCCTCGGAGGCTTTTACTGTCAATAGTGAGATGAGCTTTCTGCATGTCTTCATTTTGCTTGGAACACTTTGCTTGCAGATACAGAATAAAATGCATCTGGAACTTTGCTTGTTTTTTTCCTCTGTTTCCAGATAGCTTTGAGCTCAGGTGAAGCTCTTAACTACTCCAACAATCCACAAAAAGCAAAAAAACCCCAACAAAATGAACCTTGATACTGTAAGATGTTGGGATATCTCTCTGAAAGCAATCTCTGTGCTGCAGCCAGGAGATGCACTGATATTTCCAGACAGAAGAGACTTGTGTTTTTTCACAGTTGTGAAACACGCTCTTCTCCTTGCTGGCTCTGCAAGAAGTGGGGACTCTGCAGGCCTGGACGGCAGCAGCCTGCAGTGCTTTTTCTTTTTGCTTTTGCCCAAGCTGCAGTTGGACTCTCCTCCTCACTCCCTGCCAGCATTCCTCTTTCACTTCATCCATGACTATCATCTGTTCTTCTGTCCTCTGAGTATTCTTGATCTTAAATCATAATGTCCAGCAAATTGGGTTTTGTCTTGACTGTAGCCCAAGCCTGAAATATCCCTTTACAGAAGCAAATTAGCAGCTAATAAGCAAAAGGATAAGGGCATCCCCCCATCTTCAGCCTACAGATGGCTGATGAGACCTGCGAAGCAGTGCAGAGCACTAGGCAGCCATGAGGACAGGAGCTTGCTGGGACACCCATCTGCACGTATCTCCTTCCCAGGTGGCTTGCAGCTGACCTGGCATCATACTGGGGCAGCAGCAGCAGTCTGCTCTCCACAGCCATCTTCTGTCCTTCGGCTGCATGTGGGCAGAATGACTGCCCTGCACCTTCTTCCCACTCCTCATGGTGTTGGGCAGAGGGCTGCCACATGCAGCCATCCTCTAATGAACTGCCAGCTCGTTGAAAAGCCTGCACACCATTGCCTTGGAAAAAAAGATGTTTAGCACTCCTGCAAGGTCACCAGGGAAAGCAGGGAGCCCTGCTTTGTTGCCAACGCCTTTTCCCTCTGGGGCTTCGCCTGGAGGTCTTGGGCTCAGCTTGCCTTGAATGTGAGAGCCGTACAAAGGTACCCTGATTTAGCAAAGCACCTACACACACAGAGCTATACACATGCTGAATTTTAAAAATACTGCACTGAACTGTGGTCTAATATCCATCCAGCCTGACAGGGCTCCTTAGATGGGTAACCTCCAAAAATGGTCACAGAGGAAGGGTCTGAGCTGGAAACACTTTACCCTCCAAGAACTGGAATTTCAAAAGCCTGAATTATTGTATGATAATAGAAAACATCTTCCTCTTAGGCAAAAATCTGGGAGCAATCAATATGGATCTGCCTTGCCAGTTTTTTCCACCAAGCACGGTGGTTTTGCTGTCTGCTTGTAAGCAGGATGAGGGAAAGGGCAGAGCAGAGGCTCACGCAAAGCGGGGATCCCACCAGCTGGACGTCAGCCTGCTGCTTGGCTCCAGCCCGCTGCCACAGGGAAAATCCTCACAGCTGGGGGCCCAGCCATGGATGAGTAGTCTCCTTATCTGGCTCATGTCTTGAACCCATACAGTTTATCCTGACCCTTGATATTCAGCTCTGCTTCCTAAGGAAGCATTAAGTTGCCTGAGTTTGTATAAGCACAGAATCTCAACATCTCTTTCATTACAGGGACCTAATCGAAAAGGCAAAGTGACACCCATAAATATAATTTATTTCTATCATCACTTCCCCAATTTTTTCTCCCCAGCGAAACTGTCTTGAGCATCTAGTTATTCTCTGACAGCTGGAGTGATAATAGGAGGATTTTTTTTTTTAACTATGGTGCTATTCAAGATCAGAAGACTTCACATCATAAAACATCATTAAAGTGTGAATTCAAGGTTGGGAAACATGAGGCCTTTACAAGACTAATGCAATTAATCCTGCTCGTTAACTACAGCCTCAAAATATGTACATAGAGTCGGATGTCACTTCTGCTGTGGAGGGTTAGGTCTGAAAAATTACTATTTTTCCAGCGGATTTCCCAGTGATAGGAGAGCATGGAAAGCTCCTTGTAACACATACCAACGAACACAAAGTCATTGCAGGAGGAACACTATACGCTCTAGATCTTTCAGTGTGCAGCAACTTCTTGTCAAAGCAAGAAGCTTAAATAAATTAAGGTCCAATATTAAATAATTTCAGTAATTGAAATGTGTTACATTGAAAGTGGGTTTCTTTGCTTTTTTTTTTTTTTCTTAATGTAATACTTCTTCTTCTGCTATGCATCTCAGCACTTGAATTCTGGAAAGCCTCAGTTCTTTACAGTTTACCAAAGCTAATTCCAACCTTAGTCCTTCTTGCTTTCTTTTCACAGAGGAATTCGCACAGTAGGACATTTTTAATATAAGGGAACTTTGATGCAAAAAAGCAATTTATTTTTCCAGCAGCTTTCAGTATTCCCTTTGCCATAGCCGAAGGTATAGCAATAGCATCCTCATAATCAGCCTCTTCTTTCTATTTGGTCCTACAAGAAAGACTATGCTTGTGTTTGCCTGCGATCATTAAATGAGCGTGTTTGTGTGCATGTAGAGAAAGAAGAGAAGAGGAAAGAAATAAACATCTGTCCTACCGATATACAGCCCTATTAGCTGGGCCCTGGGGACCTTTCCTCTTCTCCCTTCCCCTTTGTGCACATTCACACAGCTTTCCTTCTCTTTCCAGTGATTACCCACATCGTGTTCCCACACTCTAGCAGCTCCTTGGGGCAGGGACGTCATCCTGTATCCCAAAAAGCATAATGTCACTACCATAAACTAGCCATTCTGCAAGCAGCCAAAGTGACGAAGCCTGCTCTCCTATGGACCTGAGGGGAAGGGTGAGAAGGGAAGGGAGGGAAGAGCGAATCAAGCAGGTCTTAGCTCTGCCCTACAACAGAGAGGGGAGAGAAGGGTGGCTTTAGAAAAATGAACTCACAGAAAGTTTTCAGAGCTAACTCAGACTGGTAGCTAAAGCTAATGATCACCAAAAACTCGATATGCTGCAAATATGCAGCATATTTCGTATTCTCCCTTGCTTGCACCGAAAATGTGGCCCTCAGTTTAATTTTTTAACTCATGTGAATGCATCTCTTTAATGCTTGTTTCACAGACTTTACTTTCTATCTTATGGCCTTAATGTCTACTAGAAATACCGCCTTGAGGCAAACTTTCTCACAGTAGTGCCTTACTTTGTTGTATGCTGCAGTAGACGTAGTTGGCTCTGACAGCGTTAGTTCTGCACTGGTACACTGTCAAACTGGCTGCAAAAAGTATTGTGAAAAACCCCCACATGTTACAGTGAAAAAAAATCCTGATTTGATTATTCAACTCCATTTTAATGTCCTCTTTTCCCACATCTGAGTTTTGAAACCAAAATATCACAGCAGCAGTTGAATTTGACCTGACTTTGCCAATCTGAGTCCAATTGATACTGCTTAATGTGTCTTTCAGACTCCTCGTCTTATAAGTCCTTCTCTGAACTGCTCAAAACTCAAGCAAAGTTGTGATCTGACTGGTTTCTTTGCTCATTCTTTAGTCAAAAGTACCTGAGATAATACATTTCAGCCTCAGGATAAAGCTCAGACAAATGTGAAAGTTTCTCCAGACCCAAGGGCTGTTTTAGTAAACCTAGGCCAAATATTCATATTTAGGAATGACACTAAGAATCAAAGAATTTCATAATGAAAGTATGAGCATACACACTGCTCATACTGTACAGATAACTTAAATAGCTTCAACAGTGTCAAATTCATGTCTGATTCAGCACGTACCCAAAACTTTGGAGCCTAAATGGATCAGTCATAGAAGTGTTTCAGACTGTGGCACTGGGAGTGTATCTCTGAAGGCAGGTAGGATACCCCTTTCCTATGACATGGGAAAGACCAAGTGACTGGTAGACTTCTTTCAAGCACAAAAATAAATGGAGAGGTTTTACCTGCTAGGGAAAACAGCATAAGAGGTCATACCCTGCTTGCACTCCACGGCTCTGAGGTGTTTGGGGCCAGCTTATAGGTCCTCCAAAGGTAAGGATAGCTCACAGGACACGACCACCTCCAGAGAAGGAGTCAGACCACTCAAACACTCAGGTTCTCATGAGGCCAAAGGATTCTCATTGTCTTCAGTCCCTCTTTCTCATTTAACAGGCAGCAAAAAGGCATGATGTTACCATAACCATCCCAGAGTGGCTTACAAGCAACAGGCTGCTGTGTGTACAAACGAGTCTTTACATCTTGGCTGTGGGGTCAGGGTAGGTGAGTGCAGAGTAATATCCTTTCTACCTTTTCTCTCCTCTCCCTGGAAAGTGTATATTTATGCAGCATGGGTAGCGGGGAATACTTTGCATTTCTCATATATTCTTTTCTCTGGTCGCTGTAATGTTGCTTATTATTTCTTCTCACTTGACTAGAATTCTCCAGTTGGCAGAAATGTAATGAGAAATTTACTCTTGTGAGGGCATTAGGTAAGAAAAAACACTGTTTTCTAAAGGATTTCATAGATGAGATCCTGAAACTATGTTTGCATAGCTTTTAATATTTTGCCACATTGTTTACCCTTAGTGAAGTGTAAAACTGAAGCACATTGGTGTTGCCTAGGAATTAGTATGTGGCAGCTCAGACAATTTGTTAGTATTCACTTCTTCTCTTACAGAATTTGCGTGTGTTTGTGTATGGAAAACTAAAGCAAACTTTCCAAAACAACAGTGCAATTATTTAACTGTACTGACACCATGCTTTTCTTTTGAAAGAAGGAAATGTGTCTCAAACTTACATAAAGACTGTCACCCTTGTCCCTGCTTTTGCTGTAACTCACGGTTTGTGCTGTGGCACTGAGAAGACCCTTATGTCTCTGAAGTTAATATAAAATATAAGAAAAATAATGTATGTCTCTGTACTGCTCTCTCTTTAGAGTTGCAAGTGTTTAACTTAGCAAAATACTATTTAATGTGCCTCATATCTGAAGTATTTTTAGAAACATAGCCAATAGCATTAGCTTAAAACTGCTTTTCTAATTTGTGGTTGGTTCATTTTCTTGGCGAAACTGGGATATGAAGTTGGTATCACAGCTAGAATTACAACTGAACACAGAAATGCGTAGCCAAACCCTATTATGTTATTTTAAGAATAAAATAAAGAAAATCTGAAATAAATAAATATTGTTTGACTTTTCTGTTCATTATATTGACTCTCTGCTTGCAGAAATGTAGAATTCTACTGCAGTCTCATTTCAGTTTTCAGTCCACTGGTTTACTTGGATCAAATACTGATGAAAAGCTCTGGGCTAACGATCCCAGACTCACAAGGATCAGATTCTGGCCCCACTAACATCAGTGGGAATTTCGTCATTTAGCCTCACAGAATCCAGCTTTCATGTAGCTTTGTAAAACAGCACCCAGGCAATAACTGTGCTGCCTTTCCACCTGGTATCTTGCTTCCATTCCATCTTCCTCTCCATCAGCTGGTCTGAAAATCATGAACCTGCTTCAGAAACCCTTCCTGACCAAGACCCTTGGTTACTCCCTCTCAGCAAGAGTTTTGCACCTGGATAAATCACGGAAACATGCCTGGCTATGATCTGGAGACTAACCCACAAGTACTTGCACTGGCTCCATAAATTAATTTCCATCAAATTGTCTTAAAGACAGCCCACAGCTGTGACTGTACTTCAAATCAAATTTTAAATGGAGACCAAGGTGTGAAAGTGTTTGTGGCTCCTGATGCACCTCTTGAACATGGCAGAGCTCACGCGCAGTCTCAGTTTGCATGCTGGACACGTCCCTGCAGCAGCATGTCCTTCTGAGGGCATCCTGGCAGGCATCACAGGGATGGTATTGGCTTTTAGAGCAGCTGCAGATGCAAGTTGCACTGAGGGATGTTTACACTAGCTACCTTTGGGTATTAAACTCAACTGCTTGAGCCAGGTGCTCCTTAGGCTCTCCACATGTTCAGAGACAGAAGTTGTGCCTAGGGTAAAAAGTAGCGTGGACCCACAGACGTGGGTCTACAGAGCAAAACAGTCGGTGTTGAGGCCCACATCTCCACATTATACACGTTTTATCTCAGACTAGGCCTGGTCAGTCCTGCATGCCGAGCACACGCGCACTTGTGGCTGTAGCACTTTGGGTGCCCCTCTGGAGTGCCTCCTCTGACTCGGTTTCACCTGGAAGGAAGCCAAGAGTGGCTCTGCCATGAAAACCAGTGTTGTAAGAGGAGACAATCAGGATGGTCCCTCCTAAAGTGCACTCCTGATCTGAAATACCAATGTAGTTGATCCAGAGGCTTTGCCAAAAAATGACTCACAGCATCTGCTCTGAGCTGCACTCTGGAAGTCCACTGGCTAAAGAGGAACGTAAGGGAAACTATGCCTAAACGTAACTGGCCTGAGCTGGCATGAGCTGTCCTTCCTCTCTTCCCTTCCTTCCCTGCCCTGCCGTCCCCCACATCTCTTAGATCATTCTTCAATTGCAGCTTTTTGTAAATGAAGAAACAGTTTTAGTCATTGGTTTGAAAGGCTTCTCCTGTCATTCATAGTCTATATTTTGTGGTGCATATATCTGGTATCCAGCTTTTCCACGTCACAGTGATATACTGTAATTGGAATGTATGGTAAAAGTTTGGGAATTAGGTTAAATAAAACTCACTTTTAGCTCTTGATTTTTCTGGCAAAGTTACAATGGGAAATCCAAGTTTCCATTTCCCAGTTTAGAAAAAAGGGTGATCAAGTAAGAGCTCAGAAAAAGAGTTTCTGAATTCTTTCTTTTTCGTCTATGGAAAATCAGAGAAGAATTTGGGTATTTGGGATGCAAATACAGATTCATTGTGTACTGTCCTCATTTTCCCCATGCAAAGTGCAGTTGGGAAGAAAAGCTCTAGTGGGCTCACATGCTAATTTTTCTCATTACCTCTTTAACTTGCACAGATTTTTCAAATATTGACTAGGCTTTGAATTTGACCTACTTAAAATACTGGATATGGTTTTCACTTAAGCAAACAACCCTTCAGATCATATCAGTATTATAAAGGGGCCTTGCAGCTACTGTGAACGTTGAGAATACCAGTATCTTAATACTCCTTTATACTGCTAGACGTATTGTGCAGGAAGTCAGCTGTTGTTCTCTGCTTCAAATGGCTTTCACGGCTTTCAGTTTTCCTCAGGACCCCTTTATACTAAGTGGTAAGGAATTGAATTTATTCTCAAGTCTGGACCTGCTGATCACCTGTATGTTGAATCTTCCAGATCAACCTTTGCCTTGAGCTGTACCTGAAGTGGGAAGCTCTTTGTGAAGGTAGGGTCGGAGGCTGAGGAGGCCACAACTCCCCTCCATGTTCTCTCCTCGCCTGCCAACAGCAAACTCACAACTCATCTTCCTTTTGCAGGTCATCTCTCCTCTCAGCTGCCTGTCATTTCGCCTGCTTTATTTACTCCTCGTTGTTCAGGGAGGCATTTTGTACTTTTCATGAAATCTCCCCAGATTTCTGATTATGCTCCATGGGCAAAGAAGCAAAATACAATTCGAAGTTGGCCTGGTGTGAAAACTCATAGGCATCGGCTGACAGAAAGAAAGAAAAATGATGCAATGTTGTGGCTTGCATGGATTTTTGAAATGGAGACTTGTATGGATTTTTTAATATATAAAATCCTTTTCCTTCTACACAGTTTCACAAGGAATGCTTTTGCTGCCAAGAGTATTCTCAGCTCACCTGAGAAGAATAAAATAAATTATCTTTGCAATCTAACAAAGTTTCAGTCGCCCAAGAAGAAAAAAGCGTATTTTTTCCACTCCAGCAAAATCAAAGTACTCCAGTCTAAAAAGACGAGGAGAATGATGATAGTAATAATAATAAAACTAAAATTTTATCTTTTTTGTCTAACCAAGATGTCTGCAATGAAACTAAACATTATCTAGGGTGCTGGAGGACAAATGGGGCAGGGAGGGTGAGAAGGGACAGAGCTTTACCTTCCGCGAGTGGGAGGGGGTGGCTTGTGGGCTGGGGGTTTGTGAAGGGAAGGAGACCCAGGGAGCTGACAAGGGCAGGAGAAGCAGAACCTGTGATCAGCTCCACCACTGAGGAAAGAGAGAGGTGGGTATCACAGAGCTCTGGCTGTGGTGGAGGGTAAAGGAGGGCTGCAGCAGAGCAGATGGGCTAGTTTAGATGGGGACTGGGGCACACTGATGAGTGACTGGCAGGTAAAAGGCCGAGCAGCTCCGCAAGTGGGGATGGAGCTTTGTACCCCTATCTTCTGTGGCTTCCAGCTCCATCTCCCACCTGCTTGGTGCCCACCTTCGCTGCCTCCAGGTCTCTCCCCCGCCGGAAGGGCTGTGGGATGCAGAGTCACAGGTGCCCCTCTTGCCACCGAGGCAGATCAGCAGTGTTGGTTCCCGTGCTGCTCTGCCAGCGGGTGCCACGGGTGCTCGCAGGGATGCTTGTGTGCTGCATGGCCCCCCGGGGTATGTGACAGCACCACCGCCGTGCTGTCACAGCACGACCACCGGCCCCACGTCGCAACAGCTACATTCTGCAAAGAGCCTTCACCCATCAGCCGAGTGTTGTTTAATTCTTAAATTTATGTGTACTTTAACCAGATTCTTGTATTCAGCCTGATGAAAAATATTCTGTTTGATGTTTTCACAGACAGCATCTTAAGGCGTTACTTCGACTTCTTCTCTAGTGCTGCCCTTTCTGAAGTCATTATTACTCATTAGGTATATTGTGCAGAAAGCAAAGTAGGTCATGGATGAAAAGCCCCATCTTAGCGAGAGGCACCAGTATTGCACAAAGCTATTTTCAACTTTCATGAGATAAAAAATGTTTTCTGTAGGATGAAAGCTGTCACTGCCAACTTACAAATGAATGCCAAGTATGTAAAAACTTTCATTTCAGATTCCCAGGCTTTCATATGTTAAACGCATTGTTTTAGAAATCCATTTCAAAGCTAATTCCCCCTGTATAACCCACACTTGCTGGCTGGCCCCTGTTAAGGGACAGGTACTCAGCTGGAAATCACTGTTGGCTTCATCAGGACTGAACCGTTTTCACCCCATAAGGATCTGTCCTCAAGAGTCCCTAAATGGGGCGCAATAGAGGGGATGGTCTTCCAGTGGGTACATGGGGGCAAGACCACAACCTGGAGCTTATCTACTGCAAAAATCCCTCACAGCCCCTGCCTATCTGTGCATGGCATTGAAAGAGTGGATTTGCATCTGCAGTCCAGGATGACCTCTACAGAAGAGATGACAACTTCAATAGCAGCACCTCATTGCAAATCATTCTTACGTCGATATTACTTTGCATTGTGACCCATTAGTTACGACAAAGCTTTAATGTTTGTTTGACTGCTCACCCACCTTCTATTTTCATGTTACTTGGAGATGTCAAATAAATACTCAGACTTTCTGGAGTGTTCCTTAATCTCTTTAAATTGGTGGGCAACCCTCTTCTGGCTCTCAATTTAACAAAACACTCAGCAAATGCTTCGTTTTATTTGATTTCCACAAGGACTTAAACACAGGATTTGAGTAGAAATTAGACTGCACTCATAGTATGTCCCTTCATCAACAGAATATGTCTGAAGCGCTTTCAACTGCTTGAGAAGTAATTAATAAAATTATGCTTTCAAGTTATTACTGCATAAAATAAGTTGATATATATGGCAACAGTAATGCTGCTAAATTTGTTTTGTTGGTGTAATCACCTTGCTCTGCTGATTAGAGGAAAGTCTGTTAATATTTTCATTAAAATTATGGATATTATAGTTGAAATTAAATCTTATTTTCCTCTTTAAAACAATAGCTGTTCAAAACTAAAATGTAAAATATACCAATATAAGGAAGGTCTAAATTTATTATCATATATTATAATAATATAAATTACATTAAAATTAAAAAGCACTGTATGTTTGCAGCCACAGTTTTAAAGAAAGTCATCCTACAACTAGGGGAAGTTATTCAGTAAACACTTGGAAGTAGGGTTTGCTACAGTGACAAATAATTTTTTTTAATCAGAGGTAACTTCTACTGTAAGTACAATTGAAACCTTTTCTGCTTTACATTTTTTCAAGGGACATCTGGTCAAGGGCTAGATCATTTAAATTGAAAACCAAGTACTGTGAGTAAAAAATAATGTGAGAGGATGAAAACTACTAATTCTAAGATAATCAAAAGGCAGGTGACTGTAAATAACCGTTTAGTTAGACAAAGAGAAATATTACCCTTTGTTTAATAAAACTGTTTAGTTGCTTAAAGTGCTATGGCACATTCAATTTGTCCCACACATACCGCACGTCATCTAAGTTAGCATTACTGAGATAATTCAAACAATAACAAAGTGTTGATCTCACATATTTTAATTAATTCTATTTTCATTCAAATTGTAAGTGAGAAGGAAGTATCATCTAATAAATAAGAAATGCTTTGTCTGGTATTTCAAAATTAAGTAACTTACTTACAAATTAAGGATCTAAATAAATATTTGTAAACCATAACTCCACTGATAAATTCATGTGGATTTTGTTTACTTTCTAGTCTTGCAAAAATGAAGTTGCATCAATTATTGAGCACTGACATTTGTGTGGGGAAATTCTCTAGAAGTACAAATTTAAAACAAGCAGCAAACAAGGACTAGCCATTCTTTGTTAATGATTGAAATAATAATTAAAAACAATTCCTTAAATCACTTTGCTTTAAATCAGTATCTATAACCTGTAGGTATCCAGTAGTTTAGTATATACCTCTTTCAATACACACAAAACCAATTACCCGCTATGCAATCCAGGGTTGAGGACCATGCATGGGAACCAGGAGGCTCAGCGTCCATTCCTCCTCCTGCTGCAGACCTGCTATCTGTGCCAGGTGAATTATTTCACCCGTCAAAGGATCACAAGCTGTCCTGGCCAGGACAAGGCATTCGGGTCCATGATCTTAATGGGCACCCAGGACCACGTTGGTATTGAGTAGAGATGTGCTACACTGCTTTAATGTACGCGGTTATCTGCTGTTGCTGCACGCACCATTTGGTTGCTTATCTTACTTGTCATTTCAGAAAAGTTTGAGCTAAACCAGGAAGGATAGTATATGGGATGCGTCTGTCTTGCAGTTGTTTTATGATGCCATGTCTGCATTCAGGTTTTCCAAGTGGCTCAGAAAAGATATCATGTCAGCCAAAAGAAAAGTCGAACAAGTGCAAAGAAGTTACTGCATGGAAGAGAAATATGAAATCTTAACTCCAAATTTCTGTGCTTGCTTACATGTATTTTTTTAATGCCTCTACCCACCAAAGGGCTGTTTTGTTTGTCAGATGTTTCCTAGAACTAATGTATCATGAAGGATTTCCAAGCTGCAGCAGATTTCTTAACCACTGGCTCTGGATTTCCTGAAAGGGGCTTTGCAGGGGGGGAAATCCAAAACTCTGACGCAAAAAAAATGAGAGAGATGGAAAAACTTGGTACCAAACTAAAACAGTACAAAACAAGACACTCTGATTAAGTTAACAACGGAAAAAAAAAACCCACCCAAGTGCTTGATTCCTTGATCAGAAGAGAAAAATGTGTAAAAACCACAGACTTGCTTGACTTAGTCTTACAACAACAAAAAACCCTAAGCAAGTCTATACCAAGAGAGGTAAACGAAGCAAAAAGAAAAATATTCAGAAAGCCAGAAGGCGAAGGTTGCCACCGGTGGCTCTCTGTTGGGGTGGCCTGGACGAGGACGGTGTGAGAGCAGAGGGGACCTGCCGAGCAGTGGGCAGCAATGCAGGGCTGCAGAGGGGGGTGTGCTACAAGAGGTGTCTGCGGGGCACTGGGGAGCTGGGGATGGTGTCCTCCCCACATGCTCAAGGGAATGGGACTAATTTTCCCTCCCCACCACATGTCCCTCACCGTGTATAAGGGGAAAGCTGCAAAGTAGCTAAAGGTACAAAGCTGCAGGTGGAAATTCCCAATGTTGCATCTATCACCTCTTCTTGGAAAATGAAATGTCAAAAATACTTTGGGTTTTTAGGAGGACATAGAAAGATGACAAACATTTTAAGGGTTAAGTGCCTTGGTCAGTAATAGAAATAAGGCCGTATAGGTTTCTGAAAATGATTTGCAGTGTACTTAGGCACACAGAAATTGTAATAGATGTTGCTCTTTGAGTGTGAAAACTCCACCATCTATGTAATGCGATTTGTGAGGTCCGCACAATATGAGAGGATGAAGGCATTTCAGCCTCTGAGATGTCCTCAGATCTGTGTTTTGACTTGCGGTACTTGAACTGCAATGCCTATTTAGAGGAAATTATATGCACGGAGTGTGTCGAATGGACGAATGTGCTAAACCTCTTCCTTTTCAGCGGGTCAGGGTTTCTTTCCTGTCAGGTTTGCATTAATGACCCACTGACCTACTTTACCGATCCACCTGGCAGAGCTCTGCAACCCTGAAACCTGAGACTTTGTCTGCTTCACAGATTTGTTTTGTTTAGGTTTTGTGACAGAAACCATTAGGAGAGTGACACTGCAGATAAAAATGAAATGTGCTCTGCTCTTTGGTATTGCCAGTGTATTTTTATTTAATTGTGTAAGTGTTATCCATCATGATAGAATTGTCTGTTTCTTTTTTTTTTTAATGGCTCTGTGTTTTATAAGGTTTTCTTCTCCCTCCCTCATATAACAAAGAAAAATGAGCTGTGTACATTTATCCAGTGATTTCTAACCAGTGTTCCTTCTTCGCCTACTGCAAACCAAGAGTAAAGGAAAAGGCAGACATAATGGATCAGTGAGGAAAAGGCATCTTCTGCCTGTCTTAAATCATCTACTTTACAGAGAAGCTTAAATTGCTGGAAATAAAAAAAGCTCTTTGACAGCTCAACAACTGCATATAAAACAAATCATATTTTTCAGTGAATCGTAAATGTCACCATCTCAGATAACATTTATGCTTTCATAGAAATAGGAACTTAATTTTCCCCAGTTATATTATTAACTCACTTTGGTGAATCAGATCACCTACATTAAAACAGAAGCAGCCAGTGACTCAGAACAATGATACGTTTAAAGATCAAGCGCAGCGTTTGCAAGTACCAAGCTGCACGCAGATGGAACTGCTTCTTTGAACCACCAGATAAAGATTGATCTGTTAAAATCCTGCTAAAAATGGGCACCAAATGCTTGTTGTCAGAAGTGACTGACAGCCCATGTCCCGAGCCGAGATGAGGTTGGGTTTGCCTATTCATTCAGTGGGTGCACAGTGACAGCACAGGAGAGAAGGAGGGCTGTGATGGGCTGTGATGTGACAAGCTGATTGCCATCTCTTTACTGTCCTTTCAGAAATTCTCCTAGCTAGAAAAAATAAATAAACCCCACTGTTATTGCAATTTATTATTTAACATTTCAACCTTTCTGTTTTGCTCCCTCTTGCTTGGTACTTGTATAGCCCCTCATTACCCTAGTACGCAAACCTGTCATGACTGTTTATAAAGTCATCCTTGTACTAATTAAAAGTCAGTACCTTTATCCCAGTTTTTTGGATGAGGAATTAAGATGGGAGTACAAGGAATGACTAGCCCAAGGCTGCGCAGAAAAATGCAGATTTCAGTCCAGCGCCATGACCATGACCTTCCCGTCCCTCATCTCCGCACATGTGCACTTTGTTTGTTTAAGAGCTGGGAGTTGTTGACTAGGATATGAACACCGTGCTTTGTAGGCAGAAGCAGGCTTGCTTTGCCCGTGTTCTAGAGCTGCCAGATGTGTGGTGTTGTGAATCAAAATCGGAGCGGCCATAGCCAGCCTGGCACCAAGTATGAACCATTCAGCTCTGCTGTGTCGGGATATATTGAATTAAGCACTAAATTCATGCAGCTCCAAGGATGCTCAGAGCACTATCAGGACTTGCTTGCTTTCTCCTGTAGACATATCTTTAACAGGAATATAGCATGTGGTGCAGGAATGTCCCCTACAAAACATTTCCCATATTATGAGCTCAAACAATTAACATTCAAAACACGGGAAAAAAGTATTTATATCTACCTCGGTCCTGGTGAGTAAGGGGCTGATAGTTGCATGTAAAATAGGTATTACTTGATTATAATTTAATTTCTGCTTGACTCATCTCCACTTTAGAGTAAAGAGATGCTGCTGGTGACACTGCCAATCTTTTTTCATGCAGTTATATATTTAATTTAAAGCAAAAGAGCCCAGAGACTGACACAAATAATTTGAAAATATGAGCTGCAAGTCTAACTCACGCAAAAATACATGTGTGAATGATGATAGCAAATCCTGCATGCCAGCAGAAGACTGGCTGATGGTAGTATTTCAGAATTATACCTAAATGAAAGGTTTCCTGTTAGTTTAGGTGTTGTGGCATCTAATCTGCATTTTCATGAATTAGTGGTTTTCACCATGTGACAGAAACATTTTGATATATTAATGAAAGCAATGAAAAACATATGTCACTGTCAGATTCCAAGCTGAAAAAAAGTGGTTACATTTTCTCACCATGTATATTCCAACCATTCCAGCCACGTGTATATTCCATTTCATCCTAGCATCCCTTACTCATGAAAGCAAAATGAATCACAGGGTAGACTGTACAGCTATTAGATTCAGTCCCTGCAGATTGCATTGATTTTTGTAACACAATAAACATTCTTTTCACCAGTATGTTTTGCTCAAAAGTTGTTTATATTGCATTTATTAGACTTCAGAGCTGTTGAGTTTGGAAGTATCTTTTAAGGCAAGTCTGTAGGGATTTATTTTTATGTTTCTGATTTTAAAGACTGTGTTGACATGTGGCTGATTTAATTCTTTTTTTAGGGTGCTAATTTTGAGTAAAACAATTTTTCAGGTATTCCTGGATTCAACCATAGCTCTTCCAGAAACCCCAAAGGCCCACAACTGACCTCAGAAACATGGAGACACAAGTGATGGCCCGGTTTATTTATTTAACTGTACAGCACTAGACTCTGTGACGCAAGAAGCAGCCATCGAGGAAAGATGTGGAACTGTTGAATGCTTGTGAGCTGACCCAGTTTGAATGTTTATCTCTATTCAAGTGTCCCATGGCTTAAAAAAATTGCAGCCTAATACAAATTTCAGGTATCTGAGATTCTTTTCATCAATTGCTATTCATTCCATCCATCTCAGTCTTCATTACTTGCCTTCTTGATCTCTGGGTCAGTAATGGCTTGTTTTTCAAACTAAACCTGTGTTGAGCTAAATGCTCAAATACGCACTAGCATACACACATTCATAGATGTTCCTTCATAAAAAATAGAAAAGTACTTGAAAAGTAGCAAATTCAAAGGTTGCACTTGGCTTAATGTTCTTTGAACGACAGAAAACTATATTTGCAAAGAAATGAATGTTTACTTCCCAAATGGGATCTCTGTCCTGCACTCCTCTGAGGGGTTAAGTACGCTCCTTTCACAGCCCTCAAGTGGAAATGGGGATACTCGGCACATTGCAGCCTGGCTTGGCATTTTGCAGGAGCAAGCCCCTGGGCCTCTCTCTTTCCTCCATGCCTTTTCTTTCTCATCTTCAGCCAAAGACCTATCTATAATTTTTGTCACTTTCATTTCCAGTATGTCACCATGGATTATGAAAAGTAAGCCACCGTCTGCCCATTTAATGGAATGCATCACTGCGGATAATCGCTCTGGAATGTAAATCAGTTTACTGTTACCTGGTTACTGCTGGTAGATGCACAAAATGGAGACGAGATGGCTCTAGTGGGCTGTAGGTTTAATGTATGGTGGTGAATATATATCAAACTCCCCTTATTTTAATAGCTGTGCTCAGAACAACGCAGCGGTGTGATGCATTTGTCTGCATGCATGGGAACATATCCGCCTGTATTTACAACATCATGCTGATGAGAAGCATTCCTACAAGCAGGTTTTAAATGGAAGTTTCCTATCACATCCATTTTTCTTCCAGAGAAGCAGCTC
Organism: Gavia stellata; assembly: GCF_030936135.1. NCBI lineage: Eukaryota > Metazoa > Chordata > Aves > Gaviiformes > Gaviidae > Gavia > Gavia stellata. The sequence continues at coordinate 71,617,052 of NC_082594.1, forward strand.
ATGGTCTTCCTGGGATGCGGTGGAGCAGACTGGCTGCAGGGGAGGAGAGGGCATCGTGCCAGCTGGGAGGAAGGTCAGCCTGGGTCACACACCTCCTTTCCTACCATGGGCTCCAGCTCCAATGGACTGAAGGAGCTTACAGCAAACAGCCTCCCAAGGCACGGCATAGTCCCTCTCACCCCTGCACATCACCTCCAAATTGGAGGAGAACATTGCAGAATGGAGCAAGATCCAAACTGAGTCCCAGTAGCAGCTATGGGGGCAGGAGGTGTGGGGCTGAGGAGAGCACGAGAAGGTAGCCTGGAGCAAACATGCTACAAGCTCTGGGCACAGCAAACCCATGCTGTCTCATGGGGCAACTGCCATACGGTGGTGCTAAACCAAGCTGTGCAGGGAACCCGCTGACAAATTGCCATGCGGTGCAGGGAACATGGGGCAATTAAATCCTTCTGTGCTCAGGACAGGTCATTCTTCTTTTGAAGGAGCAATGTGAGATCAGCGTTGCATTTGGTGCCACTTACTCGTCTGACAATGCTGCTGCCACTGTAGCTTTAAGTTGATTGTCACTGAAGGATCCAACATCCTTTAAATCAGTTTTTCTCTTACAGGCAGGCATTCTCCCATATAGTCTGAGCAAAGCTCTGCCCTTGAGCCAGAGGCATTTTTCTGGCAGTCCTCAATGGAAAAGTACTGGATGGATTACAGTAATGATGCAGGTTTGCCTTGCTTTTGTCCCCACAAAGTGCTTAAGTTAGAGATACAGGTGTCCAGTTTCCACAGTAAAGGCTTGTGAAAAAGCAGACACGCATGTGCATGTATGAATACACACACCCACCCCTGTGGCCACAGAGGTACTGGCACAAAAAGACACTGAACATCTTAATGGATGTGTCAAAAATGAAATTCTTTGTATTCAAAAAAGCTGGTGATGTTTTAATGGTGGTATTCAACACACTTACATTGCTATTCATGTAGAGAGGTGTTTGCTACCAGAAGCAAGGGCATTTCCAAGCAACAACTGCGGCTGCATGTTGTCTTTTATACGTTTTAGCACAGAACAGTGCAAGCCTTACAGGAGTGACCAGCACTGCCTGACGTGACCAACTTGTGTGGGCGCACAGTGACAACCATGAGGCTGACCCCTAATGACACTGAGCAAAACCCTTTCTTACTCTTGCAAGGTGCTACTTCTTCAGAAGGTTGTTTATTCACCATGCCCAAGCTGTAAGGCTGTCATTTCATATCTTGTTGCATTCCTAGATATGGTCCTCAGATCCTGTCAGGAGGGAGAAATCCCCATTGGTAAGGAAGTCCCAGGGAGGAAGGTGAGGAGGGGGGACAGAACAAGGCTCTAAAGGTAACTAGTTTTCCTTCATTGTTCTGGGGAGAATTCAAAGGCTACCTCACGAAGAAACCTAATTTGTCCCGATCTCTGCATAGCAGTGTCTTGGACTGCTGATTTAAAGGGCATTTGCCAGATTGAGGGGTGGTCTAACCAGTACCTAACCAGACCTCTAATTATTTGTCAGAATTTTTAAAATATGAAGTCCTATGCTCATAATGTATCACTACTTTTTACTGTGAGCATTTATCTCATGCCATTGAGTGATGACTGATTAGTGGAATTTTTTCTTCAAATGGGAAAATATTTTCCTTCCCCCCCCTCCCCCAAGTTTTCAAATTTCCTCTTTCTCTGCCAACAAAATTACTCTGCAATAGTTCTGGTTTTACTGCCAATATGAAAGAATTTAGAGACACTTCTCTGAATTATACTTGACAACTCATTCAAGTAGCCTCTTGAGCCCACAGAGGTATCTTTTACATTATCTGTTGGCACGACACTTTTCCTACAATTGTACCTAAAGTTTGTGTGTATTCCTTTCAGGTTCCTTTCCTTGAGATGCATAAAGTTGAAAGAAGAAACATTCTTGACAGCTTATTGTGTAAATGCTTCTGACACAGTTTCCACATTTCTGTAGGAGATGAGAACTGATCAGTACAAAGTAGGTCAAGAACTCCTGAGAGACAGAGTGACTGCCTTTGATTTTTCTACCTTGAAGTTCAAAGAGCATGAGTAAGTTCATTGAAAGAGGAAGAAATGAGTTATTTAAAGAAATAAGGATTCCACTTTGCATGTAGTACCCAGAGAACTTAAGAAAGACCGGGTCATGAACCAGGTGCACGTGCGCATGTCTTTGTGTACTTTCCAAATATTGTTTTGCAACAGCATTATCATTAATTGATGATTAACTCTTCCTAGCATTGAAAGCTGTTCTTTTAATAATGAGTTCAATGAGAGGTTTGATACTATATGCTACACCTATACAGTATGCCTCATATCAACCTGAGTGGAACAACTATTTCTTCAAACAATTTACTTAGGCTAAGGACCACATGGACTAAAATTTAGAAAAGACAGAAGCTACCCGCTCCTTCAGCTTGTGTGAACTGAAGGTAAATAGGCTTTCAGGATGGGAACTGTGTATTTGTATAGGAGCTGTACCTAATGAGACACTTACTTGGCTTTAGGGCCAGGCATTGGGACCTAATCCTCTTTTGTTTGCAGCACAGACATTGCCTAGATGATTATGATGTAGAGCAATAGAAATGTTAAAGAGAGTGATGATACACATAGGTGAGGAGTTACAGGGCCATGACTTAGCTCAGCTGTGAGAGGACTACATCCATCAAGAAGAATGGCATTTTTCACTGTTCTTCTGCTCAAGGGACAGATTAACTGGGGGACTCTACAGGTGCTGCAGTCTCAGCTGCCACATAAGCATTGCCTGATGCACGTGTGCCAAGCCAGGTAATGAGGAAAGAGCTGCACTATCTCAAGGCCCTCCTGGCCATGTTGTTCGTCCCTCTGACCCTGGTTAGCTGACATTTAGAAGAGACAAATCAGAAGAAGGTTAATGTGACAGATGGAGATAAATGACGAGTAATGATGGAGATCTTATCCCAGAAACACTAGCATGGTCAATTTAAAAGCTGTTACTTGGATAAATTCCCCTTACGAGCGGTGAAGGATGTTCTGATTAAAGCTGTGTAGGTGGTTGAATTCTGTTGTGTATGGCTGTATCACTATTAAAGATGTTCCCTTTGTTTCATACCAGAGAGAGACAGCAAATAAATCTGTCTGCTGAATTAGAAGTAACATGAGTAAAAATTGAGAGTAAATAGTTTCAATTTACCTTAGCTTTACTTTGTATATTTTTGCTAAACACTGCACATTACCGCCATAGGAAAGGTAGGTTTTTCATGCTCCACACCACTGGGAAGATGTGCTATAACATTACAATGTGTTCCTTCTCATGCATGTTTTCGCTGGCTCACTCTGAAAATAGCCCCAAGACACCAGGAGGACATACCTCCGGGGCTGTTCACGAATGAACTCCAGCTGTGCTTCAAGGGAAATGAGAGCAGTCCACCACTCACTTATCTCTCTTCTCCCACCCTTATGCTATGAGACTAGGTGGCCCAAGCAAGCCTCCTGCTCCAGAGGATTAACGTTGCATTTGGCCAGAAAGGGGTGGCCTTTGGAGCAGTTAGGTGATGGAGAAGCAGGCAGGAACAGGAACATTAGGGGATGATCTGTCCCTCCTGTAGCCCAAAGTGGTGGTGTCTGTCTCTCAGTGAGCCCTGGCTCTGCCTCAAGGACTCCCTCTTGCCCTGCTGCTTTGTGCTGTGAGTGTTAATCCCCCATCGGGCAGGTGTGTTTGCTGTGGGGTAGCACGGGAGGAAAGGAGCTTCAGCACACAGGGTATGCTTTGCTCTACGACTTTCTTAAGACAGAGGAATGATAGTGAAAGGTTTCTCTGGGATATAGGATTGCTTTGCCTCCATAATACGTCACCTACGGGCCATGCCAGGACCTGTTGGAGTGCCCAGTTCTCCCTGAGCCCAGCACAGGGCAGCTGAGCTTTCCCTGGTGACCCAAGAGTACAGCCCATCCCATGGCACCAGCAGCCCTAGCATTAACAGGCAGTGCCGTAAAACTTAAACAAACCTGTTTACAAACAAAAAGCACTGAATTTCACAAGGATATTTTAAGATGGACCTAAGCCACACAGTTGTTGAATAGCGATAGGAATTAAGAGCAACGTTGCAGTAGCTGTGATTGTCAGAGAGAGAAGTAAGTCATGATTTATATTGAGGTGATATTTCTTCCTAGACCAGCTGATATAGCTGAAAGAAAAGCCCAGATGAGCCCCTGGGAGCAAAAGCCCTTCTTTGGGTTACCAGGTTCTTTTTCAGACCTTGTTCACAGCCCAACAGCTAGTCTACTCTTTCATAACTGGATCAGCTGGTGTAAGGAAAGATGCTACTTTCACTAACAACCCTCGTCTAGCTAAAGTGGAGAAATCAGACTTTGCAGCTCTGGGATAGGCTGTTTGTGAATAGCTCTGATTTTTTTTCTGCTGTGCAGTGACCTCGGCCAACACGAAGCACATAGCTCTCGCTTGCTAACCTGTGAGTCTAATTGGTATTCTGTAAAAGTCCTCACAATGCCTTTTAGTTAAAGCAAATGTCAGAAAACACAAAGTCCTGTTTTCTTTGTGAAAATTCCTCCAAAGGGAATTGCATGAGCCCCAACTGCACAAATGCTACCTCTCAGCACAGGCTGCATATTCAAGCACTTAATTTGGGCTTTTGAAAGCAGGGCTGTGCAATACAAGCTTCAAGATGTTTACTTTCCTAAGTCTCTTTCCGGCCAAGAAGAATGACTTAATTCACGGGGTGGTCCAAGCTTTGTTTTGTGTTCCTGGAGCCCAGATGCCCGTTTGGAGACTCCCCTCACAAGCCATGTGGATGCAGCACCTCCCCAGGCTGAGAGTTTGGCTGCATGCAAGCATGGTAGGAGGCATTAGGAACTGCTGGGCTTCACCCAGGGCACTAGCATCTGCTCCCCATCGCCTCCCGTCCCACCACGTAGCTACAGCAGAAGCAGAACTAAGCCAGATGGAATCAGCCCACAGGCTGGATTTGGCCTCCAGTTGAAACTGTCTGACTTCATAGCTTGGAGCTAATTAAGCTAATGATTGATTATTAGGTGGTAATTTTTTTCTCTAATGCCATTTACCTCATCTGTGAAAAGCATTGCAGTTATACTCTGATGGCTGCTGGGAATCTCACCTAACTTTGGATTCCTGTAAGTCAGGTGTTGAAGCCTGAAAGTGATCACCCGAGACTCCTTGTATAGAAGATGCAGGGAAATGGGCATCTCCAAAGGGTGAGTAGTCTGATCTGCCTTCGCCATCTCTTCTGTTTTTCATACCAATTACAAAGTGAGTAACAGGCTGGCTGGCTCAGGCTTGAACATTTTTACTTTGAGATACCTAACTCAAGGTAGATGAATCTCCCACTCAGTAAGACAGATTACCAAATTAACTAGAAGCTCTGACTAGCCCATTTCTCCAGAAACTACCCCCTAAGAAAGCTGATAAATAGGTAGGAGCCTCACTCAAAAATTCCTTATGCCCTATATGTGCAAAAATAAAGATTACAGTCTCTGGAGCCTGGTGTTTTTCTGGCCTGTTTCTGGGGCAGCCTAATTTCCTGTGCTCAAGAGCTTTCCTTTTATAAGAAAAGGTAGCAAGCCTCCACCAGCTTTTCCTTTTCCATCACCTTTAAATACGGAAAGCAACACCTTCAGCGAGCATGGGAATCCCTGTGGCCTGCTGCTCTCACCGATGTCCATCGCTTGCTGAGCAGCTCTGCAGTGCACCCCAGCCATGGGGCCGGCTCCTGCCAAGGCTCCCAGCTCAGCTATGCCTGTCTCCAAAACCCAGACGTGTCTTGAAGCTGAACCCTTTGCCTGGGAGCATCTCTCCTGCAATTTCAATGGAAAAACTGGAGAGAAACCCTGATCACCTTGGTACTTCTATTTCTTCCTCCTTGACAAGAGAGCTTTCAGATGGTGGACAGGTATTGAATTTCTGTGCGCCTGAGCCACGCGTGGTGTAAAGCGAGGTTAATAGATTTTTACAGCCAGAGAGAGTATCCTGATCACCTCATCTGACCTCCGGCATCACACAGACCAGAGACAGGAGCTGTAATTACACCAAGTTTCCAGCAGAAATGAAAGAACAGAGCTTGTGCCTAATTGTCCTGCCAATCAGATCATCCCATGAGTCCCCAAATTCTTTGACCCTCAGTAATTTTGCTGAGGAGAGTTTATAATCACAAGGTGTCTCAACACACAGCTCGCATCTTGTGCAAAAGAAGACATGTCTTTTGCTTCAGAAGAGTAAGAAAAGTAATCCACACGTAGCTTCCTGTGAGTTGATTTTTTTCCTTTCCATTATTTTTTCCACACAAGGCAACAAGCAAAAGGTAGGTGCAGCTTTCTCCTTCCCTGACAGCTCTTTACAGCTGTTTACAGCTGTGCTATGCTTTCTCCGGCAGAGCAAGGCTGAAGGGTAGCGTTTAGGCTCCTGCCTAGCTGCAAGGTGATTAATAGCAGCCATTGGCCCTCTGACCTCTCAACTGGTGATGTGTCTCCAAATACACTTCCACACAGTTCCAGGGCATAAATACCCTCTAAGACAAACTCACAGACCTACTTTTAAAAATACCTAGAGGGTGGGGAGACAGTTCCCAGGCAGACTTCTCGCTGATTTTTTTCTGTCAAATATGTTAATACAATGGCATTTTGGTGTAAGGAAACTTGGACCAGAGAGTATTTAGACACTACTGAAAATATTCTTTGGAGCTGGTCTCACATAAGCTTCTGCATTAATGAGTGATCGTCTCTATTTGCACCAGTTCGCCAGCAGCACCATCAGCAAGCAATTAAATTCTAACAAGCGCAAGGCTTGCGAGAGGACTCCCTGCAAACAGGCACAGGTTGCTTGGGCTTAAAATGAACCAAACAGGGGGTGTAACTCTCCTTTTTCCACCCAGCCTCCCCCCCTGCACCCAATATATGTGGATTTTTTCCAGTTAACACTGTGGCGTGTCCTTATCAATTGCTATTTCATCAAGTCCTATGGAATGTGTAAATTCTCCCGCTGCCAGAGTGTAATCCTATTTGGCAGAGCATTACAAGGGCTATACCAAGGGTGATTGAGAGGTCGCAGCAGAGAGGCAGGGAAGGAAGCTTGCCTGTGTGTGTTCAGCTGCAGTGGCCAACTTGGCAATCTTCTTATCGTCTCTTCCCATTTCCATCCTCTTATGTACCCAGCTCGGTGCTCAGCCACCATTTAAAGCAGGTGTAATTCTCCTTCCTGGATTACCCCAATAATACTCTCCCAACCACCTTTGGCAGTGCCAGGACCTCTGAAGAAGACAGGAGGGAAATCTGCCTTCCTCACTTAAACGATCTGGAAGGAGATGAGCTTTCCAGAGAGCAATACTGCTCCCAGTGCCCCTGGGTAAGTCAGTGGCTCAGAGCTGCCAAGTGCAGTTCAGTACTGAAACCTATAAACATCTCCCCTTTACATTGTGTTATTTTTGTGTCACATTCTAATGTTCTAATACTGACATACCTAGTAAGACTTAGGAGGCTTGAAAGGATGGTTTTAAAAGTTTATAAGATGTAGAAAAGCATTAATGAAAACTTTATTCATTTTTTTCAACTTGCCTCTTTACCAGTAACTGAATTTCCAGGTGAATTACTTTCCTCTAAAATGTCATAATAGTCCCTTTAAGTCCCAAGGTCATCTGTTCCTTTCCTTTGCCCAAGAGGAACAGTTGCTTAATTTGGTTTTAAAGACTTCCAGTGGGGTCTGTAACGTGTCTCTTCAGACAATCCTGTCCAGTGCTACATTTTTCTCCCTGTTAGAAAGCTTTTTCATAATGCCTAACTTAAGTCATCTTTGCTGCAATTTGAACCCATTATTTCTTTTGCTTTCCACCAGGAAGAAAAAAATTTTCCTCCTCTCTCAGCAGCAGTCTTTTGCATATTTGAGGAATATTATCATTCTCCCTTCCCCCATCCTTAATCTTCTTTCCTTTAAGCAAAGCAACCCCGATGCAGTCATTCTTCCTGGTAGGTCGTGATTTCCAGCCCTCTGATCCTTCCTGCAGCTCCCTTCTGGATTCACTTCAGCTGGTCCGTATCTCTCCGGGTATGTGGCGCCCAATGCTACACAAAGTATTCCAGCTGAGACTTTATCTCTGCTGACTAGAGCAGACAGATATTTGTTCAAGATGGTGTATGAGTCTTCTGTGCTGCATTTAGTAATTTCCAAAGGTAAAAGAGAATCTGCTCTTCTACAAAGAGCAATAAACGATCCCTTTGATCCTGACCCAAATAGGTTTTCTTACTAAAAAAAACAGGAAAGAGAGAAATTAATAGAATTCAAAACTTATTTTGAATGTGTCTAAGAGAAGAATACATTCTTAATCCTATGTATGGTGCACTAGATATTCCTGCATAAATAGACATTTGCTGAAATGTACTGGCAGAAAAAGTTCAGGACATGAAAATAAGGTTTAGCTGCTAGTGGGGAAAGAGGTCTTGCATTTTCCCAGTGATCTTGGGTAGAGAGCAAGCTTTAGTCTCAGTTTTCATGGCTCCCAAAATCACTGCTCTTTCGGGGAACCTTGGGATATAGCACACAGTACCAAACTAAGCAGCACATCTAAGGTTGTAGTTACTTTTTTTTTTTTTTAAAAGACTAGCTTAGGGTCTAGCTTTTCTTCCCCCTATACTTGTGTGCTTCTAATGATCATCACCGACAATAAGGGTCAACACAGCCAAAGCTCAAACAATGGTATTTAAATATCAATGAGGTTTTACCGGGGACCCTTGGATAGCAGTATAGAAAGGCATTTCAGCTGGGGTGTAATGAGGATGAAGTCCACCCCACTTGCCCAGTGCTCAAGGATCCTCATGTAAAGCCTGCATAACACCAGCCTCCTTTCCCATGGAGGCAATGCTACCACAGTATTGCTGCTGCTCTTCCAGTAGGTCAGCCCCACTCACACAGCAGAGCTGCTGAGCCTTGGGGTGGGTGAGCGGCCCAAGCCCACATCTGCCCCACCATCCCTTTCCCTGCAGCGTGGAGCGCTGGTGCCTGCAGTCAGATGCAGCTTTTCTGCCAGCAGACTCCTGACGTGGTCAGCCCAGAGCCTCATGTGTCCCTCTGCAATGTGTGAATGTCACCTTTTAGCAGAGATTATTAGTAGGCTTTGTCTGACTGACAAGCACTTGTGTTTTGCCTCGAATCTTCGAAGGCAGGCAGGCAAGGGGGCAAAGAGCACTAATAGAATTCTTCAATGTCATTTTAATAGGATCACTGTTTTGTGATAGCTATTTTTTCCCCTCTTTATCTTTCTCTGTCCTCTGCTAGGCTCTGTGTTAATGCCCTCTGGTGATACTGAATTCTTTCCAAGTTTCTCAAAAAAAAAAAAAAAAAAAAAAAAATCCCACCAGCATTAATTATTGTTCCAGGAGGATATCTTCCCTTAAAGATGCAAGGTTTCTCTGAAGCCATCTGTCTGGATTTTCTTCCCTTGGGACAGAGAGAACAGTTAGCAACTCAGTATTTCCAAAAGGAAACTTGCAGCTCTTGTAGATAATACGAATGACCCAGTTGCCCTGGGAAGGGAAGTGCCATCTCTTGTGCGGTGTGTTCCATATGCTATCCATCCACCTTCCTCAGTTAATGAGGCTCAGACTTCTTCATGCTGGTCAAGATAAATATAAAGCTTCCTAGCCCTGAAATCACCATAGTGAGGTTGCCATGGTAAAAAGAAAAAAAAAAGTTCAGTCCCTCACAGATTAGGCTAAAACCTGACACAGAAAGAGACACTAGCATTGCACTGAGACAGAAACATGGCTGTGATGTTCTCCAAATCACCACGATCTAGGTAATGTTTAGATTTTTAAAAATATCCTGTTCTGATCATTTTTCTAAGAAGACACATTGGGATGGGAAACTGGAGCTTTCTAAACATCTAACTCAAGTGTTGATGCTTAGCTGTGACAAAAGCAGAAATCCTGGTCCACACCACTTGTATTAATGCTCCATGACCTGGCCTGCAAAAAAAAAGGATATCATCTCATCCAAAATTTGGATCCCAGCTCCACATTTCAGTTCCACTGTTGATAACCGGGTGGCTTAATTACCTCCCAGAATGATTATGAGGCTGGGTTATTTAAGGTTTGAAAAGCTCTGTGGAGGTTCTAATAACAGAATGTCAGTCACGTTACAGGAATAGAGATGTATGGGGTGCTCTGCCCGCAGGCACAGGCAGTAAGCTTGTATAGGCACCACATGTGCCCAAACCCAGACATTTCCTGGCCCTCAATGCACACCCATGCTGTGCACGTGCCCTTGGAGAGCCCTTCTGCTCCATGTGAAAAGCGTAAATTGTGGATTGTGCGTACTGTAGTTTAGTTTTCTCTCAGCTGCAGAATCCCACCTGGGCAGGACTCTAAGCAAGAGGGCAGACTGCCCAGTCCAGCTCAAGGAACTTCACTTCTTTCTTGGTAAAATATTTTTTTGTTCTGTTCTGAGTGACTATCCACCTTCCAAGCAATAAGCAGTCCACCAAGATACAGGATCCTGAAATCTCACAGAACAGCACTACAGCTTTGCGAAGCACAGCATTAAATCCTAAGACTTGAGAGACCACACATCCTCCTTGAATGTAAGGAGAGATGTCCACCCTGCCACTCTCATTATTAACGGGTATATGGGATGCTCTGTGCTCCAGTAGTTCTAGGCAGGTCCTCTTTGGCCATTTCTCTGTGTGTCCATCCAGACTGCGGCTCTGGTTTGGAAAACGTCCTGATTGATACTGCTTTCCTCATCATCATAGCTGATGCTGAGGTTGAGGGGGTTTTGGCCATAGAAAACTGGGGGTCAACCTGGAGAGTTTCTTTCTCTGTAAACAAAAGTATCAAAGCAATACTGTCATGCACAAATGTGTCTTCAGGAAAAACAGAGGAAGGTGAACCTGTGAAGATGAGCTGGATCACCACCTGTAGCAGGGATTTAAGACAAGAGCTTTATAAGAAGTATCACATAAGGGCTAAGATCCCTCCTAGCCTACTCAATGAGTGACAGACACTGAAAACCTCCTCAGTGGATTACACACCACTATTCATTCAGGTGGGGGATGCGAGACCACATACTGTTTCCTGAGATCTGCCACAACAAGACTGCAGTCTTGCTTACAGCTGGCAGAAGCTTCAGTACGGTTTGGTGGGAGAAACCAGCTTGACTCTCAGTTATTGAGCATCACACAGGGCTGTGCCTAGATGTGCCCTCACCAAGTCTAGAAACTAGTTTTTGCTAGTGGAGATGGCAAATTCTGCTGCTCTCCTGAAGAGCCCTCTCCGGTGCCTTTGCACAGCTAAACCAGGCAGCAGAGCTGCCGCAGGGAGAGGCAGCGGCGGCAGCTGTGTGGCAACATCCTCGCATGTGGCTCAGCTATGAGAGGGCTGACTGCTGCTGCTCTGTAGCAGCGGCTACTGAGGGGTTGGATGTCCGCAGGGACTGCAAAGAGGCTCTCATGCCTCTTCCCAGGCTGGCTGTCTGAGGCGTGGCACCTACCCAGCCAGACTGGTACCTGCAGTGCCAAGCCAGGGACTTTCCTGAGTCTGATCAGAAAATCGAAGATCTGTGAAGGGACTCTCATATATTTGCATAATCAATTTGGATTAATATTTTATCAATATTCTTCTTTCAAACCAATACAGAATCCAATACAGACTTCTTGGGTTTTAAGCTTCTGGGTCTTTTTTAACACCACTGACAGATATTAGCTCTCAGCTGCTTCACTCAGTAAAGTTTTCTCAGTCTAGACATGTCTGCTCCTGGTCGAGGGTGCTCTTTACTCTCTACATCAGCAGAATCCTAATGCTTAACCCTTGTCGTTCACCCAGTAAAAGCCATCTATTTATGTAGGCATTTCTCCAAAAGAGAAGTAGATCATCCTAGAGAGAGACATGGAAATGATCTTACCTCAGACAAGGATGACAATGAGGAACTGGCACACTTCAGTCCTATGAAGACTTTCACATCTCTCACACGCTGGGATGGGACTGCTCTGCCACAGACAGCCTGAGCCCATTCCTCAGCCTTTACTGGATTTGGATCCGAGCTCTTTCTGGAGACTGATTTAGATGTGATGTTTTTGTGGACAAGACAGCTGGAGCCGTAGTGATGGGTGAATCAGAAGCGTGTATGGCCAGCGATTTGTGACCAACATGGTGACAGATGTATCCTTCCTGAAAAACAGTCTTGTGAAGTTAGTGCTATAGACGCTATGTTCATCTGCGGTAATAGACGGGTCAGAATGCAGGAAAAACAAGCTGCTGTCTGGTGCGTTAGCTAAAGCTGTTAGAAACCGGTGGGACAGATTTACACATGTCTGCAGTGAGATGTATTTGAATATACAGCTGGTGTGCATATCTCACTGTATGTATTCACAGAGACTTCAGTCCTGCACACAGCAGAATTGAGCATCTCAAGTGCTGCCATTGATATTTCACTGAAACAAGCAGTATGTCTAAAAGTACACAGGCAGACTGTAGCAAGGAAGGAAAGGTCCTTTTTTGTGGAGAACATTGCCATCTTGTGCACAATTGCATTTACTTTGCGCCTGGCACACTTGCGAGATATGATACTGCAGAAGTTTCTCATCTTCCCCACCTCTCCTGAAAACTCCAACATGCCTGAAGCAGTGTTCCAGCTCTCGAATGGAGAAGTCTTCCTAAATAGGATCAGCTTGTTCCAGTCCTCAAACAGCGAGAACAAGATCTGAACTGCTTTCTGGGCTAGCAAAGGTTTCCTTTTTATCTTGTGAAGCGCTTCATTAAGTATATTTAATGAAAAAAGCCAGCTGCATCACAACGAAATCAATAAAATAGTGGAAAATCAGGGCTAACGAAGTTCTACAAAAGCCTGTTATTCTTTACCAAGTGGAATAGCAGCATTTAGTCACAGACTGTCTACAAGTGCCGGCAGCCATGCAGACGCACAGTAAGTATGGCAAACGCAGAGAACTGCTGTACAGGAAAATCTGGTGTAGAAGGACAAATAGACAAAATTACTACCCTAGTGTAGCAAATGCCCTCACAGTGTTTCATAGGTCACTGCAGATATAAATCGCTGAAACCCTGAAACACCAATACGTGGTCAGTAAACACAAATACGAATTTTACTGGTGAGGAATATGAGGCCCAGCGAAGCCATGGTGTTTATGTAAGGAAAAGTTACCACAGCCATAGAGAGCAGCTGAACCCCTTTCCACACCTCGTCCATGAGCACATCCTCCCTAAACCACAGAGCAATGTATACCATAGCAGCCTGGGAGTCCTCCCGTGGGGGCTTGTGAAAGATCTGGCACCTCATACTTGGTGAAATCTAGACCATTCCCAGGACTTCCACGCTATGCTGCCTTCTTCCATACTTTTTTAACCATCACCTGCAGGTGGGCAGCTCTGCTCCAGGTAAGCTTCTGTCTTGCTGCCAGCAAAGCCGGGGTGTGAGAGCTGGTGGCTCCAAGCACATCCAGGATCTTGGTGGGCCTGAGCACCCTCAGCCAGGATCCTACCTGCACTGACTGCCACACCATCACCAGGGCATGATGCGCTCTGGTTTGTGTATGTTCCCCATTTGATGGGGTAACAGGGTAAAAACCACCAGCACTGACAGGGAACGTGTGACTTCTGTGCCACCGCGCAGAGCTGCCCCACTCCAAGGGGTCCTTTGCACTGCAGGGGAAATTGCTTGGCCTTTTGGGAGCCCTCTGTGGAGTGAAGTTGAGTCTGCAGAAAACTCAATTTCCATCTGCCTGCTTTCTAAGCAAGGTAATCACAGATTAACAGAATATCTCGAGTTGGAAGGCACCCATAAGGATCATTGAGTCCAACTCCCTGCTCCTTACAGGACTACCTAAAACTAAACCATAATATCTGTAACCAGCTTAGTGCCTAGATCTCCAGGGCACTACCTGCATCTCAGAACAAGGTGAATAAGACATAACCCAGGGGATATGGCAGGGCCCGTTTTCTTGCATGACTTCCTAAGGAAATCCCATGTGCTCCCCGCAGACTCAGAGTGACAGCTACAGCTGATGCGGATTTGATGTTAAAGATTTCCCCACCACTGAAGCTTGGAGCAATGGAAGCGTGCCAGCGTTTTAGCCAGGAGGATGTCCACATGCCTGCTGATTATCCTACCACCAGGAGAGGAAGAGGACAGGGGGGTGTGTGTTTTGTAGAGATGCCACCAAAGCTCTTCATCACCATTTTCTCATGAGGAGCACCCTGAGGTTGTAAGGCCTGAAGTATCAGCTACTAGTCAGCAAAAGGTCAAAGAGATGTTTTCTCGCTCTTCCTCCCTTTTCTATATCTGCATTCAAAGTGGGACTGCTACCGATGAGCCAGCGATGGCATTGTTACTGAACTGTTTTTAAAATTGCCCTGATATCTCTTTTATAATAGAACACAAATGCACAGGGCAGCAGCTGAGTTTGAAAATGTCAGTGCACTGCTGTTGAATTGAAAGTACCATTTGACATCTTAATGTAAAGAGAAAGCCCATCTTATCTGCTGGGCTGGATCTGTAACATATGCCACATGACATAATGCCACCAGTGCTTAAAGTGTCTTGTAAAACTGGATATAAACAGCTCCTCTCACCTGAAAGATTCATAGCTTTTCCTGAGCTTATGCTAAAGACAACTTATTAGTATGCAAATAATACAGCAGTGTCTTTTCCTGGCTTGAATTACGCAGGATTTTTTGTACAGATCGATTTTACTTATCTAAAACCTGCCTGATTACTGCTGTCATTAATAGTGGCGCTTACTTTCAGTCTACCCACTAACATTTCTCTATGGATCAAAGCATCCATGTTTATCTGGTTTTTTTCTTCCTGTACACTGAAGTCAGGGATGAAGCTTTCAGGGGTCTGCACCAAAATTCTCCTCTTAGTCTGTGATTTAATGCTGTCATCCACTCTGCTACCCTCAGTGCACAAGTCTCCAGCTACACACATGAAGCCCATCCTTTGAGAAGAACAGTGCTTCTCCCAGTGTATCCCAGCACCAAATATCCCTGAATCTTCCTCATAATGCCAGCTCTCAAGTTTTTATTATCTTCCTCACCTCTACCCTTCTCTAGTGTTGGAGAGACTGCTCATTTAAGCCTCCCATCTGAGCCCCTTTTTACCTACCTGTGCCTGATGCCCTTCATCTTTTCCACTGTCTTGAGGGCTCTCCCCCTCCCTCTCTTCTCAGGGGGAGAAAGAAGTCAAGAAGAAACTTCTTCAAGCACTTCCAAGATCAGCCCTTTAGTCTGGACTTGGTTCACCCTGCAGGATCCGGTACCCATCCCATTCCCCAGCACTATTAAATTTGCTAGCTGGATGTAATCAGAAGGAATGCACCTCAGCTGAAGCTTGGGGACATTACCAGATGGGAAATCCAACTCCTCATTTTGCATATTCTCCTGTTTTTCCTTCATCCTGCCAAACTTTGCATCTTTTCACCACCATCACTTTCTTGCTAAAGAAAATAGTCAATGCCTTGCTGCTGTGGCAGAGATCAATCTGTTGCAAACTGTTTATTGCTGGTCTTCTCCTACCATTGAGGTGGCCCTCCCAAACACACCTCTAATCACCTGAGGCCAGGAACAACTAAACCACAGAAAGTGATAGTCAACTTGAAGGATCCAGGACATCCCTACTTTCAGCTTTACATAACAGAAATCATCTGCATATGGGCAGATAATTAATAAAGTTTCCCAACACCCCCAGACAGTCTGTACTATTTCATGGAAGGATAAACTGCAATTGGGCAAGAAGAAAAGTTCAGTAGCTGGCTCTGCTACCCTCCTTGTAAATGAAAGTATTCCCACAGATATTTAGGGGAGTGGGATCAGGATGACACATGCCATAGCAGGAGTCATTGTCACTTTGGGGGTAGGCAACAGCTGTCTGGAAAAAAATCAAGACTTGCTCTTGCTAGCAAATGCTGTAACTTTTGCCTCCATGAGAAACATCTTTGTGTTTAAGCTATTCAATAAACTGGAAGAAATATGACTTTTTATAGTAGATATATTGAACCAGAGGCTTACAAATATGCATAATTACATTCATCTCATTAATTGCCCATTAACATCTGTTACGTGGACTGTTCTGCCTTAGATTATATAATTCCTTCTGTATTTAACGTTTGAAGTGTTAAATAGAAACAACCTCAGAATTATTTGGTATTTTTCCTGCCATTTTTTATCAAACTTCAATTCCTTCAGTCAGCTCTGTAAATTAAAATTAATCTGGTGAAGTCCTGAAAAATTTGGCATGGTGTCAAGAGATGAAAGTTTTAACATGTTATATGAAAACAAGTCAGATCGTTCATCAATCTCCCACACAAGCCTAGAGAGAGTCTCTCGCTGCTTGGATTTTATTTTTTAATGGTTCTGTCTTCTAAGGGAGGGAATGAAGCCTTTCCCTGCATCAGAAGAGCCATCTGCAAATAGATAGACCTAAGAAGTTCAATACTTTTTATAATTCTGTGAAAAGCTAAATACATCAATAAAATACTTTATGCCTCCTGCAATACTTTGATGACTGAATTAGCTAAATGAGATTGAAATGAGGAGTGATTTATAATGGGCTGTAATAAGAAATGAGTTCAACTGCCTTCCAAACAATTGACAAGGAATATATTAGTTTTAGCAATGTAGTGATTTAAAAGAATGGAGAAGGAAAAGCATTCCCCTTTGATCTCAGTGAGAGCGAAGTTTTTTTGGACATCATCCGATCCCAACAAATACACAGCAAAAGGTTCATACAAAGATGCTTTTTTTACCCCATTCACAAAACAAGAGCTAGTCCAAACTAAGTTACTGAGGTTTGTATTGGAAGTTTCATTTCCCATTGCTACACAGCCTGTGAAATAGGAAACTTCCCTAGATTTCCACCGAATAATGACAAATTATTGTGAACTTAAGTATATAATACAGGAATAAAAAGTACACCTTAACTTTCATGGGAAATCACTGTAGATCAGAGCTATTTTATTCATGAACTCTATAAAGGACAAATATTTGTATTCAGATGTTATGCTAACTTATGGCCTTAATGTCAGGTGTTTATCCTGTACCCTGATCCAGCAGAGCCAGAAGCACACACCCAACTTTATCATTGTGAATCGTTTCATCTAAGTTAAACTACTCCCGACAGTAAGGTCAACCAAATAGCCACCTGAGTGTATTTGGGAAGGGAGGTAATCGGCTAGACCCAAAGAGGAGGCAGGCGAGGCTGAACTGAGCCCTGGGAAAGGGGGATCTGACCAAATCAGGTACGGCACAGAACAGGTATTCAAAGGACACTCCTTCATTTCACCTCCTGCAATCACAGTCCTGCAGACACTTCTGCCTACATGCAGGCTCCTAATCACAGTGGGATTAAGTACCTGGAGAACTAGCAGCCTAACTTGCACCTCCATGGCCTTGCCCTGCTCACACAGCACCCGGCTTGCTCTCTGCATGTGATGTGAATGTAAAACGTTACCCTCCAGGTTTGGCAGGGTTTGGTGAGTGCAGATTGTGAGTGCAAGTGGGTCTGGGTAAAGGAAAATTGTTTGGATTTATTTGGGTCACGGCAGCCTGCCATGAACCTAATGGGGCTGCTAGATAACCTCGGTAAGCAGCAGACTTCAGACCTGTATCATGAAGAAACCCCTTTTTATTACTAGTGATTCACTTTCATTTCACACAAAAAAACTCCAGTGACTGTCCACTAATGGCAAATCACCTGCCCCATCTATGGCCCGGGGTTACTTTTTTCCCCTCCACCTGCTGGCACGGCTGCGGTGTGGGATGAGTCAGGGATGCTTTCACAGTGGTAGACAGAACAGCAACTTGTACAAGTCTCAGCACTGTTTACAGGATCACTGGCTGCCTCTGACTTCTCCCATGATAGCTGACAGAAAGACCCTTCTCACAGCGGTGACAAGTGAGCATTGATCTGACGCTAACTGTTGACAGGCTGCAAAAATATTGATAGCACATTAAGCAACAGTGCCCCAAATCTTTGCCAATGAGAGTTTAAGCTCTCCAATTATTTTCTCCCATTATATTGCCTCATTCTGCTATGTATATTAATTGGCTGTTTTGGTTTGCTATTTAGCAGCCAGCTTCCTTTTAAGCTAAAGCTTGTTCCCCTTAACTGTGTGCTTCCATAGCTTCTGCTCTGCCAAAAGGTTAAACAGATCTCATTATCCATTTCCTGCAGAGACCTAATTTCTACAAAAGGCCTTGAGCAGGGCAACATGATTGGCAAGAAAGAGAATGAGATTACAAGAAGCTGTTCTCACACTTAGCCAAATACCAAGAAGCACAAAGACCATTTGAAATGATGCTCCGCATGGATCTCCGCAACTGGGCAGAACATTAAGCCTCTTCTGGTTTGTGATTATTCTTGCATCTGCCCCTTTCAGCATGGCATCATCAAATGGCATCCCCCAACATGTCAACACATTAAGCAGCTCAGGATAAAAGACAGTAGAAGTCAAACTGTCTCCATTTCTGCTGAATTGTTGTATGTTGCTCAATGCTGCCTATTAAATAGCAAGGCAGCCCCTGCTGTAGTCCTGACAGCAGGGAGCAGGCTAGAAGAGGCAATCTCCCCCTCCCCTACCTAGTCTCCTGGTTAAGTGTCCCAGGCAGGCCTGGTTCACTTCTTGTAGAGGAAAGACGTAACTACTACCTGGGGGTGCCGCATCATTCACAGGCATGGGGTACCTGGCTCACTGCAGCTGAGCTGCTTGGGGCAACCAGATGCCAATACACAGTCCTGGTCCTCTAAAGGAGCTCAGTCCTCTTGGTGGTCCCAGAGCCCCCAAAACCCATTAGACTCCATACAAAAGGGGAAGAGCAGCTGTGGTTTTAAGACCCTGCTGGAAGAAAAGACTGTGATGGAAACAGCCCAAAGTCCCACCTCCCCCTTTTATTTATCCAAGGGTTTAATCACACCACATGCCAAGGGCATCAGCAATCCAGTTCAATTCTGACTTCTGCCTGAGTGTCTCAAGCCTGCACCAAGGCACTGCCTCATTCACCAGGCATGAGCTCTTCTGGTGAGGGGACACCATCCCGTCTAAGATAGCTTACTTTGCAGATTAGGGAACAAGAATCACTGTGCCAGTGTGGATAGGTGCAAGCAGGAAGCTTTTGAGGAAGACTTGTAGAGTTTCTGGAGTAGAGGGCTTGAGTATCCCCCTTCCAGAAGGGGGTTCAAGCCACATACTCTAAGCTGGGAGCCACTAAGGTCCTTGCAAGCTGGTATGGCCTCGTCACAAGATACACTCTGTCTTTCAGCTTTCTCTGTTGATTAGCTCTAGCAGGTCTATTGTTAGTATCCTAGGGATGTCTGTCTGTCTTTGAAACACCAGTTCTCCTGATTGAACAACAAGCTTTGGATCAAGCTCTGGACAAAAGACTCTTCTGTCTGTAGTTATTCTGGCTCAAGGTCTTGCTACCTGTGCTGTCCTGAACAGGATGCAAAGAACAGAGGGCTGCCCTGCAGCCAGTCAAGCACTGGGACAATCTGAGGAGTCTTCATCCCTAGATGTTTCCAAGATCCCGCAGGACAAAGTCCTCAGTAACTCCTTCCAAATGCAGTAGTAATCCTTCTTTGAGCTTATCTCCTGCTGTGGTCCACAAATCATCAATGGTCTAGAAGACACTGAAAGGGCAGCTGCAACGTTATTGCTCCTCTGCCTCCACAGAGGCACTGAAGTTGGAGACAATAAAAGAGGGAATAATAGCAGTAATAAAGTATCCAAAGCATTGCCTACTTTTTAAATCAGATTTCAAATTGAAGTTGTCGCAGCAACGATACAAGATGGATTGCAGATTCCACCTCCCCTTCCTAGAAGGTTTGATAAACTTTAAATTAAAAACAAGTTGAGAAGAGTATGGCAGCTGTGTCTGCATCAGCAATCCAGACAGCTCAACTGCAGCAGATCTAGAGGGACAGGCTGAGGACATGACATCCACTCTACACACATTTCAGAGGGCCTTATTTCAGGTTAGCTTTAGCCTAGCTCTTTGGACTGCCTTTCCCTTTGGGGGCTGCTCCTCTAGATAGTTTCCTCCAAAAGTAACCCAATCCGTGTACTCAGAGGTCACTCCAACGCACAGTTAAATAAGGACAAGCAAAAGATAAGCAAAATATGCAGTGCAGGCTTCTATGGGGAGAAAGAGTTGTCCTCTTCCTAGATTGTAAGAAGTTGTAGGTAAGTACAGAAAAGCATCAGGTCTGATGACACTGGACTATCCAAAACGCTAAGAGAAGTGTGGTGCTACATACAATAATAACATTCAGGATTTACCAGCTTGTATTCTGCTGCGTTTGGCTCACTTGCACAATGTTAATGTTTTAGATATTTTGCCAAAAAACACAAAAGAGAAAGGAAACAAACTTGGTCATAGGAAGTTCCATCTAAACATGAGGAGGAACTTCTTTACTCTGAGGGTGGTAGCGCACTGGAACAAGCTGCCCAGAGAGGTTGTGGAGTCTCCTTCTCTGGAGATATTCAACACTCGCCTGGACGCATCCCTGTATAATCTGCCCCAGCTGAACCTGCTCTGGCAGGGGGGTTGGACTAGATGATCTCCAGAGGTCCCTTCCAACCCCTATCATTCTGTGATTCTCTGTGAAGGAAGACTTAAGTGACACTCAAACCACCATTCAAATCTCAAAGACGAAGCTCTCCATTGGGATCTTACAACTTCACCTGAAGTTTAGGGAACAGTTCTCTGTTGTTCGAACCACACACTGATTTGACTGGGGAGACGGTGTGCAGGAAACATGCTTAGAAGTCACTATGAACTCATACAAAACTAAAAAAAAAATGCTGCTTACCGAGTGCTGCATTCTGTACCACCCACCCACAGAATCCATCAGCAATGTAACAAAATGTCCTTGGGGCAGCCTCTTGGAGCTTGTTAGCCCAAGCATAGACAAATTGAAAGTGTAGGTGGACATTAAATCCAACCCAAAATAAGCAAGCAGCTCCAAGTGTCAGCAGATCTATAATTAAGGTGGTATTTCAGTTCATTCTCTTCTAAGGCCTCAATTATTATTACTGTACCTAGAAGATGGAAGGCTTTAATATAGAAAGATGTCAGGTCTTCTAACATCATTTTCCCCTCCCATTTGGCAATGGCACTACTGTAACACATCAGACTTCTGATTTTGTGGAAGAAGTCAGCAGTTTCACACTCTAGCACCACCATCTTAAATTTTCTTTCCCAATTAGCAGATAAAATGGTACAGGAAGCTCAGCCCTGGTGAAAGGCAAAGCACTGCTGCTAAATGAAAGGGGGTTCTGGACTCAGCAGGTCCCAGGGGATGCTGGCCATCACCAAGGCCTCTCTCAAGATGTCTGGGGTCCCTTGTGCTCGCTCCCCTACCAGCACATCCCTGCAAAGGACCATGTGCCACCTTCAGCAGCACCCACATCACAGGTCACCTCCCTCAGCTCTCCACGCAGTCCAGGCTGTCTGACATCTATCTACACATGATGTGCCAAGAGAACACCCAACTAAGTGCTATAACCAATTGTTTAAGACCAGCTATTTAGATTTGATTTACAAGTTAAGCTTGTCAAAACCTTAAGGCCACTTCACATTTCAGATTTTTTAAAGAAGTCAGCAATTTACTAAGAAAATAATAACAAGAGAGCTCTGTTTCTACTGATGTCTATATTTTAAAACTCTGAGTAAGATTTACTCAGGCTTCATAATATAAAATGTCTTTCAGGATCTTAAGTGAAGCTGCAATAATTTTTTTTCAGGAAAGAAACTTTTTTAGTTTCTAGAAGTTTCTAGACAAATGGCTGTCTTGAAACACTACCCTTCTGGTGCTCAGTGAGATCTTGACGAGTGTCTCCAGTACTCTATGTGGGAACACCGGCTGCAAGTGCACTGTATCAATCTTGATGCTGATGCAGAGATTAGTCATCCTCTGAGTCACTCTCCCCCCTGGCTGGGACACAGGCCCTGATTGAGGACATGAGCTGGTCCTGGATCTGCTTCCTGGGGTTCTCCTCAAGGTCTGTTTTGATGGCGCCTGACTCCGAAATCTTCCACTCCAATTCTGTGCAGAGGAAAATGAGAACCATGAATGTGGGAGAGCAAACTGGGCCTTCTCCAGCTCTGACTCCTTCTGACATATGCCAATTTATTTATTTCAGTACACAGCTCCTTGCACTTCCTCATTTACCTTCAGGGGTAAAGAAGGACCTCAGGTCATCACAATTCCCCACTGCTCTTCCCACCCTTGCTTCCTCAGCTGACATCTCTTATGACCACCATCAAAAACAGGGCCCTACTCTATTCCTCCCGCTCCTCTTCCACCCCCAGGTACCAGCCCCTGCCCTGGCTCCTGCACCCGCTCCAGCTGAGCCTTCCCTTCACAGTCACTAGTGCTGGCACAGCTTTCAGCCCAGGGTGCAGAGCTCAGGGTACTGCTCTGCAGCCCACCGGTGGCATCCTCAGTACCTCCCAGCTCCCTTTACAACCAGGACTGCAAAAGAGGTGATTGATAAAGAGCAGCAGCTTTAGAGGCAACTCTCATGGTGGAAGTGAATCCCACCTCCTTCTAACCACATAAGGGCAGAAGACAGGCTTGCACACCTATCGCTGGTGAAGGAATACTGCTCATACACTACAGCTGTTTCCATCATATACCGAGTTCAGCACAATCAGAAAAGGCAGGGGACAGATTTGCTGAGGGGCAAAAAAATTGTAGCAATTCCATTTACACATCTGAATTATAGATATTTTTCAGGTATGTACTCTGTAAACGTAATTCACCCCTTTCCCACTACACCATGAACTGATTATTAGTTCCTTAGTAAGAGAGACTCCACCACCGGTAGTAGGCCTATTACTATACAGACCCAAATTGGATTGCTTCCCAGAAGTGGTAGAAAGTCAATACACAACACATTCAGTTGAAACCTTTCTCCTAGTTCTGCTGGCAACCCTATCATTAAATCCAATTTCCTTCAGACATTACAGAGTAATGAATACAACGTCACACTTTCTTTAATCTCTAGTGGTAGTGACCTGGGCTTAGGGGAGAAGGCAGGATGAAATAAAAGAAAGTGCAGAATTTCAGTGCCCAGCTTTCTGTGATGACTGAATTAAGCTGGCTCAGTCACCTTTGGACCCCCCCAAAATCAATTATTTATGTGCTAAAAATGAGAGAAAGCTAACTGTAGGTTCTGCTACCACTGCTCACTTCAGTGCATAATTAGGCAAAAGCTGTAGAGTTATCTGTTCTCAAATCAGTGATCTCATTGGTGAGCTTTTCCCCTTCTGACAGTTCAAGGCAGGGGAGTGTTTTCTACACTTGCGCACTTCAGATAGATACCCTTGAAGTCTGACCTTGAAAAAGCTTGAAGGCATCTGGACCAATATGGCTACTCAGAAAGCTGATGAGTATCCTTTTAACTGAAGTAAAATCCACTAGGTTACATCCGAGTTGCATTTGCTTTCCAATGAGAGCCTTTTTCACTGCTGACCTCTGTCTTCAAGCACTGCTGCAGGTTACCATCCCCAACCAACCACCTCTAAACAGCAGCTTTTACTGAAGAGCCACAGTGCTCTGCAACACCTGCATCACCACCCTCATCTCCTGGAGCATGTCATGCTGATGAGGCTGCACAATGCAGCCTGCCTCCAGGCCGCTGAGATGGGCAAGGAGAAATAGGTCTAGGGAAAACCACAACCTCCAGGAAGGGTAACAGCCTCTCCCTGTAGAGCCTGTGTCCCCTGAACCACTGAGGCAGAAGCTTAATGTGCTGCCATCTCCAGGAGATGGCAAGAGGAAAAGGAAGCAGCCCAATTTCAAGCTAGTGGCCCCATTTGGACAAACGGACAGGCTCTCTCTTTAAAGGTTCATGAGGAGTGGACCCTGCATGTCAGGAAGGTACAACAGACAAATATACGCCATCAGCTTGAAAATGAAACAAGAAGCCCTACAATGCAATAGGCAAGCACCAGTTATCAAGTGCACAGGTTGTCATGTAACTGGGGCACAGTCAGTCATTCAGGTACAAGAGCCCCATAGAATGCGTGTGGGTACTATTTATCCTTTAATATATTCAGGAAAATTTGTTTCGCCTGACACAGGGTGCGAATACTTGCACACATATAAGATAAATAGCTACATGTTGGCCCAGTCAACCACTCACTGCTTTTACAAGATAGCCTGAACTGCATGTTGTTGAGCCATAAGGGTGTGCAAAAAAAGAAAGAAAAAATCTAATATTATTTTTAGTACCTCCCTTCTCCTCCTAAATCTCAGTTCTCTCATTCCCAGCAAAGCAGTTTTGCGTTTCCTTTGGAAGGCTGGAGATGCAGACACTCACCATCCCTTGTTAGGTTCATGCCACCAAACACCAAAGGCCCAATGAACTGAGCTTTGATGTCTCCCTCCAGGTAGACGAATATCGTAGGCAGGTTCTTATCGGGGTAGTTGGGAATGCAGGTGGTAGAGATAGCTTTGATGAATTTCACATCTCTGAACTTTCTTGCAAGCCCGCTCATATGTTGATTTATTAAGGCACAGAGTGGAATTCTGTGAATAACAGCAACAGACACATATGAGGAAAAAATAAAAGGCAAATTAGACAGTAATCTGTTCCGGAAGAAAGGTCAGAAATATCAGCTCAAATGAGTAGCATTTATGGAAAGACAAGTGTACCAGAAGCAACTTGTGAATACTTTTGTTGTCCAGTATTTCAGCATTCAAAGGAAATCAGCATCACTGGAGGTTTTTGTGGGTGGTGGGTTTTTTGTTTTAAGATATTGACAATACAACCTTCGCTTCTTCATAAATCAATTTCTCTGTATGATAGATGTGATATTTAGAAATTGCATGAACAAGGGCAAAATAGAAAGAAAAGCAGCTCCTGGAAGAAAGTACGCAAATGACGATGAACACCTGTGAGGTAGAGACAATTAACAAGACCAAGTATTTCTAACCCTTTCCAGAAAATTCTAGCAACTTATCAGACCTATTTGACAAGTTTTTCCATCATGCTGACAGAACCGGAAACCTTGTTCACTCCATTTTTATGCCTCTAGAAACCACCAGGCTAAAGACACCCAGTGATCCTTCTAATGCACAGCCCCTCACAATTTGTCCAGAATAATTTCCAAAGCTTGGATATTTCAGGGGCAGCAGCTACCTCTATGGTAGCTGTATGGTACAAGTCACACTGTGCTGTATAGATGTATAAAAAAAGCCACTTCATGGTAACATTGTTTTAGAGCTAAATTCAGCAGTCTTGACTCAACAGTAATTAAATTACTAATTCAATTTTTTATTTCTTAGAACTCTAGAATCACTTCCTTAATTTCCACAATAACTACACATTTGTCTAGAGTATTTTCACCTATTGACAGTGAAAGGTTTAAAGGTTAAAAACAAATTCTTACCCTTGTTTGTAGAGGTGCAGGACTACCCATATACCTTTTCCAGCTTTCGTAACCTCTTGAACGTAATCTTTTCCCGAAATCTCCAAAACTTCCCCAAATTTATTCTTCATTTGAGCTGCTTTCATTTCTGCTAACCTCTGCTGCCTGAACAGCAAGGAATGGGAAAGAGATCTTGAGAAAAGATGCATTTTTGACAAAACAACACTTAACGGAGCTGGTTGAAACCTAAGACTTCAGAGGCACATTACAAACTTCTTCAAACCCCAGAGCAACAAAAGCAAGTTGACACAGTCAATAGATGGTCTTATATTTGCATCACAAGTTCAAACGGCCAACATGCAAGAAGTACAACTATGTTCCATGATTTTTTTTTCCTCATTTCTGTCCTCAGCAGACATTTCTTCTGCAGATACTACACTACCAAACTAAATGGCAAAACCCACGAGAGATGGTAGAGATAAACAGATAATGGAAAACCAACACTGCAATTATGTAAATCTGCAGCACCTTAATCTCATTCATGCAAAAATTGAGAAATCTTGGAGGTGATTTCCAAAGCTCTCAGAATCCCCAGCCATGCACTCAGCAGGTGCACATTATCTCTGCAAAACTAGGTTGTAGATAAAGAACACTGAATTTAAACCCAGTTATCCTATTAAAGACATTTAGAAACTCTACAAGAGACCAGAAACACAACCCACTTTTTCCATCATCAGGCCTAACAATATCCTTCCTTTTTTCAACAATATTAACAGCATATAAAAGAAAAAACCTCCAATTTTCATTAAAGCCAAATTCTGCATGCTGCTCTGACCTGTACATTTCAATAGCTTTCTCATCTTCCTCATTAAATTCATCTTCATTCTCTTCTAGCTCTTCCAGAGTCATGTCCTCATAAGTTTTCACTAGAATGGAAGAAACATCAAATCAGCAAAAAACTAGTTCCAGGATTAACTTATCAGCTTTTATCAGTCCAACAGAATTTATTTACTTTAAGGACAGATTAACTATGGGAAACATGGCTTTTTTGAAGTATTATTGTTACAGGATTTTTAAAAAATATTACGCACTTTAGACATATAGATGGAAAGACAATGATGTAAAGGACCCTGAGCTGAAAGATACCTAGACTAGCACACGAGTACCCGCACTAGCTTTCAAGTTTGGTGGCTGCAACAAAGACATACCTAACACACACAACACAGCAGAGATGCCTGAACAACAGAGGAAGCATACAACAGGTAATGTCATGAGATACTTTTACTTGCACATTCACATGGCAGACTCCCTTCGCACTGTTCTTATTTCAGTTTTCAAACATTTACTTCTACAAAAATACAGAGCTGACATCAAGAACAAAACTTTCCTGTGCTGGAAGAATCCACGTGTTCAGGAATGTATTTGTTTGATACTGTTAACAGATAATCACCCTATACAAGAAACAACTTTGGTATCCCTGACAGGCTAGGAAAAGGACATTTAAGGCATAGAAACATTACTGCCGGCCATTTCTTTGTACAAGCTTCCCCCAGGAGCCATTCCAAGACTTGTCCTGCCACTACTGCCCGAGTTGGCTGGTCACTCACCGAGAGACCTCTGAAGGATGGCAAGCTGCTCCTCTTCCTTTGCGCGCTCCCGTTCCTCCAGGTTTTCCTTTGGAGGAAGGATACCTTTCTTGCGCAGGATGTCATTCCACTCCGTGTCTTTATTTGGGTCCTAGAACAGAGCAAGAAATGGATGATGTGCATTCAAGGTGAACTTTACCACTTCCAGAACTTAACACAGGCAAGTTTTTCGAGAGACACAGCACATTGCTAAACTGGTAAGTGTCTGGACGGCACCAGAAAGTCACAGTGTGCATCCTCCTGATACTGAGGCTTCTTTGCAGCCCCAGACTAGTAACCTGAAGAGTGACTTTACTTTATTCCATCCCACTCACAGCACATACAGGAGGTTTTGGTGGGGTACAAAAGTTTGAAGCATTGTAACCATCATTGCAGCTCTCACAAGGTGAAAGGGGAGGAAATAGCTGGGTGACAGGGAAGCACGCTGGCCACAGCACTCACGTACAGAGCCTCAGCGGAACAACAGGCCACCAAATCATGGCATCGGGAAGCGCTGGTGTAAAGACACATAGACACCAGCCTTGCAGACCTAACTCCGGATGTATGGGAAGTCTCCTTGGTAGATTCAAGTCAGTGTAACTACACAAGTGCTTAGAGAGAAGCAAGCACAGTCTCTGCCAGACAAGCCCATTGCTAGGGAATCAGATCTAAATCTATGCCTCGACTGTTCCTGAAAATTAAGAGGAGACTCTGCTGTGAAATAGCCGCAATAATCCTGCAAAACAAGGCCAACAGGCTTCCATGTATTGTTGAAAAGCTCATTCAGATAGCCATTTTATTTTTTTAAATAGATGAAAATTCAGTGATAAGCACTCACAGGCTGATTTTAGTTCCTTACTGTCTTGACCTAAGTTCACTTTGAAAACTGAATACAACTCCTACGGCTTTGCTCTGGCTTGTATCAATATAGCTTACACTAGGTCTGTTCAAGACCGTATCTCCTCTCTAGACCAAAACACAGTACTTCTGGACTACGGGGGGTATGTGTGTGGGGCGGGGGGAAATAAGGAAAGAAAACAAAGTAGCACAGCAAATAGCACACCAGATTACTTTTTCTTTTTTTTGGTCTCTGACTGTGGTAATTTTTCCCTCGACACCGCATTTCACAGCATCTACTGTCGTTTATCAACATACTGATGAAGTGCCTATACCACCCACCCGCCCATCTGCTTACTACAGTAGCGAAATAAATCCCGTACTTGGAAAAGGAAAAAAAAAAAACAGCAAACCACCACAAAAGCAAGCCACGGAGCTTCATAACAGGGCCGCCACACGACAGACACCTCTGCCCCCAGAAAGGGGGACGAAACCGGGCTCGCCCCCCGCCCCACGGCTGCCCCGGGGCGCTCCGCCGCTGAGGGCGGCCCACGGCTGCCGGCGGGGCCCGAGGCCGCCCGCCCCGCCCCGGCATGGTGCCCGACCCCACCTCTTCGCCCGGGCGGGCTCTCCCCAAAGCACCGGCCGCACGCGGGCCGGGTGCGCAGGGCCCCCCGGCTGCTCACCTGCATCCTGCCGGCGGGGCTGGGGCCCGGTCAGCGGTAGCGGGCCTGGGCAGGGCCGGTCCCGGCGTGCGCGGCGCGGCCGGAGGAGGCGGCGCTCCTCGGCGGGGCGGGCGCAGCTCGGCGGCCTCTTCCCGTACCGCCTAATAAGGCTGGTCCCGGCGGCGCGGCGTGTCTGCGGGAGGTGTGGCGGCGGACCTGCGGGCGGACCCCGGGGAGCCCTGAGGGGGAGCGTCCTGTTTGAAAGCCGCGGGGCCGGGGCGCTCCGGCTGGATGAGTTCCCGGGTTTCAGCTGTTGCTGTGGGGTTTTTTCTTCCCTCCTCTTCTCCGTTACCGTCAGCATTTCCCATAGCTGCCGGTTTTTAAAAGGTTCGGGTCCCCCCCCCGCTGCATCTGCACGGGGTCGGCCTCTGCTCCCAACGGGGATCCCGCTTCATTTCCCGGGCAGGGAGCCCCAGCGTGCACACCGTGAGGAGCAGCGTGACTGAGAAACTCTCCTTCCCCACCTGTCCGGCCTCCCGCTGCCAGCGGCCTCGCTGCTCCCTGGGCCTCTTCGGCAGGCAGAAGCGTGTGGGTGCCTCACGGAGCAGCCCGGGGCTGACGGGCGCCAGTCCCTCCGGCAGCCGCCGTGGGCACCTACTGGTTCCCGGGCCTGCAAGCAGCCGTCCCGGTGCGATACTCCGTGAGTGCTTCCGGAGGGGTTTCGTGCGAAGCCATGAGTCTGCACGACCGCAGCGGGGCTCTGTGTGAGCTGCAGCTCTGCCCAAAGCCCATCTCAGCAGAGCTTTAACCCAAGTACTGTTCATCTGGAGAGATGCCCCTACCCGCTCCTCATACCCCTCAAACTAACGTCAGCTCAGAACCGATGCCGGATGTAAGTCATGGAGGGCAGAGGAACGTCCTGCCCGACTTCCAGGAGGCACAGCCTCGCAGCTGGCACAACCTAAGAAACTTTACCTCATCCCCACGCTATACCCTCACCATCGGAGCTCAGCCAGGTTTGCAGTGTAGCTCTGTTCTTGCCTTACCGTTTTTCATTGTTTCAGCAGCACAGCAAGGGATACAAAATCATGTCCTCTAAAAGTGGCCTGCTAAACGCACCCTGACAAGAGTTTCACAGTGGAGACCAAAACAGGGAATTTGATACCAGATGGAAAAACATGTAACGTATTCTGAAACATGTTTCAGAAGTTAAAAAGAAACAGTGAGCATCTTCCAGCACTCCTTTCTCACCTGTGAAGCAATCAGGCAGGAAGAGAAAGTACGTTTTCTGTGGGTCAGCCCTGCTAAAATGAGTTCACGCACACCCTTGCAGTGTGGCGGCAGAGCTGTGAGCCCATCTCCTCTGCCCAGCCCCGGGTGGCTTGTCCCTGTTGGATGGTGTGGCTCTGTAGGGCACGCAGGGGACGCAGCGTGGCCATGAGATGTGGGATCCCAAACAGGCAGTGTGCTGAGCTGGGCATGGCCTCGGCTCCTCACGCTTGCCAGCCAGCGTCCTGGAGATACCGTAAACCTGCACACACCGTCATAGAAACACCCCAAATAAATTGTCAGCCCTAGGGAGCACTTCCCTGGGAGCATCCAAATACTGTTGGTGAGTTTTGGGCCTCTCCTCTGCCTCAGTTTTTCTCTGTAACTCTTCCCTTTCCACTTCATTGAGCCTCTTTTTATCTATTTCCATTTCATACCCTGCTTTATTTCTCCACTGGCTTCTCTCCTTATTTTTCTTTCCCTGTTCTGTTAAAAAAATAAAATAAAATAAAATAATCAAACCTATACTATCTATTCTTATCAGACATCATTATTAGTACTTCAGATATTGTTAGGATCCAGTCACAGCCAATTAGCATTCCAAGAAATTTGTGTCTAGATAGTTACTTTTTTTTTTTTTTGGAGTCTGTATTAAAGCATCACACAGCAAACACTGAGGAGTGGGTCAAGTGTGGTGACTCCAATCCATTTGGGATCAGCACCCCGCTCCCTAAAAATGGGCATCTCTACCCTCTCAAAGAATTGAGGAGACCTTGTGCTTCCTTCTCAGAAGACATGCAGCAGAGGATAAGGGGAACAGGCCTGCTCCCACCTTCCCCTCCTTTTATGCTTTAGCCCGATGGTCAGCATGCTTGCCCAGAAAGGGGGAGCCCAGCTCTAAGTCCCCAAAAAAACACCCCCACACAACCTACCAGCAGGCCTTAAAAGTGTGTTTATTCTGGGCATGCAGAGAAACGACTGTGTCTCCACCCTGCCAAGGGCCTGAAATGTAAATTCAGAAGCCCTGTTATAACACCATGGACATCCCATTAACACCCATGTATCCTGAAGCGTGCTGGGGCACTTACCCTGTGCTAAGTCTGGTTTAATGAAGGGAAGGCAGAGCCACCTTTTCTGCCTCCAAATTAAAAGAAACGGATAGCTGCGCTTTGAGGGGACATCAGTCTTTATGGTGAGTATTTAGATGCGCAGAGGGTGCCCCATACCCATCTCCCAGGGCCCTGGGGTGGAGGAAGACCCAGCCTCACCCAGCTTGGACTAAATGCTCATCCTTGTGGGAAAAATGACTGTCTGAGTGATAGATGGAGCCACAAATACAGACGATACGAGAACTTTAAATCAGAAAGTAAAGGGCTATGGAGCCTTCCGGTAGGGCAGCACGTAAGCTAAAGTTTTCGGGATCACAATTTTTGAGTCTTCTGCAGGTGCTCCAAAGTCTTTTGGCTCTGGCCCATAGGTAGTACCCTGCATGCAGAACCAAAGGTTTAGCTGTCAGTGCTAGTTTTGCTGTACGAATGTTTTGTCAGAGCCTGAGCTTTCAGGAGGACCTGCTGGTTTATAGTCACTTTCTGTGGCTGAAATACCATTCACACCCATGGCTCTTGCATGTTGCTGGTTGGATCCTATTTTGAACACCAGAAAACAAATACAGAAAGAGCATGATCAGAAAGTGTGCACTCATTTTTTAAAAGGTGCTCAAAAATACTTGTTTGCATCAGGTGAGGCTTTTGCCCAGGTGCACTGAGAGGAACTAGCCAAGGACCCTTGGCACCAGAACTCCTCTGTTCCCACAGTAAACCCCGAGCCCCATCTGGGGCAGAGCATTACCAGAAGAGGGGAGCAGAAGCCCAAATCTTAGGAACAGCCCCTTCACATCACTTGGTGGGGCTCGGAGACAATGCGAACAAAGCATAACTCCCTCTGCCCAGGACACACTTAAAGCAATACACAGTTTCCCCCCTCCCACCCAACTAAAAATACATTGTATTTATAAAGCACATTTCCCCTGTGTACTTTTTTTATCAAACTTCAGCAGGAAAGAGAGGACTGTTTTTACACACAGTGTACAGACAGAAATAGTCCAGCCAGTGTGGGTGAGAGCTGGCAGTGTCACAGTGAAACTGAAATATAGCTGTGGCTCAGCCCTTGGAAGCAGCCTGGCTTCTCCCCACCTGGAGAATTTGCTTCTGAGCATCTATAAAATATTTCTTCCTTTTCCCCAAATCAGGGGTTAGAAGGAAGATGAACCACATGTGAAAATGACTGGTTAATTGTCCAGGTGACCCACTGATGAGGAGGAAAAGTTGCTAATATAAAGGTTCTGCCCCAGAGATAGGGGGACTGATGTTATGTGGCTTATTTGTCTTTGAGTGTGGGCTGTAGCAAAGCACAGACTAGACCAAAATAAGGATTTTTGAAGGTAATGGAATATATTTTTAATAAATAGTGAAAGATTTGGGGTTATTGTGGACTTTATGTTATTTTGTAAGTTAGCTGCATTTGTAGCACAGCATGTCTGTAATGTGAGTCATCAGAATATGAAAATTATTGTCTGATAATAGGGATAAGGAGTTATGGCTTGGTTTGCTTGGATTTTGTTATGGGCTGGGATTTTTTTGTTTCTCTCTCTCAAATCTTATTCTGATTTTTCTTAAATATTTACATTTCTCTATAAAAACTAAACAAAAACCCCACATGTTAATCTAGTGATGGATGTTCCTGTATATTGCAAACAGCTGTGCTGGAAGCTAACTGTCCTATTTACTCATAGATTAGAAATGTTGTTTAAATGAGTATTTTTGCCACTCCAATTGTAAGAGTACTCTAACTGCACTGAATTTCCTTAATCTTGAGTAAATAGACAGTAATTTCTATTCTTCAGTCTGTGTTGTGCTGTCCAAGTCAATTCTTCCTTTTCCTGGTGCAGAACATCTCCAGTACTCTCACAGCAGCCAGAGAATATCCCTTGGGGAAATAATTTAGAACTCTGTATGAAAACCTCTTGGAGTATTTTGGGTATGAGATGCTGTGGGCTGCAGGAATTTTTCAGTTGTTTTAGATTTAAAATGAAAGAAAGATCTAACTTGATAATGGAAGAAGTTAAAATACAGATTTCTCCTGGAAGAAGAGGCAGGCTTGGCCTCAAGTTAGCATTGAGGTAACAGTTACAGTGTTTAAGAAAATCTTACTGAAGAAGACCCACTGTGCCTCAATCTCAAATACATTCCAAGTAGCAGGGAAAAGCCTCTTTTCTTTCGAGCTCTTCATATCTACTTCAGTAAGCCTTTCTTGACAGGTTGTCAGACCACTCTGGTTTCACAACGAGGCCTCTCTCCTAAAAGCTAGGCTGTAAAAGGGTAGTAGTAGTTAAAATCTTAGCTCTGCTATCCATGAACTGTGGTGTGTGGTGCTCTCTTTTCAACAAAAGAACAAGCTTTCTTCTTAATGTGGAAGAGCAGAAAGTGTAACTCACCTTGCTGGCGTCTCCTCTTGCTGTCAGCTAGCTGTAGCCCAAGCACCCAGGTAATTTGAAGATCTCAAACCCTTTGTGTCCCTTCATCCATCAGAATGTCTGGACGTGGAAAGAAACACGCAGTGGCTGGCAAACCTGGAGCTGCACTGAAGAAAACCAAATCAGCCAAGGCTGGTCTGCAGTTCCCTGTGGGTCGTGTCTACAGGCTCCTTAAAAGAGGGAACCACGCTGACAGGATCAGTCCTGGTGCTGCCATCTACCTGACTGCAGTGTTGGAGTACCTGAGTGCAGAGATCCTGGAGCTGGCGGGGAATGCTGCACGGGAAAACAAGAAAGCCAGGATCCTGCCCAGGCACATCCAGCTGGCCGTGAGAAATGATGATGAGCTGAACAAGCTCTTCTTCTGCGTGACCATCGCTCAAGGAGGGGTTATACCAAATATCCTTTCCCAGCTCCTTCCAAAGAAAACTGTCAGAGATGCTGCTCCTTCTCAGGACCAAGGTGGTAGCCATTGAAATGTGCTTTTCCTGGTCTGGTCTGTGCACTTATGGATGATGGGACTTGGTAGCACTATTTTGTATGTGTTTGCTTCTTTGTCAAGTATTTTTCCTGCTAATTTTAATGCATTTTTAAAGCTTGTAATAAAGTTTCTAGAATGCAACGCTGTTCTCCTCCTTTCTTTTCTCAGCTCCCCTTCCAGGGATGGAGGAACACAGAAAATGACCAAAAAAAAAAAGTCTATTTAAATTTTGTTTAAAGATAACTTTTTAAAACATCAAGTACATACTGACTTTTGAAAACATATTACAGGTAACTGTTGTGGAGCTGGCAGAGGAGTCAAGACACACACTGCCATTCATGTTCATGTGAACTTTTCCTCCATCACAGATTCATAGTGCAACTAATTCAGTGCCTCACAGGCTGTTTAACTCTGCTTTAGAAGCTAGTAACCCTGTGTTTTAAAGTCTTATTGCTTGTAAAGCTGTAGCGAGCAACTGCCCCTCTTTCTTTAGACTGCTCCAACATGATGCTAAATCTCTATCCCCTCCATCTTGTTGTAACAACCATAGGTAGTTTATTTAAAACATGGTGCAATATTTGTGCTGTTGGTAGAGGTCACTGTCTTGCTTCTGCCTATCAGTGCAGAAAAAGAAGTCTCCATATCCAAACAAGCCCCCAGGCCTTTGCTGACCAAGCCATTGAAAGTCTTCCCCCAGGAAAGTGCCATGGGTTTCCCTGTTCATAGTGGGTGCTGAGGCTTGCTGTTGAACTGGAAACCAGGATCTGCTGTAGCTGCATTAGGATCAGCCTGCTCCTGAGGCAGTATCTCACAGATTTCATAGCATCTCCCACAGAGAAGATCTGGTTAGGACCAGCTTCCTAAACTGTAGCTGGAGCATGAACTTTTTATTTGAAAAAGATCTGCCTGTCCTGTTGAGTTTGACCTAGCTCCTTTGCCCCCTCAAGGCACGAGAGTGTCAGAGCCTACTGGCCAGGTTTTACGATGCTGACAGATGTCAGAGCTGTATGCAGTTGAGTTAATGACTCACTCCAAGCTGTGCTTACACAGAAATGGGAAAAGAGGATACCTGACGGAGCAGACGCTGTGATTTTAGGGTGGTGGGCAGCTGGAACAGTCATTGTACACTGCCTGGTTTTCAAGAGCAATTTGATGAGATCTTGGCTGGCCTGCAGTTAACCCAGTGAAGTGAGAAAAAGTGGAGGATGCTGTAGTGACGAGAAGTAAAAATGTCTGAGAGTAGATCTTAAGCTTTGTGTGTATAGTAAAGATGTGCTATATATAACTAGCCTTGTGCTGAATGTTTACACTTGTAAATGGGGAAAAAAAAAAAGCTTTAAAGGAGGTACATGAGAAATGAACACATGAAACTCAAATTATTTCCTCCATTTGACAATGATAAGGGAAAGCAAGCTTGGAATGATTATTTCTTTGGACCAGGCAAAAATCTAAAGGTAGTATGCAGTAATGGTAGAAGACTCAAGCAAGGTACTAATTTTGTGCAGTTTTAAGCACGGCGTTTACAGCACCTTTTGCTAATCTGGAGAACTGTGTGTCAGTCATCACGCCTCTCCTGGATGCAAGCTGCTCCTGTGACCCTGCTCCGCACCACACCAAACAGACCCTGCAAGGCATGGCCAGTGCTCAAGTAGTTTCTAGAAATGCCTTCACCTGCCATTTTCTGTATGATAAAAGACGCTGAGTTAGCTGTGGCCCTACCTCTACTTATACCCAAAGATAGAGTTTGTGGTGAAGTACTGGTCCAATTCAAAAGTCCATTTTTTAAGTATTTCTTTGATCAAGAACAATAATCTTTGCTTGCTTCTAGCCAATAGTTCAACCCATTTGTAAACTAACCAGATAGCATAGTGATCTGAAAACTCACTCCTCTGGCTTTACAGTAACAGAGGGTAGATGTCTCCTAACCCAGCTGCTCAGCAAAGTTTCTCTTGGGCCAGGACTCAACTTCCCAGCACTCGCGTATTGAAGAAAAAAAAAATTATTCAGCGGTCACCACACCCTGGACCCTAGAAAGTACATATTATGCCTTGCAACACAGCTATACATGGCTTTGGAAAAAAAATGGACGGTGTGACAGATGGGGACAAGTCCTAGAAGAGAGAGAACCCAATGTCAGAGGTCCTGAGCTTTCCCAGGCTCTGCAGTGTAGCCCCAGAGCAGCTTGGCCACTGCTGGCAGCACAAAGAACAGTGGTACAGGTTGCTAGGTTTAATTCTTGATGGCTACAGCAAGGTGAGGTGTGCCCTTTCCAGCTGTAATAAATTAACTGCCAATCAGAGATACTGCAGTTCTCTGAGGCAGTAAATATTAGGCTCATTTCCAGAGATCAGCTAACAAGGTGCTAAGCAGCTTTACAAGGAGTAGTGAGAAATTCTCGTGCTCTCAGGGATTGTACTGAGTAGCTCTTGTGTTAGGACCTTGATTGTTTTTTATTTTCAGTGTCTGAATCATTGCTCATCCAGGTGGCATAAAATGATGCAGGAGCTGGTAATGATATGGCTACCTCTGTAGTGTTTAAAAGGGAGTGGCTCTTGCCAGAAATTGTGTTTTGGGGGATTTGGGTAGTGGTATTGTTGGAAAAGAGGGTAAGTCAGTAACTTCTTCAGGTGAGAGTTTGTTCTTAAGAAATGACAGCATGCTTTTGTTGTGTTAGGTAAACTTCTGAATGAAATAATGGTTTTGTAAGTTCTGTGTTTGGTATAAGGCTGCTTAAGGCAGCTTTTAATATTTTAAATTTATTTATTTGTGCAGGCTGTTTTTAAAAGCTTGTCTTTCCAAGGCCTACAAAAATCTCCTAAAATAACTTTTATTGTATTTTGATATCTGTAACTGTAATTTTGATATTGTAACTTGATATCTGATTTGGTTCCTCCTCACATCTGGGCAGAGCTTCTCATTACTTAAAAACAGCTAATGATTAAAACTTGAGAACAATTCTATATATGTAAGAGCAGAATTTTCCTGTGTTTGTTTTCCAGTTGCTTTGTGTTATGCATTGAAGAGTAATTGGCACTATTCAGTACCAGAGACTTTATGTCAGTAATAAGTGAAGGGCTTGTTAGAATGGATTCAATACCGTTCAAGAAGATTGTACTTGTGCACTTATAATAGCCTGAAACAGTGTCCTAAGCTGAGCAATTTCAATGTCTGATGTAAAACAAAGCTTCTCTTCTTCCTATAAGTCTTGTTCCTGATTGTGGCCTGTTATCTTGCAGTAATAGGTCCCCTCACCTCTGGAAGACAAGATCCATTGGAAGCGGTTTCCGGTAGGTGAAGTTATTTTCTGTTGTTCTTGCCTCAGACAAAGATCTGAAGCTCTGGCTCCCACAACGTCATCGTTGCAGAAACTGCTTAGGTTCTTACCAGGGGTAAATTTTGATGAAGCTTCCCTGCAGGATTTCTGAACACTTCTAAGTATCTTGAAGCCTAGTTTGCTTAACCTTTCTTCTTAACAGCAGTCCTCCTTTGATACTGAGACAGAAGACCTTGTTCCTGAGTTCTACCTTACTCTCTTGAAAAGTTTTGGAAATCTAGCAGATGGTTGACCTGCTGCTCTGACTGAGCTTGTAGATGCCTCTTGGCTGGAAACTTGTCAGACTCTCCTAGAGCAGCAGCCTGACCCACCTGCTTCTTCAGACAAAACTATGAACAACGAGCAAACTTTCTGAGAGGGGGAAAAGTGACTTGTAAGGGAATTAGAAAGGCAGTGAAATGAGGAGGAAAAAAGTACTTAAATGCTCAGTTTTTGTGTCTCTTTGGTTTTTTAAAATTCTTTCTCTTTTTATACTAGATTGACATTAGAATGTCTGAATGTGGGAAGAAAACCACAAAGCTTCTCCTTGTGCCAAAGAAAACCAAATCAGCCAAGGCTGGTCTGCAGTTCCCTGTGGGTCGTGTCTACAGGCTCCTTAAAAGAGGGAACCACGCTGACAGGATCAGTCCTGGTGCTGCCATCTATCTGACTGCAGTGTTGGAGTACCTGAGTGCAGAGATCCTGGAGCTGGCGGGGAATGCTGCACGGGAAAACAAGAAAGCCAGGATCCTGCCCAGGCACATCCAGCTGGCCGTGAGAAATGATGATGAGCTGAACAAGCTCTTCTTCTGTGTGACCATCGCTCAAGGAGGGGTGTTACCTTACGTTCTTCCCAAATTTCTTCCTAAGAAGACCATCTCACTTAAACTGCCCCACAAATACGTCCGGTCACAGGAGTTCTAGCTGCCACCAGGCTCCTGACCTTGTGGTGTTGTTAACGCTGGCTTTCTCCACAGCTCAGTTTCATGCTGGTTGGCATTTTTTGTCTAAATTTGTGTGTGTGTGTACCTGTGCACGTGTCTGAAAAGCTGCTAAAGATGAGGTTTCTAGTTAGGTTTCCCTAGCTACATCCTTCAAAAGAAAAAAGTCAACAGGCTATTTCTGTGAATAAATAAGCATGCAAAGGACTCATGTCCATCTTATTCCCTTCTAGAAATTATTTGTTGCAACAAACGGATGATTTTCTTTGGCAGTGCAGTTATCTAAGGAAACCTGTTCTATGGTCTTCTAAAGCTTGTGTCTCCATGTGCATGGCTGGAATCTCCTTATTCAGTGTGTGTAGAAGTCTGCCTCATCTGACCACTTCAGACCTTATCATATGCACAGTTAACTAGTCAGGGTAAGTAGATGCACCTGAGAAACTTAAACTGGACTGCCTTATAATGATGGTAAAGCTGATGAATTACCTTCTCTAACATTTAGATACAGAGGTAGGGCTGTGCTGTAACTTTGGAGTGTCACTGCACACACCTTGGTCCAAAGATGGTGTTGGAATTGTCCTCTGAGTTTCTGCATTGATGGAGTGCAATCCAAGGAGTCTTCTATGGACAGTATATAAACCTTGTCAGTGCTTGAGCCTTAAAGATCTTCTAGAAACTCTTCTTAAGAATTAATCCAAATAGAATTTCTACCTCTCTGGTACTGAGAATCTCCTTAGCTGCTTTGAGGCTTGTTCCATTAGGATCCAGATCAAGGAATCCTGTGTGTTAAAAAGCAATCCAGGAAGTGGCCTTTTCCAGGACCTTCTAAAACTTTGTCTTTCACCTGTGCAGCTTGAAAGGCTACCTAAGCACTATAAGATTTGCACTCTGGATGCAATGTTATGGTGGACACAGACTAGTATTAATCTGTTTGCTATGCTGCAGAAGATTTTGTTTAACAGCTTCACCAGCAGGATGCCACTCAAACTTAAAAGCTTTACAAATGCATTATTAGGTGTTTGAATTGTTCTATTTATAACACAGAACAGGAAGGCCCTAGTGTCCACCAGCTTCAGATATATTAATCCAGCCAGATAAAAAGGCTATTTAGACAACTGCCTCGAGACTGACCCTACCAGCCCAAGGTTTGGGAGCCTGTTTCCCATAGATGGGTTACTATGGGGCAGATTATGCTGCTGCTTTCTCTAGTGTAACTCCAATATCTCCCTGGTTTTCTGGTCTTGTGAGAATGGGGACCTTGTGAAGAATGGGCTGCAGAGAATTCACCTCTTTGTACAGGCAGGCCATGGAATTTAAATGAGGGGCAAGAAGCCAGGAATGAGGTATTGTGGGACTGCAGCCAGAGGACTTTCTGTATGTGAAAGTTCTAGCACGTGTGTAAGCTGCAAACACCTAGAGGCCATGCTATGAGAAAACAGAGAGAGGAGAGTGTTGGTATCTGGTCAATCCCACTGCAACTGGCTGCTATGGGCACTGGAGATAAGTGATTTATAGTGTTGATAGTAGACAAATGTTGTTGTGAGGGCAGCCATAAGATCAGCCACTGCTATCTGTGTAAGCATGGTGACTTCTGGCTAGAGATTTAGATGGTGAAATGGTGCTGAATTGCTGACCTGCACCATAAACCAAACCCTCCAAGCTGCTGTCTTGGAAAGCAAGAGCAGCTCCTTAGGGGGCTGCTGTGTCTTTTCTCCACAGCAGTTTCAATCACACTGACCGTATGAGTTGCGTTTGAAGAAAAACAGTCCTCAGTTTCACTGTCAGGCTGACTGTTGTGTTTCATGCTGTGTTGGCTCAGAGGCTTGCTCCTGGGCTGTCCGAGCCAGCTGCCCACAGCATGGGTGCCCTGCAGCAGCATGTGCTTGTGCAGCTCCTGCCACGCTGCACTGTTCCCTCTGCTGTGCCAACACAGCTGCTTATGGCACCTGCTGCGAACCAGGCTGCTGCTGGGCTCATCTGTTAAACCTCTTTTCTTCTTTTTAAAAAGCAAAACTCACATCAAACTACCTGTGTGTACCTTTCACAGTGATGCTGGCGCAACTCAAGGCTTTGCATGGGGGCAGGAAGAAGAGACCGAGGGAGGGATGATGGCTGGAGTTGCTGAGGCAGAGATTGCCTCCATGGTGTGGGCTGTGACTGTGAAGCCCCATGGGAATTTCGGAGGTCTCTGCCTGGTGTGAAGCTGTATCCAGGTACATGAGTTGAGATGACCCACGGAACAGGAGGTTTCAGCAAACCCCTATGCCTATAGAAAAAATTACCAAAAAAGGGAAAATTAATGGAGACCTCTCCCCAAGTCTCAGCTCTTCTGTAGAGGAAGCAAAGCTTGACCCTGGCTTGTGTAAGGGATTGCCCCTTGTCTCGAGGAGCTGTATGGCCTGTGCTGGGACAAGCTGACCAAGAGGTGCTGCTGCTGCCCAGGGTACAGGACTCGGCCTGAGACCCAGTCAGAGGGAGAGTAGCCGTCAAGGATGGTACTGGTTGGTCTCTCTGTTGCCAAATAACTGATTTAATACATCTTATATTAAACTTATATAAGCTTTCTGGTAAAGCTAGATAGGTTTAAGCATGACTGCGGGGTGGCTGGCAAGCTCAAGGCATCCTGTTGCTCCAGAGCATCAAGCTTGGGAAGATGTGGTCTGTCACGGATGAGCGCCCAACAGGTACTTTGGGGTCTGCAGCTCATTTCTGCTAAACTGCAAGGAGGGGAGAGGCATCACCTTTGGCAGTGGCTCAGCCTCACTTTCTTGGCAAAACTCAACAGATGAGAACAAACTGGAGGAATACTGGAATGGGGAGGGGGCACTGACAGGTCCAGGGAGAGCCACAGGGAAAGAGCATCCCTGGAGTACACAGGAGTCCTAGCAGCTAGCATACAGCACTGCTCTGTCTTTAGTAATTAGAGCTGACCTAAAGACATACTCGTTCCTGAAATATGTCTTGCTGTGACTCTCCTGGTCTCTGTGCTCACTACTACAGCTTTTCTGTTGTACTTCTAAATGTAGAACCACCCGTGCATTCATTCCTGTTTTTTTGTGAAGTCTCAAGACAATTGAAAAGATAATGCCTGATGTTAAGATATTAATTTTGGGGAACTCATTAATTCTCCCAATTCTGTTTCTCTCCTGCAGCTATGAAGCCTATTTTGCCTTTCTTTTGAAGATACATAGGCTTACAACATTATGCCTGCTTCAGTGGGGTACTTTTAATCTTTAATTTAAAAAAATCCAGTCTTAGTTTAAATACAGAATAAAAGAAACATTCGGTTTTCTACCGTATCTTCAGCCCAGTTCACTATCAGGTTATGCACTACTTTACTTTGCCCCAAATTAATACCTTGATAATATGTGAAGTGTATGGTTTGTGAAGGCTATCCTAGCAACTGGATCAGACTCCACTCCTGTTTCACCACTGCTGCCAGCTTCACTTCTTTCTCAGTCTCTATTGCTCAGCTCTCTTTGGTGTCACAACTTACAGAATCACTAAGGTTGGAAAAGACCTGTACGATCATCAAGTCCAACCATCAACCAACACCACCATTCCCATTAAACCATGTCCTGCAATGCCACGTCCACACGTTCCTTGAACACCTCCAGTGATGGTGACTCCACCACCTCCCTGGGCAGCCTGGTCCAGTGTTTCACCACTCTCTCAGTGAAGAAATTTTTCCTACTATCCAGCCTGAACCTCCCCTGGCATACTTCCTTGACTTCAGGGGGCAAATTGCTTATTAACTAGCTAATGTTCATTGACTATTTTGAGGCTGTTGAGTGTTAGAACTACTGGAAATTACTGTTTTGTTTATACAAGCAGCTTGTTAGGCTCCCAAACAAGGGCTTATATGAAGAGAGTGCGTGGGAGAGAATGACACAACCATTTCCAGTATTGTGATGAAAAGTGTATTCTTTCCAGCTTGCTCCAACTATCTGTGCAGCTTTGTTTGCAGTGCTGCGTGTAGCATCTGTGAGAGTATTTTTGCTAGCAGTATTGTGGTAGGGTTTCTTCATCATTCTACCCAAAAAAAGACAAGTTCACTTAAACTCAGTAACCATTTTAACATTTATTATGCCTGCAACATCTTGGCAGCTGGGGAGAGGAGTCAGTCATACTTTTAGAAATGTGTAACCAATGAACCAGAAAAATGTGCAAGCTGACCCTGCGTTATTTCTGTGCTCTGATCTCCCTTGAAAGTTGGGAATGAGCAGTGTGGTCACTAGGCAGAGTTAGATTTTTAAATGCATTTGTCAAAGTGGCGGACCCAGAAAAAACATTCACTGCATCAACTTGCTAGCTGCATCCTTTGTCAGAGTGCAAGCTCTCTACCTGCCAAGGAAGGTGCACACATGTTCTCAGGTGTCGCCTGGTCTGGGCGTACCTTTCTTCTTCCTAAGGACCAGAATTTAGGCATCCTTTTACGAAGGCCCCTGCTCCAGGAGATTTTCATGAAGCTGCCGAAGGCTTGATTTGGCTGCTATACTTTCTTTTGGACTTGCTGCTGTCAGCCCAAGGCGTTAGCAAGCTGTTGCTAACAGCCTGCCCCGGGGCTGTGTTATCCCATCACCTTGCTTTGCACCACATGTTGAAACTAGAGCGCTGAACTGCCGCCAAGGACTCATGGTAAGTGAAGATAGCGCACAGAGCCAGTACAGCAACAGAAAGAGGGAGCCTGGCTTTGTTACTCAGTGGTCAGGTAAATCAACAGGGACACTGACATTTCTTTTTTCCTTTTTTTTCTTTTTCAGTGTCTAGTCCAGATGTGATCTCAGCCCATCAGTGCACTTCTAGGTGTCATGCCACATAACGATAAAAGGCAGAGTCAACAGGCCTACCTTGCATCATGCAAAACACAAGAGAAGTGCAAGTTAGTAACCTGAAAATAGCTGTTCGTCATCTAGGTCAGAGGAGAAACTTGGCTGTTTCTCCTTGTAGTACGCACTGAATCCAGGGCACTGGTTAAGCTGGAATTAATGACACAAAGGAGCAGTGAGGGTCTGTGTCAAGCTGTCACAGCACTTGGCTGACTTTTTTTGAATCTCAGATAGTGTTGAGTCTCAGATATGCCCAGAAGACAGTGAAGATTGCTGCTTGAAACAGATTTTTTTATGAGCTTCTCTATTCATTCAAACATCATGCAGTTGCTTGATGAGGCTTAAATCATATTTTGCTAGCTGAATTCACCAAGGTAGGTGCTCGCTGCTGTAAGGGAACTCAAACATAGCCCATGCATCTGTTAGAGAAACATTAAGCATCTGTCACACATCCCAGTCCCTCTCCCTTCCCAGGTTTTCACATCGCTTTTCATTTCAGATTTACTTTTCCCTTTTCGATTTCTCCCATCAGGGTCATTGTAACATGTCAGATAACGTTCCTGGGACATAACTTGTCTCAGGTAAGATGTATGTGTACCCTGCTCACTGGGACACCATTCAGTAGCAGACCTGGGAAGCTTGCCTCAGTGTGCCTCCTAGTTACCAGTGTGGCAGCTTCTTTCTACATATTATGGCACAGCCCAGTTCTCACAACTTAGGTGTAAATCTGTTTGGATTGATGGAGATATGCTGGTGTGAAACCATCGTGAGATGTGGATCATGGCCTACCTCTGGATGAGCACTTCCCTTGTGCCCTCCTGATGGGCGTAAGGCTCTGCCTTCCACGACAAGACGCTGGCAGCAATAATAAATCCCGGTAAAAGAACATCCTGGTAAACACCTGAGTGCTTCACTATCACTCAATACTGCCGCTTGAAGCATTCTTATGAGAAATTCAAAGATGCACATGTTGGGACTGTTCATGTCTTTAAGCTGTTTCTCTAGGAAAAGTAGTCTCTCTTCAGAAAGACCTAGTCTTCCTTCCACTGAAATCATGGCAAAAGATCCAGAAACTGGTGAAGCCATGTCTTCTCTTTTAACACAGATTACAAATTCAGTATTGGTCCATGGTAGAAATTAGTTTGCAAGTTATTAAGA
Organism: Gavia stellata; assembly: GCF_030936135.1. NCBI lineage: Eukaryota > Metazoa > Chordata > Aves > Gaviiformes > Gaviidae > Gavia > Gavia stellata. Next base: position 71,661,110 of record NC_082594.1, read on the forward strand.
ACTTGAGAAGAGGTCTCTATACTCCCCCTACTACCCCTGTAATCCACTTCTTTTCCTCCATGGATCCATTTTTTTAGTTGTAATTTTTGTAATTTCAAAAAAGTAAAATGACTCTTCCACATCCAGGGGGTTTTAACTTACTTTCACTACATTAACAATCTACAGTTCCTCTCAAAGAAAACTTGCTCTGGTACCTGCTTCACAGCGTGTTCCTCCTCAGAGCATACCCATTGCCTCCTTCGTCGGTACCGGGACACCCTGTGCCAGGGTAACTGGAGGTGGAAGGGCTAAAGTAAAATTGTTGTTGGGAGAAATGGTGTTGAAGTGGTGAGAAACTACGAAATGGGAAAACGGACATGAAAATGCTGTAAAAATAGAAAGAGAGATGTAGACAGTGAAGAAAAGAGCAGCATAACTATCAGCAGGAAGTGAATGTAAAATTTACTGTGTGAAGTAGCATTTCATGATAGAGCAAAGCAAAACAAAGAATAACTCCCTTCATGGCAGGAATTACTGGGTGATGTTCTTTGGTTTATGCTATAAAGGTTTTCAAGCCAGATGAATGTCAGGGTACTTTCTGGCCGTTCTGGCTGTGCATTTATACCTGCTATCCTATTACCTACTCAACAGGACCACTGACATTTTCCAGACATATTCTTCCTTCCACAGCACTTGTGAATGCAGCTCATTAAGCTTCGTACCAGCCCTGGCAGGGGCCACAACAGATCAAACGTCTGCTGCTGAGGAGGAAACAAACACAGTTATGACACTTTACTGCTGCCTTACAACACATCAGCAGAGAAATGACAGATACTCAGAAACCTCGGGACAGAACAACAAGAAAAGTTTTTTACATTAGAGGTGTTACCAGTCTGAAAAAGACGAATGCGGAACTGGGTTTTGGCACCTGGTTTTGCAAAATGTACATTGAGGACTACTTAAACATTTACTGGAGTAAGGCTAATTACACTGATAAATAATGATGCATTAAGGTAATAAGATAACAGCATTTATTTCAGGATAAATTTAAATGTAAGGATAAATTTTCTCATTTGATTATAAGGTAAGCTCTGTGAACAAATATTACTAGTCTATTATAGTAATTAATGTCATTATTTAGTCTAGACATAGGGACTGGGAACAAATTCAGACAAATATCCAGATCATCAACATTTGGCTTCCTTGGAAGGTTGGGGTTTTATCCAGGTTGATTAATAGACACTCTTGAGGATTTTGAAGCTATTTCTGAACAGAAGTGAACTGGGTATCATAGCAAAACTTTGAGGCTAAGTAACCATACCCTTGTTTCACTAAGGGGGAAGCTGAGTCAGGTGGAAGGGTGCCATCTTGGTAGTGTACACGCTTAAATTCATACCCACAGGTAAGCCTTTGTAAGTATGGAAATCATGCCCTTAGGTGGTTCACTGAAATGTAGGGTTACCATTATATATCAAGAGAGCCAGAACTAGAGCTCAGACATCCAATTTTCCATTTTATGCACTCCGTACTCAGCTGCCTTACTCCCTTTGGTTTTGGGCTTCCTCCTAAGAAAACAACATTTATGACAGCACACCATTTGCTTGCTAATCCATCTGTCCCCATGATTAACTTCTGAATCTGCTGAGAAGTTCTCGGCAAATATGATGGAGACCTGAAACCACAAGCTGATTCCTACCAGTTACATGGAAATGGGTAGCTCTGTAAAAGAAAGAGCTCCAATGTATGCCCTGACAGAAATAAGGGCCACAACATGAAATGATAATGATGAAATGGTAATAAAAACTATCTTTCATTAAATACAATATAGGAGATCCTCCTCGAAGTACAAATCTGATAGAAATAACTTTGCTGGTTCTGTTGATCACAGAAGTGCTCCTTTACTTTGGTAAAACAAGTCATTAATTGCATGGTAGTTTTGCACATGACTAGTTCTCTCATATCCCATGCTACAGATTTCAGCTTAGGTCTAGTCACCTGTAGCCGAGGCTGGTACGTGACTTAGTTGTAAAGCAAAGCAATGAAAAATTTCAAAACACAGCTCCTCTGGCACCTCTGTTGTTACCAGTGCTGCAAAACACGTTTATCTTGATGTAATGTTACTTTTCTAACTCAATTGTGGTATGGTGCAACTGTCTGTCGAGGAAGATGGATGTTTTCAATAACACGCATTAGAAAATGTGTGTACATGGTACTCCACAATTCAATGAAGCTGTGGGCAGATGGAAGCATGGAGATGAAATGACGCCTGGAAAAGCTCTTCTTCTTTTACCTGCCTAGAGGACTGATGTTGTTGATGGATGTCTCAGTCGTGCAGTGCCTGCAGTTCGCTCTGCGCTGAGATTTGTGTGTTTATAAGCTTGTAAGCTTCTGTCAGCCTCGCTTTCTTTGTAAGGAGAGGAAACATCCCAAGTTATGGCCTCAGAGAGCTTTGTCAGGGTGAGTGCAAGGGCTGCATAAAGTCCAAACTCATTCGTTATCCCCGTCCGGAGCGGATCGAGCACAGCGCACCGGAGGCCGCTGCTCAGCAGAGCGGGGTAGGGCCCGGCGTGCCTCTGCTTTGAGCATCACAAATTTGATATTGGCGTTGCCCTCTGCTGACCGGTCCCAATATTGCAATGCTAAATACCCTTGTCCTCTTGGAAGTCAAGTGCGTGCTCTATTGCAAGTCACAAAATACTGACTTTGGGTTATCTTAGATTATACGTAGCCTGGGGAACTATACAGACTATACACAGCTGTGGAAATGAAGGAAAAGATGTGGTATAAGACTCCCAAGTTATAATCAAAGGCTATTTTTGGTGTTTATTTACGTAGCAGAGACTCTGGTTTAGTCCCCAGAGAGGCCACGCTGCCCGGCAGGGCGGGTGGCTGTGGCATGTCCTTTCACTCTGGAGTCATGAGAGGAAACGTGAGCTTGGTCCTGCGCTGAATGAGGCTCCTGGATTTGTTACTTTTCTGATGGGTCACACATGGTTGCCAGTCCTTTGTGCTCTGAGGTCGGTTCATGCGTGTTCTGCATTTTTGCCTTTTCTGTTGGAAGTTCTAGTCCATATTTAGGTCTTTTGCTGGTTTATGTTTAGATAGCTATATTCCAGAAGCATGTATTTATGTGCACGCATCCCCCCGTGCAGTGATTCAGCAGGCATTACCTGGACTGTTGTATAGAAGCCTCTGAGTGCAGAGGCTTTGTGGTAAAGATATTCAAAACTTTTTTCTTTCAAGTTTGCCGTATGTTCTCCTTCAGACTTTCTCTATTGATCTTTCAGCAGGTTTAAGGCTAATAGATAGACGATACTTGGTATATGATGTTCTTTGCCCTAGAGAAATGTCAAAATTTTAGATGGTGAATCATAACCAGCTATGAGATCAGTCACATTTTTATTTCTGCACTGTGGAAAAAGCAGATCCAGAAATGACTGGAGAAGGAGACTTGGCAGCTACTTCTAGTTGTTCAGTGCAGAAATCTATCAGGGTGATAGATGTTTAGATTAAGACAGTTTATGCAGTCCAGCCCTGCCAAACATATGCTTTTACCCTGTTTAATAAGGTAGAAGGGTGGCAGTTGCAATGTGTGAGTTGTCTGGAACAGATAAGTAAAGCAAGTCTTCAGAGCGATCTCCACATAAGCATCCGTCTCGGCTGCCAGCAGAGATCCTGCAGTCACTGCTCGACTCTAATATCCCAGCAAAGAAATAAACAGTTTGTTGCTGTGTTTAGAATAATAAGCATAACCATCTTGTAGCTGGAGTTCATTCGACATCCTCATGTGCACTAGGAAAGCTGGAACAGGATGCTGGCAGCTTTTGGCCACCCTGTCAGGCAGCTGCCTGCGTTCTGCCAAACTATGTTAAGCAAATGGTTTTAAATCTCCAGCAGGTAAGTCTGCAATTTCTGCAGCTACTTCTGTCTCATTACCTGCTGTAACTTGAAGATGAGACAAGCAGTCAGCTGATGTGGTTTTAGTTCCTAGACGGTATTTCATGTCACGCGTACATGGCGTTATCTCACTGGGCGTTGTCAGTCCTCATCATTGCCATTCATCTGAATCCTCTCTGCATTTTCAAAGGACTCCAGTTAGTGTGCAGTCTGAGTTCACAGGTCACAAATAGGCTTTTCCATTTTTTCTGTAATCCATATGCTTCCTTCTCCAGGCCAAGACGTTTTCTCCCATTTTACACAAGCGTTCAAGAAGCAAAGACAATGTCCTTCCCTGCAGCTGCCCTGCAGCTCCGGGTACATACAGCTCTGGGCATCAGGTGCCACTTCTCACAGACGTTAGTAACATGAGGTAAAAGTATGTAAAGTGCTGGGCTCTCTGAGATTGAATCTCCCACTGCTCCAAAAGCAGCCAGAGCAACTTCTATCTGAAGTATGCTAGATAGATAGTCAACAAAACAATGGTACTAATCTTTCATTAAATGAAATGTAATTAGGAATAAACATTGCACCATGATGTAACACTGAAGAGAGAAAATGCTGCTTGCAGTTATTTCAGAGCTGGGACTTTTGTAACTTAGAGTCCAAGTGAGGTGTCAGTCCCCCTGGAGAATTTTTATGACCAAGAAAAGGTAACTCTGCCTATCAGTCGGTGCTTCATTCTCCTGATTGTCCGATTTAACGTGAATCTTTCTTCATTTTAAGCTTACCTCTCCCGGCACTATCCATCTATGGGCATGGTGGATACTGCTGGGAGTGGTAAGCTTAAAATGAAGCATTTTATCATTCCCCTCTTCAAACTTTCCTTCTTGCAAACCAACCCCACTTCATTCAGGGTACCAACTTCCCTTAACCTCTGCTTTTCCTCTCTGCTGGGCTCTCTCCCGTTGGTCCCCCTCTTTCTTCTCCAGTGCTACTCTGTACATGAAGTCTTCCCTACAATCAGTAGTGCGACACCTCCCATGTCAGAGTCTCTACAGCTTCTTATACATTCCATGTCGTATTTTTTGTGTTCTCCCCAACACTGTGATATTTGACTGTCTACGGTTACTACCCATCCCCTTTGCTGCAAAGCTGCAACTGATTATTCTTCAGTACGTGTAATACCTTCCTTTCATCCTCAGCGAGCCCTGCACATTTTTTCCAGATGTATCTTTGCCAAGACCATTCTGAATGCTGACTCTCTCCTCCAGCGCTTGCCGTCCCTCCCAGCTTGCCATCGCCTGGAGATTTAGTAAGTGTGCTCTTCCCTGTGGGAGCCAAGAAGGGAGTGAGGCTGTCTGAGGCACCAGAGCACGAAGGAACCGCCGAAAGTGAAGTAAAGCACCAAGAGAGTTTTCCACTCGTGCTTCGTGCTCTGGCTCTTTGGTGAGCGGCGTGTCGCGAGGCCAGGCAGCACTCGCTCCCCCACTGGCGAGCGCATTTCCAGGTCCCTCGCTGTGCACTCTGCGGAACGCCCGGCTGAGCCCAGCTCGAGCAGCCCAGCCTTTTAATGCAGGAGGTCCTGGGCCAGTCCGAAGTGATTTTCAAGGCACGTTAGGCGGCACAAAGGTGTGTGCTCCTGAACGTGGCTGCCTTCCCAAGAGCCGGCAGAGAGCTGTCTCTAACCACACACTCTAAGCTGTGGCAACTGGCTTCAGGAGTTGATTAAGTGTTAGAAAAACAATTCCCCTTTGCAGCTTAAATGCATTGCTTTTCAGTGTAATTGAGTCTCCCTCCTTGCTTTTTGTTACAAGAGGATGGATAAGCATTGGATTTACTCTTCTAAACACACTCATTACTTTGTATACCTTGTCATCTCAGTCTTTATTTGTCTCTTCTCTTGCTGACAATGGGAACTGAGCTTTCACTTCTTTTTCTTGCAGAAATTGTTCCGTGCTTCTGATTGTTTTTGTCACCTGTGTCTGTGCTCCTCAATTTCTGCTGTGGGCTTTGCAGTGGGATGTTCAGGAAGAGTTTCAGGCCAGGGAAACATACCTATTCCACAGGTGACATTTAGATTGCTCCAGGGAGCAAAGGTTTCCACTGAGCAGTGAACAAGAGCTCTCCTGTGCATTTTACAGAGGAGCCACAGTCACTATAGAAATATGGCTGAGGAACCGAAGCTGGTTCCTCACCTGCAAATTACCACCTATTTATCAGTCTTATTTAACCACTTTCAAGGTCCAAATAGATGTTATTCTTGAAACCTGTTCTGGGTGGAGGAAGCCACCGCTGATAGTGAGAGCCTAGCGTGAGTTGCCTACGGTACAGTATTGCTGTGGGTCAACTCTGGTAGGCAGCTCTGCCCCACACAGCCTCTTGCTTACTCTCCCCAGCAGGATGGGGGAGAGACTTGGAAGGCTAAAAGTGAGAAAACTCATGGATTGACATAAAGACAGGTTAATAGGTAAAGCAAAACATAACAAGGAATTCATTCGCTGCTTCCCATCGGCAGGCAGGTGTTCAGCCATCTCTGGGAAAGCAGGGCTCCATCACGCTTAACAGTGACTTGAGAAAACAAATATCATCACTCCAAAAATCCCCCCTTCCTCCTCCTTCCCACAGCTTTTATTGCTGAGCACGACATCGTATGGTGTGGGATATCCCTTTGGTCAGTTGGGGTCAGCTGTCCCGGCTGTGTCCCCTTCCAGCTTCTTGTGCACCCCCAGCCTGCTCACTGGCTGGGCAGGGTGGGAAACAGAAAAGGCCTTGATGCTGTGCAAGTACTGCTCAGCAATAACTAAAACATCCCTGTGTTATCAACACTGTTGTGGTCACAGCACCATACAAGCTGCTATGAAGAAAATTATCTCTACCCCAGCCAAACCCAATACAAATATTTATGCAGAACTGAGCAAGACTTGATATTCAGCTTTGGCCTCCGAGATGAAAGAGGCCAGAAGTGCCATTGTTGTGCTTTTGTATCATTAGCTTGTATTTATTTGCATTACTATGGTGCATCCCCACCACTTGCATTTGGCTTAGCTGTTTCTTCCAGAGGGGCACCCCAGCTGGCTCCAAATATTTGAGGAGCTGGCGGAGCCAGCATCCCTTTGGTAGTCTTTCCACGAGCTAATCATTTCCAACAGGATTTGACAACACAGTGAACAGCAACAGCATGCTGTGAGGGCACAAATAGGCCTTAATTGCCCTGAGCAGCCTCCCTGGGGACCCCCCACCCCACCAGCACTCTCTGCTCAGGTGGCGACACAGGAGCTACAATTCAGCTAGAGCTTGACCCTGTTAGAGGCTGAAATACATAGCATGAAATTGTACTCATGACACGATAACAGAGGCTGTCAGGGACCTCAGGAGGTCTCTAGTCTGATCCCAAGCAGGAATTCAGACCAGGTTTTGTCTACTCTGGTCTTGAAAACCTCCAAGGACTGGATAGCACAACCTCTCTGGACAACCTGCCTGGATGTCTCAACCTCTCTTGCTTTAACTCATGCCTGTTGCTACTCGTCCTCCCACCCCACACTGTGAGAAGCCTGTCTCCTTGATGACCCCTTGTAGGCACTGGGGGGCTGTTAGGTGCCCCTGAAGGCATCCCTCCCCCAGGCTGAACCAGCCCAGTTGCCCCTGCATCTCCTCACTGGGCAAGTGCTCCAGTCCCCACCACACTGGAGGCCCTCCATGAGCTCCCTCCAGTTTGTCCATGCCCCTCCTGTATTGTGGGCCCCAAAACTGGACACTCCAGCCTACACATGGTCTAACAACTGCCAAATAACTTATCACTTCCCTCTATCTACTAGCCAAACTTTTGTTAATACAGCCCAAATCAGGAACTTCTCCAGTCAAAAACCCCTAAAAAATCTCCCACAAGTTTCTCAGGTTTTGTTTTTAAAGATAGAGGAGTTCCCAAACCCAGTTCACATATGGCTGTACCAGCGTAACTGAGATGGTACCATGCCACAGTACTAGGATGGAGTAGCCAAGGAGGGGAATTGGGGGGATACATGAAGGGCTTGAGGAAGCCAATGCTGTGGGACACTGTGTTGAGGAATCCCAACCTGGTGTGTATCCCCAGACCCTGGCTTTTACTATGCTCTTTTCTTCCTAAGAAAGTAACTGCTTAGTACTTTAAGTTTTCTGCCCATAAATGTCTCCACCTACCAAAACACATCACCCCACTCCATACAGTGCAAGCACTATTGGCTGCACCACAGGTTTAAATGCACAATTTCAGCAAAAAAGGGCAGATACTCAGAATATCTCTCGCAAGCGATTCATTTGTGCTTTACAATAGCCAGTAGGGCAAGGCTGGAAAAAAAAAATACATCATCTGATCAAATAGTGCCTGTGTGTAACCACAGTACTTGTTCCACTTCCTTCAAAGTACTTTGATTCATCAATTATCATACTCCACGCCTTAGTTATTCAAAATAAGAATTAAATTATTAAAATGTCTGTGATGATTTTAACATCTTATCATGCTGTTTGGGATGCATATTCTGAAATGCTGGGAAAATATAGTATCTAGTCAAAAGGGCAAGCCTATCATTCATAACCCTGTTAAAGAAATTGTTATAAACATAAAATGCACTGTTTGGTTTGAAAATTGTAGATATTCAAATGGTTGATTTCCTTTGAAAACAGTTGGAACCAGGCAATGCTACACTACAACCCAATTAAATCTAGTACCTGCTTCAATAAAAAAAAGGACAAGAAGAATTAATGATTGCAAGTTTATTACATGGAACAGCAAATTCCAGACAACTGAGTCACATAATAGACAACCAGTGCAACATGAAGTCTCTCTTCTTTGTAAAAACCAAGTCATCAAGCTGGTAAATTGACCTATGAACTTCATATTCCAGGGTACTCTGAAACAAATTAACACAATATCATATTTTATGTTGAGATGTTGATCTGAATATGACTTCATATTCAGTTATGTATGTCTGGTCCTTCCCAAAGTTAGAAATGAAATAGCTTCAAATTCCAGCACCAGAAGATCAAGATAGATGAGAGTTTGGAAGTTTGGATAAGTGCCCAGTTCTGTTATTTGTACTCAAACATGAACCTCACACAGTTGTTCTTCCACTGTGTCCTAACTCCACTGCCCTTCTTTTAGGGTATGGAGGCATGGTGTGCATCATGCAGCTGGGTTGGCTGTGGATAAACTCTACTGCTATGTATAAGGAGAGGGCATCATTATAGAGTAGTGGCTTCTACACTAGCCATTTAAGGAGATCTGTTTGATAGTATAGCAATTCTACTAACACCAGAGTACTTCAGAGTACTGTGAAGAAAGTTTACTCTGTTTTTGAAGTGTTTTGCTCAAAAGCTACAGGCACTCTCTCTCTGTTTGGCTTATCTTAGTGTTTGTCAGCTCATGCTTCCAGTTTTTCTAAACAGATCTGGGCAGCACTACCTGTCCCTACAGGTTTCATAGCTATGAAACATTTCCTGCACACATACGTAACTAACAGCACAAGAACAGCTGCACTGGCTCAAACCAGAGATCCATCTAGCTCCTTATCTTTCTGTAATCCGTGAGAAGCAATGGACACCCAGGGCAGTGCCTAAGACAAGAGCAAGGAAGTAACAATGCTGCTCTACAACACTCTCCCAAGTCTTTAGTTCCTTTCTTTCTGAAATGGTTTAATCCTGAATATACAGCAAAGGTATTCTTTGCAGTTTTTCTTTTCCTGCCTAGACACCTCCTAGTAACCAGGTGAAGCATCCACATGGGTATCTAGGTTTGTAGTAGGTTTGTAATACTTCTCAGTAACTCTTTCTGTCATGAGGATCATCATTATTGATAAAAACAGAACAAATTCTTATCCCTTTTGGATGCCTACTTACCACTGCCTTCAATAGTTCTTCCATTTCGAGGCTGAAAAATATAATAATTAGGTGGTTGTGCAGAAGTATTAGATGCCAGATTTATAAGCACACCAAAATACATCTCCCATCATGCAGACAGAGTACATAAGAAGGCTGCAATAAGATTTCCTTTAAAGCGACAACTTGTCAAATACCAGGGGATCCATGCAGGGTGGCTTTTGCCTTTGAATCTGAGAAATATTCATTCAGCCTCTGTCTAAACAGCTAAACAGTCTGGCTTTAGTGATTCTCATTAAGGGTCTTGGTCCCCATTCATTGGGGTACTATGTAGGTGCCTAAGAAAGAGCATATAAATACCAGCACTGAAAGTACCTGGCTGGAGACTCTTGAAGCGAGCTAAAATTGAAGCGAGCTAAAATGTAAGTGACAGCTGAATTGGGACTCTGGTTACCTGCTACAACCTATTTTATAACTTTTTTAAATGCATTGATGATATTCCTAAAAACTAGTTTGTTGTTAATCAGAGTGTGGCTAAACCAGCATATTCTGCATTAGACCATGCTACAGTTCAGCAAGCCAATGGGGGAAAAACATCAGAGAAATGATGATGTCCGTAATTTTGCTTCAGCTTTTCACCCTGTTATGCAGTGTGCCATCACTTACTGGCCAGCCCTTTCAGACTAAGTGGACATTTAGCTCATGCACATGTTTTATCTGGTAAATTTAGTACCAATGTGCCTTGGCAGTCTCAGACATACAAGCTACATACTACTTCTGTCTGTAGATGATTTGGCTCAAGACAAACATTTGCAGAGTCACCTCTTAAAATAAAAGTGTTTAATCCATTACTACCCCAGATCTCATTATCTTATTGTCTTTTAGTTGAACCAGAGCTTTTTAAGCAAATGGCTCCCTAAGCTTTCAAGCAAGGGATATTTGGCCTCTACTCAAAACAAGTGCAGCAAGAATTTGTGAAGAGCAATAGATGCTTGTCTATGGATATAACATTGTCTGTGATTCAGAGTCTTTAAAAAGTAAGAGATTCAGATACCCTGAAAAGGAAAAAAGGCCGTCCCAGAGTCCCATGACTATCCTGTAAAATAAAACACAAACAATAACAAAATACTTTAAACCCAGTTCCATAGATCTGTTGACAAGTTTTGGTGTCATTCCATCAGAATATCAATAATTCAGGGCCTTTACCAGCAGCATGCAAACAACAAGATGTTGATAGTCCCCAATGCCCATTCATCTGGAATGCTGATTAAAAATTAATACCTAAGGGGCATTGTCAAGAACTATCAATTCTGTCTAATGTAAATATACTAAATTACCATAATTAAAGATTCACGAGCTTTAGAAAATGTATAAAAGCTTTACACATGGTGGATTGCTTTGCAGAACCAGGGTCACACAGGTCACTTCCCAACTACTAAAAAAACAAGCTGACTTTATAAAAAGCAGCAAAAGAAACAGGGAAAGGGCTGTACTTCCCTGTTCATTGCTACTCACTTGTCTTCACATTTACATACCTTCTTTGTAAACTTTGCAGCAGCGATCTGTGATTCCTGCAAGTGGACAGTGTAAGTTAATCAAGATGCTGTCATTTCTTTGGTTTGTTACAGTAATCCCCCATCACTGATGAGGTTGCTCCGCTTGATGTGAGAAGGGAGAGAATATTACACATATCACAGACAGATACAAGAACAGCAGCAAATGGATCTTTTTAAAGACTGATTTTAAACCTTGCCTTAAGCAACGTTACCCCATTCATTACCATCATTCAACATGCTTCCCTTGCTGTACAGCAAAGCACAGCCATGCTCTGGGAGGGGAAGCAGAGCTCTACCTGGAGTGAATGCAGCAGCTCCATTCCTCAGGCTTGAATTGTACTGATAGCTCTTACCTTGTTAAAATGTGGCTGCTCTCCACCTTTCAAACTGCCTTTGGTTTTAACCTAGGCACGATTGCTGGTTTTAAGCCTTCCCCTGCACCCTTTATTCTTCAGGAAATTGCTCATCTTTCTACTCAGCCTTACATCAAGGGATAGAGACTTCCCCATGACTCCATGGGAGCAGACTGAGCTCAGAGTCTAACAAAGCCCTGAACCTGCAATCTGCTACATCTGTTTGGGAGCCCTCCTGCCAGCGGCACGGCTGCTGGGTGCATGATCCCATCTGGGCATAGCTCTGTGTGCCACAGCCACAGTTACATCAGTGAACAGGTTTAGTTACCTGGGGTGGGCTTGAAAAACCAGCACATAATGAGCAAGAGTGTGAAGACAGGGGAGGAGAACTCAGGAAAAGCATGTGGATGGGAAACTGGAGAGGAGGAATTTAAAAAGATAAAATATACAAGCAAGAAGGAGAGAATCAGGATCGAGAGTATGAGATGAGGACTTCCTCTTGTTAAATTGTTCTCTGTTCAAGCCTCAAGGCAATGATTTACACAGCAACTGACATCAACTTACAGGGCTATGAAATACTATGGAAGAAAAAAGTGCATGCTTGATCAAGGTGCTTTAAAGGATGCAAAGGAGGAGACTACAACAAAGAGATACTGTGAATGCTAGTTTTGTTCCAAGATGATTGTTACATACCAATCAGAGATAGACTGACTCATTACTTAGCCTGCAGTTTCAAATATCCTAGCTAATTTATAACAGATGAGAGTTTACTACATGGAAGAAACATGGTAAAAACTGAGCTTCTAAACAGGGTGTTGGCTTGACTTTAGGATGGAAATTTCAAACTCCCATGGAGGTGATTGCAATGTAGCTGCCTTTAGATATTTAGTTCTTTGATTCCTTTGAAAATGCCATCTGCAAGATTTACCCAAATATTAGACATTGAAACTAAATAGCCTGTTAGCTCTCCCGAAAGATTTTAAGTTCCCCAGATGGAGTTCAAGTCCCATTAATGCTAAAATTGCTATTGACTTCGCCTTTCATAGTGCTGAGGCATTACTCTTGAAACACCGTCTACCTTCTCTACATAATCTGTAACTCTGACTGAATTCATTTTTTTTAAATCAACACAAATATGGGATCATGCAGAAAGTTGAAGTCCAGCTGAAATCAGTAGGATTTCATAACTGTTTCATTGGGTGCACTACATATAGACTCGTGCTTGCGGTGTCTTCTCAAGATTCCTTATGGGCTGAGAAAGTACAACTTCCGTTATAAGAGATTTGACCAGCTGGGTAAAAATTTGTACTTTTTGCGTAGCTCTTTTTTCCATATCCCGTATTTATATTTGATCTACCACTTAATCAGACCACACCGAGAAATCATATTGCAGATATGTAGCTGATATTACTCTCATCTCTTGAAAGGATATTGTATGAGATCCAGCTCCCAAACTTGAGAATGCATAACAGGGTGAATTTTTTGCAAATTAGTAACTAAAATAGTAGTCAGGAATAGGGCTCCATTCAAAGTTAACTGATGATTCTGGATGTCCCCTCATCAGCTAAGCTGCAGAAGTATAGGGGTCAGTACTGAACTCAAAACATTTATTAGACATTTAGGACTGAAATTATAGAAATTTTTTATACAATCAACTTCTGTATTGTAGAGTTTTATGGCTGCTTTAAGAAAGCATGCTTGGAATTATAATAAACTAAAGACACTGGCAAGAAGAGATACTGAAATACATGTCAAAATACTTTGTTATTGTCTTGAAGGCTCTACTTGTGATTCGAAAAAACAGAGGGCTCAAAAACTCAACAAGTAAATTGACCTTTTTAACATACCCAGGGGCTGAGTGAGTTTTATGGGACAGGCTCTTAATAAACTGGTGATAATAAAAAAGTAATACAAAGCAGAACTGACATTGAGCTGGGTCCTAATATGACTGCACCAATGAGGAAGAGCTACTACACTCAGTAACTCTTCAGCTTAATCTTTTGGATCTGACTCAGAAATACAAAAACCCCAAGCTCAAGTAGAGTATTAAAATCAGTAAAGCAACTCACATGCCTCCATGTTCAGCATGAGCTTAAGTATGCTGCTAGTCCAAAGTTACATATATTTAGCATATTTTAACCTGACCCTCACTTTCGAATAATACAGGGTTAAATACTGACCCCAGCTGTAAGTGGATGTTTTGGTTCTTGAGCTCTGAATTGGTGAAAAACAGCAATTTGATACAGAATTTAATGGAGTTAAGAATTACATGCAAAGTACTAAGGAGAAGAAAAAACCTTTTATATACTCTTCTACATCTCCTAAGCCATGATGATATTAGATTATACATTACTGTTTGGAGAGAAATGTCAAGAAGTTGGTTTTGGAGGGGTTGCTTTTTAAGCTTAAGGAGGGAGGGAATGCTTTGAAGTAAAAGAAGCAATTACACCTTACCTCATTTGTATGCATGCTGTTGAATATGGAATAACAAAGATCCAAAACAGTGCTGGAGATCTGCAAAACCAAACACTACTTTAATACATCTACTGAGATGATGTGGTGTACATGGTTTGACAGAGAACGGGCTTGATTCTGATCCCAGCGCAACGTAAATTGAACACAGTTCCACTAAAAGCACTCAGAGCAGGGCAAGACTTACTGAAGCTATTATGAGCTGAAAAACTAGCATTTTGTATGAGGAGAATACACATAATACTACTAATGAATACAATATAGACTCGTGCTATAAAGAGACCTAAATCAGCCTCTTCCATATAAAATACATTTTCCTATGCTAAGTGTGGTTTAAAAATCCCACAAATAAGTGTGGGTTTTGGCTTATTTGATCTACACTCAATTTAATTTCAGTCAATCAGTACTATACTCTTTAACCATACACTGAAATGTACTGTCCCCTACTCACTGCCACAGGACAAGGGTTTGCTGATGCATGCAGTCATATTAGACGAGATGTAACTACAGCTCCAAAGGAAGTAAAATGTAAGACACCTGAACAACTGGCTCTGGGAACTATTTTCCACCAGTCTTGGTTTACAAAACTGAAAGATTTCCAAAAAAAACCACCAACACAAAACGCTGAAAATGTCTGGATAACTGCTGATCCTACAAAGACTTTCTCTCCCCTTTGCATATGACCCTTAGGCTCGGTATCCAATGCAGTGGGGCTGGTCTTTCAAAGTTACTTAGTAGTCTAAAGTGTTTGCAAGCTCTGGGCCCAAGATACCACAGCAGAAACAAGCTGTGAAACATTCCCCTCGCTCTGCTCTCCGCTGAGCACCATCCACCCGCCACCACAGAGCTGGGACCAGGCAGGACCCTGCCTACAGCTCCTACAGCACTCACCAGCGCTTTTTGCTTCAGTGCTAGCTAGCACTGTGATAGGAAGAAAAGCACCTTTTTTTCTTTCTCTAGGTCCAAGTTAGCTCTGCAGAGAGGAGAGTGCCTACACCAGCAAACTTGGTCCGCTCTCCAGAGCCCCTGCCTCTCTGGAGAAGGCTTTTCCACCTGCAGCCATTGATGGGGTTATATGGGGCAATTAGTATGTCTGAAAGAGAGTCCCAGCAGATCAAACAGATTACCAAAGTCAATTTACCTGGGGTTGATTAGACAGTTCCATCCACTGACTGAAACACAGCGCCAGTTGCTTTAAAAAGTAAAGATTAGACATTAACAGTGGGGCTGTCATACCTTGGGACCTGCATTTTAGCTCCAGGAGTCAGGACTGGCTGTTTTTTAGCCCACCTGGCTTTTGCTGAGCCAGGTATCCTATTCTGCACATCACACCCCTGCCCATACCTGTCCCATTTACCTCCACGGGCAGCAAAGGGGTTCAGCCTCCCTGCTCCCTTGACCACCCACCCCAGCGATTTCATAATGTATTTCCAGTCCGTTGCACATGTCCTACCGCGTTTCCCTGCCACGGGCGAGTCTCGTTTCCCACCTCCCTCGGCCAGCCCAGGCTGGACCGCCTCTGCCCTACGCCTCCGCCGCGCATCGCTTTCGGAGGGGCTGACAGGGAGGGCACGGACGGACATACCTGGCTGTCGGGCAGGTCCACGCCGTCCCTGTAGCGCGAGAAAGGCTGGGGGAACCCTGCGGGGACACGGGAGGGACAGGGCTGTGCGGAGATGCCGCGGGACCCCGCGAAGCCCAGCCCCGACAGCGCCCCTCGAGGGGAGGCGACCCTTCCCAAGGTTTGGGGGTTCGCTTGGGTCCCCCCCTCCCCGTGCTGGAGGCGGGACGTACCTGAGCCCCGCGGGAGGGTGCAGAGGCAGCAAGCGGCGAGCAGCCAGGGCAGGGCGGGCGGGGGCATGGCGGGGCAGCAGCGGGCGGACAGACGGACGAGCGGACGGGCCGCCTTTATGGGGCCGCGGCGAGCCCGGGCCGCCGCCGAGCCAATGGGCGCCGGGGCGGCCCCGCGCACCGCTCCCGCCGCGGCTGCCGCTGCGGGCACGGCGCTGCCGCGCACACCGCCCCCCGCCGCTTCCCTCCCTTTGGAAACCACCGTCAAAGAATGGTTTTCCAGAAGAGGTGACAGAAGG
Organism: Gavia stellata; assembly: GCF_030936135.1. Lineage (NCBI taxonomy): Eukaryota > Metazoa > Chordata > Aves > Gaviiformes > Gaviidae > Gavia > Gavia stellata. Next base: position 71,677,289 of record NC_082594.1, read on the forward strand.
GGGGGAGGGAGGGAGGGAAGGAAAGAGGAGGCTGTGCAAGGAGAAGCGACGGAGCTGCTGGGATTTTCATTTTAAACAGAAAATTCGGGTTTGTAGTAGGGCTTACTGAGTCTCCGGAAAATATTTCTCCTCGTGGCAGCTTGGGAAAGAAAGTTTGCCTTCTAATTCGAAGGGATGTGAACTTTCATATCGAACAACTCCCGGCCCATCTTACATTTACCTTCATGTGAAATAAGGAAAGCCATCCACCTCTTACTTCTTTTCATAGTAGGCATGGTTGTAGACAAGACATAGGTCTGCTCATGACAGAAAGGTGATTCTCTATTCTTCCTGATTTAATCATTGGTTTTGACTTTGGAAAATGCTTCCTGGTTTTCTCTGTGCTAGTTCTAAGGACAATGCTTTCTAATCAGATCTGAGACAGAGAAAGGCAGAGTCCTCTCAACCTCTTTTTTATAGACTTCGGGCCTGCTGAAGCAAATACATATCCAGTTGTTCAACTTCTCACATATGTAGTAGAGATGTTTGGGAGGCAATGGCTCCATGTGGGATATAAGACATAAAAAGCTGCAGAAGGTATTATTGGCACAGCAGCCCACCTCATCTCATAACGACCCTCAATGGCTGCGCTGCGCACTAAAAGGATGACAGCAGGGCTGTCCCCAGTGGGAGCATCTGAGAGCAGTCAGAGAGGAGACGCACCTGCTTTCTGGCAGAGAAGAAAAGGGGAGCCAGACTTCGTGTGACCTCCTCAGCTCCACACCTCTGTGTCCTGAGTACGTAAAGAGGCGCAGGAGCAGCTGAGTGACCCCAGCACCATTAGTTCACCCTTTGTTCCTTCCCCTGGGAGAGGCAGCCGTCTTTGCCTCATCACAGCCCTTTGGGTGCAACGATCTGAGTGGGCAGCTGTCAGGAGAGGTCAGACGTTGCTATAGCAGGCACTCAGCTGTCGGCTTCTCACCCGTCTTGCCTGGGAATGGGAGTTTCAAGAGAGGATAGTATTCAAAGAGATTATTCCCCCAACTGTAGAATTTTTACCCTTTGTGGGAGCTAAACCAGACTGCAGTGAGTTTTGCAATGCTGGTTTCTAACAGCAAATCCTCCCAGGCTTTGAGTAACGAAGAGATGCAGGGTTCCAGGAAGCCCATACCCCTTTTCCACAGTGACCCTGCTTTCTCTCCAAGCCCATGCAATCCTGGAGTGAAGGGACTCTCTGTGTTTGTTAAATTTTCTCAGAAAAGGAGGATGGCATTTTATTTTTCAGGGCAGCAAGAAGCAGGTTCCTGCTTGGTGTAATATCATTTATGCCAGTGTGGTCACAGAAATGTGAAAACAGAGCCCCACTAATGTGAGCTGGGCCCATCAGATGTAGACAGGTAAAGATACTCTGAAGGATTACACAATTTCATAGTAACTACCTTTGTTCTGTCTTTTGACACTTTACTTTACCCAAACTGAAAATTATTGTTCATCAACATTGTTTCTGTTGCTATGCTTATGACAGATGTTGCACCCAAATCACTCCCATGCTACAGACACATGGCATCTTAGAGAGCCATTCTAGATTCAGCGTTTCTTACTATCTTTTTGAATACTAGCGTATTAGATACTACTACTTTTAAATACTAGTTCTTTGCTACATTTTAGAGTAGAATACTATTAAATGGCTACCAAGTTACTAGTGATTATTCACTGTAATGGGACGTGGTTGTCTGGCTTTCCCTGTCTGGTGAGGAAGGCACAGTCTGTTGCTTTCTTCCTCAGGTTACTCATTATCTGCCTAAAATCCCACTTCTCTCCCACACAGCCTCTTAAATAATAGCCCCTTTCAAACTATTTACCTATGGCTGAGTTTAGGAGTGTGAATTTTTTGCAATAGCACAGGGAAAGGGGTGTGTGATCATGCTGGGTGGGTAAAACCTACCCCTTTATGAAGTAAAATAGTGGATGCTGCCTGAACCTTTCCTTCCTCCTTCTCATGCCCAATGCAGGATCCGCTGCTTTATTGCACCCTTTCCCTGTGAGTACCCTAAATGTACCCTGTGCTTTCTTCCAGCAGATTTTGTGTACATATTGGTCCCGTCAAGCCTGTGGAGTTATTCATTTACTTCAAGTGAAGCTTACACTTAGACATGAGATAAAAATTAAGTCATACAAGTTCCATTAAAAAAAATCAGTACAACTTATTACCAAAATGAAAATAGTATTTTATCAGTCACTGTGCAGTATGAGGGAAGAATGGGGAAGAGTGATTAAAAGTAAAATTTCAAATAGCTGAATGTGTCATATTATGAACACATTCTCCTTCCTTAAATCAGAACTTTCTTCTGCTGCTGTACATTTCATTTCATAGGTGTTAGCTAAAGTGCAGCTCCACCAATGGATATGTCAGCACCAAGGCACATTAATCAGCCATGCTTTTACTGCACAAATGAAACTCCTGCTTTAAGGTCCTGTGTGCAGAGAGAGAAACAGGTTAAGAGTTTCAGCGCCCACAGTTATTCACAGAGGAGTTAAAAATGAAGCTTTGGTGGGGGTCAATGAGAAACGAGGATTTTTTAAGGTGAGTCAGGAGGCTTGGCATATATTTGGCTACAGCAAAATTATGGCACCCATAATTTTAGATTAAAACATGCTGTGATTGTTAAATGAAGAATAAGAAGAAAATTTGGCTTCAACAGGCACGAGTGAAGGGTTGGCTTCCTTTTTGTAAATCATCCCTGCAATGAAATCAGCGGGTAATCACAGACAGCGAGGACAGGGTCGGCAAAACGTCACCATCATGCAGTTCCTGAGCACGTCCCAACTGGCTGCTTCTGCTCCCGCATGCCTCTCACCCTCTGCAGCTCAGCAGTGCTTGGTATAAAGCCTTATCCCGCTCTGAGGGCTTTCTATACCTAATCCACGATCCATTTGGAAAGATGAGAAAAGCTGCAGAAGTTGGAAGGTATTTATTAGGCAAACCTGCCATAAAGCCTGCTCATCTCGTGTTAAATATGACAGCGCCTGTTTATGCTGAATACCAGGCCGGTTTACCATGTTTTCAGTTAACATGCACTTACCTTTCCAGCACAGACAAGCAGTCCAAATAGTGGGAGCTTGCCTTGTTTTTTGTTTCTACATGGGCAAGGCTCCACTCAGCACTCAGAGCTACGGGCTCAAACTTTGCTCTCACCAGCATGCACTGACCATTGAATTTCTGGTGTTAGAAAAGGCTGTAGAAAAAAAAATCACACTTTTGTAAAATAGACATCTAGTCTATTTTTTAGTATAGGTGTTTATTTGCTTGTTAGAATGTCAGATAAGTACAGAACAGTTAATTTTATTCTTTTGTTTGTGGTTGTATTGCTATACTTTACAGATAAAAAGCCATAGTCTTAAAGTTCAGTAGGCCAGGAGGTAACTATTTCAAGGGGCTCAGTAAAAGCATGCCTCATACAGCTGGAGTTCAAAGACAAGATGCTAACCAAGAGCGTCAAAATGGAGGACAGGTGCTAACAGGGCAGTCATGGAACTAAACCAGGAATCTGAATGTTTCCATTCTTTTGGATAGTTTCTTAGCTCATTTCTTGGATAAATGTGATTTTATGTCTGCTGCATTCAGCCAGAGAAGTGGAAATTCCTCTGAAATGAAGCAACTTACACCTCCCAGGTTGTACTGTATGGAAACAGTACTGTGGCAATGGGCTATATTGGGCTATACTGGGCTGAAAGTTCATTACAATTAGTACGCTTTGAGGCATTTCAAAAGATCTTCAGTCTGGAACTTTCACTTGGCTTAATTTTATTTGATGCTTCCACAGTCAGACAGGGAAGTAGTATGCTGTTCTGCTTAGGCAACCGATGGGGTAACTTAATCAGTTTCTGTGGTTGAGCTTTCATCAAAGATTTATCCAGAACAATTTGTTCCTGACTCCTTAGCTTGCACCTTACCAGAAATTTCCAGGTGGTTTTCCAGTCAAATAGTGGAGTGTCTGACATATACTTAGCATCGACAGCTGAACAGATCTGATTTTAATAGCTGAATTATAATGCCGACACTCATTCATCCATGCCTCCCAGATCTGAATGATTTAATTTGTAGCTTTAATTTTCTTTGACTGTAGTTTTATGCAAATCATAATTTTGTGGTTATAGAGGGATTACCACATTCTGTGGTAATGGATACCTTGCACTGATTACTAGAGTAAAGGATATAGGCTAATATATATACCATACATCTCAGATTTCTGGCAAATACCCAAATCCTAAGTCCCCATTAGCATATGTGAAGAGAATACGTAAGAATATGTTAAAATAAATGTTTGTCTCACCAAGAGCTGGCTACAGGGAGAACTGATCCCAGACCATTTTTACTACCCAACCAAGTTTCCCCAAACACCACTCACTCTAAACCCACCAGCCAGAGAGAAGAAACCACCAGACGACATTAATCCATTTCAATATCATATGACCCACCAACCCTCTGTTAGTGATACTGCTCATCATCTGCCTGAGTTTAAGACCATGCACAGAAATAATCCATCTAGGAAGCTGTGTGTGTAAATAACTGGGAGCTCAGGCCTGTGGACACTCCAAGTTGTGCATTTATCACTGAGTGAGGAGCAAGGAGTTTAACCCAAAGCTTTGCTTCCCTTAGCCATATTTAGCAGCACTTACTCCTGTCAGAGATCTGAGTTGAGTGCCATTCAAAATGAGTAAGTACTCAAACACTGTCACTTACAATTATTGCGGAAGATATCTGTATTTTTATTGTTAAGTAATTTGACTCATTTAATATGAAAGCAATTAATTTTCTCACTCTATTTCGGGTCGAATGTACTTATACAGAGTTTTACTTGCACTGAAAATGAACTGATTGCTTCCCTGACATGTCACATTTCATTTGTATGAACTCTTGTATGTCTTCTGACTCCTGACAGTTATAAGACTTGAGCTAACTTTCATTCTCCCCTTTGGCTGAAGTGGTTATGCCTGGACACTCATTGGCCTGAGTATTTTCCTATCTGATTAGATTACACTACTCTGCAAATGCTTTACTGTAGCAAAAAGCAAAATCTTTTCAGCTTTTAAAGCATTTTATTGGCCTGAAAATACTGGAACTGTAAGTTTCATGGAAATGGCCACTCCTGAGCCTAGCGATCAGAACAGACTAGCAAACAACAATAAACTAATAGCCGTTAATACTAAGTCTGTTTATACTATTTGGATTAGGGTCCAAAATAGCCTGACTCCATGCCTCCAAGAACTCCAGACCACTGGAACAAGCCCTTCTGCTCACTTTGGTCTCTGTTCTAGGGACTGCGTGTTGCTGAGCCACTGCTGAGCCCCACAGGGACCAAAGTTTCCAGTCAAAGATCCAGAGCCAGTGTTAGACAGAAAAGTCTAGAAAAAGAGTTCCCCTAATATGATGCAGCAGCCAGACAAGTGAGGGAGAATGATAGAGTGGTGGTGGGAATACAGACATTTTGTAGCTCCTACTCCTCATCTGCATTTACTTTCTCTTCTTTACAAGTATTTTTTGCCAGCAAAATGTTGTGAGTGGGATTGCTCTTACGGACCACCCTTGGCAAAATGGCCTCATAAGACAGGAATGTGAGCGTCAACAGCATGCGTGAGCAGAGCACCAGAAACCGTCTGAGAGGACGGTTGCCCAAACTGGTCCTGCGAAAGAGGAAGATGACCATCAGCAGGATTTACTAGTAACTAGGGAACTGGAGTCTTTTGAAACAAAGAAGGAGGGAGCTTGAAAAGAACTACAAAAGACGCACCAAAACTTGTAGCAGAGTGTAGTGCCCTGGGGATGGGAACAGAGCAGGATTTGGCAGCGCCAGGGCTGGCCCCACAGCACCATGGCCCCTGCCCAGCACGGAGAGTGCAGCATCCACGCAGGATGGGGGACACAGACGGCACCCAGAGGGGGTGACCCGGTGGGTGCAGTGCAGAGGGACCCTGCGCCTGTGGCCCCACGGGGCTTCCTTGGTGGCATGGGTATTCAGGGGTTGTCGGGAGCAGTGGGGGGTCACACACAGCCAGACCAGACACATCCCCAAAGGAGAGGTGGGCAAGGAGGGGAGCCCCACATCCAGGGGAGGGGGACGGGCACTTGTCACTCCCTGTGTGGGATTGAACTTTTGGGAATTAGTTACAGAATGGTGTTCAAAAATTTGTAGGAGTTCAGTAAGAGTTTGTGAGTGTCTAGTGTTGTGGTTTATCTGTTGATATTGATCTTGAATATATTATTCACCAATTGCTGATTAATTATGTGCTGTTAATAAACCTCTTCAATCTCAATTTGGTTTAAACTATGAGCAGTTCCCTGTGATAGTTATGCACCTGAATGTCCCTCAATGCTAGCAACATTGTGCATGAAATGCAATAAAGTGAGCTTTCTTTTACCTGTTATAGTAACACACCTTGAGAATGCATCTTGTCTGTCTGAAATGGCAACTGCTGCACTTCCTGTTGGCTCTGAAGGCTCTGAAATAAAGAAGGAATTATTCCAAAGCCAAAAAAGAAGGGGAAAAATTTCAGAGAGAATAAGCATGACTCGAGGGAAATCATGACAAAGAATGGAGCAGGTAGTTAGGTCTCTCAGAGCAACTATCCACAGAGAAAACCAAGTTCTGACTCGGCAGAGGAGCACTCTATCCCTCATATTCTGTCAAACACAGTACTTGCCTGTCTCAGCCCTATGACCAGAAACAAGCAGGGGCTGGAGCCTCTCTAGCATTCTTGTCTGCATGTAACTGGAGAAGACAGACTTTCCTCCACAGTATAATTTGCTGTAAGACACCACACTTAAAAACAAGCAGAGTACTTAGGGGTTTTGCCTGGAAAGACTTAACTGCTAAAGAAGGAGGAAAAGGCAAAACTCAAAAAGAAAGCAAGCAGCCACACCAATGGTAATGTCAGCCACCTTCTCCTAAGTACATGTCACTGGGGAGAGGTTTTAGCAGAGGTGACACATTGGGACTGCATCTCATCGCTTGTTAATATAAAAAGATACGGTGCAATAACTGGTGAATCCTGTTTGGTTCATCACTGCTAACCTCAGAGATTTGAGATGGCCAGAGGTATGTGACTCTTATGAAGTCATATGAAACTGGAGATAATGTTGTGCTTATTTAGTTGGATGAATAGTCCTGAGGCAGGAGAATTAATTATATGCGATTTACATTTTCTTTTTCTTTCTGTTGACATAGTTATCATATTCCTGGACAGCAATACAGCATCTAAAGAAGACAGCGTTTAATGGAAGAATGAGGAGGCCTGTAAAATTAAAAACCAATTAATCTATGATGAAATGCAGTAAGATATATGAGTACAACATTAAAGAAGCCAAAAAAGACTATATCAAAGCTTCATGATGCATAATAAAATTTCAAAAACAAATTCTAGAGAGTGCATTGGATACATTTCCAAAACCCAAGCCATCAATTGAAAAATATTTTCAAATGTCCTCTGCTCTACCTGGGAAATATATTTGTGAATACAATTTCTGCTGGTTTTACATTTTAAAAATATTACACATTCACTTTAGAGTGTAACCTGATAGGTTCTAGCCATTTGATGAGTTTTTGGCACATAACAATGATGCTGCTACAGTCCATCATCTTCCCTGCAACTCTGAAAGGCAGTGCTGAAGTAACTTCAGTATCAAAGTACCACTAACAAGCATTTTTTAAAGTAGCTTTATTTTCACCATGGAATAAATCATGTGCTTCACTTATCCAGTTGTGAAATCCTAGTGAAAAAGAGGAATTTTCCCTGGGGAAAGAGTGAGTTGGATAAGGTGAAACCTGTGTGCGGTGGCTTAATGTTAACCTCGTACTTACTACAGTGTGACAATAAAACAAAGAAAGAAGCAATCAAGCAGAGCTCCCCACCTTCTGTTCAGAGAAAACATAGCCAAAGTCAATTTTCCCTTTTCTAACTCCAGCAACATAATTGAGAAAACAGCAGAAATTGATTTGACCCAATAACTTCTGTAACAGGAAGGCATTTAGACAACAGCAGTGCTAGGCACAATCTACCACCATGAGTTATCAAAGAGAATGAAGCCCAGTGCATTGCTGTTGTTATTGTTCCTGGAGAACAAAATAATCTGCTCTCTTTGCATTGCCTGGATCAACAAGTCACTGCTTAGTGACATAGTTTCCTTAATGAAATGACTGCTTAAGGAAGCTGCATGTAAATTAGGAAATAAGGATGTCACAACAAAGTACATGCTAACTACTTTGGTGCTTTTTTCAAACTGGGGAAAGCCTACTAGTTAAATGATGTCAAAAATAAAAGGACAGAATGTCTAGAAGAAATTGTAAGTGGGTGGATGGATGGCAGCCTCCTTCTTTTCTGGGGATACAACTTAAAATAAAGACAGTGTTGCTGGGGAAACGTGCCTAAATGGTGTGATGCTTCCAAATGCAGGGCTGGGGTGTCCCTTATGCTAAAAAAAGAAATAATTGCGATTCTGTAAGATTCTTGTGAGCAGGGCCAGAAGATGAACAGAGGACTTAGTGCCCTGCAGCAAGAGCTGACAGCCTAAGGAAGGGAAAGGTTTGGCTCCGAATGGTCAAAAAAGATTGTATTCAGTAAGAATTTATGATGTTAGATTGCAAGAGGAGGAATGCTTAATACAGCTCATCTGGGCTATCCACAATATTTATAAAGGAACTGAGAAGAGAGTCGTGTCAGTAGGATCTGTGCTCTGAGATGGCATACTGGACCACTAAAAAAATCTGCTTTTTGTGGTAATACTTAGTTCACATTTGAAAACCACATCTTTGCTTGGCTTGGTCATTTTTTAATTCATGTCATCATTTTGAGCTCAGTTGTAAATTTTGCAATTTAGAGCAACATCAGCTGAAAAAACATTTCCTGATACTTTTTTGAACCCTACAGTGATGGATATAAAGCATAGTCTAAATACATTAAACCACAATGACTTTTTTCTTTGTTTGAAGTATAAAACTGGCACCTTCAGTATTTCTATTTATCAAATACCAAGTGCAATAGCAACAGTGACTTCTTCATTTAACTATGTGCTTTGTAACTGAGTACCTTATAATACTTGTGAGAGATTCTCTGTGAACACAGATTTCATCTCATTAACCTTCTTTCATTTAAGTTGAATACATACATAGCAAGAAGATGTAAAATCATTCTCCTCCTTTTTAGATGAAGAAATTCCTGGGGATAAGTCATGAGGCTTCTCATGGTTGATCTATCACGGCTGGTCCTGACATAAGATTTGATGAATGGTTGGTGGTCACGCAGTTCCAAAACATCAACTGCTCTTAGGGTGAGTTGAATAAATGGAGAAGTTGGTCGATGACCATCAGTTATACTTGGGGAGATGTCAAAGCTTTATATTAAATGTTGAAATCATCTTATACTCTCAAGCCTTTTCCTTGTAGTGAGGCTGAAAGCTATGTCATAAAACTTTCTATATTTATCCATCTCCTCATATTTTCAGGGCTCTTCTTAGTGGTGTTTGCCATAACTGGTTAAAATACACTCATTTTAAAAATGGGACCTTTCAAAGAGACAATCTCCCATGTGTTCTCATCTTAGTGAGAGCAAGATTTTATTGTTGCAGCCCAAGACTGGCTGTGCACTAATATCTTGGGAAACATTAAGCTGAAGGAAATAAAAATTTGCTACAAAAAATCAAGGTAAAGCTAGAAGATCTTGTGGGCCTGATGTCTCTGTTTCTCAAGGCCAAGAAACTTCAACGTAAGCTTCAGTGGCTGGAGAATTCTGTTGACTTGTGTGTTGCAACTCCAAAGGTCACATTCTTCAAAACAATTCAACTTCTCCCTCTTAGATCTCCTTCCTATCCTTATTTCTGTCTACATGTTGTTTGGGGAGGTTCCTTGTCCCATTCTTTCCTTTCAATATTTTGGCATGTGAACATGCACAGTCAGTTCAAGTGTGCATGGTAACATCATTAACAGCTCACATTTGTGAAGGCAGCAAAATAAACCCCTGAAAACACAAGAAAATTCCGCCTTGTGTTTCTCTTTTTGTTTTTAAATAAAGAATCAAGGAAACTATGGACAAGGCTCCAGATTCTGTAAAACAAATAGGCTCTTAATTTCCATTTAAAACAGTTAGACATAAATAGCTCCAGAATTACTCTTGGTTGAGGACCATGCACCTGGAGGACCACACACCAAGGTAAGGCACAGAGGTTGCACTGTGCAGAAGGACATGGGCCCTGGGGAGTGACTCCCCATGGCCGGTGCACAGACTGCCTTTGCGCTGCCTTGGCCAGGAGGACACGCCAAGAAGAGCTGTGACGTAAAGTCCCAACTCTCACAGACTTGCCTTCCTGAGTTCAGATTGTAGAGCGATGCCTGTTGTTTTAGGATAACCCTTTTAGACTTACATCCCCTAGAATTTCTGGCATGAACATTTTTTTCTTGCCTTCGCAAGAGTGGTGCTGTTCCTAGTTAATTATTGGGCTACTGGGATATGGGAAACAAATGTTCAAATTCCTCCTGATAGATGCTACATCTGCCACCTCCCAAGAGCCAGCCCCAAGCAGCAAGTTATAAATTATTTGAAGCACTCAATGTCCCTGTGAAAGCTGTTCCACTTAAAGTAAAACACACTGATCCTACAGGCATTCATTAGCAAATGGGACCCAGGTTCTGTGCCTCCCTCCACCTCTCTTTTTCTCTGCTCAGACTCCTGTGACCCAAGTCACCCCTCAATCCTCCTTCAAGTGTTTCTACTTGCCCCCAAATGGGTCAGTTTTCTAACGGGGTGATAATCAAGCAGAAGACAACAGCTCTCCAGACCCTTGCTACAGCAGCACTGTTGGTATCAGATCAGTTAGGAATTGTGTCTTCTGCTTAGCACGCTGTCCTTATGTGTTTCTTTAACATTTGAGAGTGTGATCTCAAACACTGGCAAGGTAAAGTATTGGCTCAGAGTAGCACAGCTGCCTCCACCCAGTACTCCCTTTTGAGAAACAACAACAACAAGATCTTAAAAACCTGCCTTTATCTGTGCCCAGAGCAGGTCTGGTGCTGTGTCTGCACATTGCCAATCTTGCAATTCTTGACAAGGCACGGCAAGGGCACATGCAGCTTGCCCTTGTTGGAGACTAAGTCACAGATGCAATGATGAGTGCCATACCTGCAGTGTCACAGCAACTTTGTCACCTGGAAATAGCCTGGAACTAATTTGTCCCTTGGTGGATGCAGCAGCTGAATTTAAGACTCAGCTGCTTGCCAGTTTGACACTGCCAGCCGCAGAGAGAAATGAAAGTTGGTAAATCCAGCTGTCCGATTCAGGCCATGGGGAAAGGGGAGGGTTAAAAGAGGGTAGCAGGGTACTTTGAAGTAAAGTAACTTGTTTTGAATACTAATTGATTCAATCAATTGTCTTAATTTCTCTGCTTTGGAAAATACCCATAACTGGGTCTTAACACTCAATTGTTATTTCTGATCTTTGTTTAAAGAATTTACTTATCTTGCTACATTGACATGATAATTTTCTTGTCGGCTGCACTCATTTTATGACCTATATAATTAATTTTGAATTATTGGGTTCAATTTTAATTGTCATTGATTTGATAATTAAATGTAGTTCTTAGCTACTCTAGCCCAGTCCTGGCAATACATTCAGCTCATTGCTGTGAAGAAACCCCACAAAGCTGTTCTACCTTTCATACTATCAGCTCAGACTAAGTGTCTTGAGAATTTAAAGTAAACTATATGGTTCAGCTAATGACCTACTTACCTCAATCTAAACTTTTTGTTTCCTACTCAGAAGGCAATCAAATGGTGTAATGATATACAAAGATTTAACAATTTCCAAGGCACTTACTTATTATGAGATAAAACTTGCTTCTACCCTGAAATAAAAAGTGGACTTAATCTTCAAACGAAAACAAGTCTCATTTGCTGCTTATGGATCTGATCTTGCCCCTACTCCAGCTAGTCTGATTTTGCTGCGGGTATCAGCCCTAAGTGTCCCCCCCAACCCCTGCACACACCTCAGTCTTTCCTATACACCAGCTATTTTAGACATGCACCTTATAGGTCACTCCTTCCTCAAGTTGTTTTATATAAAAAATAATCCAGGAATTAATACTTTACTGTGTTATGTTACATATAAAACTTAATAGGAATTAATATTTACAGCATACTGGTAAATCCTGCATCTATATGAGGCTGTACAGCCCTGTTGGTATTGCGGCATGCCTGATTTTTGTCATTGCTGCAATGTCTCTTAATGACTGTAGAGGCCACAAGGTATTCTGTATGTTCTATCTTGTATCAGCCAGATCCACATTTAAACTAGCTTGCTCAAGTTCCAGAAAGAGACAAAATCTGGCGATGAAGATAATACCCTAACAAATGTATTATATGCCAGAGGTGCCATGTCTGACCAGTTGCAAAGCAAGGTACTTGTACAGAAGACATCTCCTTTGGTGATCACTCATGACTCAGAAATACAGCCAGGAAGCAGATCAGTGATTTCACTAATAATGGCACTGCACTAGGAAAAGCATGTGCTCCTGCTGACTTAAATAAGATTTATTCTTCCTGAGTACTTGATGCTGAACAGGTGACTTGTCTTAAGGTCAGCTCTTATGGAGGCAAAGCACAACTAAAAAGGCTACCAAGACTAATCCTAGTAATTGGCATTGGATTAAAACCTGAAATAACAGCAAAGCGCAAAAAATAAACATAGCCTAAGTCTAACAATATGGGCAAGCCTATGCTTCTGCTGAATAGTATGAGCTTGGAAGGTCAAAGAAAACGAGGATGCCTTCAGTGTGATTAGGCTGGATGTGTTCAAATGCAAACTGCAGAATGGATGATTACTTATCTTGTCCAAGACAGGGGCTCATTTAAATGTTCCAGTATGCTTAAATGCTATTTAGAATTAACTCATACCGAGCGCAGTCAAGACAGCCTGCCATTGACAGATAACAATTTCTTAAAATGCTTGAATGTGCTCTTGCAGCTCAGGTGTTCAGTGCCACACCTGGCCCTCCTGACTGGCCAAGATGCAAATGTTCATCTTTTGCAAGTAAGACTCTTCTGGGAGAAACGTCAAACCTGGAATAAAGATGTACAAGAGTTATTAGGACATAAAACCCTTTTTTAATGGCATAAACATTGAATGTGTTATTAAGATGAAATTTTCCAGTTTAGGCCCACGTCCTTAGAGAAAAATGGGTACATCACTTCCATTGGTTTCAGCAGCGTACCTCTGAGGATGCTGCAGTCACTCTAGAACGTCCCAGAGACAGCAGGGTGACTTTTTACCAGCACAACTGTCCTTTACATTGCTCTGGCAGTGTAAAAATTCTCAAGTATTAAAAAGAACCCAGAGTCAAACATTGATTTTGCTGCCTATCTACAAGCATTAAACCCCACTACAGTTTATCATTATTAGTAGCAAGAATCCTGTTGGCCTAAACTAGCAACTGTATAATCCAACTGTACAGTTGCCTATGCAACACATTCTTCAACTTCATCAGACACTTTCAGGCCCAATTACTGACAACAAAGCTTATTAACTGTGCTTAGTTTGGAAAATTGGTTCCTTTTATACTGGATTAATTATTATACATGTCAGTAACAACATACTTGAAAGGTTAAAATACTTGGGCTGAGCCTGATAATCTGGCAGGAATTTGTTCCACAGCTGGAGACTGCTTATTAATAAATCTGTGGATGGCTGCAATTGTAGTCATCACTCTGAAGCTGAAGAAAGAAGCAACTTCCTAACCTGTGCAAGACTCAAACTGGTGACAGCCACAGACGTCCAATGTGCTTTGCCAACAGGGTAACTATCACTATCACCATTTCTACTTCACAGGCAGAGGAAGGGAGGCACAAGGATGCGGTGTCCCGGGGTGCTGGTACAAACAAACATAGAGTCAGGCAGAGAACTTGGGTTTCTGATTACTGGTTTTTGGCCACTGGTTCACAGTGAGATTTACTTTTCTGCTGCTTCACTGGTGTCTAACAGCCGTCAGTGTAGCACTGAAGGCATTGTTGTTAATGCATTTACATTAGCCTGTTCTGCTCCATAGGCTGGCCACAGTGTCTGTACCAATGACAGCATCCTTGGGCTTCCTTGGTCAGGCTCCAGCATAACGCACCATGGTAGTTAAGTCTGGAAAGGCATGGATCAGAGGGACTAAATCCTCCTCTAACAGGGAGGAGTGCTGCCTCTTGGTCATTCAATGAGGCATCTAACATTGCACATGGAGTCCTACTACCTGCAACTCAGGATTGGAAATGATGCAAGTTAAATGTGTGTGTGTGTCACTGAGTCTCAGACAGTCTCCGTACAGTGATGCAGACTATAAAATGAGAGGTTGGGAAGTACGTGACGTGAGTACTTAAGTTAACATTGCCTGTTCTAACCTGTATTTCTTCTCCCTTGTTCTAGAAGAGGCAGTAGTTTAAACTTGCTTGTATCAGTTCTGATTTGGATTCTAATAAATTTACAATATATTTTTTAGCTGTGAAAGCATTTTAAACTCTACTTCCATTGGATTATTTTCATTAATTGGTAACCGGACACACAGAAACAGAAACTTCCACTACAATTCTGTCTCTTCTGAATTTGTCCTGTCTCGAACTGTTAGCCCTGATCCTGCAGCAAGCTTCCCTGTGCTCCTCACAGACTTTATTAGGGTTCAAGTCTTCTGTGGCAAATCAACTTCAAGAGACTGGATGTTACGTAGGTATTTACTTTATTCATACAATCCCATTAAGTGGCAATTTTGTCTTAGGTTCTCCACACAAGACCTCATAGGAAAACTAGGGTGAAGTGCTGTGTAGCATGAACTGCAAGTCTCTGCAGACAGGGCCAACCCTGCGTAGTGTGGACATCAGACTACCTGGCCTGGGATTCAGGGATCATTCCCCAAAGCCTAAAAATCCATTTAGATTTCTCAGTCATGTTTTCTTCCCTCTATGGATTTTGGGACTCCCACTTCTCCCATCACTGAGCTCAAAATTATCCTCTTTGGTTTGGGTCTTTCCAAGGACAGAACATACTTGGAAGAAGGTGTAGAGATGGAAGAAGAGATGAAGGCTGGAAGCAAGGGCTTCTCATGCAGCATGCCTGTATGACTGCTTCAGACCGATCAGCAATACTTGTCTGTAGGATGCTGTTTATTCTGATTCTTCACCTGAAAGATGGGATTTCCCTGTGCCCCCCACTCAATTTACCAGTTCCCAGTGGGCAAATCAATTCTGGTGACTGGACACAAGAGGACATACTACAGGACAGTTTTTGCGCTGGGTCAGGTGATAAAGCCCATCCTTTGCGTTGCATCACCAGATTTCATACTGGAAGACGTGTCCCCAGCACCTCAGTGATCAATGAGCTGTGAAATGGGATGGCTTTGCTCCAGCGTCACCCCTTCCTCCAGGCACCGTCCAGAGGGCCCTGCTTCACCGTGTCAGCTTCAGTTTTGCAGACTTTAGGAAAACACCACCTCAGTGCTGCAACACATCCCTACAGCCACGCACTGCGATACGTCCCCAAAAGGAGTTGTTTAAATAACTGTTAAAAATAGACCCACCACCAGCACCTGGTTGTGATGGGATTTGAGGGTACTGGAGTCCTGCGGGTGCACAAAAGACGCATTTTCAGCCTTCTTTTTTTGAAACACGAGCGTTAGGCACCTATTAAGGATATTTTTAACAGTAAAAGAACAAGAAACACACCATACATCTGTGTATACGCGAGTGCAGCTGAGCGCTGGCTGTGGGCCCCGCCGAGAAGCACCAGCCACCCTGCGAAAATTGGAAGGCGGCGGGGGGCCGCGGCGGGGGCCGGGGCCGGGGCCTGCGCGACGAGGTGGGGGCTGAGGCCGGGCAGAGGCAGCGCAGCCCTCTTCGCCGGAGGTCGCGCCCGGCCCCCGGCTGAGGCGCCCCGCTCGCGCCGGGGCGGGGAGAGGCGGGGAGCGCAGCCCGCCCCCCACCCTTCCCTCCCGCCTCCGGGCGGCCGGGTGCGGCGCTGCATCGCCTCAGAGCCGAGCGGTCCCCGCCACGGCCTTCACCTTCCTCTCCTTCCCGGCGGCGGGGCTGGGGGCGCGGCCGAGGCCGCGGCCTGCCCGCGGCGGGAGGAAATGGAGGCGGCGGCAGGGCCGGGCGGCGGCAGCAGCAGGGGCTGAGCAGGGGCGGGGAGGCGCCGCCGCCCGCAGCCGGGTGTGGGGGGATGCAGCAGCGGCAGCAGCCGGGGCCGCCGGAGCGGGTCGGCCGCGCCGCCGAGTGAGGCGGACCCCCGGGGGGAGCGGCGCCCCGCCGCGGGGGGCTGAGGCTGCGGCGAGCGGCGGTGGAGGGCCGGTAAGCCGGGGAGGGGGCGCTGCGAGGGAGGTCCGGAACCCTGGGGCGGGGCCGGGCCGGGACTGCGGGGGGAGGCCTGGCGCCCGTAGCCCCGGCGAGAGGCTCCTCCGGCCGGTCGGGCGGGAAGGCCGGTGGGCGCTGCGGGCGTCTGTTGTCTCTACCTGCCGGGGGTGAGGGGAAGCCCGTCCTGCTTCCTCCTCGGGAACAGGAAAAGTTTACGCCTGTTTAGCTCAGGAGTGTGCGCCCGGAGCGCGGCTTGCGGGCTGTGCTCGTGGCTTGGCTTGTGTGGTAGCGGTCAGGCCGCGGCCGTGTCCCGTCTTCCCGGCGGGGACCCCTCTGTTCTTATCCCCCCCTTGGGCAGTGAATGGAGCCTCCGGGAAGCCCCGGTGCTGGGGAGAGAGCTGCCACTGCCGTTCCCAGCTGTGAAGAGCATTGGGGTGGCCTGTGGAGTTGGACCTGGTGTCTGTCAAACAGGGCACAGGTGTACTGGGTGGGGAGGGAGGGTCCCCTTCCCAGTCTGGGGGCAGTGGAGCTGGTGCACGCTGAGCCTGCCCCGGGCTGAGGTGGGTTACACTGCTGTTGCAGGGGCTGCTGCTCCGGTAGTTGGTTTTCTTCCTGCTGACAGGTGACTTGTGTGTGCTCAGGGGGGACTCTGCTCTCCAGGGGTAACAGAGACGATAGGCCTGTTAATGCTGTCGGGGCAGAGGAAAGCCTGTTGTAATATACATTATAACATTTAGCAGCACCACACAACTTGCCAAAGGAGTATGTGATAGATTTTAGTCCATTTTTTTTTTAAATGTAATAAATTGTTCAGATCTCTTAACTTTAAGATAACACAAAGAAGGCCTTGATGAAAATGGATGAGGTATCCCAGCTAGCTGTTGTTTGGCTTTTGTTACGAGTTCCATTTCGAATTACATCATTAGTCATGTGCTGATGGACAAGCAGTCGGTAGTTTGAGACTACTGGCATGCCGCTGTCATTCACGATGCATGCAGGGAGCCCCTATCCAAGCAGCATAAGCTGCAGAGCATGGGCCATGCACTGAGTTTTATTGTTTAAATCTTCTACACTTTGTCCTGTCATTCACATGAAGAACAGCAGCCTTCCCCAGAGTACAAGTGTTTTTTCCAGGTAACATGTTACTCGCAGGCCATGGGTCAAGCCTGCCACACTTTATATCCTTATCTTTGGCTAATGTTTTTGTGTGTATTTGCAATCCCATTTTTGCTCATGCAAAACTGGCATCTGGCTGATCTGAGGTTTATGTGACTGTTTTTCTTTGGGGTAAGTAGCCCAGGGAGGGGAGGACAGAGGAATGGATGGAGAGAGGGATTTGGGGGATCTTGTGCTGCTAAAAAGTGTAGAATTGCAATAAGAGGGAGAAGGAGCAACCTGAAAAATCCCTGGGTATTTCATTGTGAGAAAATAGACTAAACCTTTTTGGTTTTTCTACTTGTAAAGAAAAAATGTTTTAGGCAAGAAGAAGTAAAAGACACATTTGGAAGCTGAAGGAAACTATTAAAGAGAAAAAACAGAAGCTAGTACATGTATTCACTAGAAAATAAGTAACAGGAGAGGCAACAGAAATGCAGTAAGATCGGAGATATAACAGGAAGTGCAGCTACCCTATGTGAAAATGATAAAAAGATTAAAGAATAAGCTAGAGAAAGGGAAACAACGTAAATACATTTTAAAAACATTACTGGTCATTGCATTTAAGTGAGCATAATAGTTGAGTTACTCCTGTGTATAATTTTGAACAGTCCTGCTTCCTGAGATAGGTAATGAGCTGCTGATACGGATGCAATTTTGTTTAGGATGCTAGAAGTGAGTAAGAGTGCCAGCTATTGTAATTATGTTATGATAAATTTTATGACAAGACTCTTACATCAATGAGTATGGTTGCAGATCTGCTGTGCCTATAAAAAAAGGAGTAGACAAAACTCGCAGAATCACTAAGGTTGGAAAAGACCTGTAAGATCATCAAGTCCAACCATCAACTAACACCACCATGCCCACTAAACCATGTCCCACAATGCCACGTCCATACCTTCCTTGAACACCTCCAGTGATGGTGACTCCACCACCTCCCTGGGCAGCTTATTCCAGTGTCTCACCACTCTCTCAGTAAAGAAATTTTTCCTAATATCCAGCCTGAACCTCCCCTGGCGCAACTTGAGGCCATTTCCTCTTGTCCTTTCACTTGTCACTTGGGAGAAGAGACCAACACCCACCTCTCTGCAACCCCCTTTCAGGTAATTGGAGAGAGCAATAAGGTCTCCCCTCAGCCTCCTCTTCTGCAGACTGAACAACCCCAGTTCCCTCAGCCGCTCCTCATAAGACTTGTGCTCCAGACCCCTCACCAGCTTCGTCGCCCTTCTCTGGACATGCTCCAGCACCTCAGTGTCCTTCTTGTAGTGAGGGGCCCAAACTGAACACAGCGTTCGAGGTGCGGCCTCACCAGCACCGAGTACAGGGGCACGATCACCTCCCTACTCCTGCTGGCCACACTATTTCTGATACTACTTAATATTTTCCTCTCAGCTTCGATGTATTGAAGGGTAATAATGGTTGTTGTTAGGGATGTGACTGCAATTCTGTCCCCTTTCTGGTCTCAGAGTCCAGTTATTGAGATAAGTAGTGTACAGCTCGTAGGTATCTTTGGCTGAAATGTTGTTCTTCTATCCCTAGAGCACAGGGTCTGGCAGCAGGGTCCTGTGCCCGCTAACTGTTTTTCAGGTTAGAGCACGTGGAAACTGCTTTTCCCATGTCATTTAACACAACTTCTTAGAAATCCAATACATAAAGTACATAAGGGCATATAGATCAATAATCCTTGCTGAATGGTGTCCATCCATCACCATTATAAAAGTGGGCAGACTAGCAGGGATGCTACCAATGTTGGAGGCCATTCCTACCATTCTTTATGTAGAACAAATATAGTGGGTTAGACGGAAGGGCCTGGTCCAGACCATTCATTATGGACCATTCTGAAAAGCCTGCAGCTGATAGTTAGAAAGAGGTTTTCCTCCTGCAGTATGTTCTCTGCTAGCTTCTGTCAGTCTACTGCATTGAAGACCGATTCAACAGTAATTTAAATGTTGAATGGTTCTCATGATTTTAGCAGAGCTACCAAAAAAGTAAAGATGTCGTTGCCACATTTTGTGTCCTGACATCTATTTTGCATTTCTCTCATCTTTGAGAGTTGGAAAATTTTCCAGATTATTGTGACGTATGAAAGCAAAGGTGATAAATTTCAGTGTTCTAAATGGGAGATGGTGGATGTTGTGGCAGACTGAAAAATGAGGACATTTGAGACCTGGTCGTTTTCAGTATGGATCTTAGGGCAAATTTTGCACTAGTGCAATGGTAGGATGAGAATAACTTTTGAACTACTTAGCTGGAAAGAGGTCAGTGCTCTAGAATTCACGCCATATTATTTGCCCTTCCTGGCCAACAGTTTTTGATGTTGAAGAATAACATGTCTTGGACATTGCATACACAGTTGGCAACTAGGGGATTGCAGCAGAAAATGGGAGACGACAAACATCATCTTTATGGAGGTTACAGCACCTGTAATTGTCCAAAAGACAACTGATGCATCTTTTTACCTAAATGCAGTGTTTTTAGGAGAAGTACTTAAAAATGAAATCATAAAAGAAGGAAAAAAAGGACCTCTTAGAAACCAAACTGAAAAATACTGCACTGAGAAAACAAAAATAGGTCTGAACACTGCCATCCTAGCTAAAAATTATGAATTCTGTTTTTTTAATTGGAGATACTCTGTTCTTTTCCTCCTCTCACCCATTTCACATATATCCTTAGGATCCCAAATCTGTTTTGGACTGCTTGTCTGCCTGCACAGGCTTTTGACATACCCGGAGTTTCACTTCTGGCAGCTACAGTGAGAACCCTTCCTGGAAACATTTGCATTGCTGGAAGGCAAAAGCTAGTTGGAAGAGAGATCAGCACCTGTAGCAGTAGTACTGATGGCACAGATGGACATGCTGAAACAACACCAAAACCAGGCTCCCTTCTGTTATTGGAGCTTTGTGGGAACAAAAAAGGTGGAATACTGGTATATGACTGAAAAACTTAATACAAAGTTAGCTTAGAAGTATTAACTAGCATGTTTTTAGCATCTTAGCTGGGAATAAGGGCATCTCTCTTATTCCCTGGCAATTCACTCAAGTGGCTGTATAGAAAGTGTGATCACAAACCATGCAGATGTGACTCTCATTGAAGTTGCATGTGGCTACTTTAGGATTGAGTTTGATCCTATTGCTAGTTATATGGGTGGCTTTGGTTTTTTGTTCTTCTGAGGCTACAAGCACAAACATCACAGGATTGTTGAGAGGATCCCATTGTATGAGATTTTTGTGTTATATCCTCTTTGGTTAAGTGTTCTGAAGTTACGTGATACATATCCTCAAAAGGATGCATTCGCTTATGTTTGAACTTTCCCGCACTGGAGTCCAGGCTCTCAGGTATCTTGTCTCTCCAGCAACAACTGAGACAATGGTGCTTTATATTTGCAAGATAAATATTCAAGCTTGAATATTTGGTAGTTAGGCAGTGGTTTGGTAGGGTTTGGTAGTTAGGCAGTGATGTTTGCTGTTAGGTTTTTGTTGGTTTTTTTAAAGTTATGGAAGCTTAAATTTTGCAGTGAGGCTTTCACAGACACTTGGTGTCAGCCCCAGTGCTTCCCTGGGTGCATTGCCCATCAGAAGTTGGAAATTCAGCGAAAGATGTAGCTTAAAATTACACATTTCTTTTAATGGCTGGAGACTTAAATATTTTTTGTAATTGGTTTCCTTATGTTGCATCTTAACTTTTAACCATAAAAAAATGATTTATTAGGATTACAGTTTCTAAAATCAAGCTAGTAAGTGCTCAGAGCACTCGAGTAAACTTAAAAGCTGTTTGAGGTAGGGCAGACACCATGTGTTTGTAATACTGTGCAGTATCCTCATCCTCACTGTGCTTGGATTCAGTTAGTACCTGTGGTTTCTTTGCACATTAAATCTATGGTCTCAATTGTTTGGGTAACCCTTTCTGCACTCCTGGGGAAGTCCTGTCTTTAAGGCTTAGCTGCAGGGATGCAGCTACAGGTAGTAGGCACTGCTGGAAGGAAACCCTTTTACCATTTATGTGGATAGTGCTTAGCACGATGGAAGTAAAAAAATCTTCCAGAACCTGTGGTTGATACTTTGCTGGCAATAAAAATGACAAGATAAAAAGTGACATTAATATATTTAAATATTTTGTCAGGTTAAGCTTAGTGTTCTGGCTATGTAGCTTCCAGCCTGTAATTCATGTAGGCTGGGCAGGGGAGGAGTCCATGTTACGTGTCATGAACTGACTTGGGATAACTACGAATGCTGTTAATTTTACAGCTTGGTTGATCTGCTGACTAGCTACCACTGAGAGGGGAGCTTTCTTCATTCTCCCTTCCTTTCCGACAGTAAGCCATCTCATGAAGTTAAATCGAAAAATAAACGACACTTTAAAAATATTGGGGGGTTTTGCTGGTCTGTCTCCCTGAGCAGTCAGACAGACAGTGCTATTGCCAGCACAAGGAGGTGACTGGGAATGTATACGAAGGGGTAAAGGAGGAGTGAATCCTTCCTTTGATAGCAGCCAGGGGTTACA
Source organism: Gavia stellata (assembly GCF_030936135.1). Classification (NCBI taxonomy): domain Eukaryota; kingdom Metazoa; phylum Chordata; class Aves; order Gaviiformes; family Gaviidae; genus Gavia; species Gavia stellata. Next base: position 71,699,284 of record NC_082594.1, read on the forward strand.
TTGCCTCAGCCTTAACATTGGTTAAAAACCCAGCCAAAAGGACAAAAAGTAAGAGGTGAAATCTACTGCTATGTTTTATGACACACATACATATTAGAGTTTTGTCATTTTGGTTATGGAAAGTATTTTTTTCTAAACTGGAACAAAAAAAAAAATTAACGTGTCAATCTTTCCTCTTTCAAACAGGAAGCAACAACTTTATATGGCTCGTGTCTGACAACATGCACCACCAGTGGCTGCTGCTAGCTGCATGCTTTTGGGTGATATTCATGTTCATGGTTGCTAGCAAGTTTATCACATTGACTTTTAAAGACCCAGATGGTAAGTTCAACTTTAATATTTGATGTGAAACAGAAAATTGAATAGTGCTTCACAAAATACTCTTTCTGTGCAAAGTAGTTCTTGACATGTTACCACTTCTTCAGTAGGATTGAGAACAGAACAACTAAATTTCTAGAAGTGGCAGTGCTGATACTCAGTTTCTGCTTTTCTTGGTAGAAGTCTGCAAAACTAACATCATGTCTTTTTTTTTTGGTGGTTAAGAACAGAGGCTGTTTGGCTGTACTGTCCTGTAAGGTCTGCTTTTTCAAATACACTCAGTGTCTTGATCTACTAGGAGTAGAAGTCACGTGCAAAACAATGGAGTACAATTACCTGTTTAAAGATAAAGGAGATTCACAAGGAATTAAAGAGTTCATTTTACTTGATACTAGTTTCTGTCATCTTGTGACTGCTTGTCCTGTGGCTGCAGTATTATGTAAAACTTATGAAAAGTTTTATTTCATTTGCAATGCACTTAGCCTAGCCACCTCTGCCCTGCTTCTTGCATTCAGTTTTATCCTCTGCTGTTTGACTGATAAACAGCTCAGAGGCTTTTGCTTAGCTTAAGTAGCCCAGATGGTATTAAGCTGATGAGGAGTTTAAGCCATTTGATGACACCACACAACTTGTTACAGTTTTCTGTCTGCTGAGGAGCTACTGTTACAAAGCCATCCTCCAGAGACTTTAGGTTGAAGGTGATGACATGACTTACAGTCCTAAGAGATCTGTATTTCTGCACCTTCTTAAGATATGCAAAAAATGTGTGACTTTGGAAGCACTGACATCACTAGTGCCATTTGTTTCAGTGACTTGATAGTGGATAAATACATTAGGTGTACCTTTTTAAATAGCATACCTCTGTGTGGAGATTAATTCAGCAAGTCTTACAGATGAGAACTTTAGGCTAACTTAGCTTTCCTTGGTCCCAGCTGTTTCTGAGCCCTAGTACATCTGCAAATAAGCTGATCTTATGTTATGTAGTTAAATCTTCCAGTATTTCATTCCGTGCCAACTCTTGTTTCCCAGCTCAGGTATTCTTTGAGTGGTTCTTTCCACCAGAATTTGACAGGAGGATTAAAATGTATTTTTTAAAAAAATTACTGGAATACACCTTTTGCATTTACTTGCTTTTTATTATCTTGGCTTTCCAATTTTTCTCTTTTTTTGTCTATGCTGAATCTTCCTTCCCCTTTGAATAGCTCTCTGAGCGGAAGATTGTGTCATTTCTTAAGCTCCAGTCCTGCAAAGGCATGACTGTGGTTAAGTGTATGTATGTGTTGGAGATAGCAGTGTTTGTACTGGGACTAATGAAGGGAAGTAATGTGAATATACCAACAGAATTTTGGAGAAAGTCCCAACAGGATGGCCAGTCCTGGAGGAACTCTTCTAGACTTAATGAAATATGGCTTGTCAGAAATTTTCCTTTATTTGAATGTGCCTACTTAGCAGCTGGAACAAAACCAACAGATGCTCAATGAATCAATGTTCTTTAAGCCTTTTACTGATGTCTTGGGTGCATAAGCAACAGGAGCTTCTTAATGAGAAGGAGCAAGATTCTGTCCATCATCTCTAGTAGCATCTTCAGGCATGCTTTTACCCAGTGATAACAAAAGATACCACTGAGTCAGATTACTTTGTTTTACAAAAGGATACTGTGAAGTAAGTGTGTGCACAACAATATTTACTGTAGCTGATTGCTTGGATGCTTACATTGTTTTCAGTTTTAACTTGCTTTTCCATGCATGCCCTTTGTTAAAATCCAGTGTAGGCAGAGTAGAGTACTCCCTTAAGAAAAGGATATGGCAGTACGCACATTTTCTCGACCATAAAACAGTAAGCCACTGTGGATACAGATGAAGAAAGATTATTCGTAGAAGAAACTATATGAAGGGAAAAGTAGTCCAATGTGGATGGAAATAAATTTTCAGGGAGAAATCATGTTCTTTTTGCTTTGTGGTTAGGGAAAGCTGCTTCAAATTATTTTTGATCTTTTTCGACCATGTAAAGTAAGGCTACAGCCTTGTGTTATTTTTCAGTTTTCCTCTAGCATACCAATTGCAAAAGAGGCAAAGGGTTCTTCCCTTACATGCTTTAATTTGGCCTCAAACTATTAGTTGCCCTAAAATAATTTAAAAAGAACAAGAGTATCAGCTGAGTTTGTTCTTTCATTATGGGAGTCTCTAAGGCAGGCCATCATTCCAGTAATAAAGATAGAGGGGATCTTGTATTTATTGCTCGTTAGAGGTGTTTACTTAGAGCACCAAAGAAATAAAAGGTGGTCCTTAATGATGCTTTTCTTCTGTTGTAAACTCTTAGACATTACCCGAAGAAACCTATATACTAATATGAGGGGAGGAAGAAACGTGATAGATTAAGTTTTTTATTTGAACATGCTTTGGGAAGTTTATTGAAAAATAAAGATCTCCTACTGTCAAGTCTATATAGTTATACTCAATTGTCTACCAACTGTGATATTTGAATTTATGATTTCTATGTCTCTTTGCACAGTTTGTTTGAAAAAGACCAAAATAAAAGATAATGGACATGTTTCTTTGATAAAATTCAGCTGAAGTTGCACCCAAAATTCCCACAGAGTACATCCTTTAAAATTTTCATAGTCTGTCTCATGTCTTGTCTAGTACCTTCCCATTTGGAAACAAATCCTAATGTTTTCTAAGACATCAGTTAATACAGAAAGTGATGTTCAGTTGTGTTAGTTGTAAAGCAAGAATAATTGCCTTCCCCCCACCTTCTGTAATGCTCTTATCTCTTCCTTCTTTAGGCTATGGTGCCAAGCAAGAGCCATTGATACTGACAGCTGTGACAAAAGTGGAGGAGGTACATGTGCCAGAGGGAAAACATTGGCCTGAAGAATTCCAGGTGCATACTGTTGAGATAAGGGTTACATGTATTAAAGAGTGGGAGAAAATAAGAGATTAAGTAAGGGCTTCCTGTTGTTAAAAGGAATTGCTAGATGAGAATTATTTATTCAGACTGTTCTCTTTAGATAGAGCCAACAGAATTCATTTTAGCTGCACAAAGCTAGTTTGTTATGGTAACCTGCTGTCTTGTTTCATTTGAATGATTCAATGTAATGTGTTTCCATTTCTAGGCGAAAATCATTACAGTACGCCTTTATCAAGTCAGGACAGTCATTTTTGCTAGCCTTTTTAATATAATGGCCCAGTTTGGGATTACTTGTATTCTGCCTTGCCATAGCCATCAGGTTTGTGGTTCTTGAGGGCAAGCCTGTGTCTTGTCTATTCTTTTAGTTCTCTGCCCAGTCTCTCTGATTCTTTTTATCAGTCTCCATTTCTTTTTCATGTTTTGTGCTCTTTGTGCTTCACATCTCAGCGTTTTTTCCAAAGTAGAACATGAACACAGAAGTATTCAATACCGGTTGATCCTTTAGATGCATAGTTCTGTGCTTTCAGGAATAAAGCAGAACAAATGTGGTACCTGCTAATTTACAGGGAAACTCTGAAAATCCCTAATGAAATGTAAATTTGAGACCAGTTGCACAGTGGGCTAAGGCCAATTTTTTTTCCATTTGTTACATAAGTCGCCTTATGCTTAGAGAATTTTTGTGATGCAGCATGGGAGGTAGGTTTCTGTGTAAATACGATGCTTTGTTTTCATATGTAAAATACCTGAAATTTAAGTTATCCTCAAAATATGTGGGAGAAACACTTTGTTCAGTGGAAGGCTGGCGGATCTGTGTAGTGAGTTTTAATATCTTCCTTTATTTGTAGGGAGGAGGATAATAAGGTTTCTGGATCTAAACCTGTTCCCTTTTGACTTCCTGACAGCATGAAACGCAGAACAATAATATTAATCCTGGTTGCATGCAAAAGGAATTATTTTGACAGATAAGCAATCTGTTAGGCTGTTCAGGTTACATTCTGACCAAGGGATATTGGAGAAGAGTAACAAACAGAAAAAGCAGAATGAGATTTCTTTTTCCTTATGGAGGATTGGGATAAAAAGTAAAATCATTCCTTTTTCATGTGTAGCTTGGACACTGTACCTAAAATCCTAGAATCACAGAACAGTTTGGGTTGAGAGGGAACTTTGAAGATCATCTAGTTCCAACCCCCCTGCCATGGACAGGGATATCTTTCACTAGATCAGGTTGCTCAAAGCCCCATCCAGCCTGACCTTGAACACTTCCAGTGATGGGACATCCACAGCTTCTCTGGGCAACCTGTTCCAGTGTCTCACCACCCTCAGCGTGAAGATTTTCTTCCTTATATCTAATCTAAACCTACACTCTTTTAGTTTAAAACCATTACCCCTTGTCCTGTCGCTACAAGCCCTGGTAAAGTCTTTCTCTGTCTTTCTTATAAGCCTCCTGTAAGCATTGAAAGGCTGCAATAAGGTCTCCCCGGAGCCTTCTCTTCTCCAGGCTGAACAACCCCAACTCTCTCAGCCTTTCTTCATAGGAGAGGTGTTCCATCCCTCTGATTATTTTTGTGGCCCTCTTCTGGACCCACTCCAACAGGTCCATGTCTTTCCTGTACTGAGGACCCCAGAGCTGGACGCAGTACTCCCGGTGAGGTCTCACCAGAGCAGAGTAGAGGTGCAGAATCACCTCCCTTGACCTGCTGGCCATGTGGGTTTTTTTATGCAGCCCAGGATATGATCAGCTTTCTGGGCTGCGAGCGCATATTGCTGGTAGATGTCCAATTTTCATTCATCAGTATCCTCAAGTCCTTCTCCGCAGGGCTGCTCTCAATCAGTACATTCCCTAGTCTGTATTGATATTGGGGATTGCCAACTATGTAAATCAATTAGTGGAAGGGGGAAGATTTGTCAGTAGAAATTTTAAATTTCCCATCACCTGTTAATCAGACAAGCTCCTTTTTCCTCTCTCCCCACTAATTGTGAGGCAGAGGTGGTCGTGGTTCCTGTCAGTCTCTCAGAAAAATGAGACATATCAAACAGTTCATCCATTTTTGGGGAGAGGAATCCTGCCTACTTCTCTCATTTGCCACAGTAAGCGCTGATGCTCATTGTGTGAATTTTTGTCCACTTAATTTTGTTGCAGCTTGGATAAAAGGAAACACCGAATGCCTTAAGGTGCTAGAAAACAACATGGAACTTTTATCCTAAATTCTTCTTTCCCAGCCGGATGGGTCAGCACCCCTAAGCCCCATCTTCTCAGAGATTAAAACTTAATTTCTGTTGAAGTTCCTGTCCCAACCCCTCAGAAGCTTTCTTACTTGCTGTTGAAGCTTTGTGGGAGTTCCAATATTTGGTCAAGGCATGTTGTATCCGCTTAGATAAGACCCCACTGCTCTGCAGCAGACTTAAATTGTTGTATGGAAAAGCTCTTGCTACTGTCTACTACTACGTAATGACTTAAGAGTCAAACCAATGTGTACAGCAGCAGCACAGGAAGGCAACTGCTTGCTACTTCTTAATACATAGCAATGTTTTAATTGTGAGTCTGGGAGTCACTAAGGATGCACGGTTTGGGGATTTTTGTACTTTAGAATTTGATCTGAAAACTAACTTCTTGCACTTTTTTTTCCCCCCCCCCTCTGCATTTCATAAAGCCAACTGGAAAAGCTTTTTCTGGAAATCTGATCCACCAACCCCTGGTTCATATGGAAAGACTTGAGCTTCTCAGGAATGTCTGCAGAGACACCGCGTTGAGAAATCTCTCTCACACTGCAGTTTCCAAATTCGTCTTGGACCGAATATTTGTGTGTGACAAACACAAGATCCTGTTTTGTCAGACGCCAAAAGTGGGCAACACTCAGTGGAAAAAAGTCTTGATCGTTCTAAATGGTATCAACTCTGTTGTGGGTGTGTGGGTTTCTTTGAGGAGGAGGAAAGAACCAAGTTGGTGCAACTGGGACAACAAAAAAATGGATTCTTTCTGCTTTTCTATAAACTGATACTGAATTTCAGCCTTTAATTCTTCACAGTTGCTTCTAGTCCTTTCAAAACATCTCTTTTAAAGAAAATACACCTGTTCTTTCTGTGAAAATAAGTATTGTTATTACTTGGCTCAAAAGTGATTTGAGTCATGAAAGAGTGCCCATATGCATGTGGTATGTAGATTTGCCATCTTTGAAAGGGTGGCACTAATTTATAGAATTTGAAACAAGTAAATTACAAGGTATCACAATTCCCTAAGAAACAATAATGTAAAATTTCTGACTTGAGGCCACTGACTTTTAGCTATAAAGAAAGCTAGTTAAAACTTGGCAGCTGCAGTTGGTCTGTACTGCTGAAATCTTGTGTATGTGCTATCAGTGAGCCATCATAGAAGTTACGAAGATTCTGAGGTGCTTAGGGAAATAGTTTGATCAACAAAGGTGTGTTATAAAAGACTGTAAGAGAAGGAGTAAAGGGACTAGGGTGTTTGAATAATAATCTACAAGGTGAACACTGCCTGTCTATATGTAGCCTACCATTCTCTTCTGGTAGCCTGGCATGCCAATAAAAGTAACTCCTTTCCTCGGGGTTTCCTATTGTACCACTACCTGCACACATAAACTTAACTTGATCATGACACGCCTTTGTTTGACATGAGACCCTCTTGCCTGTCTGTGCACTGGGGCTGTGAATTTGCTACATATAGTCAGGTCAGTTGAGGTCCTTCTGTGGTTTTGCAGGTGACATAGCCCATCAAGATGTGGGCAAAACCTGAACATTGTAAACCCAGCTTTCCTGTTAGAAGCACCCTGCAAACAGCTAGATCTGCACTTGTGTTTTTACGTTTTCTTTACCTTGCGTGAGCTAGTTTGCATACCTAGAAGGAAACAGTCACGAATTGGCAAAGGAACTGTGTCCCTCAGCAAAACTTTTGTAGCAAGGGCTATGTCTTAAAAAACTTTCATAGTAGTTTCAACTTTGATACATAGATGGAAGCTGAAAATCCAGGAAAGATATGCATGCACTGAAATTAATAAAATGCAACCACCACCCCCTAAAAAAAATGTTAGAAAACTGAGAAGCTGAGTGGTATGGATTATTCACTGCAGTTCTGGAATGGAGAAGGCCGTAGAGGCTTTCACCTAAAGAGCTTGTTTTGTAGTACCCTGTTCTTGTTGCAGGTTGGTACTCTGAAATGATGCTGTTGTGTGAAGGCTTACTCCTAAAGTCCAAGGGGCCCACATGAGATATTTCTCAAGGTCATAAAAACTTTCAGGATCAGGATCTTAAAATAAATGCATCAGAATTTAGTGACATTATTTTTCTTGTCAACTTATGTGCTTGCAAAAATGAATATCTGGAGGCTTTCTATTGTTAATTTTAGTGCTTTTTAATCTGTGTAGTATTGTATGATTAAAATTTTTGTTTCAGCACAGCATAGTCATTAAAATAACTTCATGGATACTGACAGCAAAGTGCCTTTGTGTTGAAGCAGTTCCAAAAGCAGCCCACAGCATTTATTTTTTGGTGGTGGTAGAAGCTCAGCCAAAAAGCTGGTTCCATCTTTGGAGTTAATTCTCAGTCTTCCTCCATTTGTATGTGTGGGCAGAGGGAAAGAGAATGGAGACACTGAGGTGGGGAGTTACAGGCTTAGACATAATTGCTGATGAAATTTGTGTAATGTGCTTTTCTGAGAGTTTTGAGGCCATTTGGTCTTGGACCTTGATGTCACATACCCTAAAGAATTTTAACAGTTTTCAGCTTCGCAGTCAGAATCTCTCATCATTTAACAGTTTTAAACATAGTAACCGTAAATGCTAAAAATACAGAAAAGAGAAGGATAAAACAAAAAGCTGTCAGCCAAAGGCACACATGCTTGCTTGTGCTCACTTTTTTTTTCCCCTTGAAAGATTCACTTGTTCTCTCTTTTTGATTTGTGTAGGAGCATTTTCTTCCATAGAAGACATCCCAGAAAATATTGTTCATGATCATGAGAAGAATGGCCTTCCACGCTTGTCCTCCTTCAGTGACTCTGAAATTAAAAAACGGTAAGAGGTGGCTTCCCAGAGGTGTAGGAGGGGTTTGGAGTCAGTGGTGTTATGGACAATCAAGAGTACAGTTGAAGTACTGTAGTACCTCTGGAATTGAGGACAACAGGGTTTCTGCTCCAGCACTTGTATTATGGCACTATTCTGCTATCCTCACAGATGTTGCTGTGACTACCTCCCTACTGGCTTTGAAGGAGAACACCAGTGTAATTGGTGATACAGTTAGGTGAGCCAACCAGCTCCCTCTGGATATAAGGTTTCTATAGTTCAATGCACACCTGGTTGTTACATAGTTGACCTTCAGAAGGGAAGGTCTAGTTGGAAGGTTGACCCTGATGTCTTGTGTAGTACATCTTACTGCCTACACCTAAGATTGTCATTGGACACAGGTTTACTTACTGGGATTGAACTGGGTAAGTTTAAAACATTAGTACTCTGTAGCCTGAGAGTATTGTCCATTCAGGTGAACCACTTTATCTTCCTGTTTGGATGCTTCTGGTTCTTCTCAGAGCAGAAAAAATACTTTTCTGCAGTAGAGCCTTCTAAATTACTTTGGCTAGATTTTTGACTGTGTCTGCTGTCACCCTTACTAGACCCTATACCATATATAATCCCTGTAAGGGGTGGCAGTATGGAGAGAACAGGACGTAAGACAGCGGACACTTGTAACCTTGTGCTTGCATAGTTTTTGTGTGTATCAAGCCATTCTGAAGAGTCAGCCCCTTATAATTGTGGTGTCAGCTATGAGTAGAGCTCAGTCCAAGGTTGGCTGCATTTAGCAGTACAAATACATTTATCACAGCTGTGCCTGTGGAAATGGGGTCACTTGATTGTGTTGATAATGTGGATCCGTTCTCCCTCACTGTGAACAGCCCTGCATAGAAAGTAACTGTTCACCTGGGGGATGTGCCATAGCTAGGGTATTTGAAGATGAATGTCATTATGATTTGGGTTGTTGCAGTCAGCCCGCCACAGAAGTTGTGCTGGAGATTCATAACATGGGTTTGGCTGGGAATTCTGAAATAAATTATCAGAGAGTTTAGAGTAGTAGTAGTGTAGAGAGAAGGATGGTATGGATCTGTTGATCTAGTTTGCTGACCTGTATAGCCTTTCCTGGTTAGGAGTAAGTCAGGAGAACCTGAAGACTGATCCAAGTGCCTGTTGAGGCTGGAAAGAGTCCATCCACTTATTTCAGTGAGGATTGGGCCCTAAATCTCCTTTCTCAGCTATTTGCTGAAATAAACTTTGTTTTCAATTTACTCCTACAGATAAACTCTGACTACAGAATATTACAGTTCAGTGGTATCATAACAAAATGTGAAATTCTGTTGAAAACTGTGGTCTCATGAAAATAATGTTCTCGACTATTATTGAAAGCGTGACAAAACATCAAATAAAATACCAGAATTGGTTTGGTTTTTTTACTTAAGTGGTGATTTGTCTATCTGCCAGTGGAAAATGAAGCCCTCTGTATACATTTAGCTGCACCAAGCCACTTTTTCCATGTCTTTGTGTATTTTGCTTCTTGAGCTTGATCACATGGCATTGAAAATATCTTTGACTTGGAACTTGCAGCATCTTTTCAGCGTCTTTCGTCTCCCGTTTATATGGATTGAGATAAACTAAGCTCCTCCAGTTTGAGTAAAATGTGAAAACTAGGATGAACTATTTCCACTTGGTACTGTACATAAAAACTGTTAGTAAAAAGACAGAAATTGTATTTCTATTCCTATTGATTATAATATTGATAGACTATGCAAGTGGTGTAAGATTCATATTGCTGTGTCTGTGGTCAGAGTTTATGTACATTTTGTAAGTCTTTGCTAAACACACTTCAAACACTTTGCTAAACACTTTCCTTAATTATTTAATGTCTTATTTTTTTTTCCTTCCTTTGTTTAGACTGAATTTATACTTCAAGTTTTTTATTGTTAGAGACCCATTTGAAAGACTTATTTCTGCATTTAAAGACAAGTTTGTGCACAATCCTCGGTTTGAACCTTGGTACAGGCATGAAATTGCTCCTGGCATCATTCGTAAATATAGAAAGAATCGCACAGAGACCAAAGGGCTGCAGTTTGAGGATTTTGTGCGCTATCTGGGTGACCCTAACCACCGATGGCTGGATGTTCAGTTTGGAGACCACATCATTCATTGGGTAACGTATGTGGAACTTTGTGCCCCCTGTGAAATCACGTATAGTGTGATCGGACACCATGAAACTCTGGAGGACGATGCTCCATATATCTTGAAAGCAGCCGGCATAGACCATCTGGTATCATACCCCACGATTCCACCAGGCATAACAGTGTACAACAAAACAAAAGTAGAGCGGTATTTTTCGGGAATTAGCAAGAGAGACATAAGGCGCCTCTATGCACGGTTTGAAGGCGATTTTAAACTCTTTGGTTATCGGGAGCCAGATTTCTTACTTAACTGATACCTTAGAATAAGCTCTGAAGACGTGTCTCATGGATTAATCTAAACCTGCGTGAATACCAGCTGCAACACTGACAGAGCTGAGAATGACCATTTGTTTTCTAGTTTTTTGATGTTGCTCCATTTTTCAGTGAAATATTTGTCATATGAACAAGTAGGGGCTTATAGTTGTTGTTTACTGACCATGTTTTCAGTATGTGACATTGCAATCTGTTAGGAATGAAGTCTCTGTTATCTGAAATACAGAATTTCACTTCTCCCCTCTTCCCTCCAGGAAAAAAGAGGGAGAATGAATGGGCTGTGATCTTCCCCTCCCTCTCGCAGACAGAATGCCATTTTTAAAATGCTGTGAAGTATTTATAAAGACAGCAATTTCACTGTAGGTTAACGCTGACATGTGGGTGAACTTGATGATTCATGCTCATGAGAAAGGCATGTAGTCTCCCATGAGCTTTGAAAATGAGAGGCCAGTACAGGACTAAAAATTGATTAAATGCTTGACAAGTAAAATCATCTAGGTTCTGTCATGTGGCTGCTATAATAACAGTAATGCTGATCTAATCCCATTTTTGTTTGTCACAAAATGAACCTAATTAGACAGAAGCTTTAGAGGTGTTAAAAAAAGGACTGGTTCCAGAGCCCGGTTGTCTTTGTGTTTTTGTCAAGTGTTTACTGTACTTACTGCTGGTCTATTTAGCCTCATAATTCTACTTCTGATTTTCAAAATATTATTTAACTCCTGGCTATGTAAGTTATCTGAGAACACCAGATGCAAATGGGGCATAGAAGAAATATGAAACTGCTAGGGAAACTTTAAGGAAAATTAATTTAAAATAAAGTATCAATTGTATTTGCAGGAGCACATATAGAAGTCACGAGATGCTCTCTAAATATCATACAATTGAACTTGTTTTGTCTCCTAACAATTAAGATTAATAAAGAAGCCCCAAAAGCGGGTTGTCATATAAAAGAGCTGCTAGAGTTACTTGGATTAACAATCTACCTTTTTCTTATATCCAGCCTTGCTCAATGTTCAGTACCTCAGAGAACAGAAAATTTACCCCCCTCTGAAAATTCATCTCCCTACTGCTAAAGGAGACAGGATGAATCCCTGATTTTTCCAGTGATTCACTGCCATGGTGTCCCGACTCAAAAATGCCAAACAATTGTGTAACCAATGGGGTGAGTTGGCAACTTGCCAGGACTTTGAATGTCACTTAAATTTATGTACCCATTTTAATGCATTAAAAAAAGAAAAACAGAACTGAATGGATGCAGCCATCATATTTGCCTGTGCTTGCATTGTGTCTCATAAAGACCAGTCTCTTGTTTGAGTTCACCAGCAATAAAAATCAGTGCGCTGCCACCTCATCCTGCAGGCCATGCAAGAGAGAGACCATGTATCTGAAATACAGGAATTGCTCTGTCACAGTGAGCATGTGAACTGTTTTTAAATCTTAGTCCTAAAGTATTAATTTTCAGTTCAGCATAACATTGCTGGCTAGAAATGCTAATGATGCCCAGTGCTATGGAATCTGCTCTTAAATGCAGCCACAGTATGTTTTTGATAGCTTCCTGTATCAACACAAGGAAGCATCTTGCACTTGTGAAAAAAGAAAGCTGTGCCAAGCTGACATGTGCTGCTACCCACAAAAAGGAAGCCCTGTTGTAGCTGGAAGTGATTTCAGAAAGATCTCAACAGACTAATTGAAATAAGGGAGAATCATTAACTGGGCATCGTTAGCAAGAGAATAGTCAAGGTGGCAAAGCTGAAAGGTGGGATTTTTTCAAAATTTTTTTTTTTTTTTAAAAAAAACCCCAACAATTACAGTGCCCTAACTTTTTAGTTCTTAACCAATGATAAAAAGATGTTAACGGCTCCAGGTTTTTCTGTGGTTTTCTTAATATGGGAACTTAGCAAAATGTACTGTTAAACGCATTTTGGAGCTAATGAGCTGATTGATTACCTCTCTGCCGATTTAAAATGTAACAGCGAATAATGTATAGTGAATTCAGGCCTTAAAGTTTAATTTTAATAAAGATAAAGTAGAATTGTTTTCCTCTGAAAGCATAAGCTACTGATCACACAGAAAGCCAATGTATGTTTTTATTTTTCTTGGTAAATTACTGTATTGATTTCTTAAAAGTTGCCAGGTGGAAAGTGCTATGTAAATATTAAGTAATAACATGTTTTTCTAATAGTCTTCTCTGCGTTGCGTTCTCTCAGGCATCTGACAATAAATGTGGACAGAGCTATGGACTGACATAGGTGGAGGTGTGTACTGCTCTCCCAGCTCCGTCCTCCCATGCTTTTCAGGATGGGACTGGAACACTCGTTACCATTTCTTCAGTTCAAACACAAAGTTTCTCTTTTCAATGATACCCTCCTGAGCTCTATTTTCTTTCTAGAAGTGTGGGGGTTTGCCTCACATGGATGAAGAAATGATGGCGCAATTTTGGCATGGCTCTTGCAGAAACTCTGATAATGTGAAAGCCCATGGTGAGGTACGGTAGGGTTCTCCTTATCTTGGTCCGGTGCAGGTAGGGTGGCCAGAGCATACTGTGTTGGGGAGGAGGCTCTTGCCCTGCTAGTTATGATGAATTAAATGTTTGTGTTTTGTTTTAGCTTAATTGTACTCTATACAAGGCTTTTACGAATTTAGTCCCAGTGGCATGCATGAACATCATTTGGCTGTTTGAATGTCATTTGCATACCACTTTCAAACTGCAGGTGATATTTATGTCATATTTTGGGAACTGCTGGCCCAGATTGTTACTTCTCTTTTGTTATTGTTGTTACAGCTTCAGAAAACAAACTCACATCCTTACTTTGTGCCTATCTGTTTCTTTTTGTTGTGTCTTCTCAGCAGCGTTTGAATCCTCTGGCCTATTTTAACCACGTTTTACAAAGGAAATTCGAGCTCTTGGGGGTAGTGAGTTGCAGTAATCTTGAAAATAGGAGAGGAAACATTCTTTCTACATCAGAGAGTCCATGCTGTATGTTAGGTTTAGGGAAAGTACAGATAGGAAACAGTTTTACTGCTTCTGCTCATCATGGAGCTCCTTGTTTCTCCTGGACTCCTTTCCCTGGTGCTCCAAGTCTGGCCTCTGATCTCAGCTAACAAAGACAAAAATAATGAATTAAAATGTATTCTATGGGTCTGTTATCTTCACATTCCTTATAAAATTAAGGACACTTCTAGAGATCAGCTGAATGGGGTTTTTTGAGGTCTTTGGGTGTTTTTTCTTCTTCCTTGTGGTAAAAATGGATCCAGTATTCACTTGCTTGTGAACCAACTGTAAGGGCAATGCCTGTCCCCTTTTCTTTTAACTTCAACACACAGTGCATTATCACCAGTGTGCTTTCTGATCATGTGCCATGAAGGTGTTTTTCTGTAGTTAAAATATATGTGCAGTATTTTATTTTGGGAACTGTTCCTTAAAAGAAGTAGCAATTCAAAAGTGGCCTGAAAATACATTATTTTTCACAATTAAGCATGTTGTTTTCCTGTTCGTGCTTAGATGCTGCCCTGTTTGTACTGAGGGTGACAACCCCCTGCTGCTACCACTTGTCTCTGTCCTCAGATCAAGGAAGCCATCAGACAGCTCTGGCTTTTGTGTAACATGATTTTTCCTTGAGGTGTTAATAACTTTGTTGGCTGGGAAAGCCACCTTTTGATCTTACCTGTGCTCCAGAAAGTTTGCTGAGAAATGAGTGATTATATAGGGATTGCTTAAGCTTATGTTCTCAGATGAAAAAGGATGTCTTGTCAGTGTATCTGGCTGTATCTGATATCCCTTAATTGACAGAGAGAGGGTGAATGATCTTTCTGCTTAACGGCCTTATCGTGATTTTCACTAAGCCCCCATCCTATTATTACGGCAATGTGAAGGGACCTGGAAGGAGGTGTAAATTCAACATGTGCTTATTTTAAATGTGAGGGTGTAAAGGAAACAACACAGGAGTTGGGCCCTGAAGATTTATCATGGCTAATTGCTTGTTACATGTCATTTGCAGAGGCTGGTGCGGTTTCTTTGTGGCCTGTGCTTGAGAAGATCTATGCAAGGTAGAAAGAGGCTTGTGGGTGGTGGAAAATTCCCTTTTCATCCTAAGTTAGCTGTGCGTGTTCCTGGGCCGCTGCCATGGGGAAGGTTTTAGTAGAAAATGATCCTATTAGCAGCAAAGCCTGCAGTGCTCAGGCTGGTGAGCAGAGTGCCTCCCTCCTGGAGGGGGAGTGAGTTCAGCTCCTGCTGATGTGTGCAGCTGATTTTGGTGCTGACTTGTATAAATCCCTGTTTTTGTGCTTTTAATGCAATTGTGTGCAGCTTTCCTGCATGTGGCAGTAGCCTGAGATGCCTCATCTCTTCACCACCAGAGCAGCTTTGAAAGACCTGCAGCCCATTTTGCTCTGCAGTAGGAGATACTCCCCATATGAAGTGAGCAGCATTAGGCCTGCAGCCATGCCGCTGGTGGCAACAGGCTGGTCTAAGCACAGAAATGGTGCTGTTTGGGGCTAGCTACTGTAGAATAATCATTTTTCCCTTCTAATCCAGGCAGGGGTGAAAGGGAAAGAAGATGTGTGTTTGCTTTGAGTCATAAAAAGGAACCGCGCTGATAGAAATTCCAGACTGGTAAGCCCAGACAAGGCAATGTCTGGGAGAGGAATGCTGGGAAAAGCCATGGGCAGTCGCTTTAAAGCCCCCAGAGATGCTGGACTCCATGTTGAAGGAAAGTTGCTGAAGCTTTATGGGAGGTGTTAGAGGAGCAAGTGTGCTCCCCCATATGGTGTATGTGCATGCCAGGGGAGCAGCTGCCAAGGGGATAGCAAGCACATGGCAGGCTGAAAGCATGAAGCAGATGCTTCATGCATCTGTTTGAAATCACAGAGAAGTAGAAAATAAAAAAGTGGAAAGGAAGTAATGAAAAAATAATCCTGACGGTTGCGCACCTGGAAATGCAGTACCCACCCTAACTGCCAGAAAGACATTGACTGTCCTGCAGTACAAATAATTTCTGAGCATTTTGTGGGATAAAAGCAAATCTGCAAATAGGAGAGTAAACCCAGACCACGGGGCATCTGTACATGCTCTGGAAAGCGATTTGACACACAGAACCTAGCCAAGGCTCTCCATCGTGCCTAAGTAAATGGATCTTATCTAGGAAAAATGTATAGGTATGCTGGAAGCATGCAAGGAGAGGAAAAAGCTCTTGTGGAATAACTAGCTCTTTCAACAACTGCATGTTATGCACCTACTGTGATTAAAGAATTAGGAACATTAAGTCTTGTAGGTCTTCTTTTCCTCCTGTCTACAGCCTTTCTGTTTTATTCAGTTTTCTTTCCCATGTCCTCAGAGGTCTTTGGATGATACACCACGGTATGACCCATCATTCTTCTCTTGTCAGAAGGGCGGGAGAGGCTGTAGGAAATACAAAATGTTCTCCATAATTTTGAGGAACACAAAGAGAAAATTCAGGGAGTTGTTATCAATCATGAATGACTTGTGATGACTGTGAAATACGAAGATTGCATGAGCTACTTCTTAGATGTTTCATGTGTTGGTCAGGGATTCACTTATGGAAAAATTACCACTGTTCTGTATTTGGCATTTTTGTTCTTATGTTTTGAATGGCTTCCAGTAAGGTTTTACAGCAAGTAAAATTTGAAATCTGCCATACTGCAAAGCTTCACTTTGAATCCACCTACTTTACTCTCATTCTACTTTAAGCATTTTGTAAAGTAAGAGTCGACTCTTTGCACTTTCTCAGTTCCTGACTGTTCTTTGCAATGCTGTGCCATTTGTACTTGTGAAAAGGCAGTGAGCAAGAAGACTCAGCAAAGACTCTGGAGAGAGCAGGACTCCAAAGTGGACCTTTATTCGTATGCCTCTGTCCACAAGCTTCTTTCACCTGCCAGCATCTGTTTTCCTTTCATTATCTTTTCAGTCTAGCTCTTTACTGTAAAACCCATCAGGGTATGTATTTATGATTAAAATTATGGATTTAGAAACGTGTGAGAGGAAAGGGATTAGGGACAGAGTTGCAGCAAGAAAGAAAGAAGCAGCACGAGGAAGGGGCTTCCGCAAACCCTTTCACAGTTCCACACCATTCACTCCATTTTGTATACTCTTGTTTGGCTGCTTCTAGGACCTAGGTTCTCAACCTTTTGGCTAAGGTCAAGTGTAGTGTAGGTGGGTTTCCCGTTGGTGTCTCGGTTGCATGCATGCATGCATTTGCTGTTCTCTGGTGTTATCAGGATAGGTTCTCATAGGCTAGACCTTTGTCCCATCAAGCATTACAGGACGGCATAGCAAACATGGAGCAAAGGTGTTATTTCCTTGCTTTCTAAGCAGTGGCAATGTGTTGCGTTACTCCTCTTGACTACTAGACAGTATAAACATAAATTTCCTTTTTCTGGAAGCTGACCAGTGATAACAACAGTGTTTTCATCAGGTATTAATCTCAGCACACCGTTTAAATACATCTCTGTGTGAGAGCAAGGTACTGCAGTAAATTGTCATTGTTATTTGTGGGTTTAGGGTTGACTTAATAGGTTACTGGAAATGCCATTCTGATGGAAAACAACTTATGTGCATTACTGCTGTCTCCATGTAAGGGTCTATCATGTGATTGTTTGCCAGTCAGAGAAAAATCATTTCATTAGATAGTGATACTTTTCTATTGTAATCCGCTTACTGATGGATTTGGGGCTTAAAATACAGCATGGTAGATTTGCTTTGTGCACTCCTCTCCTGTTCTGAAGTAGTATTGGCAGACTTTTCCTACTTCCATTATTTTGGGCCCTCTTTTCTGCAGCTTCTAGTTGGAACTGAATCAGGTTTAAACACTTTGCATTGAAAAATATGTAATTAGACTGTAGTAGGCCAGAAGGACAGTGTGAAGGCTTTAATGAAGAACTATAAGCCAGCAGTGTGTCATAGCTGTGAGAAAGCTACCACCTGATTCTGCACGCATCCAGCTAAATATTTCTAATAATGGCCAATAAATATGAATATGGTGACTCAGGCTGTGGAGAGGCCTCGCCTTGACCCCATTTCCAGTTCTCATCAGCTGCGATTGGGGACATCTCGCAGAGATGCAGAGAGGGGCTGCTGGTGTTTGAGTGGACCGAAGAGCCCACCTCCCAGGCACTGAGTAGAACTTGTTTAGCCTAAGAAAGGAGAAGGGGTGTAACTGCTGCCTAAACCTGTATTGGGGAAAATGAAGCAGTGGGAGAAGCTCACATCCAGAGAAGGAGGGCAGCCAGAAGATGATGGAGTCACAAAGACAAACCAGTCTGAGTTGGCCAGGAGCCAGCTGAGGCTGGAAACTGGGAGGAGATTTCCTACATTGAGGCTCTGTTGTCATTTTGGTGTATATAAAGGAAGCAAAATAATACTAGGCTGCTATGCCACTGTTAAAGCAGCAGAAGCCTTGACTTCATGTCCCAGCTGATCCTTCAGGTTCTATCTCTTCTCTCAGACCAGTGAGCCATGGCTGTGAGCACAGCGGAGCAGGGCTGCTGTGCAAGTGCTGAGTGATCTGACTGGAGGAGAAGGATCAGCAGATGCAGGTGGGGCCAATCTCACACGGCCACGTACATCCAGTCCAGTCTTGTATGCCAAGAGATGGGCTATAGCTGGGGAGCTGTTGCCATCTCCTGCCTCCTTATCTTCTTTAGCTCATGTTAATCATATTTGGAGATGATGGAAGAAATGCCAAATTTTGTAAGGAGCCAGGAGTGTGGAGTTAATTCCCTGACTTTGTTTCTTTAGTGGAAAGCTTACAGTGCTTCCCCCTGTCCATGTTTGACTTGGATGTCTGACACAAACAGAAGTGACTTTGTAGGAAACAAGAGGGAAGGTAAAGAGTATCACGGAGTAACTTCTTCGTTTAAAGTTTTTGGGATTCCCAGCCCCCTCCCTTCTTAATCCAAGGGAGAGGTTGGGCAGCATGCTGAAACTAGACTTCTGCTCCAAATCCAGATATCCCATCTCTAACTGGCCAGACTGACTCAATTGTCAGCATGGCACAGCGCACACAGATGTCTGTGCAGTGATATTGCTCTGGAGGACCTCTACAAGCCATCGCCACTGCAGGCTCTGATGATCCTGCTCAAACAGGTATCGCCTCCTGAAAATGAATCATGAACCTTCAATCCACCTCTTCTTCCCCATCCCTGAAGGGGAGAAGAACGATCACTTTCTGCAGAGAGGAACTGCCATCATCAGACACGAAGAAGCAGTCGCTGGTGGGACAGTATACCAAATAGGCTTTATTGATGACTGTGCCCTGTAAACAAAACTTTTCCTATGAGGCTGGGAGTACTGAAGGTATTTGTAACTTGCTTAGAGATGGTGAAAAGTTCCTGTAGGAGATAGAGCGGGAATGAAATATTAATGGCTCTACTATCAGCAGATACCTTTAAAAGGCAATTGTAACCTCTGGGTTCAATCCTTAGCATGTAGGCTGCCAGTATTTACGGCTAATGCAGGTTACACTGAATACTGTCAGGAGCTTAATTTGAGGCATTATTTTAATTTTGCTCTGACACAAATGATCAGAGGTGTATGTGTTTGCAGTCAGTGCAGCAACCTAACGCTCCAGACTGCAAGTGATGCTTTCATTAGCCACCTGAAACTTTAACATGTAGTTGAAGGCTTTCTTTGTAAAGCATTATTCTGAAACATATCAAGTCTTAGGCACTCTACTTGAGCTAAAGGCACAGAAAGATTTAGTGTATTCTCTGCTCTACCTGAGAAGACAGGCATGGGTGAGAGTCAGGGAACCTGGGGTTTCCTGGGGTTACTTGAGTTTTGCTTTGTTTAACACCTGTGTTATTTGAGGTGAGTTCTGCAAGTGTGACTGGATCCTAGAGCACCTCATCTTCAGCCTGGAGGAGCTTACAAGCGGTTTAGGGCATTTGTCTGATGCAGTTTCTTTTACAGGATGTAGAGCTGATAGTGCCGGCTGCAATTAGGTTTCTTAAATGCTTTCTTTATACGTCTCTGGCTTTGATTACTTCTAATTTTGCTGACTGTTTCCAAGAGCTAAAATGGTTATGCCATTTCTGGGAATACCCTTTAGGAAAATTACTTAGGTTGTGTTGTGCCCTTGATGGGAAAAAAATCTTGGTGTCCTACACTGATCTCTGCAAGGGATGAAGGACTTAAAACTCAGTGAGAAGATGAAGTCACTCTGTTGTTTGAAATGTACCTTTTGCTGTTTGTGTGATAAAACCACTGGGGAAATGACAGATCTTTGAAGAATTCAGGCCACACAAACTGGGAAAAGCCCTAGAGCTTGGTGGCTAAACTCTTCATAGAGGGTGTGACCTGTCCCAGCCTGCAAATGGTGAAGAGTGCTCTTCCATCAGTCACTGCTCCTCACTGTAACAGCCTGCTGCAGCCTCAGTGTTAGACCTGAGTAGTAAGCCACTGGGGACTAGAGAGGCGGAGATAATTTGAGGGGAGATCTGGGCTATAGGCATGGATAAGGAGACTGAACGCTTCAGGGATGCTTGGGAAGGAAGAATAATAGAACCAACAATAGATCCAACCAATAGATGCAACAAGGTGGGAGACAGAGGAGAAGCAAGGGATTGACAGAGCAAGAAGACTTGCGCTAAGAAGCTGTGAAGAATGCTCTGGCTGATGGGACTTGGTTTGCTTTTTGCCTTTTTTTTTTTTTGCCTATGTCTAGAAATTTACATTCAGGAAGTGCCGAGCTTGCAACAGCTGGTACCAAAGGCTGGGAAATGCCAAAATTAGAGGCTTCCCCCTGCCCTTCTCGCTCACGCTTCTTAACATAGGAGTTATCTTGTTACATTGTCACATGCTATTTTTACACAGAATTCATGTCTCATTCATTGTACTAGAGAGATGGGTGCTCCTGCCTTGAGCAAGGTCTTGAAGAAGAGTAAGATGCTGGTGGTTCTGGTTTGTTATCTCTTGCAGAAGATAGAAGGTGGGTACTGAGAGAGGGGAGAACTGCATGAAGAAAAAAGATAATCTTGCTATGTCAAAAGTTGCCACAAAAGTTTTGCATGATGCTAATTAAGTCATCTAACCCTGACTTCTCACAAGTGGTCATGGGTGACAGGTTCCTCATTCTCTGACCACAAGCCTTGGGATATGACTTGTATGTGCCCTTTTCATTCACAGGTGCAACTGAAGTCAGTCAAGGCTGTAGTCTGAATATAATATTAAATCAGGTTTTAGGTGCCTCAGCTGACACTCCAAAATGGGTGGGTATTTTTTGCTTAGGCTTTCTGTATACCAGATCTCCACTTATAAGCTGGGTTAATACGTGTTCCTTCACCTCACAGGCATTTTGGGAAAATAATTACTGGCTAGAAAACTCTACAGGAATAGAAAAGATCGGGTTTTTTTCTCAGTCATGCTCTGGGCAGTGTCATATAAATGTGACCTGAAGGACAAAGCAAAGCATGGAAAAGCAGCCCAGCCATGGTGGAGGAAAGCCAGGCATAACGCATAGATGTGAGGCAACAAGTTAGGGAGCCAGGACTAGCAAGCACATTTCCCTAGGGGCCGGGGCAGCTGGTATCAGTACTGGCTGTGAGGCTATGAAATCATGGACTGTCTAGTTATAACGTGGGTCAGGAGCGTGCCTTTGAAATGAAGCTCAGGGATGACCCACCCCTTTGATTCTGTGGTTCACATGCCTTGCTGCTGGGGCACGAGAACTGGGCTCCTGAGCTGAACATGAGCACCTGATGTGTCCTCCCCTGAGTGAAGCCAGGCTACAGCCAGTCTGAAGGGAAACCCTTCGAGCGTGGATGTAGCTTCCTCAGTGCCCTTGGCTCTGCAGATTGGCTCCTGTTGGGCCTCATCGCTTGCCAGCATGAATAAAGCCCTAGGATCTATCTTTGTAAATTCATACCTGTTTAGATCACTCTAACTTTAATGTTACTGGACTTTTGACCGTGACTTTGCAACCTTGACATTCAAGGTTGGTTTTGGGGAGAAGGGGGCTGGTATGGATTAGGATGTACGCAAATGGGCTCGGTTGGTTTCTTAAGGGACAGTCACACTAGTTCACTCTGGTGGTGAATATGTGCAGAGCATGCGTCAAAATGAAGCAACGCCACAGAAATCCATTCACCTCAACCTTAATTCCAGGAAGAGTTTATCTGTGTGATTCTGTTCTATTATGGTACGTGTATTAATGCACTGCACAAGTCTTCCTATACTGCAGACAGTTTTCTCACAAATCCTTGGGGCTGGAGGATGTTCATGCAGAGGGGGATGTGAGTGCAAGTCTGCGGCCAATCATCAGTAGAAAATCATGGAGACCTCCCTCATGATGGGAAAAAGTCTAACACTAATGAATGAGTATCTAGGGAGCATCAGGGCAGTCAGCCTCCTCTCTGTCCCTTGGGCAGCAAGTATTGCTTAGCACATGCCCTGGGAATCTATTTTCAGGCTCATGAAGTACCGGGTGGCTGTCGGGATCAGTCAGCTTGGCTTCACCACAGGCACATCACACCTGGGCAGCCTGGCTGCCTTCTGTCTGGAGACAAGGGGACAGTAGCGGATATTGTTCATCTTGTCTCTAAAATTACTTTTGACATGGTCTCCCACAGGACTCTCATTTGAAAGCTGAGGAAACGCAGGCTGGGTGAAGGAACTGGAAGATGCACTGGAGGTTGGCTCAACTGCTGGACTCAAGGGTAAGTAATCAATGGCTCAATGTCCAGGTGGCACAGCATAGCAAACAGAGCATCCCAAGGTCAATACAAGAGGTAGTATTGTTTGATATGTTCATCACTGATCTCAGATGATGAGCCATAGTACACCTTCAGCCATTTTGTGGATGACATTAAATTGCATGTTGGACAGGGAAAAGTTCGCTATGCTGGATGGTAGAAAAACCGGAGGGTTGGGCCAGCGGAAACTTCATGAAGCTCAAGAAGTGCAGGGTTCACCACCTGGGGCAGAACAATCCCAGGCATCAGCACAGGGTAGGGACCAATTTGCTGGGGAGCACATAGTGTGTAAACTTAATCTCTTCCTTTTATATACGGTGTGTTCCTCAGCTGTATAGACTATGTTGTTCAGCTACCTAATGGGTGACTGGCTATAGAAAAGACGGAATATTCTTGGAGCTTCAAGGATCACAGACAGCGTTCAGAAGGTTTGGCAAACTCTGGATATAAGAAAAGAGGCTCTTTACAGCGTAAGTGGGTCAGTGCTGCAGCAGGTGCCCAGGGCAGCTGAGGAATTGCCATCCTTGGTATGTGAAATTCAGCTGTACACAGCAACCTTCTCGAGTGAGCCTGGCCCTGTGTTGAGCAGGATTTGGAATAGATGATCTCCAGAGATCCTTTCCAACCCACATTATCCTATTATTATGGTCTGAGTGGGCAGTAAGCATACTTTTCCTCAACTTACTTCTTACCTTTTTGTTTCTGTTCTTTCTCTCTTGAAAATAGAAGTTATATGGAGTAGGAGGAGCCCATGGATTATGCCTGTTGTAGTTCCATGAAGTGACCCATGCAGAAAGTGAAATGCTGGCTAAATGCCATTTACTGCAAGTGGGCTAGAAAGGGACACTTGTGTGATCCTATCTGCTGCTAGCCTTTTCTCTCCACATGATTAACATTACTTTCTCCAACACCCTTGGCATGCAAGCAAGGCCCCTTGTAGAATTCCTTGCACTCAAAATCCCCTCTTTGACACACAAATGAAGCCATGCTTGCTTGGCTGTACTCTTGACCTCCTTACCTTGTTTTGCACCAGCACCTTTGTACCCAGGCAATGTGACCTCCTGCTCACACGCTGTTTTCCAAGTAACATATACTGGGTGTGACATGCTGAGCAAAACACAAACAGCAATTTCTCTTGGTCGGGAAGTTCCTCTGACTTGACAGCTCACGCTGTTGACTCACTGGCAGGTTTTTAACCTGGAGCACCGCTGCTATGGACCCAGTTTTACTGGAGGACAGCATCTCCGGCACACCTGAACAGCATTATGTGTGTGCTGTGCCTATCAGAGATGTACAGTAAGTGTACGATGGCTGCTACGCATTGCCTTGATTGAAGTTTGACACCCACATAGCAACTAGGGTGTTCAGCATGTGGCAGGAATGCAAACCACTCTGCTGATAATCCTTTTACAGCTGCAGAAGCCATAAGGTATTTGTGTGAAGGTAGTGAAATGTGTATGGAGAAAATACTTGTAAACGGGTAGTGGTTAGCTTCCACCATTATTGCTTATTTGGCCTAGCATGGGGGGTTGTTCGGTTGTTTTATGGTTTGGGAGGGGGGCCAGGGTCCGACTCTGGAAACAAAGAGAGTGTTTTTTGTTAATTAAGAAAAAATATGTTTGAGTTCTAAGTCAAATCAGAATACCCTTAAGCTGCCCTGCTGTGAATGCTTTTACGCAGATCTTCTGGCAGAGAGTCAAGTGTTGTCACCACTCCTGGCCTAGCATTTGTTATTTAGGCATGTACTCGGGGATTTCTGGTGAAGACAGGGCAATATTAATGCTGCTGTGCAAGCCCTGAGTGAAACTTCACCCAAACATGGGCACACAATTCCAAGAGAGACTTTACAATGAGAACAAGCACAGAGAGGCTAGAAAATAGTTGCGTTACGGATCTGTGTTCTAGACTGGCTCATAGGTTGTACAGAGACTCCATAATCATCTCTTTTGACTTTCTGCATCACACAGCCATTAAACAATACTCCTGCATTGACTCTGTTGTGACCACAAGTGCACGTTTAGGAAAGGGGAGGAGGAAGGAATCTGACCTGAATTTATAAAGGTCCATTAATGGAGAAGTCCTTGGTATGCTTCAGTTTGCTACAGCCAGGAGATTAGATGCGATGTCTGTTCTGGCACAGATGCTGATGGAGGATCCTGCAGCTTACTGTAACAATCATTAGAGGTGGAAAGAACTGGGGCTGACTTGTAGCAGTGGGGTTTCTGTCTTTCCTGATATTCTCATGTACCTCACTGCTCCTGCAACCCTCCATGGAATAAGGCTTTGATCCTGGCATGCACTGCAAAAGCACTGTCAGCTTTTCAACTTCTTTGACCTCAGATGTCAGTTCCATGATATGTGGGCTCAAGAGAAATGGAAGGGCATAAATGTAAAAAAAATAGCACTGCTTTGTTTCTCAAGCCGTGTTTCCAGAAGTTTGCTTTAAGAATAAAATCAGGCTGACCGAGACTGAAATAGAGACATTAGGAGCTCTTTTATTCCCTTGTGGTATGAATCTAAAATGCTGCCATGGTATCCAGAAGACATTTAATTTTGCAGCTGTGGAGCAGCAGTCTGTATCTTTCTGTAAATCACCTGCATCTATTCACACTTAATGCACTGTTGTTTGTTCTCTTTGACCTGACAAACCAGAGGTGCAAGGATTAGGTTTCCAGACACCGTGAGTCTTTTTCTTAGCAACCAGTTTGAATTTCAGTTTGAAGTGAGCCAGCTGATTGCCTAGTGAGGTATAGCACACCTTGGAACTAAATAGTCTTGAATGTAGTTGTAAGTCATCAGTGACACGTGCCTGCGCTACTCTACCTGGTTAGCTGGCACTGACACCACGGGGCGTGAAATCTGCTGACACTATCGCAGGGTTCAGCTTGCGGCCCCACCTAGAAAAATAAGGAAGTTGAAAGACACCATCTAAATAATGTTTATAGAGGACCTGAGCCAAGCAGTCTGGTGAGAAGAGAATGCTAAAAGAGATGAGGGTGTTTTGAAGTCTGCTGATTACTAGTTTTATTAAACCAGAAAATAGATGTCTGTATGTGTGGAGGGAGAATAAAGGTAGACTATACATTGTGCACAGGTTGCTTGAGAGTAGGCTGGAAAAGGGCTTATTCATGTGGTAATGTGTAAATTAATAGTCAGCTTTAGCAGTCAGCTGTGGCTATTCCATATTAGGGCTTTATAGGGACGACCATTTAAAATACATCTCCCTATAGCTCTTAAAAGTAAGTACTGTGCATTTCTGTGACTGAGAAACTACAAAGACTTTATTCATATGCTTGCACGAGTAGAAGAACGAGCTTTATGTATGAGCTTCGCAAACGTTTGAAAGCCGTATCTGTTTCTGCACGACCCTGCTAACTGTTCAGAGTAAATTTCGCTGGGAACCTTAATGTCTTTAAGAGATCTCCTTCTAAATATCTTGACAGAAGACATTCTTAATGTGTTTTTACTCATTCTAATCACTGTTGCATGCATTAAAAAATATTTTGAATCAAAATGGCTACAAACTCCCTATGCCTATTTTTGTACTCTTTCCATTTCCGAAAGGTTTGCTTGTATGCTAGCTAACACATTTCAAATGCAATTTATCACAGAAGTGTTTTTCCCTTCTTGTCTTACTTCTTTCCCAATAATTAGTTTTAATTGGGGAGATGGTGATTATTACACAGGCGTTCACTTTCCAGTGCTGCTCTTTCGCTCCCCAGACAGTGTGATTCACAAAATATTCATCCATTTGTTTATGACAGAGCCAATACCTACATGTTGCTTGCGCAGTTCTTTTTGATAGAGTTGCTTTCAGATGTTTCATTAAAGGGGCTGATTGAATCCTTTGAAGTTTTACTATTGGCTTCCTTAAAATCTGGATCAGTCTTAAAACTGATCAGTTCTTGGCTGGATAACACCCAATGAATCTGGATGAAGATGTTGAATAAAGCAGCATAAAGGATTATCTCTGCTGCATCTGAGCCAACCTACATGCACATAACCTTATTTTCGGCTGCCAACTCCCTAAAGTGATTTTGGTTTTTGTCAGTAATTAATACATGAATCCAGTGGACATAGGTTAAAAAAAAAAATAAAATCAAATAAAGCAAGCATTTTAGCTTTTCCTCGTCGTCTTCTGTTCTTCCATCTTTCTGGTCCTGCAGCTGAATTCAGTATTTTTTTGCTCAAAATGCTCTCCACTCAGAATCTTGCTCATTTCTTCAAAGCTAAAAGACATTTGAGAAGACATCCCAGCCATTTGAAAGAGCCTGTTGTGTTTCATCCCTCCATGGCACTGCTGCTGTGGAAGGTTAAAACTGCTTGCCATCTTCAGCCTCTCCTTCCCCAGGGACTGCAGCCTCTTGCCTCCTGCCTTCTCTTACCCTTTACCTTGTTCTTTCCCTCAGCTTCTCACCAGCCTGCATGGAAAATGTCACTTCTTGCAGCCGTCACACAACGGAGCGCTGCCCTTCCTGCCTTCACCTCCAAACGCTGTCAACGTGCTACCCAGAGCCACTGACTTATTTTCCTTTAATTCTACTTTAGGTCCCCACCAACCTGTTTTGTCTCCTTCCCAATGTGTTTTGCAGTTACATCCTGTCATCTATGGATGCTTTGTGACCGTTGCCTCCTGATTCCCCTTTCTTTCAGGTCCTAATCCCTTCCGTCCTGGGGCAGAAGGATGCTGTCCCTCAGAGCTTTCCTCTCCGGTGCCCCTCTGAGTGATGTCAGCCCCAAACACAGCTGTGTCATTATCTTCTTTCTCCCTGCAGCTACAATAACTCATGATGCATCCTCCTAACAGCTCTTGGTGGGTACCTAGCCATGGCCAAAAGGCTAGATCTTTTCACACTTAATCACCACCATCCGTATCACTGTACTTCTTGTTACTCAGACCTGTAATCCTGGTTTCCTACGGTTTGCCCCTGATGTTCTGGCTTTGCCTAAGTATTTCTATTCCTGCCTGCACTGTGTTTTCCAGACGAGATCTCATGTCTCTTCACAACCCTGTAATATCTTTGGGGTCTTAGCCATGCTGTTCCCATATGACTGAAGTGGCTGCTCTCCATCTCTGGTCTCTTTTCTGATGGTGCCCATTCACTAATCAGTTGTTCAAGCCTCCTTCCCTTCCTGTTTGTTACTCTTTTATTCCTCCTTCAGGTCCTCTTACTGCCTCACCTCTTCTATGTAAGCAGAAACCTCCCTCAGACTCCTCCATAGCTTTGTTCAGCGCTGCTTGCCTGGCTTTTTGGCTTCTGAGGTAATGGACACTCCCTTGGTGAAGGCCATTTCTCTGGTGGGGAAGGTGGCCATGGTGCTGCCGCCCTCCTTGATCCCTGGCGATGGAGGCAGGTGGTCCTGCCTGAGTCCTGGCCGAGCGTGGGGAGATGGGTGCAACCACACCTCCTGGCTGGGTGACACCATCCCAATGCTGTCATCCCTCCTGACCCCCGCCATGTAACCTCACTCTTCACTTTGTCTTGGCATCCTCCTCGTGCTGTAGGAGAGTCCCAGCACATGGGGTTTCATTCCTGGGGCAGCAAACATCCAGATTGCCTTCTTGGCTGAGATGTTTGGAGCCAGCTCCCTCTCAAAGTCCCCCAGTGACCATCTAGTGATCTTCCCTGACCGCGTGTTTTCACGGCACAGCCTGCTGAGCTGAAAAGCTGAAGGCTCTGACTCAGAAATAATGATGCCCTGATTTGGACAGACTGATGAAATTTATCCCCTCGGCCGCACCCCACAGAACAGGATGGCTGACCTTTCCGCTGAAGCAGCCTGCTCTGCTATGGCGACCCCAAACCAGCATTTAATCAAAATATGAAAAACCACTACACTCTTCTTCCAATACTTGCCTTTGCCAAAAAAAAAAAAAAAAAAAAAGGGAGGACAAACACTCATTGTTTAGGAGGTGGAAACTTGCCTTGTTCTGTCTGCTCTTGACTGGCAAAGAACAACAGACGTGTTATTATTTTGCTATATTCTCTCCAAATTTTATCTTCTAACCTGCCTATGCATTTTGTAGGCTGCTAGACTTCTAGGGCCAGGGATGTCATTGGGAGGTTTCTAACGCTTGAGCTGATGATAGCAATGAGGTTCAAGGTGACGGGTGTTCTGTGAGGGATCCATGCTGAACACCTTACCAGGAATCACTTTATAATTGAAATTGGATTGTTGCAGCGTGGACTCCCAGACTATTCCTTGAGTGTGGTCATGCAGGCAGCAATCAGTAGTTTCCAGGGGTAACAAGACATTGCACTGTTCTCCACCTGTAGGAACGTGATCTCTTTTCTGCCTTAACACTGTCAGCTCTTCACACTGTTTTTCCCATCTGACCCACATTTAATTTTGTAAACACAATGTCTAGGAGTTTTGTGAAAATGTGTCATAGGCTGACTCACACTAAAGAAGCGATCAAAACAGGACAAGAAAGTTTCTTGCAGGCAAAACAGCATCTCATGCATGCATCTGATGTTATTTGCCTTTCTTATGCTGGATTGCAATCGACCAAGAATTCTGAAGTGGGGAAAGAAATTCATACTTGAGGCCCGGCTTTGCCTTTGGTGAATCCCAGGCAGCGCTCCCAAAACGAAAGCCCCTACACCACTATTAATGAGGTTAGTGGCTGGACCTCAGCACACGAACCATGGGAAGCCGTGACCACAGATGGGATGCTTGAGCACAAGACCAGGGTGTCCTTCTCCAGGCTCCTAGAAAATCTGTTCCAGAGCACAGTCTCAGAGAAGACTTGCTGGTGTGCAGTATCACACTGACATTGTAAAACTATAGGGGACTCTGTTCTGAAATGAGGCAAAGTACTACATTGCAATGTATTTTCCCGCTAATAGTAGTAGTCGGAAAACAAGGTGTCTCTCAGTGAAAAAATGCCATGTGAAAAGAGAGATGTAAGATTATATGTACACAAAAGTCAAGCACGGCAAGAGCGAGATAAAACATCTGAGTAGATAACGATGTCCTAGCAGGACCGGGGAAAAGCATACCTCAAGAAATGCTGATCCCCATCCGTATTTCCAAGGCAGCCAATCTCCCTGGAAAATGTTTGTGCAGTGCTGCAGAAACAGGAGAGGCCCCCGGATGCCAATAGATGTCTCCTGTACCCACGGAGATGCCGCCTGCTGTGCTCACCATCCGGCTGGACAACCCCCCACGTGGGTGACTGGCACCAGGAGGGATTTGGGATGCCACCAACTGCAGTGTGCTATCCTGCTTTTTAAAATGAGCTCAACGCCAGATGCCAGAAGGGTCCCTTGCCATGGTGTGCATCATCTCACTGAACTTCAGGATGCCCTGGCGCAACATGAGCCTGTGCAACAGCACTTCGCACTCACGCAGGCTAACTGCCTGGGCCGTTAGCTTTCAGCCTCGTCCAGGTCCCGCTGCACTTTAGCATGTGCAGCAGTCCAGAGGAGTGCGAGTGGGGCTTTGCTAAGCCACAGTTCAAACAGGGATTGCAACGCAGGTGTAGCTTGACCCATTTTCACCACAGATTTGTTTGCAGAATCCCCTCCCACTCGGTGGGCAAACTGGCCCTGGGTATCCAGAGGTGGATGGAGATCAGCACCCAACATGAGAACGTCCGGCTACAACCCCGTGCCTGCCAAAAACCCTGATGGTGCCAGCAACAGAGAGAAATAGAGGTCTTGCTATTTCTTCAGGCATGCGAACCAGGACAATGGAAAATATTTGTGATATTCTGAAAATCCAGGCTGATGCTTACCGAACAAGACTGAAAAATTCCCTGACTCTGTGCTAGGAAATAGCAAAGCAATTGATGTGGAAAGAGACCTCCTTCGGATGAGCTAACTGTGTCCACAGCTGTATGTGCCGGGACGGCAGCCGCTCCCCAGCTCACCAGGCGCTACTGCTGGCATCGCCCTCCCTGTAACCCTCCAATTATGAAATAGGAAAACTTGCAACTGGCCCACGCCAACCGAGGAGAGAGGCTCGGATGCAACGTAGAGAATTACAAGAGTAGATATTTATTCATGTGCGTGAGGTGTCCCAGCCAAATTGGACCACCCCGAATGTGGTTTCACACAGGGTTCTTATACCCTTCAAGCATTCAGGTACAACACAATTTGACTAATCACTAACACCCATGCTACCAATTACTAATCATAGTAAAACTTTGCAAAGCAACAATATTTTTGCAGCGTTCTTGCTGCTTGTCTATTGATCCAGCTGTCCCTGGAGTCAGTCTTGCTGGAGTTACTTATCTAGGAGACTAGACAATGCTGGGAGGGTTGCAAAGATGTATTAGAGGGGGTAGGATGCTGGCAGTATCTTGGTCGTCCCAGGGTATCACTTATCTTTCATGGACAGCTCTAAGCTTCCAAGAAGCAAAGTCCTTATTTCCAGGGCTGGGCTGTCCTTTAGTTTGCTTTACTTAAGCATGGACAAAACTAGTCTCCAGTAAAATTTCACTACCTCATTACATTATAGTGTATAATGTGAAATAATGCACTATTAACAAAGTTAATACACTTTCATACTATGAAGAGTGAGTGATATAATAGTTAGGGAAGGGGATTTTCTTAACAGTGCTTATCTCAGAGCGAGGAGCCTCTTGCTCTGCGCGGCAGCTATTGGAAGGGAATCCAGTAGTACACTTTAATTGGCTCCTTTTGCATCATAGGATGTGTTAATGATTTGTTGGACAATTATTAAGCTGTTTAATCTTCCAATCAGCCTGTGCAGGATGTAGTTAAGAATAATATCTTTTGTACACGATACACATGTGTCACACTGAAAAGACAAGATCCGTCTCCCTGTCTGGGAAATTGCAAGGAAACATGAGAACCTCCAGAAACAGTCCTAGCTCCTGTGATTCACAGCAGCTGGATTAACACATTACACGTCTTCTGGGGGAAAAAAATAATTTTCATTATGTTTAACATCAATAGATTTTAGCTAGCACCTTTTTCATCACTGGCACTACCCTGCAACTTTCTTATAAAAATGATACTTCTGAAAAAAGGCTTTCTTTAAAAAAAAAAAAAAAAAAATTGTATATCTCCTATTTCAGCTGGGGCAAATTCATTAAGCTGATGAAGACTTTAGTAGTAATAATCATTGACTGACCTTTTATTTTGAAAGCAGGAAAGCTTGTAATAAATGAGGCAGTGATTAGGGAAGGAGAAAAACAGTTGAGTACTGGCTGGAAGGACCGTGTGCTGTGCTCTGCTGTGGGTTTTCTTTGTGCCAAAGTGTAAAGCATTTACATCATGCTTTGGGAGAGGGATCGCTAATTGTATAGCTCTCGTTTGCAGAGTGCTCAAGCTGAGGCCCAAACTCAGACTGAAGTCTCAGCACCTCCATCCAGTTGCAGCTCAACCGAAGGAAGCTGTACTGCTGAAATAATCTGCGTATCTGAAAAATCATATTCTGAAATTTCATCCACTAAATCGAGTGCCCCAAGTTAGTGGCTGTTCTGGACTTAATTCACCGGTACCTCAACTTCCTAGCTGTTAAAGGGTGTACTATTATTCCTTTTGACTCATACTCTTGTTGAAAATGTAAATGTGTGTGTATTTGTGAAATACTCCAGTGCTGTACCCTGAATTTTATAGAAAAGCATATGGAGAAATTTATAATTCTGCTACTGCAGCAAGGTATGACTAACACAAATAAAAAGGTGCAGGGGACTGCAGTGACCAGGGAGAACATTACTGTTTGGATGCCCATTAACTGAGTATCTTCTTTCCTATGGCATGCATCCTGTAGAGAAAATAGTATGTGATAAATTAAAATCGTATCAGGTTAATGCATGAAGGTGACATTAAATAAGCATACACAGCCTTTATTATGCTGTATCCTAATTTTTGTCTTTGACTTTACAACTTCAGTAACATTTTAGCATGTTACATGTGTGTATGTCTGTGCACTGATTATAATTAATTATAATCCAAATTAATCAATCCAAATTAATTAATTTATTCCAAAACAATAAAAGACAGATTTCCTCCACAAGGTCATCAAAACAAACTGGAGTTTAACACTTCAAATTGCCTTGCAAGAGAAAAGTGTTAGAGGAATGAAAAATGCCCTCCAAATATGTAAATGCTGTCATTTCAAAGTTGCTTCATCTCCTCCTTTCCCCTTCAAGTAAAATTCTACCCTGGGGAAAACCCTGGGAAAGCTGGGCCTCGGGAAGAAGTTGAAAATTAGGCTACAAACTTAAAGGAAACCTCGTGTCAACTTTGAAGTGTGTAACAATGACTCAGTGAGTAAGCACCTGTAATTCTCCCCTTAGAAAGCAGATGGACTTCTGCATGTTGCTTGAGAGAGCGCAATGAGGCCACCCCTAAGTAGAAGCATACTATTAACAGGAAAATAACACTGCTAATGGGGAGCACCTCTAACAACCTGCCACATAGTGGATAATTTTGGTGACAGGTTTGTTTTTTTTTTTAAGATGATGAAGCCAGCAGACGTTTTGCCATGGTTTTGGTGAGTACAAGAGGAGGTCCTTCATCTCCTGTGGCAGGCAACATTTCAATCCTACACAGTAGCTACAGCTTTTCTTGTAATAAAAATTACAAATCAACTTTGGTGTTTCAGTCGCCTTTCAGATCCGTTATGAAAAATCCATTCTGCTTTGTGGCTCTCACAATCAGTCGCTCGTAGTTCATCCAACAAGAAGTCATAAACCACACGACCACGTCATGGGGCACCTGTTCCACTGGAACTTCTTGGCAGGAGTGTCCTATGTCACGTTTGCTGAGGTAGGCATACTGCCGATAATTTCAGTGAGAAGCATGAGCTTCTTAAGTATAGATCCTTAATACTTTTTTAGTTTCTTTCCCTCTGTTTCTTGCTGTTTCTTAGGCTATTGTTCTTTCCTGCAAAGTTTTAATACTTTGGGGTAGCTCAAGTGGTGAGTCCACATTTTCATTGTCCGTCCAAGATCTGTGGCTCAGTGACTTCTGATTGATGTTGCAAAAGGGAACTGTATCAAAGTGGCTTTGTTGCTCAGATAGGAAAACATCAGATAGAAGTGCAGGGTAATGCCACGGCCAGACGTACAAATGAACCGTCTTCTGGAGCAAGAAGACTTGCAAAAGAACATGGCCCCCAAAATAGGCATCGAGGAGAAGAGTGATGCAAGTGTGCTCAGATGCCGATGGCAAGCAAGTCTGTACACGGAAAGAAGGGAAAAGATGGCACACTGAGTCAGTTTGAACAGCAGGCAAAGTAATTTTGTTCCCTCGCAAATAGATGTCGTGAAAAAAATAGAGGCTGCATGCCAAGAGGCTATTGATCACGTTGCTAAATAAAGTAGTAGCCTCACTTCACAGTAGGTTCTTCTAGAAGCACCTGCTAAGCGTTGATGAGGAAAGGACCGCAGCCCTCTCAGCACGCCAGCATGGCACGACACAAGCGCAGCAGCAGATGGAGGGGCTGACTGACCGTGTTCAATACCAGCGCCTGAGCCAGTGCCCACCGAGCTGCTCGTCAGAAGGGATGACTGGAGGTGAAGGGCCGTCGGGCAGCAATCCCAAGACACAGGGGGAAAAGCGGTGTGGCAGGACGGACTCACCTGCTCCCTCCTTCCGCAGGAAAGCAAGGAGGGCTGCTGGGGACTTCCCAGCCAAAGAACCTAATGGCCAGGGGAGCGAGACAGAGCAATCAGCAAAAATACTGCCGCTCCTTGTCAGGGTCCCAGGAACCAGAGAATAACGCTGGGGGGTGGCTCAAGTGGCGAGTCCACATCTTCATCGTCCGTCCAAGACCCTGTGGCTTGTCCTTCATATGGCAGAGCAGAACTAACTGCACCGCTTCTGTCTTCTATGTGATGGATCACGTCCCCAGCTGACTTTGATAAAATGGCAATGGGATTCAATTCCATCGGAATTCCAAGTGAAAATTTCAAGAATGATGAAATAGTGACGGGATGCTGAGGTCAACTTCTGGATAGAAACCTTGGGCCAAAGAGGGTGGTGCAAGTGTCAGACTGGTGAGCATTGCTCAAAGAACCATTATTAGAAACATTTATAGTGCACAATGGGTAAGTCGTGGAACAACTTAACGCACACACATTAGTGTTTTGCAAAGCAACTCTAGTTTTATGGCCATCATCCACCGGCTTCTTTATTGATCTAGACATCCCTGGAGTCAGTCTTGCTACAGCTTCTTATCTAAGATGCCGGGAAAGGGGAGGGTTACACAGAGATGTCGGAGGGGCTAGCGTGCTGGCACTACCTCGGTAGTCCAGGGGTATGGTATCCTTTATCCTTCGTGGATGGCTTTAAGGTTCCGAGAAACAAAGGCCCTTACCTTCCAGATGGGGGCTGTCCTGCTCCTCCTTGCCATCAGCTGGGGTCCTTTGGTCATGCTTACTTTACCATGAGTATTGATGCTTACTTAAGCATGGCTATGCAGTATATGATGTAAACGATATAAATCTTAAGAAGGTTAATACAATTTTGTACTATAAAGACTAATACGTACAATAATTAAGGAATGAGATTTACCTAATACAGGCTACGAGGCTGTCATTCAGGGGCTTAAGGCCTAGCAGGAGAGAGGGAAAACCGGAATCCCCTCCACTGTCCAGCTGCAATCCAAGAAGCGGCTGGAAATGGCTACCTCCTCGTTCCACTGACAGGCTCCCCGCTCCTCCGAACGGTTTGTTTACAGCTGTGTCTAAAATAAACGTTGCCCTTTTTTTTTTTTTTTTTTTACTCCTGTTATTCCTGCGGAGCAAGTTGGATTCCTTTCTGACTCACGCATGATTAACTAACTTCCAGCTGCATTATCCGTATTGTTGCTGCCGATGCACAAGCCAGCGCTCAGCACGACTCGCGGATCCCAAGCTGAGCTGGCAAGGCTGCCACTTACAGAAAAGGATTTTTTCTGAGAGTTGTGGGGAGACTTTTTTATTATTATTTTTATTGAGGAGAAGACACGTGCTTGTTTTCTCGGGGACCAGGGAAATACAGCCCAACAACAACCGACAACATACCTCGACGCACCCCGTGCGGTGCTGCTCGCCCCATGCGGAGGGGCCGCGCCCGGCAGCCGGGCGGCGCCGAGAGGGGCCGGCGGCGGCGGCAGCGCCGGGGCCGCGCCCGGCGGGAGGGCAGCGGAGCGGAGTGGGGGGCAGCCCCGGCGAGGAAGTGGTTACGGCTGGGCACCAGGAAACGGGAAGGAAGAGGCTGAGCGCAGCAGGAGCCGCACAGCGGAAACCGCCCCGCTCCGCTCCCGCGGCAGCAGGGAGCCGCCGGCGGCGAGCCGGGCGCGCGGGCGGGGCGGCGGCGGGTGGGCACGTGCAGCACCGGCACCTGGCGGCAGCCGGAGGGAGGGAGGGAAGTAGCGCGCCCTCCGCGCCGCCGCCCTCGGCGAGGGCGGTCAGAGGCGGCTTACACAACCCGCCGCCCCTTACATAAGCCGGGAGCCGGGCCCGCGGGGGCGGTGCGAGCCGCCCCCCATCTCCCCCCGCCCCTTCGCCTTCCCCCCCCCGCTCGGGAGCCGCCCCCCTGCTGCAGCAATGTGACCCGCCCCCTCCCTCCCTTCCGTCGCCGTCTCCTCCCAGGAAGGAGCCGGAGTCGGCAGCGCCGCGGGCCCGGCATGGAGTAGGGCGGCCCGGGGCCGGCGGCGCCGCGCGGGCATGGAGCTGGGCCCGGGGCCCTGCGCGCTGCCCCCCGCCGCCGGGACCGGGGCCGCGGCGGCGGCGGGGGGACCCTGCGCCGAGATGCTGCAGGTGGCGGAGGAGGCCTTCCGCGGCGGCAACTTCGAGCTGGCGGCCGAGATCTACGGCTCGGAGCTGGCGGGGCTGCCGCAGCCCGACCGGGGCCTGTGCCTCCGCCGCGCCGACGCGCTGGCGCGGGCCGGCCGCATGGCCGAGGCGCTGGACGCCTACGGCGCGGCGGCGCGGCTGGCGCGGCTGCGGCCCGAGGAGCTGCGGGAGCTGGCCGAGAGCTTCGCCCTCAGCATCCGTGAGAAGGAGCTGCGCCTCCCGCCCTGGGGGAGCGGCGGACCCGGCGGCGGCGGGGCGGAGGGCGAGGGCCTGGGCGACCCGGCGTGCTGCCGCCCGCCCGAGCTCTTCGCCTGCCCGCTGTGTCGGCGGCTGCTGTGCGAGCCGGTGACCCTGCACTGCGGGCACACCCACTGCCGCCGCTGCGCCGAGCCCGGCGACTGCGGCCGCTGCCACCGCCCGCGGCGCCCGCCCGAGACGACCGCCGCCGCCTCGCCGCCGTCGCCCGCCGCCCGCCCGCGGGTCAACGTGGTGCTGGGCAACCTGCTGCACAAGTGGTTCGGCGCCGAGAGCCGGGCGCGGCGGCTCCGCGCCGAGGGCGACGCGCTGCGGGAGCGCCAGGAGCTGCCGGCCGCCCTGGAGAAGTACAACCAGGCCTTGGAGATGGGTGAGCGGCGGCGGCGGAGGGTGCGAGGCGGGGGCAGCGCTGCCCGCCGGCCCCCGGGCTGCCCCCAGCCCCGCAGCGGCCGGGCGGGGCGCGGGGGGGATCTGTGGGAATAAGGGAGCGGTGGGAGAGGGCGCCTGGGAGTTCTGGGAATGACTCTTCCAGCGGGGCTCCTCACCCCCCGCCCACCCCAAGTGAATGGCTATTTTCGTTCCGCTGTTATTTTTGTCCTTGCTCAGAAGGTGCCTGGTGTTTAACTGCCTGCAGTCGATGACTCATTATGCAGTATTTCTAGAAAACCCGCTTTCCTATTTGTGGGGAAACCATCTTTTAGTAAAGGATACGCAGTAGTGGTTGTGTTAAGCCCTACAGCGGCGTTGTGGAAGGAATTAGTGTGTGGATTGGATTCATTCAGCTACATGCAGTTGCATCTTCAGCAAAACATGGCCTCTGAAAACGCATGAAGGCTCAGAAAATTCCCTTTCTCTTACACTGTGCAAAATACTCAAGATAAATCTGCATTTTGACTTGCGGCGGTCGTCCGCCCATGTTCCGAGTGTAACCTCTTTATAGGCATGCGGTATTTCTATGCGCGAAGTATTCTCTGAAGAGCCTGGGTTTAGATTAAAATGGCACGGCCTGCCTTCCTCCTCTGCCAAACCGATGGCAGCCTTAGTTTATGAAAACTAGGTTGTTTTCAGTCTCTGCGCCCAGTAGTAGGTGGATCCTGCTCGCTCGGTTGTAGCCTTATAGTAATGCTTGTGTGCGTGCGTGCTCCCGCCTTGTTTGCTCTGCAAGCCGTGGGGGTGGTACAGCACCACGAGTATCTGAAACGGCTGGAGAGAGGCATGGAGCTGGGAAGAGCCGGCATCTCAGCAAATCCCCCAGGGATCTGCTGCTCTTCCAGTCTGAGCGTGATTGATGTCCGGTTTAACTGGGGAGGAAGGGGGGAGAAAACCTCGGTCGCGTCGACAGAGACGAAATCCTCTGGGTAAATCTCTCGGGAAGACAAATGTAGAGAAAACTGTGCCTCTCCTCTTGAAGAGCTCCTTCCCTACTTGGAATAAAATTGCTTTCCTTGTTCCTAGTTTCTACATCTAGGGATAAATGGCTGTGATTTTCTTTTATTACTTTGCTGGCTGCTGTGGAGAGAAACACCATTATGGTAGTCCCTGGTTTACATTCATTTTTTGCTGCGGTTGCATGATAGGCATCTGAGATACCTGAATTTGGGATAGCATAGCATACTATCACCTCACAGCTGATGCTGGCCATGGAAACTGTTAGTTCTGCTATTTATTCCATTTTTCCAGCTAGACGTGACAAGTTTTCAGTCCTAGCTGAGTTCCTCTTCGTAAAACTATTATGCGGTTTAGCTGCAGTAATCTCTATTAAAGTAGGGCAGGATGGAGAGCTCAAGAAAGAAGGTGAAGCAGAAGGGGGGAGAGACGTGATGTAGGTCACTGGTGAATACAGTGATTTTTCAGTATTGGAGCCTCTTAAAAGTTTTGGGTTCAGGGTCCCACTGCTGGAGAAAATAGCATCTCGTCAATGAAATAAGTGCTTGATAGGATTTTGAGAGAACTGTTTCTTGCTGCTGCATGTGCTTCTTGCTGTGTCTGCATGGGGGTGAAAGGAATACCGTAGCACACTGCTAGCACTCTCGCACAGCCTGTCCTTCCCCCTCCTGTCCCTGAACCATGTATCTCCAGCCGTGGCTGCTGTGCGTCAGGGTCTCGAGATACACCCTTGCCGTGTCCTTATTTCTGTCTTCTGTGTCTTCCCAAGCACGCTGGGAATCCGTTCAGAAACTCCTTACTGTCAGTGATGTTAAAATGCTTAATGAGTTTCTTTAAAAATTGTAATTAAAATAATAGCAGATATCTTGCTGGATTTTGAAATCCTAAAACCGTAGGCTGACGTGTTGTAACATCCCAGCAGCGGATCCAAATTCCTGTTGCTGAAGGGCAGCCCACCCCCCAAGCCCTTCACCTTTTTTCCTGTTTTGTGTGTGCTGATGCCATTTCTCACAGGTCGAACTGCTGTCTGAGCCTCCTGTTCTGAAATTCATACCCCATGGTCGTCAGGGCCTGCCTTTTGGCTTGCTGGAGTTGCCTTCTTGCTTTCCAGCCAAGTATCGCAGTAAATAGGAGGGGGGAAAAAAAAAGAAAAACACCGCTGTTTTCTAACTGTTCAGGGCCTCTTAAGTGGTAGCATATGGGCAACTTGAAATGCTTATGAGCCACTGTCAGGTATTTAAGACTTTTAATGTGTGAGAAGATAACTGCTTTTTTTTAACCTCCAAATGCCTATGTATTTCTATTGAGAGTTAAGGGTGTGGGTATCTTTTTAATTTCTTTTTAGAGGCTGAAGGCACATGAACACATTGATTATACAATTACTGTATAAAGTTAGGTAAAACTCCAGGCTTCTTGGCAGGATTCAGTGGGATTTTTTTTTTTTTTACTGGTGTTACTTGTGGAGTACTTTCCTGTTCCATCTGCAACAACTGGCTTTGTGTGATGTAATCTTAAAGCAAGTTTTCCAGTTGCTGATCACTTCTCTCATTCTGGTTGTGACCTTCTGTCTTCTGATTTGCATTTTAGTTCTCGAGGTGCTTCAGGTCTGAACTATAAAAGGCTCCTGTCATGTAGCCAGTATGCTTATTTCCAGTACAGTCTGGAATATCTGCTCCTAATTTCACGTCTCAGAAGAGGTCTGCACGCCTTCACGTTGTCAACTTTTTCCAGTTGAACTAGTTAGTCTTGCAAAAGCTTACTCTTAGCAAGTATGTTCCTCTTTTGTCCTTAACTGTCGGATCTACAATGTCAGCAATGCTCCCGTGTTTGCTCTTACAGAGTCAGCTATGGGTTCAGGTGTGGTTGTGTGGGTTTCTTGTCGTTTTTAAGAAAATCAGCTTTACTATTTGATCCTTCTAGTCCTCTTGAGATGCCCACAGCTTGGTGATCTCTGCTCTTCTAAACAAAGTCACTGGCTTTTTTGCTGCCATAGACATTGGAATAGATCCCTCATTATTGCAAGGTATCTAATTACCACAGCTTCAAAGCAAGCACATGTCAGGCTGCTTGAAAGGAAGCATTTGTTTCCAGCTGGATCGCTCTTTGTGCCAAGCTTTATGCTGTTCAGTCATCATAATACCAAGTATCGTCCAAATCTCGCTCTCAGGGCTGTTCCCCACACAATAAAATTCAGAGAGCTGAGGTATCGGAAGTGGGCTTCCTTGCTGCCATTCCTTCTCTTCTAACTGGTCTTCTGATTAGATGAACTCTTAGGTCAATTAAACTGAGGTATGTTATCATATGTGCATGCAGGGTTTGTTTGGTTTTTTTTTTTTGTTTGAGTTTGGGGCTTTTTTGTGTGGTAAGTGCTTTCTGCACCCTTTTTCCTCTCACCTGCTGCTCTCTGATGGAGATGTTCTCTGGAGAGACTGTGCCTGGGAGGAGTACAGTTGTTTTCTGTGTATCCAGGTTTACAGACCCTTCAAGCTGTATGCCTGAAAGTACAGGAAGCTAGATTTTGGTGACAAATTAATGTAGGTATTTTGAGGCTATGCTTTTGGGAGTGTGTTTTGGGTTTTTTGTTCTAGAAGGCGATTCCCAGTTACAGAGGTATTGGGTGGCTGTTGCTTCATAGGGAAGGTAATGAATAGGGCTTTTCCCAACTCCCATGCGTAACTTTATAAGGCCAAAGACTGTATCATGGCTGGGACGGGAGCATGACAACAAATTTCACTCTTAGGGAAGAGTGTTTTTCAAAAAAATACTGTCTTGTGCAGACCAAATAGGAGCATATTGTACACTTTGTGCTAGTCTGCTGGTTTTAAAATTAGATGCTATACGACTCTGAAGGAGACCAAGCTCTCCTCGGGGTGAGGGCACACTCATAAGCAAATACACACGTGGAGTATAAGGGG
This sequence comes from Gavia stellata, assembly GCF_030936135.1. Taxonomy (NCBI): domain Eukaryota; kingdom Metazoa; phylum Chordata; class Aves; order Gaviiformes; family Gaviidae; genus Gavia; species Gavia stellata. The sequence continues at coordinate 71,740,022 of NC_082594.1, forward strand.
TTTGGGTGGCGGTGGCTCATGCCTTCAGCCTTTTACTGAGACAGCCTGGTAGCATCCTGCGCCTTTCCTGTAAATAAGCCTGAAGACGCTTGCTTGAGGATAAAAAGCCCAGCTGTGCAGTCCTCTGATGCTTGCTGCCACCACCGTCGTTTTCGTAATGGCAGTGGTTCCTGAGCTGTGTCAGCAGTTACAGGTCTCTGGCGGTCTCTCAAGCCAGCATGCAGGGCTGCGGCTCTGCTGGGAAGGGCTGTGCCCGCCTGACCCTAGTCCTGAACGAGCTTCTTTGGGTGGGGAGGGATGGCCATGTGCTGGCTCCTGCGGCGCGATGAAGCAGGTGCTTGCTTGCCTGCTGCGTGCTGTGCAATCGTGTCTGGCGTCCAGTGCCGCGGCACACATCGTATCTGGACACCGGCGTGCCAGGACACCTTGTTTCTGCGTGAGGCACATTGGCTCTGGTGTGTAATTACTCACTGCTGCAAAGTGTCCCTTTGGAGTTTGCCAAGCCGGAGAAGCGTCACTGTCTCCTGAGAGCAGTAAAAGCTGCAGCAATCCCTCAGAGCGGTTGTGTTTGCTTCTGGTGTGATGGGCTCTTTCTGAGCAGAAATAGGTCTTGCGTAGCTGCTCAAATTGCTCAGCGTTTTAATTTCTACCCAACCCCCCGCCAGGAGTTCAGACGAAGTTTGTAGGAGATAAAGCTCAGCTGTATCAGAGTTTTAAAACGTGGTGGAGTTAATGATGAATATATGTGCAAAGGGGGTCTTTTCTTCCCAAGCCCACTGTGTGGATCTCCGTTTCCAGGGGGTGAAGAATGGTGCAGGAAAGGCCAAGGAGAGGAGGCGAGTTTGTATCAAGCCTGACATGGTGTCAGAGGTAGCATGCTGCAGAGAAAGCGAGGGAGATGCTGCTGCCTGGGTGCTGGAGATGCTCCATCTTCCATCTCCTGGGGTGGAGAGCCACACACTGACCCTCAGCCCATGGGGTGGTGTTTGGGGCATTGCTAGAAACAAAATGGAGGAACTTTCCTGAGCTTTGGTGGAAAGAGGAGGATCTGCCTCTCTTGGCCAGACCTCAGGGGAGAGAGGTTTCTCCCCTCTCATCCCAGCGGAGGTTCACCATAAATTGGCCTGATCCAGAAGAAAGCTTAATGGGGCCACTCAGCACTAATTTATTTTGTGGTCAAGCAATTCATGGAAATTTATCTGGCGCCTTCCAAATTCTCCCTTCATAAGAATTGAATTAAGGGGGCGGGGCAGGGCAGGAGGCAGTAGAAAAGAGCCATAAAGGGAGTATCGGGTGTGCAAGGACGAGGTCTCAGGCCAAAATACACCTGTTCTCAAGCACATGGAACCTCTTGGGATGGTGTCAGTGCTGGTTCCTGTTCCCCAGCCTTGCTCACTGGGCTGTTATAGGTAGTGTGTTGGGGGTTCACCTGCTCGGGGTCACCATACCCTCATCGCCTTGCTATGCCAAGTATTGAGTTTGCATGGTGAGGGGCTTGGTGCTGCCTCCGTGCTCCTGAGCTTGTGGGCACTGCTTTGCTTGGGTAGCAAGTGGGATGGTCTGACCTCAGTATAGAGTCTCTGCAAACCATCATGGCCTTCTTGTCCTATGCTAGCTTCTCTGGTCCATATAGACAGTTGTTCGTGTCAATGTCTTTGGAAACAAATTCAATTACACTACTCTTGGTGAACTGACTAGGTTCCTTCTTGGTGAACTTGGCTTTTCCTTCCCTTCCACCTCCCCTTTACATTGGTAACTCTCAAATAGGTAAAAACAACCTAGCAGTGTTGCACATAGAAAATAAGTGTGTCTTGCTGCCTATCTTGACCTTCCATACTGGCTCTCAAGCTGTTAAAGCTGCAGACCTTCAGTGCAAGTTGATTCAAGAGCAACTGTTGTGGATTCTTCTGCTAGGTAAATGCCAGGTTGTGGGGTTGCACTGCTTCCTGGAGAGCACAGCACAGGTAAATTTCCAGCCAAGGGTTCTTGGAGTTGGACTGAGTGCTTACAGCCACGAGTATGATAGCTATGGGCAAGCATTTTGCCATGCCCCAAAAATTATTTGCTGGGGTGTTTTCCTTCCAAGCCTGCTTCTGAGTTGTTTCAGATAAGGGGGAAAATGATTATCAGAATTTCTTGGTGGGCTGGTGTGACAGCCTCCTGGTGCTATCCTACTGCAGACCTGACAGGTGAAGGATTTCTGCGTTAGTCATGAGTCAAGGTCAGAAGAAGCAAAGAAGAGTACCTGTCTGCCAAGGGAGGCTGCTAAACTCTCTTTAGAAATCTGTGCTTAAATATTTATGAAGGTGACTGATGCCATAGTATGCATTTTATTAATTTTGCCACTGTTTTCTAAGGACTTGTGCTCCTTAGTGGTGTACTTGCACTGAAGTTGCATTGTTCAAAGAAAAATGCTAGAGAGCATCCATGTGCACCTCTATGTGAATTATGTGTATTAAGTACACTTTAATGTTCTCCTCTTTTGTACACTATTTCTAGAAGATTACTATCAGAAGATAAGGTCAGTTTTCTTTTTCTGATGTGGTAGAAAAGAGGTTGACTGAATCTTCCTTCCTCACAGGGTCTTGGGAATGCTTTTCAGTCTCCAGTAGTAAAGAAGTAAGTCTTTAATGTTGTACCAGCCATTTAAAAGAAAAAAAAAAAAGCCATGGTAGACAGCTGTCATGACTCCTGAAACAGCAAATGGTTCAGTCTTTTTAATAATTTATCAGAAGAATATTTAATTTTGTAGCTCATAAAGGAAAGTGTGACTTCTAAGTGAAGAATGAGAGGTAGTCTTTCTGAAGTTACATGCTACAAAAAATAGTAGATGCTTGCTGCTTAGAGGATTTGTGCTAAAAAAGGAACTTTCCCATCCCTCTGTAAAAGCGCCTCTTGGAATCTGCTTAAAGCATGTCTCCAAAACCTGTTTGTTCTGTTTTACAGGGCCAGAAAAATGTGTAAAAGTAGGAGTCAAGGTTACCTAGAGACTGTTGCAGTAGTCTGAGTGTTATTTTTAAACATAAAGTATTTTGCAGACTGCTGTCCCTCAGCCGCTCCCTCCCCCTTTTATTTTTACTGAGGTAGTGCTTGAAAAATAGTAGTAAATACTTCATATGTGACACCACTGGAAATGTGTCAAGTACTTCAGAGCAGGAGCTCATATTGCTCTTGATTTGTAAAGAGCTTGTGGTTGAAAGCTCAGATCCTGTAGTTGCATCTCTGGAAGTTTTGCCTGCTTACAGAGGGTCTGCTGAAGGCAGAGGCTTTGCAGGGCTGCAAGATTAGGGCCATGGTGGCTTATCCATCACGGGCGCGAAGGGGAGGAGGCATCATGCTGTACAGTAGACAGTCTTTGGGTGTGTTTTTTTAAACAGTTAATACTGCTCATGTAACTTACAGTTATGTACTACTTAAGATAGGGTGAGTATTCCCTCCGCCTCCACGTGTGTAACCCAGATGTAATTTCCTATAAATAATTGAACTACTACAGCAATCCTAGAGAACAAACTATACCTACATATCGGGAAGTCTGAAGAAGTTTTGAAGTCTCTTCAAACAGCATTTTATCTTTTTCTTTTGCTGTGATAAAGTATAAGAGGTTGTCTTTTGCTTTTGAAAGAAGACATTTCTAGAACTGACTTGAGCTTCCTAATCTTGAAATTGGTAGAATACTGCACTACTCCTTTTTTTCTTTTACAACTGTATTAAGTGATCGTCTCTGTTTGATGACAGAAGCAGTGAGGTAATAACTGAGAAACAAGAAGGGCCTTTTTGCAGCTGCAGAGAGTCAGAAATTCTGGGCTGAAATAAGTTTTGACTGGAAAAGAGAAGGTTATAGAGACTTGAAAAGTAACTGGTAGAAAGGTAGCTTGTGTACTGATTGTGACAAAGAGGGCAACTAGGTTATCACTGGTAAAGTCATATTATGATAGAATATCTGGCTGTAAATTGATCTTGTTAGCTGTGATCATGGCAGACCTACTTGGCTGGTCCTGCCTGGCTGTGAAGCCCAGGTGTCTTTGGAGTCTCCTTGCAATCACAGGTTCATGTGCACCTAGCACAGCTGCCTGTTTCTGGGGGGAGTCAGGACTTTTCCTTGGGTGCTTTGGAGATCAGGCAGGGGGTTGACCTCTTGGGGTGTTTTGTTTTTGTTTTGAAGCTTGCTTGTTATGTCTTTATACTTCAATCCGTAGGCATCTTGCTTTGGGACAGTCTCCGTACTTGCTGTTTGAGAGGGTACCTCAGTTCTAACTGAAGCTTTGGTAGGAAACCTCCCAGCATTTAGTTTGGGGTTTGGGTAAGAACTAGTAAGCATTGAAAATGAGTCACATTTGTGTACTTAACGGTTTTATTATACTTGTGCCAAGCAGCCACAGATGGACTTGGGGTACGTCACCTGAAGCAGTGCCCAAATGTCCAAAGGGTAGACTGGGAACTGAAAATATAGGGAGGTGGTGTTGATTCATGCTATTTTATCTGGAAAGAGTAGCATGCATCTAGAAAACTGTTGGAAGATTAGGATTTGGATAGGAGGGAGTAATGATCTAATGTATTACACTTTGCTTTATGCTGGGACATTCTTGAATTGAGGACTTTTGCTGTACCATGCAATTCATCACTTAATGGGTTGGCAAAGAAGGTTTTCATGGGCTTTGCAGTTGTGGAAATGCAAAGTAAACCATAGGTTAATGTAATCGGTCTGGCATGCTTCTGCCTCGTGAGGCTAGAGGTACAACACGAAAGCAAGGGCGCAAAGTTAGCTGCACCTTCTTGGTAGCAGCTGTTCTTCTAGGTAGCATATAACTTCCCTTACGGTGTTTCTCCTGAGTAATGAAGGGAGTAGTGAGTAGCTGTGCTTAGTGGTGATGACAGTCCAGTTTTAAATAACGTATAGAGCTTCCTAGCTGAGGACTCACTGAGCCCTAAATAAAGCTGCTGGGAATCTAAAGCATTTTGTCCAGCACACAGAAAAATCTGTGTTCTTAAGTCTGGGCTTTTGAACAGCAAAATACAGAGACCCAGAGAGAAGTTAGTTCCGTCTTAAAGTTGTATGTTCTTAAGAATAATCCAGCTCATCTGTTGTCAGTGTGTTCTCTTTCAGTCAAAGTGATAATACAAGGGAGTTTCTTCATGTCTCCCTGTCCCCCAGGCCAGAGAGCATCTAGGTAAGCATGCTGCAGGGCACAGAAGCAAGTGGGAGGATGTCCTCCTGTATCTTTGGGTAGGAAGGCAAGGGGAGAGCATTGCTACTTCAATTCTGCTAGTGAAGTGGTGGCTGCAATTTGTCCACCCCAGTTTAAATAGGTCTCCTCTGCTTTTTTTATGTCAGTGTGCTGTGCACTTAGGTTGCGTGTAGAGGCAAAATCCCAATCAGGCATGGACCAGCTCTGGAGCTAATGAGCCATACTGGGACTCTCTCGGCTTCCCTGTGGAGGTGATGGGAGAGAGAACTTTGGCTTGGGGTGGCTTTTTGAAATTTGTAGTGGGCGCTTCTGAAGGAAGAAAAACATGAAGAAAAATTCTTCATATCTGCATGAAGATAAAGAAAATAAAATAAATAGAGCTTGATGTGAGATGGAGGAGGTGATGTGTTTTATTACGCTGGCTGTGGGCAGTGTGAGTGTGGATGAGGAAGGAGGCCTTTGCAAACCAGCTGCTGCCTGGTGATGCAGGCTCCGAGCAGAGGATGGTGGTGCCCCGCGCTCCTACTCCTCCTCGCCGCAGCCTGTTTCAAGAGCTCCTAAACTTGTACGCTGCTATGTCTGCCGGTGTTGGTCATCTGGTGGAAATAGGTGTTACGTTTGCTTGCAAAGTACTGTTTGCAAGTGTCTGCTTTGTAATCGCAGTGGAAGGGTGCTTGGTTGCAAGAGTGGGCTTACAGGGGAAGAGGCATCTTTCTTTGCATCCTCTGTGCGCTAAAACCTCTTGCACGCTTCCTCTGGGGTCTTGGGTTACTTCAGCTCCTGAAGACTGCCAGCAGTGTAAATGCAGGGATGAAAAGCCATGATATTCAGAAAATATATGTATTTTTTTTAATCCAGTTATTAATCCAATTAAGGTGGACTGATAAGTGAGAAAATGGGGACTTGCTGATTGCAAGTATGCCATCATGTTCATTGTCCCTCTTCATCAGTTTTGGGAAGCTGACCCTGGTTTTCATCTTTGCTGTGGAATGCAGTTTTATTTGAATGTCCTGAATGTCTTTACTGCTTCCATTAATCATTTTATCAAGCGTTCGCCTTCCTCTGTGCTGCGCCCCCCACTCCCCCAGCAACAACCCCTGTGCATCCATTTTTTTGTGTGTGGACTTGTCATGCTTGCATGAAGTCTGGAGGAGAAAAACTAGCTTGCTATTCAGTTAATTACTAAATCTTGCTAATTTCTCACTGAAATGAAAATAAATGTTTCATATTATTTTTCAAGCTTATAAAAATGCTTTCAGTACTGAATTGTTCAGAATTGAATGCATAATGTAACAAAGCAAGCCAAATGCCTTCCTCTATCCAGGGGCAGAAGTTTCTTTAAAATGTGGGAAAAATTTCCCCTGAAGTCCCGCACAGGCTGACTCTTACTAGTAATACTGAAAGGTGTTCTTGTGATGACACTGTTTCAGTTCTGCTCACGCATTCAGGAAACATGCTTAGGATTGAAATAGATTGGAATAAAACATGCTTTTCTAGGAAGAAACATCGGATAAGGAGGATTAGGGAGTTCCAGAAACTTTAAACTTGTTCTTTCTGTGCTGAGTTCCTGGAGGAAATCTCAGTGGTAGTTTTATTACAGTAAAACTTTTATTGTCGTCTATGGTCAGTCGGTGAATTCTCTTAATTGCTCTAATTGCCTTCCTGTCATAAGGAAATTTGGGGAGTCCTGTTCTCCTGTCAGCCTCCCAAACTCAGGCAGCATAGTTTTTTTAAAACTTCAAATGCTTGGGCATATCTGGAAAAGTAATTCTGGGTGTTAGCTTCTGCATAAGTAAAAGTGCAATCTAACAAACATCTGCAGATAAGTGCAAAGGTGGTGTGAGCGGAAAGTTAACGATTTTGGAAAATCCAGGCTGACAACCACACTCAGGGTAGGCAATACTTGGCGGTCGCAAGGAGGGTCCGGGAGGTGGAGAGCCACCAAGCCCCTCAGCTCTGGGTGCTGCTTGGGCCGGGGTTTGTCTGGTGTGGTGGGGTTACGGCTGGGAGGGAAGGAGGGAGCTGTGTGGGAAGGCTCCCAGGACCTGCGGCTCTGAGGAAGTCTCTGTGTCCCGGCTGCCCGGAGCCACAGATCCTGGGAGCCTCAGCAGTGGATCCCTGATGCTGACAAGGACATAAATTTTGCTGTGCAGCTGCAGGCTCCCAGAAGAGTTTGATTCAGGAAATGCCATCTGCTGGTATTGTGGAAACAGTAAAATTTTCTACGCTTTTCTTTTTTAATTTGGCCTGAAATAATAAGTCATTTCATAAAAGAAATCTTTTTTTATTTAACCTCCAGAAGAAAGAATGGGTGCATTATTTTAAAACAAACTACCGGCTATTGTGCGACTTTTTGGTTTTCTTCCAAATAAACTTGACAGTTTTTATAGTATACCAGCATCTAGCAGCATTCACAAACTCTGTATGTCCTCAAGCCCCCTCCATCCACCTTCTGCGACTAATTTCTTTTCACCATGGCACATGCAGGTGGTGTGGAACAACTCAATATCATGGTGCTTGTAGAAACCCTGTAGCTATTTAGGCTGCAGCCGGATATTCGCTTTTTCTTCCCGCTTCCACGTGTACCCTAAGTTGGAGTCAGCCAGCTAATGCTACAGTTCCACTGACCGAATACAAAGTTTCGGTCCATCTAGCCTTGCCCTGGGACCAGCCATGGACCCTCCCGGGATGGCCCTGCCAGCAGCGGGAGGCTGGGGACGAGGGGACGTGTGGGTCGGGCACAGAGTTGAAGAGCTTTTCGGGCTGTGCCGCTGTGTCTCCAAGTGGGGTGAGCTTGAATGGAGGCAGCTGGGCACCGCTCCAGCTATGGCGTCTTGTCTAGCTGCTTCATCTCCCTATAGAAAACCTGTTATACTATAGTCTCATAAATACTGCTCTCTTTAGCAAAGCTGTTGTGTTTTTTTTCTTTACCCCGTTTCTCTGTCTGTTAACTAAACATTCCTTGCCAGTTACTCATTAAGATGGACCACACCTTATGCTCTCTGATTGAGACTCAGTGAACAAGAGGTACAAGCCCTGAATACGTGTAGCTTTTTCTGGTTTGCCTTGGGGTTGTTTTTTTTCAGTAGCTTGTTATTTTCCCTTCATGTTGTGAGAGCCTTTGGACTTTGCTTCGGGAGGACTTGCAGCCCTTGCCCCACACCATTGTGCTCTGTGGTGGCTTTTTTTGCTTAAAACTTTTGCAGTGGAGACAAGATCCCAAAAAAGAGCCGATGAAGCTGTTTTCTCTCTGAGTCTGCTGAATGTATGAACCGTGCTGAATTGTGTACTGAAAAGTGCTAGGAAGCGTCAGCGTGGCTGAACTGTGCAGTAGTGAACAGAAGGAGGAAGCTGGCTTGCCTCCCCCCTCATCTCACACTACTTCCTTTTCCCCGTGGTGCCGAAAAATACCCCGCGAAGCGCTCTGCCTGGCTGCTGAGGCACCTACCTCTGCTGACTGTGTCTCCCCCCTCAGCATGCTCTGCACAAATACCCTGCAGCAGATACGGTGATGGAAATACAGAGTATGCATTCACATTTAATACAAACAGAAGACACAGACTGTTTAAATGGTGGCTAAATTAAATAATTCCATATTTGAGCATCTACTAAAAGAAAAAAGCTTGCTTCTGAAGATCTTAGGTTAATTGTTTTCAATTTTATTTAACTCGTAGTCTTTTTAAGAATTACCAGCTAGAAATGTGGATCACTGCAGCAGTCTGCATGTGCAATAGTTAAAAAACCAAACCAAGACAAAACCAACCAAACAAAAAAAAAAACCCTGCACAGAACCCCGCAGTGTGAACTAGTTTTTGCAGAGCTCCTTGTTTTAGGTGTAGTCTCTAGCCGTCACTGTCTGGGACCAGTGAGGCAGCATCACCCCTGGTATGTTATTCTGCAATTAGTATCTCTGGCATCAGTCCACGCTACAGCCAAAAAAGGCAGCAGCCCTTGCTGCTTCTTTCTTTCTCATCCCTTGTCCTGGCACTTGCCTTTGCGTGACTGTACAGTGAACCAGTTGAGGGGAAACTGATCCTCTTAAACCTTTTTATTTATTTGTTTTTATTGGATTAGCTTTCAGTCAATTGATTCCTTGCTCTGGTTCTCTGTGCAACCAGGCGAGCCTGGTTTGCTGCACGAGCCCTAGCGTCAGCTCAAGGGAGGGGAGGAGGTGGGAGGGGGATGTGGTCTTGGGCCATACCTCCTGGTAGGTGCTTGAACTTCATGAATGGTGGCACCTGCAGCAGTTACGTGCTTATTCTGTGTGTCCATGCACATGTGTGTGTGTGCCCAGGCTTTGTATGGGCAATGTGCTTTTACTGAGGACATGTTTAAGATACTCGTGTTGAAGTGAGATGCAAACAGTGAAGCCAAAGCAGGCTGGAGAGAGCAGGAGAGGAATGGAGACAAGAGCACTGTGTAGGGACATGGCAGGAGGTGACATTTGCAGGAGAAGTCTTGTGAGAGCTAGCTTGGAGGTGAAGTTTAAAATTTGTAGAAATGAGGGAGTACTGTCTCTTGGCACACCTTGGAGCCTTTTTAAAGTTTAACCCCAGTTATGACAGTTTTAACCAGCTCACCTTTGGGAGAGCGTTACTGTACTTACCTGCCACCATCTGGCAGCCAGCGTGCAGCCCTCCGGAGGCCTTTCCCAGCACATGAAGGTCAAGAGTGACCAAGAGCAAATCTCACCCAAATCTCATCTCCTGAGAGGAGGTAACTGCTTTAGTGGACAAAGGCAGAGAGCATTGTTTGGGGCTTGGTGTGTTTTTGCAAGGCTGCTGACACAGCCTGCCACAGCATCCTCCTGGCCAAGCTGGGGAGGTAGAGGTGGGAGGGGTGGAGAACTGGCTGGACCATCAGGGGCATGGGGTGGTGGTTAATGGCTTGAGGGATGCTGGGAGAGAATGCAGTGGCATTGCTCAGGTGTTGGTAATGGGGCTGACGCAGTTCAATGCCTTATTAACAACCTCCATGAGCGGGCAGAGCGCACTGTCAGCAAGTTTGCCTATGACATCAAACTGGGGGAGGAAGAAGCAGTTGATGTGCTGGAGGGCAGGGCTGCCATTCAGACCAGCAACCTGGGGCATGGGCTGACCAGTCTCTTCAGCAAAGGCAAGTGTGCCTGGGACAGAATAACCCTGTGCAGCAGGACAGGCTGGGCTGGACAGCAGCACTGCAGAGAAGTGGAGGTCCTGGTGGACAAGCCGAATGTGGATCAGCCAAATTTTTTCTGTGGTTCTATGAAATTTTTGTGCTGGAGGAAGATTTGCATCTTAAAATCTGTTACAGAGACCTTACGAAAGAACAGAATAATAATGCTTGAGATGTTCATAGTCAACAGAAACTGAACGGTTCATGAGTGTGTGGGTATTGAGGCAACGTGTGTGATCATGAGAGGTTTGCCTGCCCTAAGGAGGGCAAGGTACACAGGTGGCAAGTAGGTATGAAGCGTGAAGACTGCATGCATTTTTCTTAATGAGTGGTTTATGGGAAGTGTTTTAGCTGAAGTCCTTCATTGGTGATTTCTGCATATGCTATTTTCTTTTAAGCAAAGGCACACCGGCGGGGCTTTTTGTTTTCTTAAGTGTCCTGTAAGCAAGGTGAGGGAAGGAGCGGGTGACATCCTATATGTGAATGTGAAATCTGCCCTGCTAGATAAAACGCAGAGGTTGCTTCGAGGCTGAGAGGAATGTATTGTAGGAAGGACAGAAGGAAGGAATTGCCTTTTTTCCATTATAGGAGAGTATAAATGTAACCGTTGTGCAGTAGTGCTTTTTAGGTTACTCTGGCTGAAAATTAGGTTACTGTATTTAACACGTACTAGTGCTTCTTTTAATGGAGCTCCTTGTAACCTTTTTTGTTTTCCAGCCTCTTGCAAGTGTTCACTCATAGCACAGCGAGCAGAACTCTGTACGTCGATGAAAAACTACCAGCAAGCTCTCCACGACGCAGACCTCCTCTGCCGAAACAAACCCCACTGGCCTGCGGTATGATGTTTGCGTGTCGTAAAGACCAAAATGAAAACTGCTTGTTCTCGGGGCTTCTCTCTGTGGTGGGGACAGTGCTGCTGAGGGTGTTGTTGGAAGAACATCGTGGCATTAACAGTTTTCAGTAGACATTCCCAGCCCTAAGTTCTTCATAGGACAAGTCTTAGAAAGTCCTTAGCATGTCTCCAGCCAGTGGGATTTCAGTGGTGGGCAGCTGGTGATGTGGTTTTGTTTGTGCTGGTGCCTGTCAATGTGTTAGGGCTAGTGTTGCAGCGTGGCAGCAGAATTGGGTCCCTAAGGCTCCAGCAGCCTGGGATGGCCCTGCAGTTCCCTTTGGGATTGTGTGTCCCAGGCAGTGGGTGGCTTTGCCAGCCTGCTGCCCACCATGTCTTTCTGAGGAATATCCCGGACTGTATTTCAGTGTTTCCCTCTGCTTTACTACTAAGAGCTCATATCTCTGGTCCCTGCCTGCATCATGGTGATTCATAGAGGGGGTTGGGATTTCTTTTCATAACGGAAGGACATGCTACAAGGAGCACTGGTTGTGGGTAGTCTGAAGCAAGCATCATAAATTATGTTATGAGAGAGAAATGGAAGAAGCACGGGGTGCCTGTCATTACCGCCGGCTGCCTGAGGGTAGACTGGGTGTTCGAAGGCTTGCCCCACCTAGCATGACACCTCCAGTCAGTCCCTCACCCATCAGCAGCAAAACTGCAGCACGGGTTTGACCAGATAAAGCCCCTGGGTGCTACCTGGAGAGAGGGTAGCACAGGGAATTGGGGAAGGATTATAGACGGACCTTGGCTTCCCTGCAGAGACTAAGGAGGTGTTGCACAAACCCCTCGGCCACCTGCCTCAGCACAGGGGGCTGCACCTAGCTCTCCGTTCCCAGCTGGGGAAGACATGGGGTGAGCAGAGAGGTGCTGTCTGAAGCATCTAGTTTCTGATAAGTTAAGATACTTGTCTCTGAAGGCTATCTGTCTTTTCACCCGTTAAAACCTTTCTTATTTGAAGGCAGTTCATAATTGCCATGGTTTAGTCCCAGCCGGCAACTAAGCACCACACAGCCGCTTGCTCACTCCCCCCAGGTGGGGTGGGGTAGAGAATCGGAAGAGTAGAAGTAAGGAAAGTCGTGGGTTGAGATAAAGACAGTTTAATAGGTAGAGCAAAAGCTGCGCAAAGAAGCAAGGAATTAATTCACCGCTTCCCGTCGGCAGGCAGGTGTTCAGCTATCTCCAGAAAAGCAGGGCTCCATCACCTGTAACAGTTGCTTGGGAAGACAAACACCATTACTCCGAATGTCCCCCTTTCCTTCTTCTTCTGCCAGCTTTATATGCTGAGCATGATGTCATATGGTATGGAATATCCCTTTGGTCAGTTGGGGTCAGCTGTCCCGGCTGTGTCCCCTCCCAACTTCTTGTGCACCCCCAGCCCACTCACCGGTGGGGTGGTGTGAGAAGCAGAAAAGGCCTTGACTCTGTGTAAGCACTGCTCAGCAACAACAAAAACATCCCTGCTTTATCAACACTGTTTTCAGCAGAAATCCAAAACACAGCCTCATACTAGCTACTATGAAGAAAATTAACTCTACCCCAGCCAAAACCAGCACAGTAATCTTCCCCCCACCTCCAGTTTGCCTTTCTGTCTAGGATCATTTCTCATCAAGCCAGGAATCCATCTTGGTTGGCGTTGGCTGGGTTTCTGTGCAGAGGGAGAAAGATGAGTTACGCACGTTCAAATGTTTTCTTGAAGCGTCTTCTCTGTTTGCCTTGAATCCATGGAAATGTGATGTGTGTCAGTCGTAGGCGGATAAAGATTTCGTTAATCACATCGCTGAAGAATGCAAATTGAAAATTAAATTTGTCATCGTGGCATAACCAGCAGTGTCACAGACGCATTTCACTTGTGCTTGCGTGTGCATGAGAACTTCCACGTAAGCTGTTCTGATCCAGAATCCATGTTCTCCAGGAATTCTGGGCATCTGCTTTGTTTTGTATCTTGTGGCATCTCATCCAGTGACAGAGATTAACTCAAACATGTGCTGTGTACTTAAAAAAAAAAATAAAGACCATAAAATTAAACTCATTCTGGGAGTGGTTCCTGGGAGGCAAGCGTTCACCTACCAGTACCTTTTGGCTTATTGATAATGGAAATGTAATGGCTCGCTGCGTTGCTGGTGAGGCTCGTGGGTCCACTGTAGTCATTAGAGCAATAGACAAGTTGGTTTCTTTTCAGTTGCTATGAAAACCAGGTCCTTGGACTCTCTGAGGCAGGGAGAAGTTTCCAGTTGTACTTCTATGTGGCGGATAGAAACAGGTGCCCTCCTATCTGCTGCATAAAGTCCTGCTTGGACCTTACCCTTCAATCCAATGCTTGTGAGGGTCGTGTGAAAATAGGAGAGGGAAGGTGGCAGCAGTAGTCTCTGAAGCACCAGGGCCTCTAGTCCCTGGACCTAACTTCTGGTGTTGGAGCTTTAGGTATTTTGTCCATAGACAGCCCAGCTCAGTCCTCCCTTGCAGCTTGGATAAGTAAATTGCTCTTGCAGCCCCAAAGGACGAGGCCAAACATACTTGTAGCCTCCCCGGTGCAGTGGAGTAACCTTGACAGAGATGTCAGGCATGTTAGGACCTCTCTAAAAAGGTTTTACAGAGGCTGTGCAAGTGTCAAAATAAGAAGGTCAGGGTCAGGCCTCACAGTACCTCTCTTCTTACATTTTTCTTTTCCTGAATGCAGTATCTCACCTTGAGAGACTGGTGTGTACTGAGACTTCTTGTTCAGGTCACCAAATGACATATATTAATTAACCTGTCCTACACAGTGCCCATTACTTGCTTTTGGTACAAGCCTACTTCTTCCCGACAGTAGAAAGATCTTAACAGGCCTCAGCTTGAAGGGCTATATTGAAAGAGTGATGAGGGAGGTACTTGTTCGGGAAGATTATGTGATACGGGATCTTTTGGCATTAGTATGAAGAAGCAGATACACTTTTCTATTATCTAACCAGTCTCTTAGACTAGTGAAATTGTACTTTCAGCACAGCCTAGAGATATTCATGTGGAGCAGAGGTGGAGTTGTGGATCACGCTTCTGTCTAATAAGCAAGAGGCAAATGTTTAAATGTACACTTAGTTTCTTGTCATCGTTACGGAAGTAATTTTGATAGTCAGATTTGAACTGCAAATTGATAACTGTGGGGAAATTCAGAGGTGAGGCATTCGTCTCTTGCTACTAGTAACAGGTAAAGTAGGACTTGCCTCCAAGCTGACTACCATAGCTGTTGGCCATGGATGGGTTACTCTAGGATGTGGGAGAGGTAGGATGGGCTAAAAGGCTTCAGGTTAAGTGTTGATAAGTTGCCCTAAATTCATAATGCTGTTGGTCTTCTCTAGCCAAATCGGTGAAAAGTCATCTCTGTCCTGGTAAGACACCCAGGAAAAGTGAGAGTGTCCTGAACCTAAAATCTTTTGCTCCCTCAGCTGCCACCTCCAGCCTGCCCCATGCCACTGCCTTTCCTACGCAGCTTCATTACTGTTAAGTTTGCCCTGGTATGTGAAACCATTTTCTTGGGGTATCGAGCCCAGTGGAATATGTAGTAGTCTTGGTCCCTGGGGAGACAAATACCTCTCCTCATTCTGCATCAGGTCCCTCTGAGGAAAAGAGCAGTATCTTTGGCAGGGGGTGATGTGGCAGTGGGTTTCTGGGGGATCTTTCAGCAAAAGGGACTGACTTTCCTTCAGTCACATGTGTCAAAGAGGTTGTTACCCAAAAAACGTCCTATTCTTCACCTGCAGAATAGGTGAAGAATAGTTCACCTGCGTGAACTTCCAAGTTTGTTTGCTGGTGTCTTGCTGCCACTTCAGAAATGATCTTTAGATTTGTACGTTTCCTTTGTGTGAACAGGGCCATTATGTGAAAGCAAAAGCTCTTTCTGGATTGGAAAGGACTGAGGAAGCATTGAAGGAGTTTCTTTATTGTGTTGCCTTAAATCCTGAATGGAGCTCAATGAAGAAAGAAGCCCAAAAGGTATAAAATGTATTTACTAGCCACTACTTGACCATCATGCTGCTCTTACTCCTGCAGCCAAGTAAAATTCATGTTATTTCAGGTGATGGTAAACAGCCAAAGGATAATTTGATTCAGTAGATTCTCCAATAAATCTTACTAGCCTTATGCTGTACAAGGCACCTCTTGGGTTTTGTTGATGCCTCAACCAGGGGGATTGTGTATTTGTAGATTCCACTGCAAATCTGTAGGTTTGACCGCTTTCATTTGTAGATTACACGTGCAGTATGTCAGCTGGATTTGAGTACACCTGGGTGTCATAGGCTCGAGGCTGCTAATTTTAGTGCCCCTCAGAAAACCACTTTTAAGAGGAAGTGGCAGAGGGTTGAGAAGGGAGAGTTGTGTGCTGCCCTGTCCTGGAAAAATCATGCAGTCTCTGTAGCAGTTTGTCTCTTATGGGAAGTTAGACACACTTAGTGCTAACCAGCTGTCATCAGGTTCTCCGTGACTGTCCATACAGGCAGCTTTTTATAAAAAGAAATGGCGATTTGGCAAGGCTCTTGGTGGGGACTAGTGAGAGGGGGAACAGGCTCTACACAGCTTTTAGCTAGGGGTGAAATCTGCTTGAGGATAACAGAGATGGATGCAGAGCATGAGGAGAACTGAAACACATCTCTGTTAAACAGTTTTGATAGGAGAGCATGGTCTGAAGACTTCTGGAGGCAGGGGTCTGAGGTCAGAGTGGAAATGCGTAGGGGCAGGAGAAGGATGCAACAGACTGCTGGCCCGGGTGCTCCTGGGGAGCAGAAGCCTTTGGGGAGGGAGGTGGACACCAGAAGACCACTTCGGGATGTGTCTGTGGTTGTGGTGGGGACTGCCATTCAGGTTTCCTGTGGGCATTGGGGAATGCAGGATGTCCTGGTTGTTGCAAGCTTCTTGGCATCCAGAAGCTGTGAAGTTTGTGCATCTGTGTTTGTACAAACATAAATATGTCATAATTATTATTATTTTTTTCTCTCTCTGATTGACTAGATAATGTGTGAGATGTTTTTCCCAGCCTTTGAAAATGTGCATGATAGTCTAACAGCACCTTTCTCTAGTCGAACATCCCATACAAGATTGAAACCTGCATTTTTGAGTAGCATAAACACACAGTCAGCTGTGGAAGATAGCTCTGTTGCTGGGTCCTCAAAGGTAAAGTAAAAAGTGTTCAACATAAAAATACCAAAAGTAACACAAGGATCTGTCTGATCTGTGTGACATTGTCTTTATCTGCACTCATGGTGGCGCTTACTTTCATGGTAAGCCTGTTTTCTCCATTGCTATTGGATCTCTTGTTGGGATGTACTTCCTCAGAAGACTAAGAGAATGAAAATCTTTCTTCAGAAAACAATGTGATGCCTTCATGTGGGGGTTGATTATATTTGTGGGTGGGTTTTTTCCCACACAGGATTTTAGTATGACAGGAACATAATTTCTAGAGACAGGAGCTGTAGGGAGAGAAGTGGCCCTATTTCATGCAACTGGAGAGTGGCCGCCTTTGATATGGACCTTTCTCCCTTGCTAAGCTCATTGTAGGGACATTGATATGTTGCTGATGTATACAACTAATAGAAAAAACAAAGCAAAATTGTCTCATGCTGTATATAACTGTTCTTATTTTTTTTTAGGATTCTGTGTTCAGGTTAACAAAAACCCCATCGCAAGAATCTGATGTATTTAGAAGCACTGATTCTCCTGTTTCCCATCATGTTCTGGATCTCTATTTTGAAGACAACAAGAAGTCTTTGGGAGCTATTCTCTCCAGTTTACCTGGGGTTGGCTTGAAAAGAAAGCTGTCCAGTGATATGAGGGATTTACAAAGCTTGGATGTCCCCAGTAAGATCCCTAAAAAAGGTTTGTGTTGTGGCTTAAAAAGAGGATTTCTTTTGCACATACTGAAAAATGATAAACTACTTTTTCCTCCTCTCTTTTTATAGGTGTCAATGAAACATTCCCTACAGGGATTGAAATAATATTTTGTTGTCTGGTGTGCCTGTTTCTGCTGTAACAGCCTATGTAACCTTATTCCAGAGCAGTTTCAATTCATTCAATGAACACTGCATTTTTCTTTCTCAAATGGGCAATTTCCAGTGTGTGATCCACTAACAGTTTAGTCTTTGTGTTGCTGGTGCCGTTTCCATTTTCTAGGTCTCAGAGGTATAGCTGAACTTCATTGTCTTTCTATATGAAGGCAAGATGCAGTAAGCCTGGAAACTAATCTTTAACTGGCATCAGAAACAGTCACATGCAACTTTACACGAAATTTTCCAAGCAAACAAAGAAGCCTTTTGAAGGGTAATAAGCCCCCCCAGTTTTCTGTCACTTGATAGCTGTGCTTACAACTGGTATGCTTCTCAAACTTCTAACAGAGACCTCCAAAGTGGTTTTTAGTACTCCAGGATAAAAATGCTGAAGGCAATATATGTCACCGGGTAGTAAAATAATTGGTTAAAAGGGACTTTGAAAACGCTGCTACACTAGTGTGCATTTTTTACCTTAAAGGAAAAAAAACAAACCCATACCTCCTTGACAAATCTGACTTCTGCCTTGAAATATAAAGTCTTCAAGTGCTGCTGTCTGCTATCTGTCTGCCACCTCTGAAAGTGATCAATGTATGGCCAGTTTCTGATCACATTGCTGTGAAGGGAGAAACCCTGTACTTGCCTGTGAACTGCAGACTCAGTAAATAGATTGTGAAATCTGACCCACCTGTATCTTTACAGCGAAGGCCAGAGATCGTCTTTTACCCATAACCATGAATTTCTGGTCTGTGCTAGATCCTGATGCCATGTTACTATTTGCAGAATTAACACAGTTAGGTTCTTGCTATTACTAAATGCTAACATGCAAGATGTAGGTTAAAGATAACGCTGTTTTTCTTTATAGGCCACACAACACCAGTGCCCTCTCCCCTATCCTGTCTGTGCTCGAGATAAACCAGATGCTGAGTATAAGTTATCCTTTAACAAAACATCCTAGTTTTTAACTTCACATAAAAAGCTGAGCTTTTTTTTTTTTAAACGGTCAAGAATTTAGAATGTGGAGGCAGCATTCATGGCTCTGTTGCAACTCATCGCTGAGCAACAAAGATGCAGATTGTGAAAGAAGTTGCAGAGTTCGCCCATATAAATGTTGTCAGAAGCTTGAGCTGATAGCTCTTGAGCTTAAATGCTGCTGCTGTGAAGTTTGAAGGCCATAACCTTTAAGTGTATTAACTACAGGGATATATACCACCCCCAGAAAACCAGGGTGGGCAGAATTTTAAGTGAAGTGTTTTGTCTCTGTGTTTGCAGAGTGCTGAGCTAGTGAAATCAGTATTAGCTAATGCAATTCCAGTAGTCCATAAACATTAAGCTCTCTGAAACTTGGGGTTTGCACAGCAGCCTAGTGTAGAAGGAATGTAAGCTTTTTATACTTGTAAGGAAAATTACCCCTGCTGAGAAATCTATAACAAACACTGATGAAATAGTTTGACTGTGTGTAAACAAATTAAATTTTGGACTTAATGTACTTTAAAACATCTGGCCTGGCTGATGTGGGAGTGGTGATGGTGGTGGGAAAGCAATAGCAGAGTATTTTAAAAACTAGGCTTTAAAAAAACGCCACCATTTTTGGAAAAGCAAATCATGGGTATTCAGCTCAGAAGTGCTTTCTCTGGCCATAGACATCATCCTCTGCTCTCCAAAAGATTTCCTGCCAGAAAGTCTAAAACTTAGGTGGAAAATACATTTGTTTGGAACAAAACTTGAAAGAAGAAAAGAGATAAATTAGGTTCTTCATGGAAAACAACTTAAAGAGCATCTGAAATTGCAGTAATACTTAAATATTTACTATAATCATCTTCTTACCTACTTAGATGCAGTTGTTTTACCTGAAAACACCGCTGTCACTTCAAGTGAAATACCAACAACTCTGGTGGATGCGTCAGACTTCGAGTGTTCCCTCTGCATGAGGTACGACTGCATTGACCTGGGATTAAGATCGGAAAGCCTTTCTAGCTTCTGAAAAAGGTTTTCATGGTGTCAGGAGGGAAACCTGCCAGAGAATGTCTAAATCATTACTCTGTTACTTTTTCCTGAACCTTGCATCTGGTGAATCTTTACAGATGTGGTTTTCTCCATTATGCATGGTTTTCTCCATTGTTTACCACTTCTAAAAATGAAAACCTTTTTTTATATCCTTAAATAAAACTGTCACCTGTGATTTATGCAAAAGCAGGAAAGGAAGAGGTGGCTGGATCTAGTCACTCCTTTCCACAGTTTGGGAATCTGCATTGTTTATGTTGGCAGCTTAGCTTTTTTGTTCTGTGTTTTCATGTTCAGGTTGTTCTACGAACCTGTTACCACTCCCTGTGGGCACACCTTTTGCCTCAAATGCCTTGAGCGTTGCCTTGACCATAATCCGCATTGCCCACTCTGCAAAGAAAAGCTGTCAGAAGTAAGTATGTCCTTGCCCTAGTTAACAAAAAAATACAAACCTGTGTTCTTCTGAAAGCAGGTATGTGGGGATTTTCTGTGCTCTACTCTCAAACCAGAGCAACACAGTAGTACCCACAGCATCAAGCTGTACACAAACCTCATTTGATCCAGAATGTATTTTGTCATTCCTTGGAAGACACATGTAGTTTGCTGGTGCTGAAAGGAATTGAGTCCAGTGTCACGTCAGGCTCATGCCTGGGGAGTCCCAGCCATAGCCCTATTCCTACCACCTCTCCAGTCTGTATCTCGTATCTGTGGTGAGCGAGGAATGGTCTCTCCTTGGCCAAAACTTCTGCTCCAGCAAATATAACGTCTCATACATGCAGTACTTCTTGGGGAGCAGTAACCTGACAGCTCTTGGTGAAAATAATACACATATCTTCCACAGAAGTGAGGAGGGACTGCCTTTTCTTGGTGGTAGTACAACTTTGCCAAAAAACAACTTTGGCACAGGGTTATAGTGGGCACTGGAGTGAACCTCGT
This sequence comes from Gavia stellata, assembly GCF_030936135.1. Classification (NCBI taxonomy): domain Eukaryota; kingdom Metazoa; phylum Chordata; class Aves; order Gaviiformes; family Gaviidae; genus Gavia; species Gavia stellata. Next base: position 71,760,202 of record NC_082594.1, read on the forward strand.
ATCCTAAAGTGGAAATTTTGATACCTGAAGGCTGGAGAGGAGGAATAATCAATACAGTCCTGAGCTAACATGATGTTTGGCCTTAGGAAAGGGGATGGGTTGGGAGGAAGAGATGTTACCTGACTTCTCGTTATCAGACTTAGGAGTTGACTCTTCCTTGCAGTTTCTGGCAAGCAGAACTTACAAGAAGACCATCCTTACGGAAGAACTGATAGTCCGTTACTTGCCAGAGGAATTATCTGAAAGAAAGAAAGTTTATGAGGAAGAAATGAAGGAATTGTCAAAGTAGGCTCTCATTTTACTACTGACAGCTGTTATAGAAATGTTTCTTTAATCTAAATTACTTGAAGAAGCTTCATTTGCTTATGAAAATGCACAAAATGAATGCATTTGCAAATGAGCCTGCCAGATGTTTTGTATTTTCGACATGTTTGTTGCAGATAAATGAGAAACAATATGCTTGGATGGTAGAGAGGCACAACCATATTCTTAAAATAAAGATAATTGCTTTTTCCTCTGAAACAATATAATAGCTTTAAAAGCTATAATGGGGGTTTTCTGGGAGTAGAAGTCCGGTTATAAATGGGTTATACTTCAGGTCAATAGAAGTTCAAGGGTTCAGTGTTGTCAGTGACTTGTGGATCTTATGCTACAACTCAGCTAAAAAGACAAATAAAACATGCAATTAACCCTGAAAAAAAAATACAAAGATTAGTGGGCTTCTTCAAAATTAAAGGACTTTACTGAGCTTGGGAATTCTCTAGCACCTTGCTTTGAACATGGTTAGTTCTTATATACTGTATTACTATAAAAAGTTATCACCAAAATGTTACTACTCGTATTTAAATATTGATATACACACATTTGGGAAATTGGCTATTATTTCCTGACTTTTCCTGTATGAAAGTAGATTAGAGAGATTGTTTCTTTAATGTACTAACAGAAGGAGGCCTGAAATATGTTCATCTTGTAAAAATGACAAACTTCAAACAGATACACGTTTACAAAGAATGAATCTAAAGAAACCACTGGACTCAGTGTTATATTAAGGGTTTATGCTGAATATAGCAGTACCCAGAAAAAAGCTGATTTTTTTTTTTAACAATTATCTTACAGTTTGAATAAAGATGTTCCCATCTTCGTATGTACCATGGCCTTCCCTACCATCCCTTGCCCACTCCATGTCTTTGAACCTCGTTACCGTCTAATGATAAGAAGATGCATGGAAACCGGTACCAAGCAGTTTGGCATGTGCTTAGCTGATGAATTAAAAGGGTAAGAAGATGAGCTGAGAATGTCCTGTTGTTGCAGAGGCTGTTGTAAGGCTAATGGAGTACTACAGCACAGTATACTTGTCTCCCCAAACCACTGCTGTTCCTTCCAGTCCTGTATGAACCAGTACAGAAGTGGCTGGCTTTTTAGTTTTGTATATTAAACATTCCTTTTGACACAAAGGTGTAATTTCTATTGCTCCCCTGTTGGATGGATAGCAAGAATACAACTCATCCTGATATTACAGGCTCCACAAATAGCACTTAATTGTCCGTGTGGTTGGAAAGCTTTCTAACCTGTTTGTTCTAGTGAAAGCTGACTGTCTGGATGAGGTTGGTCCTCCCTCTGCTCAGTTTTAAAAACCAAAAATAATATATTAAAAAAAATCCAAACCTTCCATAGTTTTCCTGCATAGGTGGTATCATTTGAATGAGACAAAGTATACCCGTGGCTGAGAAGCCTGTTCTGCTGCTGAACGTTGAATTTTGATGTTTGTCTTTACTGCTGTGTTGCAACGTCTAAATTATCTGCAGTGAGTGGGTTACATTGTCTTTCTATATGATCTTACCTTTAATTCATTTTTGTGAATTCTGACACTGGTGTGTTTGCAGCTCCCTGTGCAGAGACTGAAAACTAATCATTAGATGAAAACCTGAAGGTTTTCAAGTCCTTTATAGATAATAGTTTTTGGGGTGAAGGTGATAAGAAGATGCTTGTGGGGAAAAAATGAGGTGGTCTTAAGAAAGGTCTACCTTACGAGATGTAATAGATAGTTGCTGACTTCAGAAGATGCGTTGGAGTGATGCAGACTGTAGAATGGGCGACCAGTGTGGGAATCTTTATGAACACATTAGACAGGCATCTTCAGGAGCAGCATTTTTGTAGGTGATCATCACTGGAGCTGAGAGGAGGGCACTCATACCGGGACTTGGCAGCCTTTCGTTGTCCAGTGCAGGGTTGTTTTTTTTTCTCCCAGACTGGACAGTAAGGTGGCAGTGAGAACACAGGAGATGCTACAGCTTCCAGTTGGCTCTGGCTGTGCTTCATGCCATTTGGCATGCTGTCGGTGCTGCACTCAGTGGAGTTCAGGCTCCAAGAGCAGCTGATGCTCCACAGTCCCTTCCAGGCCTGTTACCAATTTTCTGGAAGTAAATACTTGTAAGAGCGAGGACAAAATGACCCTAGAACATCAGTGATAACTCTCCTTACATCTGTAAAGGCTTGTGGAAGAGCCAAACTTATTTGTAGTCAGGTCTAATGCAGATGGCCAAGGGGATACAATCCCCAAAACATAAAAATTGATTCATTAAATAGTGTCATAAAGGGTATTTTGAAATGCAGCCAGTGTGGTTAGATTTTATGTCCTGTCTGTTTTGAGTTACTGAAATAATTAAACTTCTTAAGCATGGTAACTTCTACTTAAATCATACACTAATGTGCAGGAAACCTTCATCTGTAGACACCTGGCAGGCTGCTGTAGGTTCTTACACAAGTAAAGAAGTTCTTTTGATTGCAAAATCAACTGGGAATAGAAGAAGTGGGGAAACTTGTTTTGCTTCATCTACTAAGACATGGATATGGAATGCTGAGATACCTACCTCCCTTGAAAAACACAAGATGTGTTCAATTCATCACCTTGCTCTGTTTTATTTCTCCACTTTAAATTAAAACTGGGAGAAGAATTGTTTATAAACTTCTAATGTGTCAGTACATTTTATAACCATCTCTAGGTGCTTTCTTGTCTCTCTTTGATTAAAGTCACTTTCTATCCAAAAGTAACTTCTCAAAAGGATGATGAAAAAACCCCCATTGCTTACAGGTTAATTTCTAGATTTGGTATGAACGTCACTAAAATCCTTAATATAAAAAATCATTACGTAGCTGTTTAAATAGTGTTCAGTCTAATACTGCTATAACAAACTTGCTTGTAATCCCATTGTAGAGCGCCAGGGTTTAGCTGTGTGGGGCCGTACTCTTCTTGCTCTTCCTCAGTTTGTTTTGTAAGATGGCTGGGAGGGAACGGTTGTTCACAGCAGTCAGCTTTTTTTTTTTTTTCCCCCTCCCAAAACCATGATTTCTGGTAGAGTAGAAACAGGACTCGTTTCCCCAGTGTCACTGTTTCTTCATCACTCTGATGTAAGAAGTGGCCAAGCCCTGGTAAAACAAGCATTTCCCTGATGAAACATTTATCAGATCCTGTAGGGATATGATAATTTGAGATGAGACCAGATGCAGTGCATGCTCCTGGTTAGCAGTAGGCTGAGGTACAGAGCTGCAAATGCTGGCAGATGAACACACCATGGGGAAGAGTCATTGTGCAGTCAGCCTCCCTAGTGAACTTGCTACTGCGCAAATGTAGAGTAGGTGAGCCTGATAATGTTAAGTAAAAATTTATTGCATGCTTGTTTCCAGGACATGATTAAACCCTGTACCTACATTAAGTATAACAGGTACAAATGTACTTTTGTAAAGGTTTTCGTTTTTTTTTTCCTTTTATTTTAAACTTAGAGGACACAAATGCAAGAATAATCTTGTTATATAGAAGCCTGTAATCCTCTGCTTATACTTCGGAGCAGGGGGATAGCCCTCACAGCCCTGCATTTGTTCCTCAGTTTCTGGACTTCCTTATGGTATCTTTATCCATCTTGTTTTCTTTGCAAAACAGGTGAATTTGCCACGCGCAGCTGGCAACTCCCAGTGTGAAACATGCTCCATTTAGCTTCCTGTCCCTTCCCAACTCTCCCCCTGCCCCCAAATAGTTACACTCCGAAAATGCTGCTGCCCTGGACCTCTGAGGGAAGGCAGAAAGGGTGGGGGTTGTGTGGCTTATGTGAATAAGCAGAAATGTATTGTCACCAAACCAGGATCCTCTTTCAAATAAAAAGTGGTGAATTAGGCCCAGTATTTGTCCTGATGTGTATAAACACTTGTTGATGACTTCCACTTTTATGCCCTTCTGTCATTTCAGATTTGCAGATCATGGCTGTATATTAGAGATCAGGGACGTAAAGTTTTTTCCTGATGGGCGCTCAGTTGTTGATACAGTTGGTGTCCGTCGTTTTAGGGTCTTAAGCCATGGCCAGCGAGATGGATATAACACAGCAAACATCGAGTATCTTGAAGATAAAAAGGTGATCTATGGTGCAAAGTTATTCATACCCATGTATTGCTGGATTCACTTAAATAGCCTTTCCTTGTTGCATTTCAAGCTAGCTGTGCCTTATTTTTAAACCAATATTATTATAAATACTAAAGCTCTATTTTGAAAACCATGGAACAAACTTTGTCTCTTCCTTCCCTTTCTTCCTTTCTGCCCTTATAATTATCTCTGCTTGAAGCGTTGCACTCCCTTCATGGATCTCAAAGTAGCTTCTGAGACTCAGGTGCTGAGGTCTGTCATGATGTGTAGGTGAGGTCAGGGTAATGTTTTAAAACTGGTATGGACTTGAAACCCTTCTAAGAACATGTGCCCCTGTTGTTAGAGAACTGACTATTCTTTTCTTACACTGAACAGACAGTTGGCAGACTTCGTATGACCTCCAAGCTCTGGTTTACGGAACAGGTCCTCAAACAAATGTGGGAGTCTGATCTTAAAATGAGATCTTAGTGACATGTAGTTAACCATACCTGTACAAGCATCCATCAGAGCTGGCTGAGAAATGCAGAGTGAGGAGTAGTTTTTACACAGGTTTTATAAGAAGACTTGTTTTTAAAGTGAGGTGCTTGTGATGGGTGTTGGCCAAAGGGTGGATTTTTGCTCATGCTTAATGATGACTTCCTGGATCATCTTTAGAGCATGCCTATAAAACCCTGATCCCTCTTAACATTGAGTTTAGTAGTAATCTCATGCCAATGGATGGAAGTACAGTCTGGTCATACAGCTCTTCAGTGCGCTCTCATAGTTGAAGTGCAAGTCTGTGAAGTCTTAGTAGGACTTTCCTAACCTGTGCAGGATGATACAGTTGTTTGCCAGGGCAGGAAAGGCAGAGTGCATGCAGGTATGTTTGTCCCTTCCCTGACCCACCCCGTCCCTGTCCCCCCGCAAAGGTCAGAGTAGGTAGTCTGCTCAGAGTGAGGGTGGTGGAACACAGGTGTCCAGGCGTTGTTTGTAGATGGTGCCAGAGACCCACCTCTTCATAATTAGGGTGAGATTTACCTTGTGTCACCTGAGAGGCTGACATCTGTGTTCAGCATCCTACGTTCGTGTTATATCTGATGGTGAGAAATCTCAGTCCAAAACACTCTATTTTATCTGCTCTGTCTTAGATACCTACCTTAAGATGAGATTAATTGCCCTCTAGAGCTGTTTCTCCTTGACTGTGAAGGGCATCCAGAGCAGCTAGCTCAGATGTGCATCTGAGTAGCATGGGTGAATCACCAAAACCAACCAACAACCTCAAACCAAAAAAAAAAAAAACCCGAAACCCACAAACAAAAAAATACCAAAACAAATCACCAATTTGTAGTGGGTTTTGCTTACGCTTTTTTCTTTCCCCTAATGGCTAATAGTCAGGCCTGTGCAACTAAAGCACTCTTTGCGTCAGCGAGGGTCTTTTTTTTTTTTTTATGGCTGTTCCTGGTATTGGGAAAGCATCTGCTTTCCCTGCTTCCTGCCTGCTTAGGTGTCTGCCCTCCTCCTCCTCCTTGGCTGTCCTACCATGGCCTTAACACTTCTATAAAATACTGCTGATCTCTAAATGACGTAGACCACCTGTCTCTGTGCTCGGTGGTAGTAGTATTTCTTTTGTTTTGCCAGATGATATAACAATGTTCAGAGGTCCTTCTGTGACAGGGAGTTGAGGTTGTGGGTTTGAGATGATTAATATGATGTCCTGGGATTAGAAAGCAGATTCTTCTGTTGTGCCGTAGGAATGGATATTAAGAGGCAGTAACTGCGCCAAGAAATGTCACTTCAGAACACCTAGGGGAGGGTAAAAAGTCTCCAGCAGCATCACAGGTTTGAAGTCTGAGACTTGGGTACAGTTGGGTACAGTTTGCTTAGATAAGGCCATTTGAACAGCTGTAGTCACTGCATTATTTTGCTTCGCTTGCTTCTGGGGATGTGCATGGACTCCACAGTATCAAACCTGTTTTGTTCCATCTCCTTTCTTTTAACACTAAGGTTGAAGGACCGGAATATGAAGAACTTGTCCGCCTTCATGACTCAGTTTATGATCAAGCTGTTGCCTGGTTTACTTCTCTTAAAGACAATATGAAAGTGCAAATTCTCAATCATTTTGGGTCCATGCCAGGAAAAGAGCCAGAGCCACAGGTAGTAAAACCTTTCTACTTATGAATCCTTACACTATATGTAATTTTTATGCAAGACTATTTTCTGGCAGGTTTTTACTCTGTTTTTGTGCATTCTAAGCTCTTCTTATTTACCCAATTTTGGTCTATTAGCATGAAGCATGGAAAACAGTTAATCAATGGAAAACAATATATTAATGTAAGCTGATACTTGAAGACATCAGTCTTAATGGTGCATATAGGCGAGGAGAGCACCTGAAATTAAGCGTGTAGTTGCTGCTTGAACTGTTTGTTTTACGGTGACTTTCTTAGCAAACAAAAGTAGAAGGTGGAAAGGAAGGTGGTGTTCATGGGGCAGTGCCGGTGAATACATGATTGCATGTCTTTCCATCCTTTTGCAGAGCAACCCCAGTGGTCCTGCCTGGTACTGGTGGCTCTTGGCAGTGCTGCCTCTGGAAAACAGAGCTCAGCTGGCTATATTGGCTATGACCTCCCTTAAAGATCGTCTTATCGCCATCAGACGTGTATTGATATTTGTGACTCGCAAAAGACCCAGATAACATGGACTTCAGTTGTGAGTGGGCACCGAAAACATCTCACAAGAGGTTGTTCTGGGCGAGGGCAAAGGGGGAGGGGTTGTTTTTTGGTTTTTTTTTTAAAGATTCCTTCAAAAAGAAACAGCCCTTTCTGACTACATCCAGCATCCATCGATTGCATCGGTTTGTTATCCTGGGTATTCACCAAACCTTGCACTCTCTCCTGTTGTCCTGGTGAAATCTGAGCCTCTACAAAGCTGTGCTACAGTTAGAGCATAGCTGATAGATGTGGATAATTGCTTCAGAGTATTACGATAGAGTTGATGTTTCTAGCCTGCAAGAGAGTTAAGTACTAGAGTAGCACCACTGGCCTGCATGTGATTTGGATTTCCACTTGGTAGGAAAAGGAAACTGGACAGTGGATTGAAGAGGTGTTTCCTAGACTTTCTTGAAGGTAGTGAACAGAAGAGGAGTTACGCTGCCCAGCAGAAGTATGCATGAAGACTGTAACCAACAGTATGCTCTGTTAGTGAATCGGTAGGCAGTCTGTCATACACCCACATCTCTCTCTTTTTAGCAAATAGCAGTCTGTGAGGAAAAAAAAATCAAGCTGTTTGTGGTCAAGGCATCTGAGGATATCTATCTGAAAGAATAATAGCTACTGAATAAGTACACTATTTAGTAGCCTTAGGTAATCCCTTGTGTTGTGATTTATGTGTTGTAGCGGATTGAGTATGTACAAAATGTTTGGAAAGGTGTACTTTGGTTTATTTGAAAAGAAAAATCAAAGTAATCGTAGCTGGTGTTACCGCTAAATTCAAATCAAACTGGCTCCCTAAAGTATGATAAACTCTGCTGTGAAATAATGATTTCACCCTAAGTATGAGGGAGGCATGCTGCAGTTTGCTCTGAACACCTGTTCTGCACGTGGGACCGGTGAGGATGAAATGCAGGGAGGTTTCCATCTCCCTCCTGCCTGCAGTGTCATGCCAACCTCCCGTTACATTGGAGTGATCTCTACTGAACATGTTTCAAACCGAAAGTATTATAGTTTAGTAGCAGTTGCTGTATGTGATGGAAATCAGTCCACAATAACACCGTGAAAGGAGGCACAGACCGAACCTATAAAGGCAAGTCTCAATGCAAGCTTAAGTCAGGTGTTAACCTTCATTTGTCTTTTTGATTATTTTTTATGTATTGTTTTTTTAATATCTAACTTTGATAGCTATTAAATTGATCACTTGTCAGTCAAATGATCAACATTTGCTCAACTGCCAATGAAAAAACTAACAGTGTTACCAGTTCAATCGGCATAGTTTCCTATAAGTAGAACTGATACTACCAACAGGAAAAAAAAGTTGACTTGAATCTCCATGTGCTGCAAGCATAGCAAGACCAATGTAAAGACTTGTTCATGTGCAGAAGTCTGGTAAGAAAAAATGGCTGCTTACCTAAATGGTCAAAGTGCCTGGTTTCTTTTTTAGTTCTTTCGTCCTTATTTGTCGATGAAGATGTATTTAAACTTTTTTTTTCAATTTGCACATGAGTTCTGGAAGAAGACTGCATTAAAATGCAGTGATTAAGATATATTACCTGCTCTCTTTGGGTATTGTAGTCATAACCTGTGTGGTCTGGGAAACAAAAATACAGAGGTTTTTTCCTTTCAGCAAATGGCAACCACAAATGGTTTCTGTAACATACCCTGAATGTACTGTAACTGCCTCTACCTTGAACACGCCTTTTCTATTTAAATAGTTTGTAAGTATATTCTCTGAATTGTGAAGTACATAACTTACAACCAATGATGTCATAACCTCTACAGTAGCCTTCTGCAAGTTCTGCTACCATCACCAAAATAGTCAAAATTCAAGTTGAATGCATTTCTTCCAGGATTTGAAGATGATAAAGAGGAAGTCACTGAAGTATAAAGGAATTGTTCTATATATGGGGGAGGAAATGTCGGAAGTCAGTAGGTCTTCAGCCCACTGTCAGCTGAGCTACCGAAGGGTGGTTTCGCAACCTAATTCTCAGACCGGAAGATGGACTGTACTTGATCTCGCAATCCTTTCTGTTCAGCTTCCTGTTCTTCCCATCCCTTTCCATGCTGTATCTCGTGTAGCCTCACTCATCTTGCTCCTTTGTGTGTCTGGCCTAGTTTTGAGTATTACTAGTTTAGCTGCAAGGGGACACTGATGGTATTTGTATATTGCTGGTCCCTGATCTTACGTGTGCTTAATTTTACATATAGGAGTGTGTTTAAGAAAAAAAAAAAAAAATCAAGGTGCTAGTTAGTGTCTTCTTGGCTTTGCCGCAGTAACTAATGTGAATATTCTTCTTCGCAAAAGTGATTTTTCAAGATACCTACTTTTGAGGTACTTCTGAGAGGAAACCCTACGGAACAAGAGAGGTTGTTTACTGCTGTTCTGTAATGTGTAAAGACACATTTTACATGGAAAGTAACATTACTGTGTTCATGAAGGCCTGCATAATTAATGGAATGGTAGTTATTGAAGAGAAAGCTGAACTGTAGAGGGATTTTTTTTTTAGTCAAGGTTTAAAGCGGTTTGTGAATATTTCAGTGACTGATGTTTTGGATAAATGATAACAACATAGGAATTGTCTGTGTATGGATGCAAATAATCATATTAGCAGCCCAAAGCTGACATTTCTTCCAAAACATTGAATGCTGATCAAATAGCAAAGCTTTAATAAATAAAAAAAAAAATCAGAAGTCACCACTGCCCTGTGGTACTTGCTTTCTAAGGGAAAGTACCAATTTCATTGTTACCAAATTGTCTCTGCCATATAATCTCTACAGCATCCAGTTGTAATGGATGTAATGGGAAAAGCTAGCTATCTCATTTCTCTCTAGAGGAAATGTCCACTTTGTGGCCGATGTACGCTTAGGTGTAACTTGTTGCCAAGGTACATGTGGAAGCATTGGAGCTGAGCTCCTGGAAGAGATAGACAGGATTTGTTGCCTTTCTAGCTCATTACACTTTTCTTGCTTGCTGTCCAAGCAAGGATGCTGGGATATATGATGAGTCTTCACTGTGGTGAATGTGGCCCTTCTTTATACATCATAAAGAGGCCAAAAAAAAAAAAAATCCCTCTACCTCTACACCTGTTGTTCACCTATAAAGCTTCAAGCTACAAAATGATATATATATTTTAACCTTTTTTTGTCTTTCAGAAGCATACTAATTGTTTGCCACTGAGGCCTTTTATCTACTGTATTTTAATATGTTCATTTGATAGTCATCGAGATCTCTTTGTACTTCTAACCTGTAGATCTTGTCATGTTTCTTACTGCTCCTTTTTCCTTGTTCTCCAGTCCACTTTTAAATTGACAAATAGAAAGCTGTACACTCTCTATTCCTATTACATTTTACACTAGTGGAACTGGTATTTTGGTAGCGCCTTAATTTTGCAGTTGTGAAATGATTGTATCAACTCTTATCTGGGGCTTCTGACCAGATTTAAACGAGTATGTTTAATGTAGATAAACTTGAAACCATTTTTTACTGTTTTAAAGCTAGTTATGAAATGGAGTGTGTACATATGTATAAATATAAATTATTAATCTGCACCTTTTTGTATCTAGTAAATACAGGAGAAGTTCATGTTCTAACCACATTTGGCACTTCTTGTTGCATAAACAAAGCCAAAACTTTTTTTAAAAATTGCAATGTTCATTTCATGTATATTTGCAATATTCATGGGAAATGTATTTAATTTATGTGATATTTGGAATAAAACAGATTGAATTTATAAGAGCGTGAGTTTATGGGAAAGCTTTATCGCTCTGTGAGGGCTAAGAACCAGAGCCGTGGTAAATACGGTCTGAACAGAAACAAGCCGCTGATGTGCCGCTGTCGGAAGCGGGATGATAGTTAGATTTCCCCAACAGGAGCCCGAGGGATGAGAATGGGCCCCGTGAGGTTTTAAGAAGCAAATGGTATCCCAGAAGCAGTGGTTAGGTGTTGCAGTTCATAAGTTGCATGGCAAAGATTTTAGCCCCAGTGCAGGAGAAGTGGGGGAGGCTGCAGAGGACACAGCACGGTGGGGCTGCTGGGGACCCAGGGCAGCCTGAGGCACTGCATGTGGACGGGAGAGGTGGATTTTAAGGGGAGCGGGAGGTCTCCAAAATGGGAGTGAGGTAAGGAGCCCTCAGCAGAGGTGGGATGGGGGAAATGAAGCCTGAACTCCCCGGGGGTGGGATGTGACAAAGATGGGAGAGGGGTCATGCAGTGTGATGGGTGCGCTCGACCCCTTGACCAGACTGGCGATGGTTTGGTGCAGGCTCTGGAAGAGGTAAAGGCCTGAGCCATAGCCAGGCCGTGAACTCCTCTAGTTTTGATTTGTTCTCTGAAAACTCGCAAAGGAGCAAAGTAACACAGCGAACATCGGTGCATATGAGCTTGGAACGCCGATCATGCGATTAACACGTGAATAGCGGGTGGCTTTTCCAAGACTCATTTATCAAGAAACAAAGAAAGTTGTGGGTACAAGGAGTCTCATGCATACTTTTTTCATCACGTGTAATTTTACTACAAGCCGACCACTTCATCCCATGAATATGACAGCCTCAGCGAGCCGCCTTTGAGCTCTGAATGCTAGGCAGTGTGGCTGCACGGCAGTGATCCCCCCTTGAGCTGGGACACCTCTCCAGGTTGCTCCTTGAGGCAGAGAGACCTTTAACCCACGGCAGATCTTTGGTAAGTGACCGTTATCACACATAACCCTGTAACATAACTTTGACTTTGCCTTGGTAACTTCGATTGCATGCTGAATTGATGCTAATGAAACATTACATAAACTTTGCATATATAATCCTTTAGACATCAACTGTTGACCAAGTCTGAGACTAGTTTTGGACTTAGCCACACCTAGACTCCTCTCTGAGAAGGAGTTTAGAAAGCAAGGGGGTCCACTCTGAACCTCGTGACTCAACGGGAGGGTCTTCCTTACCCTTTACGTCCCTTGCGTCTCTGTGAATCATTCTAATTCGAGTGTAACTCAGTTTTCCTTCGTATGTTTTTCCATGCAGTAATTAATAGAGTGAACCTTGCCATCGAACTTTGTTAACAAAGTCGCACTTCTGCAACATCGTATTAAAACCACTTTTGCTAATAGCTTTGATGGTGATTCTTTAAGTGATCTAAGTCGCGCATTCGTGACAATTGGTGTAGTCGGCAGGATCCTAAATCAGGATTCGCAACGTGCGGTTGGCTCTTCCTTTCATAGCTTCTTGGACTGAGTATTTTTTAGCCCTAAGTGTGACCTGACTGGCCCCATGGAATAAATTCTGGAAACTATGGTTACAGTTACAACACAAAATGCTTTGTTGACTAAGTCTAGTGAAAGAAAATGCCTTCAGGGTGCTACAAGGTGGAGGTGATGTTCCATGCCGAGCTGCTGGGCACGGCTGGCACCAGTGCAGGAGGCCATGGGACTCCAGCCAGGCTGCTGCAGCAGCAGCAAAATGCAGTTGTGGGAGGGCAAAGCCAAGCTAGATTGTGGAGAGCATATCCCACCCCTCAGCTGTCTCGCTGCCAGCTGAGCAAAACCACTCTGAAGGCATTTTCTGTAAACATTAGCCTTTTTTTTTTTTTCTTTTGGTGCTGGATTGACTTTGGCCTTATTTATGCTGCATTTATGCCTGTATTCACTGAACGTTTGAGCAAACAAACATCAGATATAAAACTGCTCTTTTAAAGGAAGTTGCAAGTGTGTGTTGGAGTACACGTATAAACGATGCTTGAGCTGTTTTGATATGCTAGACTATAGCGTTCTTTAAACATCACTCCTTTCACCAAAGGAAGGAGGCGGGGAAAGATGACTGATCTACCTTTCCTTTTTATTATTCAGATCCTTGTGTACCTCAAAACTTTTGAGAGCAATAGAATCAAAATAACTGCATGAAGTTAGTAAATATTAATAGGATTTTTTTACTCACCCTGCATATCCTTTGCTAGCTGATGTCGAGCCCTGGAAAGGCAGCATACCAGATTGTGCCCTTTTTCCTGAGCCCTGGAGTGATGCCATTCCTACAGCATGGAAACCTTAGTGGTCTGTTGTCCTCTTTGCATTACTGTCTGCTTCATCAAACCGGGAACCCGAAATAGCGCCACTTAATTCTGTCCAGCAGCACTTACATTTGGAAAGCCGAGCACTTGCTGGAAGCTGTTGGCTGTTGAGCCATAGAGTAAGAAAAATGAGTAATCTGGACCAAAAAAACTGGGACTGTGTATCTATGGGGGGGAAAAATGTGAATTCATGCCAGCACTTTCCTTAGTTCCTTTAACAAATGTGTATATTACACTTGCAGCTAAAAGACAGGCATGTTTTTAATCACGTTTACGTTACATGGTAGGAACAAGTTGTTTCTAAATTAAGATGAGTATTCCTGTCAGCTTTTATAGCTCTGTTCTGCCATACAGAATCACAAAATCACAGAATCACTACAGTTGGAAAAGACCTGCAAGATTATCAAGTCCAAACATCAACCAACACCACCATGCCCACTAAACCATGTCCCACAATGCCATGTCCACACGTTCCTTGAACACCTCCAGGGATGGTGACTCCACCACCTCCCTGGGCAGCTTATTCCAGTGTCTCACCACTCTCTCAGTAAAGACATTTTTCCTAATATCCAGCCTGAACCTCCCCTGGTGCAACTTGAGGCCATTTCCTCTAGTCCTGTCACTTGTCACTTGGGAGAAGAGACCAACACCCACCTCTCTACAACCCCCTTTCAGGTAATTGGAGAGAGTGATGAGGTCTCCCCTCAGCCTCCTCTTCTCCAGACTGAACAACCCCAGCTCCCTCAGCCGCTCCTCATCAGACTTGTGCTCCAGACCCCTCACCAGCTTCGTCGCCCTTCTCTGGACATACTCCAGCACCTCAATGTCCTTCTTGTAGTGAGGGGCCCAAAACTGAACACAGTATTCGAGGTGCGGCCTCACCAGCGCTGAGTACAGGGGCACGATCACCTCCCTACTGCTGGCCACACTATTTCTGATACAGGCCAGGATTCGACTTTGTCTGCTAAATTTGGGATTTCATGCATCCATGGAAGAAACGTCTTCACTTTTAAATGTTGCTTACATTTTATTCTCATAAACATCTGCTGCTCTTTTTATGCAACAGCCACATTGGAGCCCTGTCCCTGGGAGGACCTGTAATTTGAACACAGAAGCTGGACCAGAAGCTGGTCCTGGGGCCAGGCCAGTTAACCTCACCATAGACCAAGTTAGAGAAACAGCTCTGGTCCCCTTTCCTCTACCCAGTGTATTCCAGAGGCAAAGCTGAAACTCCTCAAGTTATACTCCTGGTGTGCATGTAGGCTTGGGGATGATGTACTGCAACTGCCCAAGAGCATACTTTTCTTTAACCATAACAACAGCCAAAGGGAAACACCTCCGCGCAGCCCCTTCAGCCCATCAACCCATTCGTGTTCACCATGGAATGAAATCCTCCCACCCTCGGTTCAGCTCATGGAGCTCATCGTGGCTGTGGTCTTCCCTGTCATTCCCAGGCCCTTCTCGTCGCAAGCCCTTTTTCTTCCCTTGCCAATCTGCTGGTTTTCTTTTCAAGAGAGAAAAGAGATAAAAGGTAAGGAATGAACCAAACACCCAGGAAAGTTTTGCTGGCTGGTGGCTCCAGTTGCCAATTTTTTGGCCGAAGCTGCAATCGGAGAGCAGGTTCAGGCAGCAGGACCCCTCATGTTCTCTCAGAGCAGTTCTGACAGGGAAAAGATGACACTTCTAAAGCAGTAATGTGATGTCCTTCATCGTAAGAGGAAAGATACGCGACTTTGAACCTAGGCTTAGCCTTGCCCTGGAGCAAATACCTCACGTTTTCTGCTGGTGGCTGAGGCACCTCACAGTGCTTACTGGCTGCCCTTGTTGGCTAACAGAAGATGGTTTCTAGCAGATGGACTTGCTGTGGCTAAGTAGTCACGGTATCAGAAAATGCCTAAGTGCTCTATGCCAGCTTCATTTTCTTTTATCTGAAATTATTTGTCTTGGACAGAAGGAGGCAAGATCATCCATTGCCTGAATGCAGGTCCACCTGGCAAGGGCCCTTTCCCAGCACCAATGTGATTTCCTTATTCTCTCTCTGTGAATGTTTTGCGATGTTCAGGTAAGACCTATCCCCATGAGGCTGCATGGAGATCTGAACCTGCCACCACCATGTCTTTTAGCAGAACCACTAGTGATGTTCTGTGTTACCTTGATACAGGTCCTGTATCAAGATGTATAACAAGGCTGTCAAGGTAAAGTTGGTTTCTGCAACTCAAGCACGTGCCACCAGAGCTCAAGCTGCATCAGGGGCTTTGCTAAAGGGTGATTCCATTCCTGATACTTGCAGGTAGCTGCCTGGAGCCCTGCCTGTGCTTTCAGCAAACACTGTGCTGAAGCATCTGGAAATGATGCTGTTCTCTACAGGCACATCAACAGGTGCTTCTTCATGTGGAGCACTCTGAGATCAACTTCTATTTGAGTAAATCTGTGAGGTCCTGTGTGGAAGTAGGACACAAAGGATGTACACCCAAAGCTTAATTGCCAATGAAGACTGAGGTTCAAATAGAGATATTCAAAGAAAACAAAAGTCGCTTACCCAGAACCAAAAGTCACTGAGTATGTGCGCCATGTGTGTTTCCATCCCAGCCTCCTCCCCCTCCTCTTGGTTCTTTATTTCCTTGCTCTCTGCTGGAAGTGGAGCACAGGAGGGCATGTGGGGGAGCACCCGAACCTCAAGCACCGTGCTTTGCGGTGGGACCGGAGTAATTCCAGAGGAATGGCTAATACTGAAGTATCCAGCCCAGTTTGCTTAAGATGCACCATCCTCAAAGCTTAAGTGTATGTGTGGAAAAACTGTTTGGAAGAGATGAAGTTACTTTAGAGTAAGTTTTTATTCTCTTTTACTCACTGTTGGTAGGAATTAGCTCTCTGCCCCCTCTCTCCCGACACCAGGTTTAACTACGAAGCTCAGGATTAAGCACATTGGATCCCAGTGGCAGAGTAAATCCTCCATAAGAAGTGGACGATATTCCAGGTGGCCTAAGTCCTTTCTCAATACTGACTAGTGTTGAGAACTAGACACTTGAAAAGTACAAGAAATGCTTGAATAGGAAAAACGAAAAGAATCTGGCAAGGTATTTCTCCCAAATCCCTCAAGTTGAGGCTTCTATATGTCCTGGAAAGCTTTTCCTTTCCCTCTTCCAAACTTGTGGTATACAGAATTTGAGGGAGGCTCTGACTGTTAGCAAGTAATGCAGTGTAGTCCTGGCATTCATAAAAAACAATCCATTCCTTCTTTAATCCTGCAATATTGTGACCTCAGTGCCACGGTGTATCAACAAATTCCTCAAATTAATTGTGCACGGAGATCATTTTATTTCTCCTCTGTTTTTGGTTTTGGTTTGTTTTGTCCAGGCTCTGAATTTCTATTATTTCTGGTATGTTTTCTTTTGCTAGAGAAGCCCAAATTGATCACACTTTCCTAAATGAAGGAATTGTAAAAAAATGTGCCTCCCACTCTTTGCACATTTCACTGTTTTGTTTGCTGTGTAGATAGTTGCCGGATTGCATTCAGAAGGTGCATGTCTGAATTGCAGGCTCCTCATTTTGCAGAGGTGCCTCCTTACCAGATGGTGCTTTCAGACAAGTAATTTTCTTGTTTACTTTGCAGCAATCAACTCTGTGTAAGTGTCAGCTTTGGCTGGACCTTTTCAAATATTGTCATTACATGCTAATTCTACAGTGCAGAGGCTTCTTGTTTTTATCTTTATGGGTAGTAACAGGTAATTCCTCTGGAGGATGTGTACCAAGGCATTGGTAAGAGTTGATGTCTTTCTAGTTGTAAGAGAGCCTGGGTGTACCTCTTTTTTTTAGCAGAGATATCTAGTCCACTTTAGAGAGCCAGCTGCTGATTGCAGTTTGCCTTTTGCTCAGCACTCTGTTACTTCTGCGCTTAGCGCTGGAAAATCTCTTGGCATGGAGGAGTTAAATACTTCTGAGTTCTCGCTTGAATCATCTGTCCCCGTGTTGGAGTGGGTTTGCTTGCAAGCACGTATGGGATTGGAGCCGGTCCTGGAACAGGAGCGCGCGGCTCACGTCTGACATGCATTCGCTCGGGCAAAAACCAAGGAACAGCCACTGCAAATAAAAACACACCGAGAGGGGAAGGGACACGCTGGACTCGGGGAGGATTAGCTAAGGACACTTCGTCACTTCGCCTCCATTCATTTGAGGTGGAAGAAGGAATACAGGGAAGGCGGAGACATTTTTGGCTCTGCCTCTGTTCATAAACTGCGTGTGAGATTGTTCTCTGGCACAAGCACTGCCTGGCACAGAGCAGCTGTGTGTGTGCACAGTGTTAAACCCTCTATCCCACCCAAAAATGTGCAGCTTCACACACACCACCTATTGGGAATGGTCCCTGCGTTGTGCTAACTCCTGAGCTGCGGCTGCAAATTTGAGGAGGCGGGTGGTGGGGTGGTAACGTTATCTGGCAGGTGTCTAAAGCTTTCCTCAGCTCTTCTGAATTTGCTTGTGTAGACATAGCCTTGATGAGTTTTTTTAGGTAATGAGAAGTTTCACGATGAGGGACCCTGGGTGTGTGTGGGGTGAGTGCAGCTGGGAGTGGGGCTGTGAGGAAGCAGTTTGCCTCTGGCTGGCTTTGGGTACGACGCTGGTGACTGGCATAGGTAGCCCTAGCAGGCATCTCCTAGACAAGCACGTACGCAAGGCTTAACAGTGCTCTGGCTTGATCTCCCTAAATGGAGTATAAGGTCTTGGTCTGGTAAGTGTGCGGGAAGGGGAAGGAATAGAGGGTTGGAGAAGTGGCGATAAATTTCAGCCAAAATCACAGGGAAGTGTCCTAAGGGGTTTGCCTGTTTGTCACCTTTCCCATTGAATGAGGACGGGGTACAAGCCCAGGCTCATGCATACAGGGCTGATGATGACCAAAGAGCCCGGAGTATACTGCACCAAAAAGGAGCATAAGGCCACGAGTCTGAATTGGAATAAAAGCCTGTCTGGCCCAGTGCCCTGTTTCCAGCAGTAGCCAAAAAACCCAGGGGAGAGCAGGGCAATACTAATACTTCTCTCAGCCTCCAGCACTGAAGAGACTCAGTGTGAGCCAGGTGTGATGTCTGTGTGTTTCAGAGCCCTCAGTAGATCTCACTTCCATATTTTTTACGGCACCTTTTTGAACCCGTGGGAACTTTCAGCATCCACAGCCTTGTTTGGCGAGGATGTCCACAGGCTGGCTGGAGGGTGTGTGAAGGACTACTTTTCATTTTGGACTAGGTTCTTACTAGCTTCCCTTTGTGCTCCCTAGCCCTTGTATTAGAAGATTAAAGGTAAACTGTAGGGGCTTGGTCCATGTAGGGCTCAGATGGGGGAGGATGGGCCAGTGAAGGTAGAGTTTTGTAAGAAGTCATGGGCAGGTGACCTTAACAGCTCACCATTTCTCTCTTCTGATACTAAGAGGCACCAACAGGAGGCACCAGGAGCTGAACAAGGGAAGGGATTCTTCCTCCAAGCCCACAATCTATTTTTTTTTGCTGTTGTTGCGCTGCTAGTGCTGTCATAGAGCTTTATCAGACCAGAGAGTCCAGGCTCAGTCACTCTCTCTCTTAGATCCCCCCTGTAATTCCCCATAATCAGCCTTCACCCGTATAACCCTGAATGACTCAGCATTATCAAGAGAAAAGAGGCATCTCCATGCACAAGGTCTGTGATGGGTTCATGGATGCCCAAGTGAGCCAAGCAGCCAGGCAGCCCCAAAGGTGGCTGATCACTGGTCTTTGCCAGAATAAGTCAGAGATGTTTCTGCTGGCAGCAGAGTTTGCACGATGTGATGGAAGCATATTTTTAGCCTTTTTTTTTCTATTCAACAGGCAATTTTGCCATTTCCTCTGCCCACAGCTTTAGAAAGCCAAAGAGCTAGCAATGCGAAACAGATGGTAGAGAGAAATCTGCCTGCAGCACCTGAACAAAGTAGAAGACGTTTCTGCTATCTGTGAGGGAAGTGGCCACAAAACACAAATGCTAATCAGTCAAAACCCATGCATCTCAATCCCCTTCAATTCGCCATTGGAAGGTGGCAGCTAAGAGGTCACCTCTGAGCTTTAGGAGCATCAACTGACAGCAGGCCATGCTAGTGTTGTCAGTTAGGTGCTGTAGGAATGCTTGACTGTTACCTAGTATTTGGGAGAGTCAGAGATGCTCCCAGGTCTTGCACTGCGCAGCCCGGCTTTGTTCTGGCCCAGAGCTGAGCCCATCTTGCCTGCAGGCTTCTTCTTCCCTTCCTCTGGGTCCCACGTTTCTGTCACCGGTTGCAGGCTGACACCTTTCTCCCCCTCCCTCCCAGCCTATCTGAAGCGTGACAGTGAGAGAGCTATTCACAAGACAAGGAAAAGAGAAGTAATGCTGGAAACTTCCCGATGTGGTTTGACTGCTATAAGTAGTGCTGATTCTGCTGCAAGCTGGATGCGGTCACAGGTGGGTGGGAGGGCTGGCAGGAGAGACCTGGGTGACCACACCGTGCCGGAGGGAGCATGTGTCTTGCAGCTGGGGCTGCTCCCCTGGTTATTCCTCCGGTACAGTCATGCCTTTGGGGATGGTAGGGAAAGCTCAGAGGAACAAGGTCTAGTCAAAGTATTCTTCATTGGCTTGACTACTGGAGGCTTGCCAATGTGACGCCCATCTACAAGAAGGGCCAGAAGGAGAATCCAGGGAACTACAGGCCTGTCAGCGTGACCTCGGTGCCGGGGAAGATTATGGAGAGGTTCATCCTGAGGGCGCTCACAGGGCACGTGCAGGACAACCAAGGGATCAGGCCCAGCCAGCACGCGTTCATCAAAGGCAGCTCCTGCTTGACCAGCCTGATCTCCTTCTATGACCAGGTGACCCACCCAGTGGATGAGGGAAAGGCTGTGGATGTTGTCGACCTGGACTTTAGTAAAGCCTTTGACACTGTCTCCCACAGCATTCTCCTGGAGAAACTGGCTGCTCATGGCTTGGACAGGCGCACTGTTTGCTGTAAAGTAAAAAACTGTCTGGATGTCTGGACCCAAAGGGTTGTGGTGAATGGAGTGAAATCCAGTTGGCGGCCGGTCACAAGTGGTGTTCCCCAGGGCTCAGTATTGGGGCCAGTTCTGTTTAATATCTTTATCAATGATCTGGACGAGGGGATCGAGTGCTCCCTCAGCAAGTTTGCAGACGACACCAAGTTGGGTGGGAGTGTTGATCTGCTTGAGGGTCGGAAGGCTCTGCAGGGGGATCTGGACAGGCTGGATGGATGGGCCCAGGCCAATTGGATGAGGTTCAACAAGGCCAAGTGCCGGGTCCTGCACTTTGGCCACAACAACCCCATGCAACGCTACAGGCTTGGGGACGAGTGGCTGGAAAGCTGCCCTGCAGAAAAGGACCTGGGGTTGTTGATTGACAGCCGGCTGAAGATGAGCCAGCAGTGTGCCCAGGTGGCCAAGAAGGCCAACAGCATCCTGGTCTGTATCAGAAACAGTGTGGCCAGGAGGGAATCTGAAAATAAACCAGAACTTGGGTGTTTTTGCTGAGCTACCTCACTGCCATCCCAGCCTGACTTACTGCACTCCTCCGCTTGCTCCAGCCCCTCCTGAACAACACAGGAGGTCGTGGAGCTGTGTGTAGCAGAGCTGTGTGTAGCTGTCATTATGGCCAGCACAGTAAGCCTTTATTTTGGTTACCACTGGCTACCCAGCTCCCCTCCTTGCATATCGGCTAACATGAACACCAGGCTGACTTGTCACCCTGTCTCCTCTCACCTCGGCTTAGCTGTTCGCTCTTGCATGGTCAAAAAGCCTGCCACCTGCACTGCTCCGAGCCAGCCCAAGGGCCTCACCCTGACCCTACCCTTTAGCCGCTCCCAGGCACGGGGGGAAAGAGCCCTATAGCGCTCTTTCGCACTGTACCGCATCCTGCTGACTCTGTTCCTGTCAATAACTTTATGCCTTCGAGGGCTGTACAGATGCAAATATTTTTCCTAGGCACATTTGTGCAGACAGTTATTGCTTGTATGTTCTGTGTCCCTCTGGGAATTTTAGTATAATATTTGTACTTTGGGAAAATTCGCCTCTTTTCTCCTCAGAGCCAGGAGTCCCCTGTGAGTTCCCAGAAGCAGCTTGGGAACAGCCCTGCAAACCTGCCTGCATCCACGCGTCCCGCTCAGCAGCCAGTGGACAAAATCTGTCCCCGATTGCTTCTGCAAAGACACGGAGGCTCCTTTTAACGTTTCGTTTCTCTTGCTAGATTTTTAGATAGGAAACCACGCCTGGGTGCAAGGCTCTGCCTCTGCTTTCCGGCACACCAGTAAGCACCCAGTGCCAGATGACTGAAACCAGCTTCCTCTCCCTACAGCTACTGGGAGGTAAATACATTATCCTGCCCTGTGCTGCAGACTGCTGGGACTGAACCGCGACCAGTTGCTGACAGAGACTGTGTTATGTCGCAATCGCTACTTATTATTGTGGTTAAAATATACCCAGAGCATGTAAAACATGAAACAATCCCTCCCATCTTTCTAGAGGGCTCCGTGTGTCGCTGCCAGCAATGACAGCAACAGTAGGACTCCATAAGGTCTCGCAGCTGGAGGAACCACAGAATTTTAAGCTGCTTGGTGATTCCAGCAAGATTTCCCAGCAATACAGAAGTCTCGGTTGTTGGAACTTTGATGAAAATTGGCGGCCAAGCAGAGGAGAGAGATGCCCTTAATTCCAGTTCCAGTTCCTGCTAAGGAAAAAACTGCATTTTTAGATACTGTCAATCAAGCAGAAGAAACAAATATTGAGAAAATTAGGCTGGGATGGTTCTGAGAGCCCTGGGAACTACTTGTTTTAGTAGTAAATGTGCCGTGTCATCTTGTTCCCTCAGAGCATGAGTAATCCCTACAGTACACAGTAAGGGCCTGGCTGTCGCTCTGACCCAGCGCCGGTTGTAGCAGGCGGTACGGCAGCGAGTCTGGGCTTTTGGCATTTTCGTCTTGTGCTCAGGCCACTCAGCAAGGCGCTCAGAGCTCCTCGCCGACCCTGCGTCGCCTGTGCCTGCTCTCTTCCTTGTTAGCAAAGATTGCACCGCAATTTTCAAGCGAAATAGGAGAGCAACCAAGAGCAGCACAGACCTTCTAACTGCTGGCAGCATCGCTTTTTTTTTGGCCTTAGTACCTATGAACAAACTTTCCCTTCTTGTCTCTTACTGTCAGACGGACCCTTCTTGTCTTCCTCTGCCCTAATTCCACTCATTTTTTCCCTCTTTTGCTCCCACGGCAACCTCTTACAAGCCTGGACTGACTCCCTGAGCACCAGCGGGCATTGCAGGCATGAGAGCAGCAATTACATGTTGTACCACTGCTTTCTCTCGGCAAACACGTCGTCTTTGGGGAAGGGGGGGGTCAGTGCGACCAGAGCGGTATTCGGCCTCTGGACCTGTGAGTGACTCAGCACTGTTTTTATCTTTGTACGCTCCCAGGCAGGAGCCTGGGGATCCTGTCATTGCATCCCTCCTGCCCCCTTGCCCAGGCTACGACAGTTTTTCCTTTACCCTTTTGCCAGGCAGCGGGACAAGGCGATGCTCCTCTGACAAATGAGTGTCGCCTGGGGGTGCAGCGCCCTGATGCTGGCCGCATGCTGGTGGAGCAATTTAGCCCAGGAATCACGGCGACGCTGTGTCTCAGCCTCTTTTCTCAAGGAGAACTTCATGTCTCAGACATTGTCCAGGAGGACAATTATATTACTGTAAACCACCGTGCATCACTTTAAAGAAAGGTAATTAAACATCTGAAGGCCAGGTACTTAGATTAATGACAAGAGGGCTCAATCAAAAGCTGTGGGGACAGTGACACTGCCTAGGTGAAATGCCGATCCCCTGGCTGTGCTGCTGCCACGCTGCTGTTTCTGAAAGTTGAGAGAGAGGTTTTGAGACCTGTGGAAATTTTGAAATTATATTAAGTGATGAATGTTAAGAAGTAATTACGGAAAAAGAAAATCAAGCAAAATGAACAGTGGGTTTTTTTCCCTTCCTCCCCCATGTGGAACGGTAATGGAATATGGTCTCCTGGTGTAGTATAACGCTGTAAGTACTGTGTGTCCCAGTTTCACAATGCTCAGTACAATGTGTACAAAAACAAATACGAGTATGTTGTGGTTAGGCTGTTCATCAGCTATCTGCTTTACTGAATATATATTTCGATATATGTTATTTTCACTGTCGAGTAACTGTATAAGTAAAGGAAAGGAAAAATCCATTACCAGTCAATTAAATTTCACAGGGTCCTGAAAAAAGCTATAGAGGACAGTCAACATCGGGAAGCTAAACTCTTGCATTTTTTTTCTTTTCTTTTTAAAGGATGACATCATTCTTTTGTCAGGGAGGGGTGATGTTATTTGTGTTAATAAGTAACCCCTGGACAAAGAAAGCAACTACAGTGTCATTTTGCGAAGCTTGCTGTGTCTCCTATCCCCTGCTATAAGCCCTCCAATTAGGGGATTATTGTATAGCGTTGGCATCATTCAGCCAGTGCTAATAACTGAAATTGACGGCATGTGCCAAAACTCCATTAACAAACACTGGTTCACATTTCAAATGACTGCTCATATCAGCCAAGCGTGTGCTCCTTTTTATTTGCTGTTCATGAAACAGATTGCTTTTTTACATAAATGTAAATTGTTGCTTAGGTCTACCCCATGATGTATATGGAAGGGGTATTTATTCTTTCTTTCGCTTCATGGCATTCTGTTTGAGCTCCCTTCAGGCTATTCACATTATCCTGGGACTTTGATCCTTCACCTGCTGCAGACACTGACTGGTCAAAGCAAAGACTGCAAAAAGCTTCTAGGCTCAGTGGTTGGTGTATGCTTTGCAGATCTTCCCTTCCATGTCCTCCAGCCCAACTGTAATTGTGCAGAGTAACTATAACCTTCTTCAGCCCTCCTTTTGCTGGCAGGAGCAGGACAGCTTCCTCCTCTTCCCTGACGGTCAAAGTAGCCCATCTCTGCATTTGATCCTCTTTTGAGTTCCTGTGTCTTTAATAAAAGTGCCTAGAAATGCACACTCTATTATATTCCAGTATTTCCCCACCTGTATGGGATATACCTCCCTCAAGACTGAATCTTCCCCTTAATGGATCCCAGTGCCATTGGTGGGTCATGATAAGCTCACTCTTTCTTTCTCTCTTTTCATCATTTCCACGTTTCAGTTCCTATCTTCCAGATAAGTTTTCATTGCTAGTTCCCAAATATATTTTGCATGATTGAGTTTCATTTCCATTCAGTTCAGTCCTGTGGGTCTTCAGGCACAATATCCTTGTCCTCCTCTGTACCAATGCCTTTCAGCTTTGTAAAACACTCCCATGCGTATGTAAACCTCAGGAGTTATTAAACAGGAAGGACTTTTCCGAAGACTGATCCTTGAAAAAAAAACACTAGGTATTTTTTTCCCATCTCCAGCCACATAATTCCTTTTCAACTTGCCATTAGTGCATCCCATAAGCCTTATGATTTGTCCATTCATCACCATCTCCTTGAGCTTTATTGCTAGGAACTGTGTAAAAAACAAATGAGACTAATTAATTTCTTAGACCAGGGAGATGCAGCAGTCTGGTTAGTCTCTGTTGATTTTATCCCATTTTTCATTTAACTGCAGGTCTTTAGTTATCCTTTCATTTCAGAACTGCTCTAAAGTCTTACACACTATTAAGGTCAGCTTGATAGGCTTGTAGGCACCTAATTAGTTCTTGCTCTTCTTAAATATTGGCATTACAATGTTTTCAGAATGTAACATTCCTAACTGGATAGATTCATTAAAAAAAACCCCATCCACCATAAAAAAAAATAGTGTGCATTCACTCCTTTAGGAGTAAGGAAATTTGATATCTCTGTAGTTAAGTGAATAAAGATCCATGACCTTCTTTTCTGTGTTTTAAGTCCCCTTTTCCATATCACATTTAACCTCTGGTGAACATCAATGTCCTTATTGAAAATTATGACCTTACCTAGACATTCTCTCCACCATCCTTAGCCACTAGTTCCTTTTTCTTCTATTAATATTATTTATGAGGTTAAAAAAATCTTTTCCTATCTGTTGGCATACCTTTTGCAGGGTACATCATAGGTTTTGACAACAGAGGTCTGGCAAATCTTTCAGTGACAATTAGATGTTGGTGACCTGTGTTTATTCATCCTGTCTTTCTGCAAAAGCTACCAGTCCCTTTAGCAGAGTGTAGATGAGACTCAGCTGCTCTGGTACAAAACTCAGGCTCTTAGCTAACTGCAGACCAGACATCTGTCTATGACTTTGAGAAGTCATGGCATGAAGGCTAAACCCAAGTCTAAAATGGCACAACATCCAGCTGGAAACCAAAAAGAGAGGTATGGTACAAAGCACCCTGTGACATGACTCTGAAGATACCTTTTGTGTCTGAAGTAATGATTGGTCTGGAAAGGCTTTGAAGTCAAAAGACAAATTTGTTAGCCCAGGTGTGGTTACTACTGACTCATTAGAAACCAACTTTATGGTTCGTGGCATTTTTTATTAAAAGAAGCACAAACAAGCTGCTTTTGCTCAAACAGATGTAATAGCTTTAACTGGAAATACCAAAATCTGTTTGTGACTTCTGGATACGGTAGGATGCTTAATTGGTAAACCTAAGGCCTATCCATTTATTTTTTAAAACAACAACTCTCTTCTAAAAAAACAACATATATGTAGTACTTTCCTTTCTAAATTAAAGATCTGGTACACTGAAATTAGGGGCCTAGTTCTCCCCTAGGGAGAAGGGGCTACCTTAAACTGGTTATTCTTTTATGAACAGTAACAAATGTATTAGAAATGCCAAAAGCAGATTCAAAACTACAAGCAGGTTAAAATAACTTGAGTTAGAAAAGATTTTAGAAATTTCCACAAGAGGTCACTGTTATCATTAGGAATAGATAAATAGACCTCATTTTAAGACTTGAGAGCTGCGCATCATTTCTGCCTTAGAGAAAACCTAAGGTCGTTCAGAATAAATATTCACCACATAATATCTCCCTCATCTGTCTTACAAAAAGAATCTACTGAGATAATAGTTTTTCATTCCTAAATTCGTCGTAGGAATCCTAGATTTTAAAGATGCTGAGACTATCCTACGTTTTCCTTGTCAAAGAATGACCTTCACAAATCAAGACATTTTAATTAGAAGGATTTGTGAGGACGTGCTCATGGTTCTGTTCACGGTTTCTCAGGGTACTACAGCAAAAAATATAAATAAATAAGCATCGAAATTTTGTCTTTCTTGGGTTGGCTGAGGATGGTAACCTCACTGTGTTACAGGTTCCTTGTCCTAGCTGGGGCCTTTTGTTAACTTAAAAGACATATGGACTGGGGAAAAATGTGTGAAATTGCTACTACAAGTAAAAGCATCCATTAGAATATCAGTTCCATAAATTCCCTTAGGGAGAGGTTACATGAAATAGTAACCTGATATCCTGACAGTAAAATTTGGTGGTAAAAAAGGGCTGGTTTTGAACTGGGACCTCCAGAATGCCAAATTTTCAATCACCAAGAAATATAGGGGCTGCCTGTAAATTGCACCATGCCAAACACAAGGGGAGAGTGGGATCCATGTTACTCGAGCTTTCTCCTCTTTCAACAAAATTGCTTTCTGTTACCTCAAAAGAATCACCAAAAAGCAGCATATTTGAATGATTACCAGGCGCACAAGGGTGCCTTTCCTTTCTAGGTCCTCATATGAAATAGAAAAGGAAGGTTGGGAGGTCACCGTGATGTTCTGCAGACTGCAATTCGTAGCAGTGGCGCTGCCTGCTTAGCATGATCACTTCAAAGTATTCCGCTGTCAAATGGAGGCAGTCATTCCTCACAAAAACAGCCTCAGAGGGAAACAGGATGGAAAGAGCAGAGGGATATTACTTTAGGACAGATGCAGATCAAATGAAGCAGTGCTTTGACTTGGGCTTTCTGCCCAAATGACAGTGTAACTGCTGTGTTAATGGAAACCCTGGAGGTGGAATGAATGTGGGCCCTTCTCTGGGCAGGCAATCGCTGGGCCAGAGTAATTCTATGCCATGATTGAGGTGCAGATGACAAGAGACAAAAATAGACTTTACTCTTTTTTTTCAGCATCAATTGTGCACCTACGGAAAGTGCTTAGGTAAAATCTTCCACTCCATACCAAAGCAAATTGCTCCTTAACCTCCAGGTAAGTTGGTCCAAGAACATTTCTAGTCAACGTCTCTGCTGACCTTCTCTACCTGAACAAATTGGCTATAATAACTGCTGCAGAATACATCATCTCCCAATAGCTGCTTGGGGGCAGTTCCCACTAGGGCATGCTATTTGAAGAAAAGCCACTGTATTTCCAGAGGGCCATGATTATTCAGGAGAAATAATCTTTTTCAGGAAAGCAAAGCCACCTGGTGAGCTATTCCAGAGCAGCTATTGCAGCGTGTTTGTTTTGGAATAGCTATTCTGGTCTAAAAAGGCCAGAGGATTACCAGTTAACCTAACTTTCACATTCCCTACCAGGCTGGCTGGGAGCGTACAATTGTGCACCTATTTAGGCAATTACGTGGATAAATTACATGGCCAGGCACTGAGAAGTTTTAGTGGTGCGTGACTCTTCTTGCTCACAGGGTAAAATATTGGCCAGATTTTGTAGTGCTTCATACGGTTTGGACCATGTCATGGCTAGAACTGGATCCTCCCAACCTAGAATACAACCCAGTCTTGAAAGAGAGGAACAAGGGAATAGGTTATTAACAGGCAATGCATTAAGACCAAAATATCTCTCGGACAATCCTGTTTCACGTGACCGTCTCAAATAGTTCAGGCAAAATAATTTGTATTACTGGCATGTCTCAACCCATTATGCTTTGGCCCTTGGCTATAAAATATAAGGCTGCTTTTGTTATTGAAGTGGACAGCTTCTATTTCTCCTTATGTATCTTAAAATTTTTAAACCTCCCTTTTGACAAAGATCATTGATATCTGAGACTTTTTCCTGTGAAAAAAGCATTATTACAAACCATGGTCACCACTATAATTACTTGACAGTGACATGAAGTACTGCTTGTTTGTGAGCTTGCTCGTGAACAATTTTTACAGTTGCTGGAAAGCACCGCAGCATCTGAGCCCAGACATTGGAGGGGTAAATCTTGCAAGTGAGAGAGGAGCAGGGATGGCAGCATAGCACAGAGCTTGAAATCCTTTTGTGGTGGTTTTCCTGTGGAAAGTGAAGAAATGTTCTGCTGAAACACAATTAAGTGAAAGACAAATGCTAAAACTGGTGCTTTGAAAAATGGACGTAAACCTTTCTAGGCCATCTGTTTCCTAAATCTGGGAGGCAATCCAGTCTGGAAGCGTGTTCCCAAACACCTTTCATGGTCAGCAAGGGGTTTCTCCCACCTGAAGCTGAAATTTTTTCCAGGACTAGGTGCCTGGTAGTGCTCCTGAGTTAATCATATTACCTTAGATAATACCTAAAGGACAGGAACTTGAGTGATTTTTTTTTTCTGATTCAGCTATAGTTACTATAAGGAAGGGAAATCTGTGGGGTGCACTCGGATATACCTTGTCATTGAAATCCACATCTGTGACACAGTTTGATTCACAGTCGCTGGATATTAGAAAGGCAACATTCATGGTAGTGATCAATATATGTGCTGCATTTAATGATGGCAGTTCAGGTAATTAGGAAGGACGCCTAGAATGAAGCTGGCATCTGAAACCTGCAGGTTTCCCTTCAGAGAAAGGCGTAAAGGAGTAAAGCAGGGGGAATTGGCAGATTTGTCTTTCAAGCCCTGTAGAAAGATCCTCTTCACCAGTGGCAGAGGCTCTATCAGTCGGAGGAGGAAAAGGACGCTGCCTTTGAACCTCTTTGCTTTCTTACCCCACAGAGCTTTGGATCATATCAAACGAGGGACGTTGGCAAGGATGCGTGCAAGCACACAACAACAGCAGGTAAGGGCATTGTAGCCACCAGACAGAAAGGTTTCTTCCATTCAGCCCTTGTAATCCTGGGCAGGGCTTTATTTAGATGTTTCTAATTACCACAGTATGTTTAAATAGATACCCAGAGAAATCAGCAGGGAGCAACAGCTCTCCTCACTGCCTGGCAGGGCTGATGATGACAAGGGTCATGTAATGGCTTAATATGATGCCACTTAATATCCTACTTAAGCAATGTAATTATGGGGTTTATTTAATAGAGCAAGAAGGTTTATCTCCTGCAGAAGGCATGAATGAGATTGCCAGATGCAGGTGCTGCTGGGTTACAAGATTCATTTTTTATATTATATAGTTTTTACAGCCTTGTCCACTCGGGTGATTTTCATTTTCTAAATCCAACGCAGTCTGTCTCTTCAGTCTGTCTCAGTGGTGCCCCTGTATAAATAAGCCACTTTCCTCTAGTAGTTGGCAGCTCTCATTACAAATATTTTCTGCCAGCTGCTCTTGGAAGATTTCTTTATTTTAGCTCTTCACAACAAAATGGAGATCTCAGACACTCACCCCATGTTTTAACATAGTGTGCCTCAAAGGAAGTGACTCAGTCTTTGTATACAGTCTTAGTAGACAGCAAAGTTTTCATGCAGGAACATAAAAAAGAGATTTATGTAACTAATATAACACTGAAAACAAACAAGCCCTCCAACCAAGTTCAAAGCGCCAGGTTAACACATACATACTTTCTAAATAAATATGGTGCTTTCAAATTTGTCTAGACCTCCTGATCTAAATCTTAAGATGCTCAAAGAAGTGGGGTGGGGGGCTGAAATTTCAGAGCCATTGGGGATCTTCTGCAAGAGTTTGCAAATGCTGAGCTCTTGCCCCACCTTCTGAAGAACTGGAAAAGGAGAGGTAGGGTGCCTGTTGATGAGGGCAGAGGGCAGGAGCCTCTGGGGAAGTGTACACCAACCAGCGCAACACCAATTCCTGCAAAAAATACTGAAGCAAATAATGAGACACCTGGAATGGAGCAGGGAAAGGAGTAGCTGCCAACATGGATTTGTCAAACCGGTCTTATTTCCTTATGTGACAGGGTGACAGATCTCAATGACAGAAGGAAATGCATGTCTGGTCACGGCGTCTCCCGCAGAGCACTCACAGGCAAGTGCAGCAAGTGTGTGGTCTAGACAGATCTACTGCATGGTGGGCACAAAACAGGCTGAAAAACGTTATTCAGAGAGTACCGGTGATTAGCTCATTATCAAAATGGAAGTTTTGATCCAGAAGGGCTCGGCAGGAGGCTGCTGTGGCTCTGTGGCTGCTCAGTGTCTTTGGCGGTGAAGGCAACGGTGCCGATGATGGACTCGAGAATGAGCCTGTCGCATTTACAGACAGCAGCAAGGGGCAAGCACCCTCTGCAGTGCTGGGGGCAGGCTTCAAATGGCTTGATATATTTGACATATGGCCCAAAAAAGAAAGAAAAAGAAAAAATATGTGATTTAACAGGGAAATGTCCAAAGTACAAGTGGCGTAGGCCAGAGAGGGACCAGCTGGGCAAACAAATCTATAAATAAAAAAAAATCTAGGAACTGTAGTGGATCAGAGGCTGAATGTGAGTGTACTGTGTCATGCTGTAGTGAAAAAGATAAATCTCATATTCCTACATATACATCAGAACATGTAAAGTAATGTTTTATCTCTATTCAGCACTGGCATGGTCTCAGCTGGAAGGCTATGTCAGGTTTGGGGTACTGCACTTGAAGGAAGGTGAGACCGAGCTGGAGACAACTCAGAAGACACCACTGGAAAAGGCAGAGCCAAGAAAACACAACCCATTAGCCAAGCCTGAAAGAAATGGGTGCGGTTTAGCCTTAGGAGAGACAGCTAATGTGCCCTTCATGCTTCTTGCAGAGGAGACATCTAGGACTGGACCAACGTTTCAGCAAAGATGGTGTGGGTTAGACACAACACAAGCCCTCCCTTGCCGTGGTAGGGGCTGTCGGGAGAGGTTGTCAGGCCTCGTTACTGGCGGCTGACGAAGAACTGAGACAGGCATCTCTGGGGAGCAGCCCGGATGGAGCAGACCCCAAAGCAGGTCAGGGAGGTGGTAGGCAACCCCGCCAGGAGGGCAGCCAGCTCTGCTGAAGCGACCCAGCAGCTGCCGGCACCCATGCGTGCGTTTGAAGACATCCACAGTTTTTCTGAAACAGGTCGTCAGGGCAGTCACCCTTCTTCCAGGCTGAGCTCTTACATGCTCTCCCCTGCTAAATGGTGAGAAAAATAATGGAAAACGCTACTAAAAGACATAAAGCTGTACTTGGCACGTGAGAGGTGGCTGGGGCCAAGGGACCGGCTGCAAGTGTGGACCTTGCTGTGCTGCCTGCCTTGCATGTCTGTGCACTAGTGCTTCTACCTCGAGGTCTGTGCGACAATAATCTGTGTTTGAGTCAGCACCTCTCTCCAAATTTCGGCAAGATTTATCTGTATGTTACTCAAACAGCACAATTACAACAAGGTGGTTTTTTACAAGAAAGTGCCAGTTAAAGTATTGAGTGTTCAAAGAATTAACTCTGGGAGGGAGAAAACAATGGGTCATGGGCTGTGTGGAGTCCCGCAGTCTGAAAGCCTCAAAGATGTGTAGGTATCTTGCGGTGAGCTGAGGTGGGGGGCCTTAACATCTAACCTATCTCAAAATAGGCAGTGTCTTGCCTTGCTCCCTGTTCCCCTATCTAGTCAGAGGGCACATTCACCATGCATCTTAGGCTTTAAAAGACAGCGATGAAAAGAGCCTGCTACCATCTCCACCTCAAGAAGAAACAGCTCTCTGTCCCTGGGGAGAACACAGGTTTGTGACAAACTAAGGGGAAGGACATCCCACTCTGCCTGCCAGCCTTTGAAAGCCATATCGTGCCCTCCCAGCTGGCACGAACAAGAAACCTGGTCCTCTTCATGTCCACAGAGAATTAAGTCTGGCTGAAGGAACATAAAAAAATCTGAAGCGATTCAGACAAGCATGACTCAGCCACCCTGTCACAGTAAGTTTATAATGCTGAGGAAGAAATTTACTCTTGAACGTATTTTAATTGACACATCAGATTATATACACTGAAAGAGTATCTTTCAAAATAAAAGATGACAGACTTTCAACATCTGGTCTAACTCTCTGCAACTATACTAGCAGATGTAAACTGTTATGTATTCTATTAGCAAATATCCTTCCTTTATTTCCTTTTTCTAAGTATACGAATGTACTTGTGTATATTTTTATTACAGCTATAATAATCTATCTTAATTTTATATATTTGCGCTTGAATTCTGGATTTAAACAAAAACTGCTCATGGTGTGCAAAATTCTGCTCGTAGAAATGGGTAGGAGTTTTGCTAATTACTTATGTGGGGCTAGGATTTTGCTCAATAAGATTATGCATGTCTCAGGAGCTTCCAGAAGCAATATAAACTGTGAGACTGAAGCTGAAGTTGTGTTTATAGGCATCATAATTGCACCAGAAAAATTCTGGGTTTGTTGTTGTTGTTGTTGAGCTTATTTGCATTTTTTCTGGAGCTGATTGAATGAGGACTGCTTTTTGGCTGTCTCGTGGTGATCAGAGGATGAGAGAGAGGAAGAGCTGTGCTAGCTTCACTCGCCGCACCCAGTCCCACGAGCCCTCAGGCAGCGCTTGCACAGATCTGAGGTGGGGCTCCCAGGACTGGGAAGTAAAACCTGCCAAGCTGCTGGTTCAGCTGATTTTTAAAATTTTTCTGCCCAAAGAAGATGCCCAGCTTCTGCTGCCCTTGGACCTGCCAGCTATCTACTCCTGTGCGCACTCCCTAACCCCTGTCAGCCTCAAAAGCTGTCTTAGCAGACACCTACCATTTCTGGCTCATTTTCACATGTGTAGCTCAGCTGGTAAATCTGGGGGGCAGTAACTTCCAGCAAAGCAGTGGTGACAAGTACTTGGGGCTGATGACGTTAGCCACTGGACCAGAAGCAGTCAGGACAGGATGTGTCACATCCTTTGCCCCATCACCCACTACAGCCAGTGTTAAAATCCCTGCTTTTATTGACCACACAGAATTGGCTTGGTAGGGCATTGCTCAAAGCATCTACCACACTTCACAGACAAAGTACGTTAATGAGGTGGGAGGGGGAAGCCAGCCTCCGAAACAGCAGTAAGCCGTCAACAGATGCATCGTAGTGCTCATTCATCCAACATCAACCTCTCCGAATATCTAAGTTAAAAAGTAAGCTTTGAAGCCAGCCTGGGATGTAAAAATTGAAGGGGATAAGAAATTTGCATCTTTTTGTGCATTCAGTCAAAACTGCTCCTGCAAAAACACATAAAAGCCCCTAACCATTATGGATTTGTATATGCAGATTTAGTTCTTCAGCTGCTTTATGGTAAGACACAGAAACCTGTCAACAGAAGCACTGTCACTATGTTCCATTAGCATGTATTTATTTACATGACTATCAGAAACCAACCACTTAAATAAATCATTGTTAGAGAAGTGGACTACTTAAAGAATGTGTGGCCCATTCACCCATAAAACACTAATTATCACAGCAGCACCTCTCCAATGAATCACCAGTAATGAGACACCATTATGGAAAGTATCAATTTTCAGTGCAACTCAGCCACACTGTACATGGTCAAGTAATTGTACCAAAGTGCCTAACAAATAAAACTTTTCTGTGAAAATACATTGTCCTCTGAGCAAAATCATTTTCCAAGAGGGCTCAGCAATTTTTTGCAATTTATATTATGAACAAGTAACACCTTAATCTGTGTGTTGCTTATTGCTGTTTGGAAATGTGGGTAGCTCTTTATTCAAAACCTGTCATCCTCAGGTATGAGGTCACTTTTGTACATCTGTGCTGCTTACCAGAAGGGAAGAAGATTCACAAGGCCTATAAAAGCAAATGTAATGTAATTTCATGATGTGGATATGCAAATGAAAATATTTTCTGTCCAATACTTCTAGCCACTTTTTGGTAGCATCCGGAGGCAGTGTATCTTTGTCATGAGGCAGACAAAACAGGTTTTTCAGATTTCCTGAAAGTCTTCATAGGATTCTCATGGGGACCATATTTCCATACACTGAGGGGCAGAAGAGGCAGTTTAATACTGTTGATTCATGGAAAAAAATCTACCTCTCCCGAAAAGCAGATATCTATCTTGAATCTTCTATGTGAGTCAAGAGTCCCTCCTCCGAAGCAGCTGCCGTCTACATCTCTGCCCTGACAGCCTGCGACGTTACAGAGAATCAGGTCATTGCCACAGCTCATTGCAACCTTCAGCTTCATTTTAACGGGAGGAAATGGTGCCTCTTGCTGCGTAACGTCTAGAATGGCTAGAAGGAAATCTGCACAGCAGTGTGCCTCCCCATCCTCCCTCGGAAGGAAAGCAAGTGAGGGGGGAAGTCCATGGCTGCACGGTACTCGGAGGCCACGGGCGGGAGGTGGCAGCCCCAGGCGGTGACAAGTTCATAAAGTGGGTGCCTTGACAGCGTATCAGGTAACCTCCACTGCAGTTGGCAATGCTTTCCAGGCCACGGAAGCAGGCGCGAGGGGAAAGGCAGTGCTTGTGTTAAGCTAGGGAGCTTTTTACACTATGCGAAGCCCTCGTGTCAGGATGCACAAAGCTAGGCAAAGATGCTATTATGCCAACAAATGCCAGAGATTGGCTTCCTCCTATGTACGGTAATGAGACAAAGCAGGTCCAGGCTGATATTCATGGTTAGTACTTATCAAGGGGGCTCTAGAAAAGAGAAGATACTACAGTTTTTCTCATTCTTGATCTATGTGCAGACTGAGGGGCTGTTATAATGAAATATTCAACAATGAATGCACGGCATCAGTCAGTAGAGAGGATGGAATATTTCCTTCTGTCTGCTCCAGTTTCAGTGCCTGGTTTAATTTTGAAATGCATTCTTGCAGAGATATGGATATGGGCTTCTCCTGCATCCTGTGACGACCACAGCTGCAAACTCACATGCACCACAGTTCTGCGTGTCTCATGCATATAGATAGATTTCCCTGAGAAACCAGTTTTCTGGGTTGCTCCCTGTGGGCTCTGTCACTAGCTGATGATATTACTCACTCTTTGTGTTTCCAGGAGCACCTCCTGAGTGCCCATGGGTTCCATGTACAAAGCCATGCACTGCTTTGGTCTTGCGACACCTACATGAAATAGCTTATTTTGGATGCTTGGTCTTCTGAGGGACTTGTGGCTACCTGTGATGTGGTTGGGAACAGGATAGCAGGGCATTTACATTCTTCTCGTGTTTCCTCAGGCAGCTATCTTTTCCTGGTCCTCTTGTGTGAACACTAGTTTTCCCACCTTAATCAAATCTTCTTGCTCAGGTCTTCATTGCTAAACATCTTTTTGCTTTCATCTCCCATACGTATCTGTGCCAAGGATATAGCTGTATCATAAGAGGATAGGTATTTATTAGTTTTCCAGGCTGAAGGGACACTTAATGGGCATGCTGCTTGCTTCACACCAAACAAATATAGGCTTGGGAGTAGAATATTATGGGGTCTGATTTATCGCAGGTTCATTTTTCATGGATTCAAGCAGATGGCACGAGGCTGGAGTGGTGTGTACTCATCCTCCAGCGCACAGGGCTCTGTGGCCGCAGGCAAGGCGGGCCCACAGCTCTCACCCAGGTCCTGTTCACGGGTGCTGCCTTTTGTGGCTGCTTAATTGCTCCTGCCACAATCCAATGTGTAATTCAAAACTGCTGGTGGGCAGCTCTGCTTTTGGCAGGAGAAGAGCCTTCTGTGATCCATGAAATACTTCTGGCTGTTGACTCCACGCATCAGATTTCTCCCTGCAGAAACCCCAAGGCACCAGTGGCCATAGACTTTGTGGGTTGTTTTTTTTAATCTTCATTTCTCATGTAGCTACCCCTTGTCAAGCTTGGGCCCGGTCCAGGGAATGAGACTTACCCCTACATTCTTAAAAAACATCATATTTCTTCTTTTTGAATTATACACCCAAGTGAGCTATAAATGGAGAGTAACTACCATACGCAAGAACAAAGGGGTTTGCTGAGCAGTGATAAATAATAAATTGCCCAGGCAAAATGCATCCCCTACCTTGGGTTTTGTTTTGCTTTGGCTTAGCACAATTTCCACAAAATTTTGGCAATCACGCTGCCATTATCTTTTCATGATGGAGGCCCTAGGAACTTGTTCAGCCCACAGTGAGAGCCCTTTATGTACCTACTAATGTGTTGGTTCACAGACAGACGGAGGGAGGCTGCTGATCTGAATAGCAATCAGATGCCAGCGTACGCCGCCTCTCTGTGAGAGCCGTGGACATTAATAACGTCTCTGGGGAGTGGCTGCAGCTGTAATAAAGAAAAGATATCTGCAGTGTTTGCACAGCTCTCTTCATTCATCCTGATATGTAGTGAGGTGTGATAATAAGGACTTTACAAAATCTAACTGACAGTCTTGGGGGGGGGGGCATTCGTTATGGGGGAAAAAGAGGGAAGAAACATTTGTTTCTGCTAGACATAGTTGAAAAACAGTGATGTTTTTAAAAGTGACCCTCTGGTTTTGGGTTGGTTTTTTTTTTTTGGTACATGAAATAATAATCACAAAACAGTCCTTTCTGAATATAACCTAAGGGGTTTTGATTTGGAGCTCTGACTCTGGAAAAATGTCACGTCACAGGTCTGCATGCATGCTTTAATCCTCCGTCCACAAGAACAGTCGTGATTAAAGCAAGCTCAGAAAAAATCATTGCTTCTCCTCTGAATGCCCAGATACAACAAGGAATCAGTTACATGGTGAAAAAATAAAACTGGCTGTCTGATAGTTTTGACAATGCTTTAGACCAGCTCCTGCGAATGCAGAGTGTCCCGGATCCAGCCCTTTGCGCCTCCTCCAAGACGCCAGGATCTAAGGGTCAGGCAGCGTACGCAGGTTGAGCACCAGGGACCTGCACTGCTGCATAACCTCCTGGGGCTTCCAGAGCCGCTCACCTTCACAGAGCAAAGCAACGCCCCAGGTGCCCTGCTGAGAGCTGCAGGGGCTGAGCTGGGATGCGGTCCCCAGCGTTTCCCTCCCCAGGAAGCGCAGGCAGCTGCCCACAGGTCAGGTCACAGACAGGCTCTGGGCCTCAGCATTAAATCACGCCTCACGAGGATTAAGCAAACACAAGGGGAGACTCCAGGCACAGTAAGGCGTTATGTTTACAATCTAGTATTTTTCTTTTGGAGGCTTTTGGGCACTTAACTTGTTATTTTTAATATTGCAGCAGCATGCACTCATCTCCTTGCTCCAAAGACGAGGGAGAATTCAGAAACACCAAGACAAAAGCCATTTGCCTGCTCCGTGACTCAGATCTCTGACTTGCATGGCAGGTGTGTCCGAGCCCCAGCAAAGAGGAGGACATGCGTGTCTGCAGTGGCAGCCCAAGGAGGTGGAGATGACAAGGCACCACAAGGTACCTGGAGCACCGGGAATTCTTCTTACATCACAGTTTAAAGTGCCTAAATGTTGGTTTCAGTGCAAAATCACCAATTTCCATGAGCAGTATCACTGGGCACCGCTAAGAACCTGGGGCAGCTCCGTAGCCTCTATCACTTTCAGCGGAGCAAATGAAGATGGGAAAGCGCTTATGGACAACAGAAGTGTCTCTGTAATTAAACGCAAGAAAATTTATGTGAATACAAACGTAAACATGCACAGTGTCAAAACATGGAAAACTTAATGTCTCATAGCAGTGTTGCCAGCTCTTTTTATGAATCACTGGCTAATTGAGACTTTAAAAAAAAAAATCTCAGTTGCTGGAGTCTTTTGATTATGGGAGAATCTCATCTTTCACTTCAAATAACAGTTGGACTGCTAGTCCTTTTGGCTGAGTATAAATATCCCAAAATTATGACTTACGGACTCAGAAACTAAAAGACAAATAAAAGGAACCCCACATTTTTTAATTTTAAAATTCTTTTGACTCTTAATTCAACTGATGCTTTCAAGGCCAGTGTTGCAGTTCCATGAATGCTTCAGTTTTAGCTCATCTGAGCATC
This sequence comes from Gavia stellata, assembly GCF_030936135.1. Classification (NCBI taxonomy): domain Eukaryota; kingdom Metazoa; phylum Chordata; class Aves; order Gaviiformes; family Gaviidae; genus Gavia; species Gavia stellata. Next base: position 71,798,300 of record NC_082594.1, read on the forward strand.
TTACACATGCTCAGTGTAAGATTCTTCTTCACATAGCAAGTATATGACAGGCGTAAGGGTAGGAGTAATACTGCATGCGCATATTAATGCCTTCCTACATTTTCTGAAGATATCAGGAAGGTGGATGTCAAGAAAGAAAGTCCCTAAGTATAAAAATGTCAGCCCTTCCTTGTAGGGGTTGGTTGTTTTGGTTTTTTTTTTAGTTTATGACAAGCTAAGATGTAGTGCTGGGCATGTCCTCAGCGCAAGTCACCAGGCTGCCTTTGCACAGCCTCGGGCATAGTCTGGGGAAAAAAGAGCTGCACAAAACCAGTTTGAGATGAAAATTGATGCTCTCACAAAACTGCGAGCTGCTCCGCTGGCCAGCACTCCCGTCCGGAGAGCAGCAGCACTCTGCCACAAATGCTTTCCTTCACTGTCAACGAGCAATTCAACGAACAACATGATCCCTCGTCTGCTGGCTTGCGTTTGAGTTGGTTCCAACTCCCAATTATCCAAGCTTGGCTTAATTCAGAAAGTACGTCTGAAGCGCTCCACCAGCAGCAGTAACAGCAGCTGGGCAGCCAGGTTGGACGAGCGCTGTCAGTCGATAGCCTGGCTGTGCAGCGGGGGCCTTCTTCCACTTTGCCAGCAGAAACATCACCTTCCTCTCCACCACACGGAGAGATTTCAGAACAAGCCTAGCAAGGGTTGGCAGGGCGCGGGCAGGAGGGCGTTTAAGCCATGGCAAAGGGAGCTCTCAATGGGGTGCCATAGGCAGCGAGTATTGATGAAAAGCGGGACGCAAACCCATCCATCTTCGTTTCGCATTTCCCAGCCTCAGAGAAAGTAACAGCTCTAATTGCAAGAGAGGGTTTGCGGGATGTGTGGCAGAGTGGTTGGTGTTTGCTTACATTTATTTTTTTCAGTGAGTGGAGAGGAGAAGAGCAAAGACTCGGAGCCCCCATGGTCCCGCTTAAATCTGAGCAGATCACAGGGCTCGTGCCAGTCACTCCAACTAAACATACCTGCACCTGTGCGGGTCAGGCGGTCGCCTTTGAGCTTTCGCAGCAGTGCAGGCATCTGTCAATCCTCCAATATGTGCTTCAGGCCTGGCTTATATATGTCTAACTGATTAATTAATCTCTGTGCAGCAACTGGAAAATGTAAAGTGCTACATAAAAGATAAGTATTACTATTACTAAATCTGTACTCGACAAGTGTGACTTGACATAAAGTGGCAGGTTTTATCTTACTCATTGCTACTATCTGAAAGAGGCCATTGAGAGCAAATTTCTGGAGCGTAATTTATTCTGTAGACATAGTGGGATAAGTGGTGCACGCGAGCAACTTACGCCACATGCACCATGGGAAGTGTTTTGCCAATGGAATACGCAATGATTTTTTTTTCACACGTTGCTCCACTACCTGTGACTCAGAGGCTCAAATGCAGGCGCATCAGATGGGTACGTCGTGCTCCCTCGGGAAATTTGGACTAATAAATCAGTCGCAGCATATGGTGGCAGAGCCCCCAGCAAGACGCGGAGGGTGGGGCGTTGCAGGAGCGCGGCAGACTGTAATGGCAGAGGTGTGACTGGAAAGCAGTGACATTCGGGGTGCCACCGAGGGGGTGCTGGAGAGAATGAGAGGAGATAGGCAGTGCAACAGCCGCCGATGGCATTGCTGGAGGGTTGCAGTGCTTAACCCTCTCCGGCTGGGCGTTTCTTACAGTGTTCATCGGCTGGGTGGAAGGCACAAGGGTGGTCGGGAAGGCGAGCGGGAAAGTAACGCGAGTGGTAAATATGTATATGAACTAATATTTACATCTCGTGCACTTGTGGAAGCCTAGCACTGTAGGGAGTTGATCCTGACTATTCCCTCTGGGCCGTATGGTAATATAAATATTTAATAATAATAACGATAATAATAGCTTTGAAAGTGGAGAACTCCGTAGGCAGTTATTTTTATTAATAGGCATATGGAATATTTGTGACTTAATGGCTGCTAAATACTTTCAATTGATTTGACTCTACAAAGCCAACCTGAGCACATACACAACAAATTGTGCTTGTGTTGCTCCAGCAGGAAAGCGAGTCAGAACCCCACTCCTGGATAAACACCCATCGTTCCAAATGAAGTAGGTCACCCTTGTCCAAATACTCACTGTGTCTTGGATCTGAAGTAGTGCAAAACTGTTTTCAACTGTGCTTAATTTGTCAGTATTCAAATAAGTGAAATAATACAAAAGCAATGGGAACACAGCCTTATTAGTTTTAATGGGAAAAAGCAGGAAGGATGAGAGTTCCTTCTGCTGACATGAAACTCCTGCAGATATCCAGGTATGCCCAAAACTGCCTCTGAAAGAGCGATGAGATGGTGATGCCGCACAGCCTGAACTCTTCCACTCCCTGCCTTTGCACTGAAGTCTAGCAGCTTAGTGTCTCATTTAATTTCTTTGAATTTGGTCTTCTTTAAAGAAAAAATATGTGTTAGTACTGCTGGCTTGTCCTTTGTTTTTTTCAACCTTTCATGTTTATTGGCATCTTTTTGCAAAATAATGAAGGAACCAGTCCCAGCGCTTATGCACAGAGAAACTGCTCACATGAGCACAACCTCTGACTTCTGCCCTTGCCCTGGTTTTTCAGTCCCTGTAGCCACAGCCTAACAGCATGCACATGTTTGACTGCCGTAATGTATGCTGGAGGGTGTAAATCCACCTGGTTAGTGGTTTAAACCTCACTTTCTTAGTGAGTCTGGTGATACAAGGCTCTGCTTAGGATCAGGATTCCTCCCCTAACAGATGCAGCTTTTTGTTTCAGCCTTCAAAGCTTTCCCTAGCATTCTCTCTGGTCTTTCCTGTTCCTCATCTTCCAGGGTTTCTCGAAGTTGTATAGAAAGTACCTCACTTTTAAAGGGGTTTAAGTTAATAAATATAAATCCAGCCACTGTCACATAATGTGTCATGGCCTAAGGAAAAGAGAAAGGTGATGTGAGCAAACCTCAGACACAAAATACGTGTTTTCCTTCAAAAGCCTCAAATGCACAGGGAGAAATTTTTCTTCTTGTGCCAAGTGAGGTTTCTGGTCAAGTTCCTGAGCATCGCTTTATTGTGGATCTCTTGCAAAGTCCCCAAATCTGCACTTAAAAAATCTAGCTGGCCTCTGAATTCACAGGAGAAACAACAGTAAAGTAACTGTAAGGAGAAGGGGAAAGAAAAAGTGTCTGAGGAAATGTCTCTCTTTTTTTATTCTTATTCAAAGCTACCAAGGGTGTGAGGAAGTGCTGTGTAAAAGCAACGAGAGGGGGCAGAGACAGTGCCAAATGGAGGCAAATCCAGGGGAATAGTGAGGAAGAAGGGAATCTGTGCTTCCAGCATCAAACTGGCATGCTACTTCTCGCCATATTCCGCACTTTTTTCCTCATGTTAGCTAATTTGGTTATCATCCCAGTTGTCAGCAGCAATGCCACATAGGATTTACTTGGCAGACGAAGCTGGTTATACCAGGGAAAACTAGAAAGAAATTTTGTGTGATCCCAAGTTAGCTGATGCAACAGAAACCCTAGCATGCTGTGAAGATGGTGACCTGGAGTCACTCTAGGGCCTTAGATGATGAGCACAGAAAAGATGCTAGTTTAACCTGGTGAAGGTCAAAGGCAAGATCCTAATCAATGGCCTCATTATGCAAGGTCTTGAATGTGATCCTGAAGTTCATGCCGGGGTTTAACACAAAGCTCACTAACTGTGCTTAGTTTTAGGTGAAACATGGTATAAACCTCTCATTCCCTTAGAGAGAAACAGCAGATGTGGCTCCAAGCTTCTCAGCCACCGAGGTGGACTGAGTGTTACCCCCAGGTAGAGCTACACTTAGCCAAGCCACTCCTTTAGCAGGAGGAGACGGGGGAACCCAAGACGGAGAGCAAGGACGAAAGCCTGAATGAGGAGGGCTCGCTAGTCCTGCTTTTGCCAGTGAGAGGGGCTCAAGAAGTTGGGCAACTTCTGCTGTTGGGCACCCGCTTTCAACTCTGGTTGCGAAATTCCAGTTTCAGCCCCTTCTCCCTCCTAGCCATGACATGTCCACTTGTCCAGCGCTCGGAGCAGGAGAGGCGGTGGGCTGTGGGGGATCACAGCAGGTTTGCTGTCCTTGGCAACCTCCTGCCCTGTGCCCATGCCTGCAGCTCATTGCTGCCAACACTGCCTCCCATGACGGGGCAGGAGGCAAACGCTGAACTCTGTCTGCAAGTGGCTTACTTGTTCCACAGCCCTGCAACCCTCCATCTCTCCAGATGTTCTTCAGGTGTGCATGCAGGGGAGAGATTTTTAGATGTCTCAGCATCCCAGAAAATGTTGGGTTTTATTCTTTCTTATTTCTTTTGGAAAGTTGTCACTCCACTTCTTATTTCTTTTTTTTATAGTCAGTCTCTGTGAGTACATCACTAGCTCTCGGTTTGCAATGGATTGTAAACTGTGTGCCTTTACATTAAGGTGCTATAGAGGAGAGTCATTTGATTCAGTATCAAACTGTGCAATATAAAATTACTGAGTAGTCTTATTATTGAAATAACTCTTTGGTGTCTTTTACATTCTGATGTTGGACCTCTTCCATTTATTTCTGTATAGTCCTGCATTTGGAAGTAATTTGTGTCTTGGAACAGCAACCTGAAATTATTGGCTAGCATTGTGTATAACGTAATGAGTGCTAGACGTTTATAAGCTTAGCGAGTTTGTCAGGAGAATATCAGCTTCCGCTCCTCACCCTATTACCAGAGGTGTTCTGGCTGACCCTACAGTTGCCCCAGAGTTTTAGTCATCTAGAAGTTTTGGCTTCAAAATCAATACAAGTTTCAATTATGTTTATATATCTTCAGCCATAATAGAAAGCAGTGGTCTCTGCATCCATCTGATGTTGGAGGCGATGTTCTCTAACAGCTCACAGAGCAGAAAGGAGCTTGGCTGGCTTGGGCATGCTCTGCTGAAATGGATTTTGAAAGCCTGAACAAAGCATTTAGGTTTTGTGCTTCTTTTGTCATCCGTAAAATGGGTGAGGTGGATGTGAAGAGGATGGAGGAAGGAAGCAGGAAGAAAAAGTCCTTCTTTTTGAGAAGCTTCATTTATTATTATTTGCACAAAACTCTATATGTAGTTGCATACATGGCAAATAGATGCTGCTGTAATAGACACTTGACAGAGAGTCTGTCTAGAGGTGGAGTTTGCACCATACTTTGAGACCTTCCTGATGGCAGATGAGAGAGGCAGGATCTATTGTAATCCATGCAGTACAGACATGTGCACAAATTCATATTAGAAAGTCAGAGAAGCCATGCCATGGGCTCAAATGCCCATCGAGAGGAGTGTAGCTGAAGGATTCAAGCATGACATGTTGCTTTAGCTGAGCTGCTTCCAGTGATATAGTGCATGAATGTTATTTGGACACCACACACACAAAAAAAAGGCAAACAAATGCGTGCAAAATGTGATAATTGGTTCACTTCTCCAGCGTGGTTTATTCAAACCAAACAGATGTGCTTCACTTTCCAGAGAAATCTCCATTTCTCCTCTTCGCAGTTTGAAAGGCACTTTGAACATACAAACAAGCCACTTGATGTGGAAAAGGAAATGTTATCAGAGAAACAGATTGGACATTGCTTTGTTATAATTCTCTAAACATATAATAGTCATTGACCTACAAATACAATAGCTATTGCCTTAATAGCGTTTTTCAGTAGTGTAGATAAACACTGCTAGTAAAGAGTTGGCTTCCACTTTGGGTTCTGTTTCGTTTCCTGGACAGATGATGGCATTGTAGCCCTGCTGTATTCTGCAAACCCAGCCAAGATACTCCCAGAGCGAGATCTTGATTTGATTGTGCTATGCACGCTTTAGCAGCTTAAGATTTTGCCTTTTGCTTTTCATGTCTTCAGCGAAACAGATGAATGCTATAATAGCAGTACTTTCTAAAAGGAAGACATGAAATTCCTACATTTATAATAAAAAAGTGTTACAAACCTCATTGTAATTCAGACTTGAACTGTTCACCCTGTGCACGTCCAGAAACTCATTCTCTAATACTAGATGCAATGATCTCTGGAGGGAAGTTTTCCATCTGTTTCCTTATGATGTTAAGCTGTTAGTGCTGTTCATTATTTATTACATCTACTGGTGTATGTTAAACTATGATTTTCTTCTTGTCTGGTATTAAGACTTCGACTTGGTTAGTGTAAAAAAACCCCTAGGATTTGCATATTACACATTGATATTTAGTGCATTTGGGGTGGGGGGAGACAGGGGTCCGTAATTGCTCCCAAGCTGCTTTTGTGCTAGCAGATAATTTATATTTAATTCAGTGATACAGAGCTAAATTAACCACTTAAAATGGAGATAAATATAGATGTGCTATATATAGGTGGAATCTGCCACCCATACTCAGACTGAAGAGTATTATCTCTGCTTGATTTCAGTAGGACTACTGCAGGGTAAGATGCCTCTCAACATGAGCAAGGTAGGCAGAATTGGGCCCTTCATAAATACGTATGAGTATATATTTCACCTATATGAATGAACACGCATATATGAGAGAGAGGGCTTTTTAAAATATGAGTCTGTAGTTATCAATGTGCATATTAAGTGAAAGCTCACGTGTCTATGGTTTACTCTGTGTATTTTCACATCTTCTATTACTGGAAGGTGTGGTGAACTTTGGTTATTATGTTGTTCTATATAGAATAAATGACTAATTCTCTCTTTGGGGTGAGGAATGGTCCAGCCCGATTCTCTGTTCCTTCACAGAAATTATTACCTTTTTCTGGAAATGGAATTCTTGTTCAGTTTCTCCTATTTCATCACTCGTTGCATTAAATACTAACAACAGTTTAGGTGTCACAACATAGCTGGGAGGGATAGCGTTTGTGTTATTATTTGCAATTATTGTATCAGGAACAGCTCTTTACATTCAGCCTCTTGCTCACAGAAATATCTCAGAAATGTACAGAAATAAGATCAGTATCTTATTACACTGTAATTAAAGCATCAGTTTGGGCTGTGAAACATTATCTAGATCAGCCATTGAGGTTACTCTTAACAATACTGATTCCTTTGGAATAAATATATGTGTCTCCAAACTGCATAATGGGACATTTTAGCATATCATTCTCACATGTAGTGTGTTTTGATGTGATGGAGAATTGTAGATGAACTGAAATGTTCGCTTTCCTGTCATGTAGCTGGTTCTTTATCATAATATAGATGTTATTAAGATAAAATCTGTCTCTCCATATTGTAGTATTATAAAACTCAGAATTAGAAATGCTTTATCATTTCTGAAGAACAAAGACTATGACTGCTTTAAGCAATATCAAAGTCAGACTACCTTTATCAGGGGGGAACATGAAGGAAAGCACCAGTATTTGCCAAAGCAGAAGTTAATTCTTGTCAGACTTAACACAGGATGTTTGCAATTACCAAGCAAAATAATCACAGAAAGATAAAACAAATAAGCTTTCCTAGTGCTTTTTTAGCACTTTTATTAAGTGGTAGCAGAAATCACCTACCAGGGAACAAGATTGCTTGATTGTACATCTGCTCTTTCGACTTCCGAGTCAGACACTTATTTGGAGTAAATCAAGACTGCTCTGACAAGCCAGTGGAGCTATGTTGACCTATTAAGCTATATATATACATATGATACTAGATTGGTGAATATAAAGTTACTATTAAGGTGCCCTGGGCATCGGAAAAAATCTTGCTTTTGCACCCATTGGAGATCACCTCTATAAGACTGCACCCATTGGAGCCATTTTGGATGGGAAGTTTAGATGCAGTTATTGATAGACTGCAATCTATCTTCTCACAGTAGCATCACCCAGCAGCCTTTGAAAAAGGACCTGGAAAAGTGTGGTTAGTCCCTGTACAGCCGCAAGACTCTCTTGCAATCCTCCAAACCTATCCTCTGGGCTGAGGATCTGGAGATCATCTCTATAGGTTGTCTCTTACAAAGACCTGCTTCCCTCCCCACTCTGGCATCGTTTGCTTCTCAGATGGTTTGAAAGGGAGGTTGTGGTACTAAATAAACAGCGGGGTGGTGAAATCAAGCAGTGCAAAGCCAGGAAATGTTGGCGCTGGGTTATGTATGCAGTCACTGAGTAACCATCAGTAACCGTGGGAGTAACTTCTCATGGCCTGCGAGCAAGGCATTGCAACCCTGATCTACTTGATTAAAATCCGCGGCTTTAACTAGTTATTTTTCAAGCTATGGGTTTTGCGTTAAAAGAGTCAGAGGCAGGTGTGAGATAGAGCATTGCTGTGATGCCACCCCAGTGTGTGACACTGCCTGTTTGCAGGGCGAGCAGGCTCAGGCCTTCTTGACCAAAAATGGTTCTTTGGGGTCTGTCCCAGGCTCCCTTCACTGTGGGGAGAAAGAGCTGGTGAAGAAGAGGCTGATTCCCCTGGCTTAAATGCCTGTGTTGGATGAGACGAATCACTGCCCTTTTTTGGGTCTATTTTTTTTATTCCATTAACTATGAGGGAAGGTTGGAGTGATAGCTTAGAAGGAGACATGTGAAGGTGATGCCTCCTGCTGGGCTTCAGTCCCAGTGCTGCAGGAAAATCCTGAACCGCATCTACCACACTCTGCTCAAGCCAGTGCTGCTGAAGCAAGATGGAGCTTGCAGCCTCTCTGTTCTCCACACCGAGCTGCCGGCTGGACACAGAATTTCATACCGACCTCCCAAATGAAAGGCAGGGCCATTGTTGGTGCTCCTCCCAGTGTATGTTATGGCCTTACTGCACCGTCATTCTGCAAGCAGCATGTTTGGTCCAGGTCAGTGGTGGTAGCTTATAGTGGTGCAGTTGTCTTCTTCAGGTGTCCTTCCACCTGAAGCTATTTTCTCCCTAAGTTGGCCATGTTCTTTAGTCCTGTCTGGGTATTACCAAACCCTCCCAAGAGCTGGCCGCCCACCAATAGATGCTCTGTGTCTGTGTTTCCCCATGCTCTCATGTGGCTATATCCATAACTAGTCATATGTGACTATCTAGTTAGTGTTCAAGGGTGGTTCAGACATCTCCGGGTCAGGCTTTCCCACATGTCCAGGCACTTTGGCAACAGCAGTGATCATGTTACTTCAATCACGGACAGTTTCTGGAGCCCTTAAAATTAATCTTTAGTATCAAAGTGAACCAGGTTTTATTTTAAATGTCTTTGGGGTTTGGTTTCTTTTTTACTACATTTTGATAACCAGATAAACAGACAAATGTAAGCGTCCGTGATTATTAGAACAATAAAGATTATGCAGTATGGTTTGTAACCTGCTCTTTCACAACAGCAGTACATCTGTTGAGCCTCACTGAGTTTGTGTGAAAACCTTTTAGAATATTTGATGTCAGGAAATGACGTATGAAAGTGTGGAGGCTCCTTCCCTGCTGCTAACAGGGATTTGCAACATAACCTATGGCAATTCCTGCATGTTGCCTTGCACTGGATATCAAGCATTGTGATCTAACCATAAATCAAATTATTTTGATATTGGTTGGGATGGATTCTTAACTACCAATATCGATTTCCACTTTTTTTACAGTCAGTTCTTCAGTATTTTCAGTTCATCCAAAACATTAGCTCCCAGAATCATGTACTCTTGTAAAATCCCACGTGCCAGTCAAAGAAAGAGAGAGAGAGAGAAAGAACGGGAGAGAAAAAGGGAGAGAGAATTCTAGCACTTACTTCTTCAGGAATAAGTTGAATATATAATTAAAAAAGTTCCCAAACAAGTTGATAGAGCTCTTAATGGAATCCAAGAAAAATAGAAGATTTTCAACCCTTACAGTTTGCAATGCTGCATGATATACCATTACTTCAGAGAACTGAGCACATGCTGGCAACAGCTAAAACCACTTTGTTCAGTCCCTGCAAAGGTGGAGCTACCTGCCGTTGCTAATTAGAGATCTAGCCATGCCACCACATTTGTAGACACAGAGAGTGCCCTGGCTTCCTCAGGCTGAGGATGCTCGATATGTCATGAGATCCTGACCATGTTAAAATAGGGTGGGAGAGGAGGATGGACTAGCAGAGAGGGGATAGCCAAGAGTGTGACAGTACGCACAGCTACATGAGATTGAGTGCTTCACCTACATACAGGCCAGGGATGCTGAAGGAATTAGACAGAAGTTATCTAAGACAAAGCAGTATTGAATGCTCACTTTCCATTTCTTCAAAAAGACATCTGGGAAGACCCAGAAATTAAAAGTCTGAAAATGGAAACCCCTGACCCACCCTTTCCTCCTGCTGTTTTCTAGGCAGAGAGCACAGCAGAGCATGATCACTGGCTCTGCTCAGGCAAAAAGCTTTGATATCTGTGCATCTTCTTCGTGGTTGTCTTAGGAGACACACAATTATGTGAGAAACCTGAATGAGAGGCTCCTTCAGAGCTTCCCTGGATAGTACACTGTAAGGACTTCAGAGTTCTGGATTTGCCAACTATATACTCATGCATATATAAAAAGGTTATTTATTTTATCTTGCTAAATACGCTTTTAGTGGGTGGATTACACCATCATGGTAGTAACGCTCTGAAACTGCAACTAACATGGCACTTATGTTCTAAACCCTTATTTTCAGTCACATGACTTTCTGAGAAAAGTAGCTTTTGCATTGATTTATCATGTTCCACCTGGGACCAGACACGATCATTTTGCAGACAAGAGGGAAGTTTTATTAACACCCATCCAGTCACTTAGCCAATTCGGAGTTCTCTGACTGAGAAAAAGCCATTTTCACTTTTAAATCCAGCACATAAATTCTGCGGGCTGAGATAACTCCAGACTTGTTTGGTTTAGAAAAACCCAAAACAGTTGCACCTGGGTTGAGTGGAGTCTTCAGCTTTCCCCTTTCTGAAGAAGAAATGACAAATTTAGAAATAACAAAATAGCATTTTGTGTGTCTATGCTCATACATCTTTATGTGTGAATGTATGGACCAATTTCAAAAACAAATTTGCACAGGCAACATCTTGAACACAGGTCCCAGGTATTGAAAGGATTGTAAACACATGCCAGCCTTTAATCTTCTCCCCCGAACTGCCCACACACAGAAAGCGCTTAAGTCTGTGCTAAACTGGAGTCTTGATAACTTAAAAGAAGGGAGATATTAATTATGAGGGTTGACAAATCTCCTTAGCTTTTTGACTATTACCTGCACAGCGGTTGATAAAATGTTCAAGCTAATGGTATGAAGAAGTCAAATAATGATATTGCAGACTTACACGTTTATCCTGGGATTAATAAATTACAGGAGTCCACAGTGAGTTGTGTTTGAAGGGATAGCAGCTGGATCCTTGAAAACAGATGGCCTTCCTTGTCTAAGTAGGCTTGATCTTGTCTAATCTTAAAAGCTAAGCAGGTTTGGGTCTGAAAGATCCACCAGAGACTATCTGATGCTCTAGGTTGTTGCTTTTCTATAGCAGCAATTGCTGCTCATAATGTGATATGAAATTTAATGAGAATTTTGTAAAAATAAATAAATAAATGCAAAAATTATAACTCGATTTTATGTTTTTCATATTATTCCTGGTAGCATATTGCTAGAAATTTGCTGTGTTCTCAGGGTGATGGGAATTTAATACAAGCTTCCTTTGCCTTAGTACACGATGCTTTGTTCAAATGGCAAAAAATTACCAGCCTGCTGCTGTGACCTGCAGCATGAGTTTTGAGAAAGATTGCTCATGAATTGGAGAAATTTAAAAATTACTTAAAAATCCCAGATCATCTGTATTTATAGTACTTCATGTTTCATAAGCAGCATTTGGGTTGTAGGTTTTTTTTTTTTTTTTGGTTTATTGTTTTGAATGTACTTTTCTCATAGATTTTCTTAAAAATCTGAGCTGTTAACGCACTACAGCATGACCATTTAATTACAATCACTTAACATCTATGCATATAATAGTCCAGTTTGCAGCCACCTATTTGCACTCGTAGCAGAGCTGGGTATGGCCATAGGAGGCTGCAAGGCTCTGTACAGCTCGTTTCGTGCATGCCAAGGAAGTCAAGAAGAGGTCAGGTTCCTCCTCCAGTTCCCGAACCATTCTTGGGTGGGCAGTCTCCTGCCAGACAAAGTCACATGCGGTTGTCCTTAGGAACTCAGTGATTCAGCTTTTGAGGAGCAAATTTTCAACTTATCTTTTTTTTTTTCTTTTGTGGGAAAGTGGCAGTTACTGAGCCAATGTTACTTGATTTTCTAAAAACTGGGATCGGTAAAGATTTTGCTTTTGGCTTTGGTGAGAGCAGCATGAAGCCCTAAGGCAACTGGGGAGTGTTTATAGGTGACCGCTGTAGCTGGCTGCCGCTGAATGCTGACTGCTCACATGACAAACACTGGTGTTCAAGACTGATCAGATTAATTAGTCTGTCAGCATGGAAGGATCTGGTTTATAGCCACTTGACTATTTGTTATAGGGCTTTTTCTCTGAGCACTGTTAACCAAATACAAATGCTTGAAAATTGCACTATTCATGAATCAAGTGAATATGGAGAGAATAATTGTCACTTCCCTAAAATGCAACAATCCAAAATGCTTTCTATAAGCATACAGGATTAGAAAAATGCTGTTCTTTTCTGGTAATTTATTTTATATTGTACTGTATGATAGTCAGTGTCGTAAAGACCTATATCAATTATAGCATTTCATTACACAGTAGTACAAAACATAACGTTGTGTAATAGTTTGCTTGCTTGAGAATAGGCAACTCCATCTCAGACAGTAAAACCCCCTCAGAAATCCACAGTTAAATTACATCAAATGTCTCATACTGTTGCAATCAAAAAAAGCATTTTTATAAAATCCAATTGAGCAAAATTAATTACTTCTACATAAGCCAGGTTTCAACAACAGAAAATTTTACAACCAAGCTAAAATCTCGTAAATGCTAATTTTATGTGTGTCATAGAATTTCTGATGACAACATGAAACCTTTATTTTATAATAGTTTCATACTGAATTCTTAAAAAAGACAGGCTGACAAGCAAGGATAATATACATGTATTTATATAGATGTATTTCCCTATTCCCAAAGTACAGAAGTGTATATAGGTGCATATGCACAACACACAATTACGTGTGTGTGTGTGTGCAATCACGAGTGTCTCTGCAGACAGCGATAGTGTTATACTAGCTGGTAGTTGCTTGCAAGATGTCATACTTGATTTGCATGTGTCTTTATTTTTGTAAATATTTTTGTCGACAAAACAGAAGCAGATTTTACTAAAAATCTGTGTTCTTAAAAATCATCACATCCTGCCCTCCAAGGTGACGTTGATCAATTTTGTAATTTTGATATGATGAGATAGAGGGGCAAACAATAAAGCGGTAAAAACCCTGAAATTCAGTCTCTACTAAAGAATCTCTTCAAACTACAGCTCACGTAGGTTTCTGTTACAGAAATACTTTCACAATTATTACACAAACTACCAGATAACTCAAGTGACTGATGAAAGCTTATGCATTAATAGAGCAGAAAAGTAATGAGTGGAGTATAAAAAAGTGCTTCTATAAAGTAAAACGTTTAGTAATTTCCTTAATTTTAATATTTATGGGAATAATCAGTAATATGGACCAGGTAAAGTTATGACTAGGTACTAAACTGTCATCTGATTACATGACCCATTTATAAAGACATTTTTTAATAATAAAATCTTCATGTCTGCTCTATGTATAAAATAAGATATGACAACAGTCTTCGTAGGAGCCACAGAGGAAAAAAAAACATCATAGCTATATGTTTTGCCTCAAAGGAAAAGGGCAGGTGACCCTACCGGCTCTGAGAACAGCTGTGACAGTAGTACTTTGCATTTCTACAGTGCTTTTCACATTGCAATTTGGGTGCTAAGCCTTGTTGTCCCTATCTATGTTTGAGGAAATTCTTGAGTGCTCGCTGGAAAGTTTAAATTTCTTTGGTTTTTGGGAACTCAGCTTAAGCTGGACTAGCCCATATGTTCCAAGGTCCGAAAGTCCCACAACTCTCCCCATTCCATATGTGGGAAGGGGTGCGTTCAGCACTTCTGAAAATCAGTCTTCATGAACTAAGAGAAAATTAAGACCAACAACACCATTTTAACTCTAGTCAAATCAGTAGAAATAACAAGTAGAGAAAACAAATGCACTGCACCCCTTATGTTTTTTTATTTTTAAATTCATTTTTGAGGCCTTCTTTCCAGTGCAATCTTCATTCACTTTGGAGACTGGTAGAAAAGAATTTCAGAAAGTATCCTAAACATTGCAAACATTTACTGGTCCCTAAACCTTCCCTATGAGACCAGAATGAGTCCCAGCTCACTGGAGCAGCAGCATCAAGTCTTGCCAGAGAGATGAAGACTATGAGGAGGGTGAAGGAGAGAGAGAAATGAGTAGTCTGAGGAAGCAGGTAGGTTTATCAGCCCCAAGTCCAGCTACCCAGATGCTGTTACAAGCACTGTGTGGTACAGCATCAACAACTGCATTTGCTGCTTCCCCAAAGGGAGACCTTGATATACTTGTTTGTGCATTCATGGAGTAAGCAAATATTAAAATTGACACGTTCTAAGAGGGTATTCTCAGCTGCACTGAATAAAAGAAAAAAAACCCCAAAGCTTTGTCAGGTTGAATAAACCACTAGGATGAAGGGAGCAAAGCGATAAATACCTAGATCCAAGCTACAGAAACAAACATGAAATGAAAACATTTTCTTTTAAAGTGAATGGGGTGTTGGGTCAGCCAGCCACTGCATCTGAGCTATGTTTTTGAATGATGCGTGATCTTACAAATACAGCTTCCCTGATGGAAAAATGGGGGGAAAAGCTGTTGCACTTTCTAATGCAAAATGACTTTGAATGGCAACACCAACTATTGGATGATACTTGCATATTCATTTGATTATAGTTCAATGATTTTTTTTTAGTTTTTAAAAATAATTGATGCAAAAGAGTATAAATAAATGTTCTGAAAATCAGATCTGGACCTAAAGAAGACTATTCCAAAACACAGGTAGCAATGGAAAAAACACACCTATTTTTGAATAATTGGCCTACAAAATAGAATTGTGCTATTGTTCACTTACTTTAGAAGGGGAACCATATGTGTGTGTATATATATATATTTCAGTCTGTCCTATATGTTACCATTCAACTAATTTTTAAATATATATATAGGTACCAGTTTTAAATAAAAATATGTATTAACTTTCTCAGTTAATGGCTTTGTTTTTCACTTTCAACTGGAAACTCTAAAAAATTTCCTCTATCTTTGAAAGTTATTTACCAAACAGTAGGAAAGTGTAGCACAGAACAGTTATGTTTTCATAGTCTCTCTCTGAGTACTGCTACCCCATAGAATAGTTATTTGCCAACACTTCATTTTCATCAGAATTTATAAGTGCCAAGATTATACTTCCAGGAATGTCAGTGAAAAAGTTGATTTCCATGGGAGAAAGTTAGTCCAATGTTTAGCTTCTTAAAAAAAAAAAAAAAAAAACCCAAACTGCCAAATCCTGATTATTTCAGAACTTAGCAGAACTTGTAACATTATTTTTCTTTTTTGTTCATGGAATTCTGCTGTAGCTTTTTGAGATGTAAATTTGACGTGATGACTCCCTTCTCTGGCTAATTAACACTGGCTTCACCATTCTGCTTTAGGATTATAATTGGCTCAACTTGCACAGTGAACTTAAGAACATACTTTTCTCTTAATTGTTTGACTTCATTAAAAACCTCAGTATTTAGCATTGTTTGCCTTTGCTAAAGAGATAAGTAAATTTTGGGGACATGTTTCAGAGAATCATTTAAGTGGGTTCACACCTTAAAATGTGTGAAAAGCCCCATGGGCTTCTCCCATCTAGATTGTATTAATCACTGTCATATTCAAATGCCAAACAAATTTATTTCATAACTTTGCTTTCCCTTTCCATCTTTCCTACTCACCTTCTTCTCCTTCCCCTTGCACACACTAGGTCTTCCTATGCTTTGTTGGGGGCAAGCTCAGTCGGGTAATGCATTTTGTTTGGAAACCAGCTGAATTTGTACGGTATTCTTAGCGGTGATGCTGTAGGTGTGGTGGTCACGGGGTACTGCGCAAGGGAAGGTCCTAAGTAGAGCTGCTGCATTTTACTGCACCACTCAACATCGCTGGGAAAAGTGGGCAAGTTTTCAGGCTCTCTTAAATTCCCGAGACCTTTGCCCACTTTTTCCTGTGACAGCCGTTGTTCGATACAGGGAATCCCCTTTCCCCATGAGCCTTGTGTTTGTTAGGCTTGGGGTAGCTCTGGTACCTCTGAGTCAATTCTGCCAATTTGGGCCAGCCACTGAGATCTGGGCCAGCAAGTGTCTCAAGTACTGGGTTAGTGCAACAAGGCAATACTTTGAGCTGAGGTTAAGATAGCCTATGCTGTGACAGGAGAGGTCTTTCTAGGCCCAGTTCTGCTTGTATTACTCGAACAAGCAACGATAACGAAGGAGATCTGACCCATAACACATCTTCAAAGGTGCTGAGAGACCTTTATATGATGCTGCTTTCACAGCGTTCCTTGGAGTTATTATTGGTTCCACCTACACTAATTCACGCTCACAGAGCCTGACCCAGAAAAGAACTAGTCCATCTTTCATCTGACACTATCCTCAAAATTAATAAAAATGACTGAAAAATAGCTGAAGAGGTTATTTTCTAATGTCTACCTTCAATTGGAAAAGGAAATTTCACTTTTTTCTTTTAAATCTATCTGGTATTTTGCCAGGTATAAGTCTTAATTCTGTCCACTGGAAAAAAAAAGTATAATACTGTAATATCTGGGCACAAAAATTGCGAAGTGGAACAACCATATCCAGCAGTCTTTACTTGGTCTTTATGTAAAGGTCCTTGTTAAAATGTCAGTAAGACAACTTTAAAAGAACCTCCCGAGGGACTGGGTCAAGTTAAGGTATTTTGGCATCCGTGAAATAGAGCAGTGCTACAAAAGCTCAGAAAAGGCTGTTGAAGCTTGACAACCAGCAAGATGTTGTGTAGGTGTGTTTGTGAAAGAGAGAAGCATGCAAGAAAGTGCCCAAGGAAGTCTCACTCGCCTGGAACTGGAAGCAGATTTAAAACTGTGTGGGGCTGGCAGACTGAGCAGGATCTCAGTAATCTTAAAAAGTCTGGAAAAATACTTCCCATGCTTACCAAGCCAAATCGACCTCTGTTATTTCCTGGTTCCTTCTTGTGTCCACTTATAAGATTTAAATTTTATACCCTCACTTCACTGTTAAGATGGAGACATGTTTTATTACACTGGAATTTCTCATCAGTGACTATTGCACACTTCTTTTCTCTGGCTGCATAGAGTGGTCACAACCTTGTTGCCTATCCACAATGGCTAAAGACAGCTTATGTCTGCTGCAGGAGAAACCAAATCATGATCAAAGCAGTTTATTGATTTATTAACAGCACCTAATTAACCAGCAATCAGTGAACAATACTCCTGGGATCAATACCAGCAATACAACAGATAAACCACAGCACTAGACTCTCCCACATATGACATAGCATTTACATGACTTCAAGCATGCCGGCAGCTCCTTTGAACCCCAATCTATTGCTACATCAAGGCCACACAGGACTGCTTTTCCAAATTATTTGCTTCTAGCTCATACAGATCAATTAATTTCTTCAAGTGTTATGACTTCATAGTAACCCTTGGGTTTTATCCAGATACAGAAGCAAAGCTTTTAGTGCTGTGATCAGCTCTCCCTACATTTGGTCCTGACTTGTTTCAGCCCATTCAAAATGGAACTTGAGAAGCCAGAATGAGCAAGGGTTGCCCTGTCAGAGAAGCTGATAGAGAAACATTTTTTCCTATTTCTACTTTTCCTTGCAAGAGCAACCTTACAAAGATACTGACCTGTATAACTCCAAGTCCAAGCCACTTAATTGCAGATGCTGTTTTTTTTGGGGGGTGGGGCATTTTTTTGGAGTTGGGGGTGAGGTGGCTCTGGAAGTGAATGATTTCTGCATAGTAAAGGGCCAAGGGATGCAAGTGATACGGGGAAATTTTGAATGCATTTTCTTTCATCTTTTTCCCCACACCACCACATGGAATTGAATGACACATCTTCATTTCTTTCTGTATTTGCATAAAACCTCTTTATTCTTCCTTTTTGCAGTCACTTTCTTCTAGTGATGATGAACGTTGTACAAACAGCACAAGCATAATAAATTGGTTCTTAATTTCCTTCTAGCTGATCTTGGATTTGGCTGGTGGCTGTAAGAGAAGTAAATGTGCTAGAACAATAAATGGTAGGTTTTGAAAATAAGGATCTGATTGTCATAGCCAAATAGTCATTATGAGTGTTAATCACCAAAACTGAATTCCAGCGTATACTTAACTGCACACCTGTCTGACATCTGGAAAATTGAACTAATCCATTTTCTGAAAGGAACTCCAACTTGGAAATCACATTTGCGCTTGGCAGCGTTATGCCTACTATTGTTACAAATAGCCCTGAAGATGATTAGAACGGAAAGGAAATAAAGGCAATCTCCTTTGTTTTGCGGGCTGTGTATTTTGTGAGTTTGACAGCATTGGGAGGGAGTTATTTGCCTTGTTTTATCAGTACATAGCTCACACGTGGCACAGAGAGGATTCCTGCACTGCTTGCCCCAGGCTCTGCAAGCAGATAGTTACAGCATAACTTTTGGGAAGCCGAAACAGCAGGAGGATCGGCAGCAGGGCTGGGGAGGGGGAACGGCCAGGGACAGAGGAGCGTACCCCACCACTTGGTGTGTTGCTCCATCCCTTCCAACTGTCCTTGCGACAACGGAGCGAACTGGGGAAGGCTTCATGCTGTGCCTTTCAAATGCACTGCAAACCCCTCTGGAAGATATTGTCATATTAAAATGGCCAATTTGTTAGTGGCACTGTTTCAAAACCTTCAAAATCTTCAGGAGAGTTTGTCTATCTTGAAGAAAAAGGGAGAGAAAGACATGTCATCACCTAGAGCTTCTCAGGACCCCTCCTGAGCACACCAGCATCCAAATACAGGTTTTGCTGGCAAACTGTAAAAGTAGTGCCCAAGACTCAATGTGCCAGATATTAAATAAACACATTCAACTTAATGTGAACTCGTCTTACATCAGCTACTTTTTATTTTTTGTAACTGCTAATTCTTCTCTCTGCAAATAAAACAGTATAGCTTTTGTCACTGAAAGTGACAGTTATTATAACATAATGTTGTATTTTCTTTCTTAAAAAAATCTAGAGAATCTGATGGGCAATGTATTTCTTCCATATGTCTTAGTTGTTTTGTCATAATAGCAGTAACTAAAAAAAATTACACATTACAAAAACTGAATCAGGCAACTGATTTTAATTTTGGAGTTTTTAGTCCTCTCATAATGTGTGATTGAAAGTTTGTGAGGTGCTCAGTGTGGTTTATAAAACCCTGTCAAGCGCTTGTAACTTTGGCAAAGAAAGACTTCTTAATACACAGTTTTTAATGTGAAATTACCATATTTTCAGTTAGCAAGAGAGGTCTTTTTCAGCAGCTAAAATTAACTGTTGAAAAACGTTGGAAATGTGCATGGTAATGAGTTCATTCCTGTCAAAATGAAATCATTAATATTAATTTTTACCCTCCTCTGAGTGACTCCTGCACCATTTTTCAAGCTAGAAAAGAAGTTAACGAATTTGTAAGACCGTTTCCTGCCATACAGGGTTAGCAGGTCTCCCACCACCAGCAAAAGACTATTTTAAGTCTTGACTTCTCCTTTGAAAAATTCTTAATTCAGTGTTTAACTTTTCCTCTGATTATTTACAGGCAAAACCATCAAAATTGCTGTAAGCCTGTCTACTTCTAAAACATGTAAGATCTACAGACCTTCAGATTGCCATAAGATGGTCTTCCAAAAGGTTTTTTTTTTTTTTTTTATCAGCTAAGTAGAGCAATACATCTCAGTTCAGACTTTCCCCAAAGGACCTGTTTTCACTGAAGTCAATAGAAAAATTCCCATTGATTTCAGCATGGCTGGATCAAGTCCAAAGGTCAGGCATTTCCAAGAGGTCTCCAAGTACAGCAAAAAAATAAGAGGATTTGAAGGCTCTTGATTCACTAGAGGATTTCAGTAGGTATTTAATCTACGCTGATTTAATTACACTTAAGCATAAAACTAAATATAAGCATGAATTTAAATGTCTTCATTTAACAGTTCTATTTATTTTTAAAAAAATCACACACCATACTACAGCTGCACTTACCAAGCAGGAAGGTGACATGGAGTGTCAGTGAAAATAGCTCTTAACACTAAATAGGTTTCATTTTTGTGTTAAAAAGTACAATTTTAATTCCACAGTACATCATAAAACTTTTAAAAGAGGGCATTAACAGTGGTATCTTTTTAATTTAAAAATGTCCTAGTATTTTTAACTGGACGTACCTTGTTGGCTTTTGTTCTAACTTGGGGGGAAGGGGAAATGATCAACTTTTATCCTCGTTTAGCTACTGAAGTGACTTAATGACATGAGTATGTGGTCTTATCAAAGTCCCATTATTGTTCTGACAGTATCTCATTTGTATGCAAATCCACTTGCATGCAACTTCTTCTTTGGCAAACGGTCTAGCAAGCCAGTGAGCATCGTTTTAATTATGTGCATGTCTCTGCGTAGTATATTTGTTACTGCATAGGAACATTATGCTGCTATAACAACTACTGTACCTCATATCATGCTTATGAACAGTGGTGCAGAATTTTTATCGTGAGTGATAGACATGCTCTGTCAGTCGCTGTCACCCAAGGGTAATCGCAATACATAAGGAGTCCTTTTAAATAAAATATTCATGGGGCACTTTTTTGTGATTTCCCATCTTTTTCATAATGATGCCCACTGGATATCTGTTCAATCAGCGCCTTACCTTCTCTTACTTTGCGTATTCTTGACCATTAAGAAAAATTAATTCTGTTATACACAAACCGAAGGGGAGACCCCCTTGTGCACCTGTAGGGTAGAGGACAGCTTCTGCTTAGTAGACGTAGGCTACCATCAGAGAACGACTGGTGTCAGTAGGTGTGCAGTGGGGGAGAGGAATGGGGTGTCTATGCACACCCCATAGTGGGTGTCTACCCCAAAATAAGGGGACGCTGCCAGGTGATTTACAGGGCCCCTTTCTGACTGTCATGAAGCCAGCTCGATCACTTGTGATACAATCCATGCTAGGGGAATGCTCTACAGGGATGAGTATTGTCAGAGCTGGAAAAATGGCTTCAGAACTGCACGATTTCAGAAAAAAAAAGAAAAGGACTTTGTCAACATCCCAGCTTCTAGCCAGGAAACCTTTATTATGAATCTTCGGAGGAAAAAAAGTGAATCTATCAGGAGAAGCATAATGATGCAAAATCAGCCAGCAGAAATAAAGAGGCAACATCCTCCTCTGAATGTAGCCTCAGCTTATATGGCTAAATGCATGTGGATGTGACTCTATAGCGCATCTACGAGTGGTGCTGCAGTTTGATCTATTTAGGAAGACAGGTCTGGCGGAGCTGCCTAGGTCATTATCTCCAGTGCTCTGTAATTGCTTACATCCCTGTATATGTTTATGTACATCCCTGTGCACGGGAAGCATAAAAGCTGCATACCTACAAAGTTACCTGCATCTAGAGAAACATTTTCTGGCAGCTGGGAAAGAGAGATTCTAGTCAAACAAGACAACAAAACTTCTGCAAATACTAATAAACCTGACAAACTGATTTATGGCTGTTTTTCTTGCTGTGATTTGTTGACAGATTGTTCTTTATGCAAAAATTACCAAGGTTTAAATCTGTATCATATGGCCTCTAATTCAACTGACAATATGTTACCAATTAAATTCCGCTTAAGCTATCATCAACTAGCAAACCACAGACTGTGTTAAAGAGAATGACAGTCAGATAGCCAGTAAAATCAGTTGGGCCATGATTCTGAAGGCTGGCCTATAAAGGAGGGTCATTAAATAACTATACAAAGGATAAAAAGGGCTCTTCTTTTGTAGTGAAAATGAAACTGCTGCCAGTTTTGCATTTAATGCACCTCCTGTAGGAGAAATAGAGACGGGATTCCTCTCCTTGGTACCCCATACTGTTCTCATGTGCAGAAGGAGCAGCACAGCAGGGTCAGCAGTTAATGGGAAGACTGTTAATGACACTTAACCATTTGCCCTTTCATTTGATCTTAAATTATTCTTTGGCTCAATTTTTGCCCTTGCTCTTCAGTATTGTTGTTTTCATTTGTAGGGAGAGGATGTATTTACTGCCAGGCAAAAGAGTTGATCCCATGGAAAAAAGAAGGTGTTTCTAAATGAGCTTCACTTTCCCAAGTCATTTTCTTCTTCACTAAGGTGACAGAAGGGTCCAGCACAGGGACTGACATTGAACATCATAAAGAAAAATGCAGGTCCTCACTCCAAATGTTGACCTCGGCAGCACACAGCATGGGGCAGGGCATGATGCCTTTCTTTCCAAATTCACACAGGCAACCTCACCTGGAAAAGACGCATTTTAAATGTCGCCATGAGATAAAAACTGCTACGCATCATGGACTGTGAGAGCTAAAAAAAAAATATGTGCTGTTCTGAGCAGCCATTAGCTAGGTTTGTTCCAGGAGAGGTGATAACTTCGTCTGAGCCAGAGCTCTGCAGCGTGAAGTGGGCTGAGGGCTGCTTACACGGTGAAGGCGGGCTGATTCGCTTTCTTGGCTTAAACACAGTAGTGCCAAAGCACAGGGTTTAAACAGTACGGTGGGAGCTCGTCTGTAAATGCTGCATTGTATGGAGCTTCCTGCTGTGAGTTTTATCTGTCTCCTTATCTCAGCTTTAATGTTGCGGTTGTGTATTAAGTGTATGTGTGCTCCAGAGAACGGGCAGTAATCTTTGTTTAGAAAATACAGCCTATCACTATTAACCCTCGTGAATTGAAAATTTACTCCTTTTCCCACTATATCATCATTGCAGTCATTATTTACTTAAGAGCTTTTTAATGTTTTGCTGTCTGTACTGATGACTGCAGTGTCCTAGGCAGGGACTAGGATTTGGGATCTCGTCATGAGGTGTCTCTAATGAATGCTTGAACTCCCTTCCTTTCTGTGTTGCAATTCCACATCATAAGCCAAAAAAACCCCACTGAGAAGCAACCAAAATCATAACACTTTCAAAAACACAAATATCCCTCTTACCGAAGATTACAATGTAAATCAGGCATCTATTATTTCTGTGTCAGTATAATAATTTAAAAAGAATTTGCACATGATAAGAGGCATCCTCTAAGGATGACAAATTAGGCATAATAAAACAGTTAGGAGAGAATATAAATAAGAAGGCATTTGGGGCAAATCCTCTTCTTCCTCTGCAGTCACGCAAATAAACAGTTTGGAGGATATATGTCCCTGCTTACAACATGATAGCCAGTCCTGGAGAGGCTGTTAGAGATCCCATCAAGTCCCGTGTCGCAGCTTTCCTCCACAGAAAGGAAGGAAGGGAGCAGCAAAGTCTTCAGTGCCCACTCTGCATCATGACTTTGTGGTCATAAATGTGAGGAATTGTACTGCCATCTTACACCTCTCCTTCATGGGACGGCACACTGTGCTTGCTCTACGGGTGGCTGGGACGGAAAGACCTAGGGTAGAACAGGCTGTCCCTCTGGTCAGAAAATTAATATAATGGTTACATATAAAACTAGATCTATGCATCTGTAATGTCTGTAGGCATTTCTGTGAGGTCTTAATCAGCTCTTGTCTGTGCAGCAATATTCTGGTGTAACTCAACTGAACTCAGTTGAAATACTTCACGTGTGCTCCTGTATGAAGTAAGAGTCAGTCCCTGTGCTACTTGATAAACTCCTTCATGCATCAGCATTGTCAGGATGTGGTGGTTTTGCCTGTTTTTTTTAATTTTGCCTGGGCATCCGCAAGTGGTGCTGGAGAAAAAGGCAATCCTGCAACATCAGGCGAAGCCCTTGCCGACTGGTTGGAAAAGACCTGTAAGATCATCAAGTCCAAACATCAACCCAACACCACCATGCCCACTAAACCATGTCCCAAAGTGCCACGTCTACACATTCCTTGAACACCTCCAGTGAGGGTGACTCCACGACCTCCCTGGGCAGCCTGTTCCAGTGTTTCACCACTCTCTCAGTAAAGACATTTTTCCAAATATCCAGTCTAAACCTCCCCTGGCGCAACTTGAGGCCATTTCCTCTAGTCCTGTCACTAGTCACTTGGGAGAAGAGACCAACACCCACCTCTCTGCAACCCCCTTTCAGGTAATTGGAGAGAGCGATAAGGTCTCCCCTCAGCCTCCTCTTCTCCAGACTGAACAACCCCAGTTCCCTCAGCCGCTCCTCATAAGACTTGTGCTCCAGACCCCTCACCAGCTTCGTTGCCCTTCTCTGGACACGCTCCAGCACCTCAACGTCCTTCTTGTAGTGAGGGGCCCAAAACTGAACACAGGATTCGAGGCAAGAAGAGGACAAGATGAAGAAGTTATAGACCACTTTTAAAGTGCTGGGTGGTCTCTTGGGGATCATGTGCAGCTGATGTAATTCATGGTAAACTTTGTTGTAAATCAGCACATCCTGGCCTCAGGAATAACCATAATGGTCCCTCTGCTGACCCTGGACCCTGGTCCCTCTGGCTCTGGAGGAAAACATGTATTTTGGCCTGCTGCTGCAGTGGGACATGTAAAGACTCCAATGGAAACCTCCCTCCTTGGCTGTCGTACCCCACTCAGGGGCTCTGCTTGTCATTGCAGAGATTGCCGTGGTCCTCCCTACTCCAGGTCACGGAGCAGATGGAAGCACGTGGGTTTTAATATACTGGATTGATGGTGGTCAGTATTGCAAGTTAATTTGAACACTTCGGAATACAAGATTGCCACCATTCACTGTGATTACAGAGAAGTGACATCAAAACACCAAAACTTCAGGAATGTCTTGCTGTCTTAGTAGCTTTTTGTCCTCCTTGCTTGATTCTTCAGATGAAGCTAGATTTGTTCAGAGGCTCACTGATGGTGAATGCATGTATTAGTTAGACATAACAAACAGCAGGCTGCATGGTATTTTAGAAGATTTCCCTTCCAGCTCTACCAGCAAACAACAGAGGTAATCGCTGCCTCCCAAATTCCCATACTGTATTTCTTTCTGGGCCCGGTCCAGCCTGCACTCAAGCTGGTTGGGAGATTTCCACCGATTTTCACAGACTTTGGACCAGTCTCTTTTAAGAGAAAAAAATTAATTTGTACCAGAGATGGACAATTACCCAGTGGCATCTAAGCTGCATGTGCACATAGGAAGGATATAAGGAAAACAGAATCTGCACCATCTAAAATGGTGGCACCATCTACTCCCCAGCCAGTATGTCTCCTACATTTCCTAATTTATGCAGTGATTTAACATTACAGTGGGTCCAGCTCATTGAAGCAAATTTATATGCAGCAGCACTATTTTAATCTTAGACTTAAAATAATTTTAATTAATAATAGCTTCCTTTTCCAGTCTGTCAACATATCACCAACTCTTGGCTTTTTAAGAATTAAAGTAAATATAGAAATAAAAATATTAAATTATTACCAGGCAACCAGAACAAAGAAAACATCAGAATCCTCAAGTTTAGAGATGCAAAAAATGGCCTAGAGTTTTCAGCTCCATCCTGTCTACTCAACACAACTATAGCTGGTTCCATATTATTTAAGGCTTGCTAATTTAACTAAATATTGAAATAAAATAATAAAAATACTACAATAGACCATCTCATCCTTCATTCCTTCAGTCCCTCAGGTGCAAGGTTTCTGTCTCAACCCACAACTGCTAACAAATATCACCTTCATGACTTTGCCTGTGGCATTTATCCTGCTACTACTATAATTTTGCTTCCTCTTCGCTGGAGACAGCTGCTGTACACAGGTAGCTCTTCTACAGCATGGCAGGATGTTATCGAAAAGATTGTTGCTGATGCTAATGGAGTTGGTCTAGCTGCTAACACAGAACATATGGCTTTACGGGATTTCAGATCCAAAATGCTGACCCTCTCTTTCGGGAGCAAGGAGTGCGGTGTTCTGAAGGACGGAGCTCAGCCACCTCCTTGCTGTAGGAGAGTGAGACATGTACGGGCTATTTCACCCCCTTGGCTCGGAAGGGAAAGTTAGCAAGTCTACACTTCCCTCATCCAACTTAAAGAAAACAGACCAAAAAAGAGTTGTGTTCAGAAACCACCATGCCAGTTCCAATAGGGTTAAAATTTCCCCAGAAGTGTGCCTTTTGGAGGTTTGGGGTTTTTTTAATGTTTCTTGGACAGAAAATAAATGAGGGTAAGACACACATTTTTCTTTTTCTAAGGATGTACTCATTTAATGGTTAAACTTGAAAAGGGGCTACTAGAAGCATCCGGAATTACAGTTTAAATGAGTTTAAAATTCCAGTTGCTTATAGCTTTAAAAAAAAGTGTCTTAAACCAAATGGTCTCAGTGGGGTGATGCATGGGCAAAATGTAAAATGACACATAATGAAATAAAGTAATTTTATTTCCAAACCTGTTTGAAAGGCTGGTACAGAACATAACGATCAAGCAGAAGCAGTCTGGCATTTCTCTTGGTGTCCTTTTGCAGAATTATGTGACCCAAGAAAGAAAACATTAAGATGTTCTGATTTCACCCTATAGAACACAGAAATACGCTTTGGTTAATGCTTACCATAATTCTATCTACTTGGCTCAGACAGTTATATTTTTATGAATCTTACGTTACTTTCTGTCACCCTCTAGGCAACAATATAGAGTTATTACAGTATAAAGGAAAATGCTTCCTGTTGAGCTTGTACTTGAACAAGTCTTAACCAAGTGGAAGCTCTTAATAAAAGGGTAAATATACTAAGGAATAAACAGGTAGAGTGAATAAAAAGGAATACTGGCTTTATGGATGCTTAGGTTGATGGCATAGACCAGTGAAACACAGAAAACTCTTAAGGTGAAGCCGACACGCTAAGCTACATCAGAAATCTAAGGGAGTTAGAATTTTGTTAAGTGAATTTAGTGCTCATTAAGGGATTTGCGGTGTCAGCATTATCAAGCAATGTCCTCTCTCGCCCTCAGAATTGGAACAGCACAGCGCAGCAATATTAATTCTGTGGCAGTTCCCTTCTTGGCCTCTCCAATAAAATTATTACCCAGGGACCCAATTGTTCGGCATTGCTCAGTGAGTACCTCCGCACGAGGAACTGAGCTGAGATCACTGGCTCTTTTAATGTGGCACACGGATTAACGCCCTGTGCCATGCCAGGCTTGAAACACAGACAATTTCCACCTTTAGTTTAGAGGAAAATATTGTGAATGACTCTTGTTGCTTTCTTTAAGTTGGTCGGTGCTTTATATCTCCCTGAAATACCCACACAAATGGTTTCCTTCTGCTTTACATCTCCCTCCCATCATTTTTTCCCCTTGTTCTCAGCCCAGTTATTTTGACTGGAAGTTTATTTTGCACAGCAAAGGAAATAGAGAGCCACAAAGACTAACCAGACTTAGGAAAAAATATCAGTGCGTAGGTTTTGAAATTAGTTATGTGGAGCACAGATCTAGTTGTACAGAAAACACTGATGAGGTTGAAAAAACTGTACTTGCTCTCTCTGTTTGTGTATCTTTCTCTCTTAGCCAAAAGCGAGCTAGATATAGTTTTCATTCTACTGGAAACTCTTCATAATGAGTATACAAGTATATTGCAAACCTTTTTCCCCTATGGCCCCATGTGGCTTTTTAAGCCCAGATATTAAGCCTTCCTCAGCATTACCTTATCCTTTCATCCAGACATCACTCAAAGGTACAGTTGACTTTCTAAATGACATCATATGTAAGTAGATTTATTTTTCCTTTTCTGCAGATATAGTTTAATTTCCTTTTCCAATTTGCATGGGTGCACACTCATAAATTTTAAATATATTTAACCTCTTTTCAAAAGATCCTTTGAATTTCTCTAAGGTCTGTGCCCTTTAAGTTGGATACACAATCTTTTGTACATAAAAAACCCACTAAGACATCCAGAAATACTGCTTTAAACACCTAACCGCCTTTCCAAAAGGCCCTCTTTTTCCCTTATGGAACAAAACATTCCCCTGGATAACGCTCCCGGTAGCCCAGAAACAAGGGCTTCTGCTGAGAGCTGTTTACTGGGGCTTTGCTGAGCACGCAGTTCATCAAGTATCAAAATAGCGAGGGAAGGTCGGATGGGCTGCTCTGGACCCACAGAGCAATCCCACAAGCCCAGGGACTGGCCAGCACCTGCAGCTGCTAGAGGAAGGCAGAGGAAACATTTTGACACAGCAGTGATGGGCTGGCTGACTTGCACCCATGGCAAGTACTTTGTCACATCCTCAGGCGTTACCAATTGATGAAAGGATCCCACCCTAAACTGTTTTTTTTTTTTTGTTTAAGTGCCTGCTCTTTCTGAATAGTCGCCTTGTCACCCAGGCAGATCATTACCATCATCATCTCTTGTTCCTCACCATGAGACGCCCCTTTCTAGGAGAAACCCCGCTGGGAAGTCCAGATCCACACCCGCTTTCCTACCAAATGATGCTGCTGGACTATTTCCTTCACTCCAACAACCCTTACCAAAGAGCAGGGCGAGGCATGGGAGGCAAAGGACCTGCCTCCCAAGCTGAGCACCTTCGCTTAGATTTGGAGAAGAGTAGCTGCTGGGGACTTGTATTCAAGCCAGTCATGGTTGCAACCTCCATGCCCAGTTTGGGTGACCTGTCTGGGACAGCAAGTGGGGGACAGCCCCTTTCAGACGCCAGAGGAGATAACCTGGGGACCACAACAGGGGACACCGGGCCGGCACGGGAATGTGATGTTGGCCATACCCCTCTCCCCACTCCGTGCCCCACGGAGCTGCTGGTACCTAACCCCAGCTCACAGCAGCGCCAGAGACCCCCAGAAAGCACACACAAGCCTCTGTGGTTGTTCAGCAAGGACCACTTGCCTCTCCTCCTTCTTTTGGTTTGTAAATGTAATTATCCCGACACATATATATATGTATATAATCGTAATCTTTCCCACATGTCTCGGCGCTGGCTTTGCTCAGGGCTTGCCGACGCGGTGCAGGCAGCGGCTCGAGATGGGGAACGTGCACAGCTCAGTCCCTGCCTACCTCCCTCCGCACCACTGCCTTTGTCTCCGGCTCGCCTCTGCCTGCTCGGTGAAGGCAGCCAGGCAGCAACCTCAGTCACGCAGAGGTTTTCTTCAGGGAGCCACTGCTCCAAGAGATGCTCTGAAAGGGTGCAACCTTAAAAACAGCGCAGTCACTGAGAATTATAATTACAGCATTTATTAAAGCTGTTTACAAGGCAGGAACATAAGATAAAAGGAAGTATGTAGTAATCGCTTAACCAAATCTGACACCGCTCACAAATTCAGAAATCTTCGGAGGAAAGATGAAGGAGAGGTTAAAAACCTTTCTCTTTCGCATCCAAGGGGAATCACGTGCCACTGGCAGTGGTGGTCAGCTCGGGTCTCTGTCCGCTGCTCCCTTGGCCACTTTGTGAGATGGCCCCTGACATCTGTTGGGGGGCGACCGGCAGGCATGGGTGATGGGGACGTGTCACCGGGGACACCCTCTTCACTGTCCCCCAAGCCCCCCGTGCCTGACCCCAACCTGCGGACCCCTCACCAGGCTCTCACTCTGGAGGACGGCGCGTACCTGCCGTGCTCATCGCCAGCGCTGTGGGTCGTGCCCTCCCCATCTCCGAGAAAGCCACCGTCCAGCAAAAGGGCTTTGTTTGACTTGGACCCCAGGGAAAGCCCACTCACAGCGTTGGGTTCAATCCTTTTGTTTCCAGGTTAAAAACTTGACCTTCCCCTCCCCTGAGCCTGAAACGGCCCTCCTAGCACTTCTGTTCAGCAATTACATTTTCTGTTTAAATCTTTCTTTGGGTCTCAGGCAACAAAAGGACTTTCGTAATATAAGTAGGTCTCAAAGCCTTTTGTGTGGGGCAAAAATTATAGGAAAGAGAAAAATGAGAGAAAAAAACCCAACTGTGTCTCTCTAATTGGCATAATTCCTTCAGCCCTGGCTCATAATTTAAGATGGATCAATTCTGCTGCTGACATGATAGATGTTGTCATCAATACTCGGAAGCAGCGATTCATATCACTTCGTTTGGGGATACAGCCATCCACCTACCTCCATGGGGGTCCTACATGTGAATCAAGAGCAATACGTGGCCAGTAGAATAAGACTTGACTTAGACTTCCAGCCATGCAACTTATTAAAATAATAAATATTTTCATTATCCAGAGAATCCATTATAGTTCTCTGTTTTAGCTATTGTTAACTAATAATTTGGATTAATTACCAAACTAAATCATTAAAAATTAAATCCATATATTTTGCTTCTTTAAAAGAGCGATAGTTTGCAACCATTTGTGTATTACGCATGTTAAGTGGGAGGGCGATGAAATATGTTGTGTTAACGTAACTTTGACAGCATCTGTATCCATGCCATATTACTCTCTGGTCTTATCAAATCTCAGAAGCGACAGTGTATAAATAGACTGTGATGATATTTGCAGGAAAGAAATCATTCACAATATTTTTGGCATCTTCTGTAGTGACTAGAGAAGAACCACCTAACGAATATAGCATATAATAATGCAATAAAGGGGTATATAAGAGCACGGAATTGAGGAGCACTTATACGTGCTGAGTCAGAGTTAATGTTAGGCATACGTCAGCGATCGGACATAAGCACAACTTTTATCCTAAGGAATTTCAAAGCAAATTGCAAGTTTAAATGAATAGGGAAACCCAATTCAGAGCTCATTTCACTCTCTGCTGAAGCAACAACAGCCATTGCGCTGGAACTTCGCAGTTACTTAATGAGACATTATTGCGTTGAAGACCTATAGATACAGGGGGAAAGTAAAGCTATTTGGGGAGCAAAATTATTTACAAATGTACATTTTATTATGTTAAGAGTACTAAACTATGGGCTGTTCAACTGCTCAAACTGCAAGGTACTGAGCTGAATACAGGAAAAACAGAGAAACTGAACAGGCTGTGATATACATACAGGTGGCTACACTAGATAATCCACTGGGTTTGCCTTGCTGTAAACTCTGTGAGGTTATGAGAAGAACTACACGTAAAGCTCCTTTACACTTAAGTCTGTAAGTATCTAATTAAAGTGGAACACTGTGTTTAAATTTAAATAGCAAACCTATTATAAGGTATATTCAATAGGCTACTTTAGAGTCCCCTGGACAAACAAAACATCCTAAAGCACTGAGGGACTAATCTTGCGACACCCACTCTAATTTAGGATCCCTTGCCCCTGTGGAGCCAGCAGCCAGCTGAAGTGGATGCTACTCAGTATGATGATGAGTTGCTGAAGCAAGACTAAATAATGCTTCTTGGCTTTTTCACCCTTTGGAAGAGATTTGTGTCTGGGCTTTATGTAAACACCCACTGAGGAACCGTGTATGTCCTGTCCCAGTCTCTACAAGAGCTCAGAGCAGCTGCTTGCCATCAGTGCTAGAAGTGCATTGCACACCGAAACAAGGATGACTGTGCTTGGTAGCCCTCCCCTTGAGCAATGTGGCAACCTGCCCTCCAAAGGAATTGCTGATGGATTAGGCTGTTTGGACTAGAGCAGGCATGGATTTACTGGTGAGAAGTGATGAGATGTAATAGCCCCACTTTGTCCTCGAAACCGCAAGGTGTGACAGGCACGGTCTAATCCTGGACCATGCTGTGTATACCCAGCTCTGCAGCTGCCCCCACAACTGCTGAAATCCACGGGCAAAAGAAAGGTCTGACCGTGTCCCACCACCTCTGCACTGGTGTGTCAAAAGTGGGGTAAGACGCAGAAAATCACATTCTTGAGACACACGGTGCTGATGCTAAGGAATTTCCTACACTGGTGACCTCCAGAACTCCTCTCCTGTTCTTTGAAAGTATTCAGCTAAGGTCTTACGAATTTGCTGGGAATTAATTTCTCGCTGGGTACATGTTTTAAAGGTAGGTTATACCAAAGAGATACTACGGCAGTATTTTTCGTAGAGGATGTTGACTAAGAATGTAGTATTTCTCACCTCCCCCTTATTTTACGTTGCATTAAAATTATCTTTACTCTTCCTCAGGCAGTTGCTATGCCACACTCAAGACAGAGAAAATGAGAAGTGGGAAAAGTCAACTTTTAAGATGATGTTCAGCTTTCTTGTTACATGCATTCTTTATGTAATGGATTTGAATTACATATTGTTCTAGGCCTTCAGCTCTTCTTAGAAAGTCTGCTTGACTGAGCATAGTTGCTTGCTTATTCTTAATGAAGAGTTGTTAACAGAGGAAAGAGCACAATGAGGGGGCAAGTAGTGTCTACATGAATCATTAAAAATATATGCATAATGAGCAGGATTAGATAGCACACGGCATATTTTTATTTATGTAATACCATGCTTTCCTAAAGGGGTAGGCTTCACTCCCTACAAGAGCAGAAAATATGTTGACAAGTCACACAGCAAGAGATGGCAGGGGGGAACTGGTGGCTGTGGGGAAGCCGTGGGCTCCAACAGGCAGCATGGAAGGTGTTCCTCCAGGCACGGGCCTGAACTCCTTTTAAACAGTCTGTGTTAATTTACTGTGTGTTATGGTTACGCTTGGTGACAGACGGGACGTTTTTAAGTAAGAAAGTAGCAGGTGAAGTTACTGTTTGATGGCTGGCAAGCGGGAAGGATTTGAGTGAGTGAGACTGTGGAGCACCGAGGATGCTCCGGCCACAGGGTCCGACCATGGTGTTATGCCAAGGAGTTAGCAGAGGAACGCAGCAAAGCCACAAGCCTTCCCGGACGGGCACATCACCGAGGAAGCAAAATCCGGGGTGGAAGAGTGGAAGAGTAACCTGTAGGTGAGGTCTCACGTACAAGGAGTTTCAAAAATGCCATCAAGGCCAGAGGAGAAAAAGGGAAGCTTCCAGCACTTGGCAGCTAACCAAAACAGTTGAGTTTTTCAATTGACATTAATTTCAATGCAATTAGTCTTGATGTTCTCTGCTCTGGACGAGAAGGGAATCATGGCCGTGATGGGAAAGAAAAGAACACCACAATAATAATATACATGCAAGAAATGTAAAAAAAAAAATCTCATGTGTTAGAACATAGAAACAATTAAAAATACCACCTATGTTGCTATCATTACGTCTTACTGTTTGAAATTTAATTCACTCAGTGCTGTTCGTGCTGTTTGTTTACTTTTTCTGTTGATTTATTTGGATGATGAATTTAACCCACAGAATTTCACTTCCAAGTTTCCACGTGTTTGCGAGCTGCCACTTGTGAGCATCGCAGTCCACCTCGCGCTTTACAGAATGACCTACGGTCAGCTGTAAAGGGGGTCTGCCTCTAGTGATTTAGTCCGTAAAGACAGCCTAAGCCTCCCCTGCTGTACACACCATTTTGAGGGTGATTTAAGCACTTCTGCAAATCACTGTGTAAGCTGGGACTCAGGGAAAGAATCAGGGCCATACCGCAATGTGGGTTGCAAAATCTCCCCTTAAAATAAGAAGAGTGAAGCAGCACAGGCCGTGGCTTAAAAAGGTCCGTGTAAATATGCTGCCCTTCACACGTAAGTAATGTGTTTGTTGAGAATGTTACCTGCCTTGCAGGCTCAACCTTCAGCCACACTGAGCTTTGCGCCAGCTGACAGAAAAGGCTGTTTTCAGGTGGTTTTATGTGTCCATTAATACTGGACCAAGCCTGGCATCTGAACTGGCCTGATTTTTTTCCGTTTTCATCTTCATTTGCCATGGTTAGACAGGGGGTGCCGCAAGCCTTCCCAGCCCGGGACACATCCTTCTCCATCCTGCTGGGGAAGGTGAGGAGACAGACTTGGCAGGCGCCGTCTCCCGTGGGCCTCTCCAGGATGAAGATGTGCCACATCCACAGGGTCGGGGGACTTCTGGCAGTAGGAGGCAGCACCACCTTGGCTGTGCAAGGGAACAGAAGCAGCTCTGGAGTGGCTCAGGATTTCAGATGACTTGCCGAAAGCTGCGTACAAACGAACGGGCTTTTCAAACCTTTCCCTGGGAGTGTGCCTACGCTGCAGCCAAAGCTGTGGCTCCAGCTTGTGCAGGGTTACCAACCCTAAATTAAATCGAGCTAACGCGGGAACAAATAACATGCAGTCACAGAACCAGTCCAGAAGCCTGCGTAAATACTTGAGCCTGTGAGCTGCTCTGGGCTGCCAGGGCTACGCGTGCGTCGGGGTGCCACTAGTCAGCTGCAAGCTGGGTTGGCTTGGTCTCCAAGAGCAGGGATCTCCCAGCGTGGGATTGCCCTGAGGATATTCGCATTGGCACTGTCACATGAATAGCCCCCTCTTTTCATCACGGATTTTGTACATTTCTTCTCCCTCTCTGCGATGACATGGCACTTCTCTGGCAGCTACTCACTGCTTAGCTGAAAAGCCCAATATTCTGGAAAGTATTTAATCTGTGTTAACCTCTCTTAATGTGATTCAGCAGCTATGAATCAGGGGAGCCTGCCTCCCCTGGCCAGCCAGGTATCACAGCCAGTGCTTCACGCAGGCTGGACAGTGCGAGGCGTCTTACCCTTTGGGTGGCAAGCACTGGTGATTGGTACTTTTATTTTTAACCCGACATCGCTCATTTTTAAAGGCTTCATGCAATCCAGGGACATTGAACCTGCTGCGCAGATCTAGGTAGACCTGTATGTAGATGGAGCCTGTAGGAGCTGCGATTTGCACAGGTGCAGCTTATTACACCTCTAAGGCGGAATCGGTGCAAAACCACAATTAAGCCAACCCCGGACTCCCCGCCCGAACTGCTGAAAGGCTGCCGGCCCCGCGGGCGGGGAGGGCCCGCGCTGGCACCCCGGGCTGCCGGCTTCCAGCGCTGTGGGACTGGGGCCATGGCCTGTCCCACCCTAAGCCTGTCCCAATTTCTCCCCGGTGCCGCCTCCATCCTGCGGTTCACGACGCGTGAGCTGCGGGCCAGCCGCTGTGCCGAGGCCCCCCCGAGGGCACCCGCCCGGCCCGCGCCCCACGGGGCCGAGGGGCAGGGAGGGCGCGCGGAGGAGGAGGAGGAAGAGGGGGGGAAAAAACCCCCAAACCCAACTTCGGCCGGGCAGACCTCTCAGGGTGCAAGTTCCCACCAACTCCCCCCGCGCGGCGGGCTGGGCCCGCCCCCCCGCGCCGGGCGGGCGCTGCGCGGGCGCGGGCGCAGCGTGCGCGGGGCGGGCGCCGCCTCGGCCGCGCTCCCGGCGCGCCGGGGGGAGGGAGGAGGCGCGGGGGGAGCGGGGCGGGAGCGGAGCGCGGCGGCGGCGGCCGAGCCCAGCCGAGCCGCGCCGCTTGCGAACGAGCGGAGGCACGGGGCTCCTCGCGGGTTGCTCTTTTCCTAGGGGGACGCGGGGGGAAGGTGGTGCCGAGGGGCCCGTCCCCGCCCGCGCGTGTGCGGAGAGGGGCCGGCGGCGGGGGTGCTCCGCGCCCTCGCCCTGCCCGCGGTGCAGTTAAGATGCGCCCCGGACGCCGTGTGGTTGCGGCGCGGCGGCGCTGACATCGCTCACCATGGACAGCTTCGACTTAGCTCTCCTTCAGGAGTGGGACCTGGACTCTCTGTGGTGAGTGGAGCCCCTGCCTTCCCCCGGGCGCGGGGGGCAGGATCTGCGGGGGGTGCTGCAACGGGGGAGTGCTACAGCGGGGGGTGTGCAGTAACTGGAGGGGGGGCAATAAGTGGGGGATGTGCAGTAATTGGGGGTGTGTGCAATAATTTGGGGTGGGGGTGCACTTACCTGTCGGGGTGCAATAAATTGGGGGTGCAGTAATAGTGGGTGTGCGATAAGGGGGGTGCAGCGGCTCGGGGGTGCAATAACTGGGGCGGCGGGTGCATTCGCAAGAGAGGGTGCAGTACCCCGGGAGGTGTCTCCCCTGCCACTTGCTCTCCCAGCATTGCTGGCCCGGGAGGGGCAGAGGGAAGGGTGCCCCCTCCCCTGGCTGCCGGGGTGGGTCCGGGAGGCGAATGTGGTGTTTGGCTGCGGGGTCTCTTGCAGCCCCCAACCCCCCCGATAATCCCCTGTGCTCACCCGCCACTGGCACCCCGGGCTGCACTCCCGGAGCTCATCCCCCATCCCTCCTGCACGCCCCATTCAAACCCCCCACCTTGCCCCGCAACTCCCCCCCGGGCCGCCTTTATTGCCCCCCCCCCCCCCCCCCCCGCGGCCCCTCTCCGCTGCTCTCTCCTGCCCCTTCCCGCTCCCCCACCCCCCCCATCGCATGCCCTTGACCTCCCCCTGCGCACCCCCGTCCCTGCCCGCCCCGGCGGCGGGTGCGGAGCTGCCAGGGAGGAGGGGAAACAATTTCTAGAAATGTCATTAGCGGCTGGAGGTGGGAAGCGCTGCCCTCCCCCCCGCGCCACCCCCCCCGAGCCGCTGCCTCTGCCAAGTCCCGGAGTTTGCTGCGGGAGGCACGCCGCCCCGGGCGGCCGCCGCTCCCCGCCGCCGGCCCGGCCCGGCTCTGCCGCGGCGGCGGGCGCCCCTCGGGGCCGGCTGCGGGCCGCCCGGCGTGCGGGGGGGCGCCCCCGGGCAGCGCCGGGACCCCCGGGGTGGCGCCCCGGTGGGACACGCCGGGACGCGACGGGAGCCCGCGGTGGGACGCCATCCCGGCGGACCCCCCGCGGTGGGACGCGGGTGGGATGCCGGGGGGCCCCGCCGCCCCCACCCGTGGGCGGGCCCCGTCGGCCGTCCCCAGCGGGGTGCGCTGCCCGTCGGGGCTGGGGTGCGCTCAGCCGAGGCGCGGTGCTGCGGTCAGCCGGGGCAGCGGCGGCAGTTTGTGTCCGGCCGGCTAGACGGGTAGTTTGGGGAGCTGAGATGACTTTTGCCTGGAATCGGTTAACGGTGTGCATTTGTTTAAGGCGTTCGGGGATCTGCATCTTCTGTCAGTAGGGTGCGCGGTCCGCAGCGCCGGCTTATCTCCTCGGTGGCAGGTGTAACAAAATAAGCCGGACCAGCGAGTCCCATTGCTTGAGCCGCTTCTTACAAAAGACCTCAGGACGATGGGAACAGCTTGCACTGCATAATGCGAGTGCTTCTAAATGCATGCACTGATAACATCCAGCCTAATAAAACTTTTATATTGCTATGGGAACTTTAAAGAGCACATATAATACAAAATTAGTTACTACCCCATAAAAGTTTTTAATTACAGTGTTTCTGCCTGTGACACAAATTAAGGTTATGTCCTCGTTTCAATTATAAATACCAATATTCAGTTTATATCCAAACCATAACATTTATCTCTGGCCTGATTTTAAGTTGTCAGTCCATACGCACAGTTTTACAGTGACATTAGATGTTTTTTCTATTAAACAAGAACAGCAGAAAAAAATACTTTCACACATTTGAATGCTTTTCCCTTTCTCCTTAAATGAAGACAAACTTTGCAGGAATTTTCTTCTCCAGCAAGAGCGTGCTGTTCATTAGTCTGTTCTGCAAGCTGGCTATTGGAGTTAATACAGAACTTGAAAAGCTAACAATGTAACTCTGGAAAGCTAGGGCTTTAGGCTGTGTCTGGCAATTGCTCCTTTTCATAACCTTTTTAGCGTGCTTTTCGACTATTGTGGAGCCACTTTCAAATGACCGTGGTCGCCGTAAAGCTCCTGTATGGGTCAAAAGAGACATCAAGCATTTTCCAGCTAAATTACCTGCTTAAAAATGCCTGTACATTTGCGTTACAAGCAATCTTGTGGTTTCATAGATCTTCTTGTTTGTTTTCCTCTATAGTTGGTGCAGTTTAGAAGGTAGGTTCAACAGAAGGGCTTCAAATAACACATTAAAAGGCATTGTGCAGTGGCAGGCCTGCCTTCGTTGCTACACTCTCACCCCTGTGCAGGGGTTGAACTCACAAATATCCAGAGCAGTGCCTAGCGAGGGGAGCACGCCTACTTTAAGCGGAGCTCATTGGGGGAGCAGGGGGTTTGCAGGTGTTTGCTGTTGCATGTTTGCGTCCTTTTGGGGCACTGGGTTTCGCTGGCCGGCTTTGGCTTGGAGTATCTGAGATGACGGGCTGGAAGTTTACCATGAAGCAGCTATTTTGGCAAATGGTCCAGAATAGTCATTTTGAGAAGTCGCATGAGCAGTATTAAATAAAATCTTACTCTGACTTAGTGGAAGCTTCCGAAGTCTGTCGTGAAGGCCAGCGGTGCCTCGGTGCTGCAGCGGCTGCGCAGAGGGCCCCAGGTTGGTCTCCCATCGCAGGCAGAGTGCGTGTGTCACGCTGCTCTCCCGCCGTCCTGCCCGCTTGCCGCTCGCTGACGGGCAGGTTACGGACATTCTCAAGGAACCTGATTTGGACAGTGCACTGAACTGACCAAAACAAAGCTGGTGTGTTAATTTTAAGCTCCAAAGGCTTGTCAGGATGCCTTCAAAGGAGTGCAGTTGTTGCCAAAAAGGGAAA
This sequence comes from Gavia stellata, assembly GCF_030936135.1. Lineage (NCBI taxonomy): Eukaryota > Metazoa > Chordata > Aves > Gaviiformes > Gaviidae > Gavia > Gavia stellata. Next base: position 71,836,725 of record NC_082594.1, read on the forward strand.
TAAAATATACCACATAGAGAGGAAGTGCTTCATGGCAAAGAGCAACATTTAAGAAACTTAATTTTCTCTGCAGAGAGAATGAATGTTGTCCTTTATTCTTTTGAATGTAGTCATAGTGGCAATTTGTGCACTTAATTTATGACCGAAAATCTACTTTTTGCAGTATTTGGTGAACGTTTTGCTTAAAAGTGCAGTAATTAAATATTAACGTCCTGTTCTAAAGTGCTTTTTTTTATTTGGTATGTTCTTGGAAAATCAAAAGGGGTTTCCAGATGAACAGCAGCATGCTAATCAATTCTCATTGATTGTTACTTTTATCCTATTAATGAATTTGCCTTTCAATTAATACGTGCTCTGTCTTTTACTTTTCTGTAGTATAGAAAATGTAATATTATGTCGTGTCATGACTATAAGACAGCGTTTCACTGGTAAACCGCAATGGGAGAATATTGTAAGCTGTTTTCTACTAAACAGTAGTTTTTCCAGGCTGTATTGATGCCAATAACACTTCTGCTTCCCAGAAAACCACTATAATTCGAATAGTGAAAGCTGAGTACAATCTCAAATAGAAATTTTAAGAAAACATACCAATCTGTGGCATAAACAAAACTCGTGCCCGTTTGGTAAGCTTTTTCTGGAACATTTTGGGATGATCAGCTCAACTTAACTCAAGGTGTCGTTACCACTGACTAACACTGTTATCCCAAACACACGGCATAAATGACTTTGAACCACAGCCCCATCTCCTGTTTTTCTTTCTCCATGCGTATATTTGTATACTGTATGTGTAGTTTTACTTGTCCAGACTCAAGGATGTGGATTCTCCAGTGCCTTATAGCTTTGTATTTTTTTATACCAGACAAAAAGAGATGGAAAAATCTCAGTTAGAGGTGGTTTGTATGCCTCTTGTACAGCAGAAAACATACTACACATGACGGAAAGCAGCAAATGAGCAGACCAAAGGACGTAATTGGAGTGCCAGGACTAGTTCTGCATTACAGGCATCATGTTGTTATTTGCCTTATTTAACAAATCTGGATCAAAATTCAGCCAGGTCCTTAACTCTGTGCTTAGGTTTAGGCACAGCGATAGCCCTGGTGAAGACCACTTAGCAAAGGCTCTCCTCACATGCTTGTGTAAGATACATGCGTAGGCTGTTTTTTTCTCGTTCATTAAAAACAATTAGCAGATTTCTTAAAGCACTTACTGTGTTGTACCAAACAAGAAAATAATTTTGAGTGTAATACGTTTGTTAGCCACAAACAAACCAGTGTTTGTTTAGGTGAAAGAAGCCAAGTATGTAATTGGTTTATATGCTACTTATCTGATACTTCCGGATATTTTGAGTTAGCATCAGTTTTGTAGGAGTTGGATAGTGATGTAAAAAATGTATGGCTGTGTAGCTTCCAAGTTGAGATCAGTATCAAATGCCACAGTGTAAGGTGGCCCAGTGTGTTTTACAGACCACGTATTGAATTACTAGTTCATTTGCTATCTTTGGGTCTGTTCCTGCTCCATTTGAAGTCAATGAGAGTTTTGTTTGGAAGTTGCTATTAACAAAAAGTGGCCAGACATCCAGAAGTCTTATAAATGAACCTTTTGTAACTTCTTGATCCCAGGTTGTCTAGCTTTTAGTCACTACATTTTATGTTTGTGTGAGTCAAGATTTTTTTCTCATGTTGCACAGTGTTTACTGGAGACAATTTTAGAAAGCTAATTCTGTAAACGCTTCTTCAGTCAAAGTAGAATATCAAGATACTTATTTTCAGATAACAGTAAGCAGCTACTTTGGGGGAAGAGGGCTTACTCCCACCATTCTCTCACTAGGGTTAGGGGCTGGACCAGCTTACCCTTTTTACAGACAATACATAGCAATAGGACCTCCCTCTCACAAAAAATTTAATTAGTGTCTTGTTTTATCTCCTGTCTCCTTTACAACTCTACTCCAGCCTGTGTCTTGGACTTTGTTCCTTAGTTCTTTCCTTTCCGCTCTTGGCCTCTTTGTGCCAGTAATGCTTGAAATCCTATTTGTTTCTTTCTTATTTCTATCTTTGTGGTGTTTCCCACTCTGCCTTCCACCCAGTGTCAACTCACAGTTACCACCTTCCCCTTATTGAGATCCCATCTGAAAATTTGCCCTTTCTGTGATGATTATAAGTTGTGAGCAAACAATAACATGAGTAATAACTATAGACTGTTCCTTTCTTCCGCTTTCACAGCATGTTCTTTCTTCCTGATGCCTGTTTTTTAGGCTGGAAGCCCTTTGGGTCAAGAATTACTTTTATTGTTGGAGGGTTTTTTTCTTACAGCACTGAACAAATTGTATGTGCTAAACATTAAAAATAATAAGAAGAGCAAGCTTTTTATGGTCATAATACTTTATAAACATCAGCTGAATAGTAATATTTTAAAAATACGTCTGTTGTGCCACTTGAGTGCTCATTTGCTGGATGTAATGTACCACATCCTCCTCATTCGGTTTAAGTCTCCACTGAGTCCAGAGGCTTTGGCAGTCTACAGCAGATGAAGATCTGGCCCATTGTCTCTGATTTGCAGTACTGCGTCGCTTTCCTAGAGAATAATTACTTTTTTAAATTTTCTGCTTTGTTTTTGTCTGATAAATGAAATTTTGATGCATCAGTAGGACAGCGAGCGTGTTTTCATCTCTCCCCCGCCGATGACTGTGTGAGCACCCACGCCCAACTATGTGATGCAGCAGAACAGCCCTTTGGGCTTCCCTTCTAACACTCTGACTTGTAGATTTGTGTTCCTCTGGGTACGTTTTCCATCAGAAGTTGAGGCAGAAAACTTACTAGGTTATTGGAGAAGGATTCGGAAGAGGGCATGAGGTACATGCGGCATTTCCAATTCTATGTGAATATTTCAAGGAAAATACCAGGCTTCTTAAAACTAGTGGAAGAGAAATATGGGCCATTAAGCAAAAAAATAGAGACACAGAAGAAATATTGGCTGTGGGAACATCTTGTCATCCATATATTACGAATAACATCATACTCAACTCCACAACACTCTCATTAGAGAAAACAACTGTTTAATTGCAAGGTGTTTAACCTCATATAACAAATTAATCCATTTGCATCATATTTATGACTAGGAAACAGTAAAGCATGGATAAAAAGAGTTCCAGCAATTATTCACAGCGTATGTTCAGAGATACCTTAAACTCCGGTTATAACTTTATTAACAATAGGAATAATGACATAAAATCAAAAGAAATGAAGAAAAAATACTACGTACAGCTAGAAAACAGGGAGGTTAAATTCTGTGTGAGATGGTGTCTCATCTAACAGCCCGATCAAGTTGTAACTTTGAAGTGAGATCCTCACAAAATGAGATTTCAAGAAAATGGTATTTTCTATGAAATCCAGGTAAAATTTCTTTGTATATGGTCTGGTTAGCTGTAAGGCTAATTCCAGTGGAAAAGCACAAGTTCTTTGTGAAAAACTGAAAGTAGGAAAAGGGAAAGCCCTAAACTTCCTTCTTTTTGAGCAAAACTGTCTTTGTAAACCCTGCCCTGCTGGGGAATGGGAATTACCATTTCAGTGCCACTGCTGGGGGCTGGATTCGCTGGCTGGCCGCTCCCAGGGAGCCCGCTGGTCCCCGCTCTGGCCGAACCCACCATGTTCGCATCATTACCAGGGGGGCTACTCACTGGTCTTCTGTCTCTTGAAATCAATGTTAAGACACCAATTAGGCTTGCTGGTGCTGCCTGAGGCCCTAGGAGAGCAAAACTGGACACTTGTAGTTTAATACCCAGGTAATAATCTATGTAATTTCTGAATAATTTGTGGGTAACTATGAATTTATATTTAGGAGAAAGGGTGAATGAACTGTAGCAACAGTTAAATGAACATGATGGCAATTATTAACATGTGCTACACTACTTCTGTGTTTTCAAAGGTAAAAATGCATAATACAGCTGCTTGTGTTCCTCTCTTACAGCTTGGTGTCTCAGCTTTCCCAATACCTTAAGCAAACAAAAAGTACGTGTTAGTAACTTAAGTTGACTGTGTTTTATCCTCTTAGGAAGATTTTAACCTGCTTGCATGTACCAAGGACCTGGATACGGGTGTATCTTGGGAAATATGACAGTAGGAATGCAATTTAAACTTATCCTCAGAGATCCTTTATGTATTTTTTAAAAAATAAATTAGTTCCAATGCAGCAGTGGTGGTCTCAGCAGTCAGGAAACACTTAAAATTATGCAGAAGGGACCAGAAATCTCTCCTAAGAAGCTTTTTGTTGCTATGTTTTGTTTCTCAATAAAGATGATCCACAACTGTAAGTACTTAAAACTAAAAACAAGAGGGTTGTATCTGACAAAGCCGCACAACATCTTAATGTAACCCAGTCTTACCGTGTGGTTGTTTTTACATGTTTCAGACCGAAGAAAGAGTCCTTTGTGGCTCAGCCTGGTTTGACGGAATGGCAGGAGTGGACAAATAGAGGATGAAGGTGGTATCTTCTTACACTGAGTATGTTTTGATTGCTTTGAGCTGTGATCACTTCTTATTGCATGTATCACTTCTGTAATCTGTTAGGGAGAAACTGGTGGCCTTCGAGTTCATGCATTGCCATGATGGTGCAGTTTAGGCGCCAGGGTATTATGGTGACCTATGGTGGTATGAAAAATGCAAATATGATGGACAGATGGATCAGGAGGAAAAAGCGTTGGTGAAGTATACATTTGCAGGGTTCAGATTCAGAAGCCATCCCAGCAGCGGTCTCTCCCCCCATCCATCTCCCTGTTTCTATCCTTGCCTTCCTTGCTTTGGTCACTGTGAAGGTTTTGGGGAGCCTCTTCTGATGTACGGGTGTTGGCAGATATCCTAAACCTCCTCTGTGGGGGTTTAGCTTTTGTTCTGATGTTGCTAAGTGTTGTCTACCTCCTAGTGATGCACCAAGAGAAAGTTGATTCCTTCTGTCATTGACTGCTTCTGATTGACCAGGAGGGTTCATCTCTCAGGTCTGTCGATTTTAGGAGGGAATGACGTAATTTTAATGTTTTTGTGCTCCTTTGTCTTAGAACAGCAAGTGCAGTAGATGCTTGAACCGCAGTCCAGAAAAAATGAACAGAGTTTATTGACAGAGATACTCTGGAGAAGATAATTGTATTGATATGAGTCCAATAGAAGACACTTTTTTACGTTTTCTGTTTCTGAAGTAGTCAGGGAGGGACCCTGTCATATCATCAACTGTTTTTAAAGGACAAAGTAACAATAAAAGCTAAGCGTGCATTTCTTCATTTGTGTTTGGCAAGGAGAGTGTAACATTTTCTGCAGGATGATGACCTTGAGTTAACTAAATGTCGCCAGTTTAAAGAGTAAATTAATTTTACAATGTGCTTTGTTTGTGGTTAGGCCTGAAGACTGTCAGGAATTTCTTAGTACAAAAGGTGATTGTGTGCTAGTCCATTTACTCAGCTCCCTGCAAGAAAACCACCCTGATCCCAACTGATCTGAATTAGTATCACCACGTTGCCTTGTGTGCTTGGGTACACCAGCGTGCTTGCAGCTAGCTTGTGGAGGTCTACCCCTTTCACTGCGTAGGTGCGTCCAAAAGGGCCACAGGACCGTACATTTCTCCTAGGTCATTGAGTCAGACTGCTGCTCTTGCAGATAAATGAACCTTTTTCTAAGGAATGAATACCTTAAAAACCCAGTCATGCTCTATCATAAATGTGGCAAGGGTTTTGGGTTTGAGTTTTTTGTCACTGCCACTGACGATGAAAATCTGTTCCAAAACTATGGCATCGGTAGGAAAAATGTACATATTTCCAATAGATGTGGCTTAACGTATCCCTTGCCATTTAGTACAGTTGATTCTGCAACATCTGAGGTAAAACGACATTGAGATAACCCCAATAAAGGAAAGCATAGGTAAATGCTGTTGCTTCGGGACCTGCAGTGGCTTTTGTAGATCCAAGCAAAGCATCTCTTTACAGCGTTCTGCAAGGCTTCACATTGCACAAGAACTTACTAGCTTGGGTGCATGGCTGCGCAAACATGGTTACATACGATGTGGTAGAAATGCAACCTTTTTTTTTGTTGTTCTTAGAAGTATGTAAGTAGCAATATCTTGAACTAATTACTGCTGATGTAAAGCACATTTAAGGAAACCCATTAGTGGAGAATTAAAACTAGAGCAGATTAGCTATTCTTTAATGGCCTTGACTGCAGATCTTTTGATGCCTTGGTAGCTTTTCTAACACTCATTGCTCATCTGTCTTGACTAAATGACTGAGAAGCTTCTTTCAAGTCACAGTCTGGTTGTAATGTGAAAAAATCGCTGTTTTCAGCTGAAAAAAATATTATCTGGAAAGGTAAACTCTACTGAGTTCTGTACTGTATTTGTTGTTGAGATTTAAAGCACTATTTTAGTGCTCAATCTGACTGTATAATAGAAAGGGCAATCTCTAATATGCTTCCTTGGAGCTATTAATTATTTACTTTCTTGAAATACAGATCATAGACAATTCTACATGACTTCCTTTCTTACAGACTTTCTTGTCTCTCTCTTTATTTTCGTATGCTTTGCAAATGCCTGTAAATTCATTTTCACTGAAAGGGGAAATAAGTAATTTAGCCTATTGCAGCTGTTTCATAATTAATTAATTTCAATTTAAAACAATCAAGTAATGCCCATCCATTGTTCTGTGTGCTTTTCTGAGGCATTAAGATTCACAATATCAAAATAAGTTCCAGATGGAAGTGCATACTTTATAATCAGAGAAAAAATTCTGGTTTTGTCAAAAACCTGGAGTCCTGCCTTGATCAAAACAGATAAGTATTATGCTTAAGCCCATTTTTCAAGTTTTGAGCAATTACTTTAAGAATTACTTCAAAGTACCAATTTGAAATGTTATATAGGGCATTAACTTATAAATAGAACTATAGAGTGAGAGAAACAGTGATGCAGAACTATTTATTCATTTGTTTCCTCAAATACTCCGGACATCTGTTAAAATGTAACAAGGCTTAGCACATTTTCCCATTTTTGGCACTATGTTTTCTATGATGAAGAGAAATATTTGCAATGATAAATCATCTCTTTGCTAATAATCAATATATAAAACATTCTCCTGAGGAAAAAAGTTATGGTAAAATGAAATGAAAAATACTGAGCAGAAGGAAAGATGATCAAAATGGTACACTGAGAAATTCTGTATGTCCTCTACTAGGGTTTGCAGAAGAACTTTTAACATGGCAGTTTGCAATGAGAATAAAAAGTCTTTTTTGAACATGAAAGACACTTATGTAAGAGGTTTATATTATGTAAATGTTACTGTTATTGGCGATAGCCCATTATAAAGGAACACTTTATATTCAGAAAAGCATTTGCAAAATAACGGGATAGATGCAGCAGTCTTTAGTCCTGACTTGGACAACTTTCCTTTTGAAGTCAATGGAAGTTTTGCCTGAATAAAGGTGGAAGGAATTAGCCCATTCATTATTATCTGAATTACATCAAGAGCTGACTGCTAAACAATAAAATCATGATTCATAACATAACGGCTTCACTTAATTCTTTTGTAGTCTTAATATATCTCATTATATGGTACTTCTGTTCTTTCCTCTCTGTGCAGTATTCAAATTAATAACAACCACCTTTACATAACTGATGGTTAGACATGTTTTGCTGCCTTAGCAAGATCAAAGGATTTTATATACCCTTTTTGGATAGATACCAAGAATGGGGTGATCAATCTCTTCTGTAACCATTAAGCACAGTGTAAATATCTCAGGGTACCCAATTAGACACAAGTGGTTTGCCAGATGCTGAGAGCATCACCAGTTGTCAAGAGCTTCCCAAGTCTGTGGGACAGTCCGGAATTTATTAGGATTAGTGGTGGTCTGAGTTGTCACTCCACTGATTTGTGCTCCTTCAGCTGTGCCCTGCCGTAAGCAGCCTGCATGATACGTGGAGATAAGGTTCAAGCTGACAGATACTTCGCTTCCCCCCAGGCACCTTTGGGTGGGAAGGAGGCAGGGATGGACACTGGTGCTCCAGTTCCTCTCCTGTGTCCAGAGAGGAATGGGGATTGTAGTAAGTGAGACAGCAAAATTAGAAGGGCATAAGAGAAGGAGACTAAAGAGAACAGTGCAAGAAAAGGGACCCCCAAAAGGCTTTAGTACGAAGCTGGAGTTAACCCCTCACCAGGAAGCCATCTGCAGCCTTCAGGCTTTAAGAATTCTTTTTATCTAGAGATGTAATTGAAACAAGATGTGTAACAGCTGCAAGACGTCAGGTTTGTCAAAGTAGCTAGAAAAATAAGTTCTGTGACACACTTGCACACAGCAAAGTAACCTATAGCTAAAAAAAAAAATAATAAATTATCAGATGGGTTAAAAAGAGGAAGGAAAATAGTCAAATAATGAAAGTTGCAGTTAATCCTGGAGCATGGATGATCTGAAATGAAACTACAATTAAGGTTTCCCGGAAGAGAAAACGTCCTAACTCTTTACCCCAATAGAAACAATAGTGAAACTCCTTGTGTTCCCATCATAACCATATTTCATCGAATAATTCCAGAATTCATGGAATGGCTAGTGCTCTGCACTGACTCCAGGAGAGGGTAGCAGCTATGTTATTTTACCCTTCTGCCGGTTGCTGTTGTTACTCAGGTGTATTACCATTGCATCTGTAGGTAGGGACCCAGATTTGCTGCACTAGGTGCTGCTCAGACATGGGACAGAGAGCCAGTTGTGGGACCAAAAACTTTGCAGACAAAGTGAAAGACAAAAGAAAATGATGGATATAGGCAAAACTGGTCAGAAAGAAAAGACAGAGTATTTTAATGATCCAAATAAACAGTGGTCACAGCAAACTGCCAGCTGACAGTGCTGCCAAATCCATGAGTGTAAGCATGATGGGAAAGACCAGAACTTTCTTTTCAAGAACCTCGCAAAGAACAATGAAGCGATTTTGTGCATGTTTATGAGGGCTCCTCCCAAGCATGAGTGACAGCACAGGGATACCCTGAAGGTGTTAGTTGGAAACTTGGAGAGTGAATTGCCCTAATGGGTCAAGAGAAGGCTAGAGTCATCCTTTTTGTAATGACTTTTGGTAATGACTTTTCATAATGATGAGGATAGGCCACAAAGGGCCTTCACGGTGAGGAAAGCGGGAACCAGTGAAGAGCTGTAAAGAAAAGGGGCTGATAGTCAGAGCATCCTGCCTGGAAAATGCTGTTTGCTATGGCATCTCAGCTGGAGCTGGCTCTCATCTGTGAGGTCAAATTGTGCAAACTGAGGTATGCGTAGCAGCAGAAAAATGCCCTTGCCCAAAGATCTCAGTAGATGGGTAATCTAAGTCTCAGTAATGCACTGTAGTTTAGAGCTACCATAATCCCAACGTGTTGAGAGTTCTGCATGTTCCCTGGTGTAGGACAGTGTATCTCTGTGCCAGGGAGTTACTCGTGGGAGGGTTGGAGCCTGAGGTCACACGAGATCAAAGGCAGTGAGTGCACTTGAGCAATCTCCACAACCTTACACAAAGAAATGCCACCTCCATGCACATGCAGAATTACCTAAAACAACTGCTACAGAGTCAGGCTGAAGGTAACAGGTTCAGCTGCAGAACGGTGGGGAAGCCAGGTGCTTGTGCAGTGGAGGCACAAGGTGTTGTTCTGGGGGTAGAAAGCCACTGGCTGGGTGAATGAAACAAGCCCCCTGCTCTGGGTAGGATCAGGAGGGTTGGTACCCAAAGAAGTGTCTCGGGGGTGTGGGAGCGCTGCCTGGGGCCATACCCAGAGATGCAGGTAACCTCTCTCTTGCCTGGGAGCCCTTCCACAATGAGCAAGGAGAGAGCCTCCTCAGGGCTGAGCGTCCTGAAACACTGCTAACTATTGGGTATTCTTCAAGGCACTCCAGCACCTCGTCAGAATATGTGTGGCACCAGTGGGAACTAATTAAATATACCTATTACAGTACTACTATGGAGTACTACTCCAGTACTACTGCTTTGGATCAGAGCGAGTCTTGGAGCCCACACCTGGATGCCAGTCAAATACACCCTAATTCCCACTTTCAGAAATGACTTGGAAACGTACATCTCATTGAAAGTCCACAAGAAAATGGAATTCTGATTTTTTGAATGAATACGTAACTCAAGTGTTTTCCTTTCCTCAACTCGTATTCACATGCAAAACCAGCTAATAAAATTTCAGTGGTGCTTATACAGTAATTTGGTTGGCAGAAGAAAAGTCATCTGTTAAAGCTGAAGTCATCATAACTCACTAGGTGCTAATGTATCTGCTCTGTGGTAGAGAAACAGGCTAGCTCTGCTGAAATGCTTCTAGTCCGCCCTTATCCGCTCACTGTTCCCTCTCGAGGTTTGAAAAGTACAAACAAGTTTTCGCACAATACATTCTAAGAGTATACTAAAGTAGCTGTGTTTGCTTTATCCCAGAAGTCTGTCTCTGCCTGCAGACAAGTACAGGAACAGCGTGAATCCAGAAGTTTTGAGTATGGTTCCCATATTTCCTCCTAGGAAGTCTCAGGAGAAAAGGTGATTCTGTGCGCTCACAGATGTCCCATGTACGTGCAGTAAATCCAACATGTTCTGAACATGCTGCTGGCCTTGCTGCACCTGGTAATAAACCATGGCAATAAATCAGGTGATCTGCACATGCATAATAAATCTGATGCACCTAAATGCAGGCATACAGGATGGACACGCTGTGCACAAACTGGCCGTTTTCCAGGTCTTCTGGATGTCAGGCTTCCATCGTGACTGCCTTGCCTGGGAGTCCTGGGAAAACTGCTGACTTCCTCTTTTTGTGTCAGCGTTGCCAGAGCATGTCCGGGGGAGTGGGATGTACAGGAGACTAAAGCTTGAACATTATTTTGCAGTGTGCCCATACTCATTCAAGCCAGGATACCACCCTGAAAATACAAACAACACCACACCCATAAAGGTGCTCCGTCTGTCAACTTTGACATCTTTTGCAAGTTATACCTCAAATCCTTACAAGTTTAAATCTATTCTCCAATTCCTTTGCAGGAAGGTTTTGCGCCTGTCAGGTGTATGCTCTTATCACTTCAGGGCATCGGCATCCGGAGTACGCTTTCAGTTTGCACCAAAACATTTGCTTTTGTAGGAGAGCTTTAATTTAAGAGCTGTGAATGCCCGAGGGCCTTCCTGAGGGTGATGGAGGTCAGGGTGTCTCAGCTGGGGAGAGATTGGAGCCTGATAGTCCCATGCTGTGATTGCATATTCTTCTCCCAGGTCTGAGGATGTTCAAAAGGAGTGAACTTCGGGCCAAAGTGGAGATACTAAAATGGGCCAAGGGTTGCTCTCTGCCCTGTAGGCCAACTGGCTTGGCACAAAGTATCTCCATGTGGTGGAAAACAGGGTGGCCACATGCAAATTGCCTATTGGAAATGCTTCCCTGCCACTTGGCTGTTGGAAATGCTAAGTGTAGGCACAGGGTTTGGATTTTTTTGGTCTGAGTGGGAGCAGGAACAAGCTCCATTGAGAAACGGCAGCAGAGAATCGTGACACTGACCAAATCAGTGCTTCCTTTACCCCCACCCCTGCATTCATTTGAGAGGAAAAGGACCTCAGCTGTGCAAGGATGGGTGACTGATTTTATAAAAATGAAAACATTTCCCTCTTTACTTTCTCTGGCAAATGAGCCTTCTTTACCATCATGATATGGGCTGCATAGAAATGAAGCTGGGGACTTTACTGGGTTGTAAATCACTGCACTTGTGTTTAAATAAGGAGTATATTCAGAGCAAAGATGCTAGCATGATTTCAATAAACCAGAAAGTGTTTGAGATATTACTAGACCCTATTGAGTTATAGTCGCGCATCTCCCTAGGACTTTCTCACAGTGGTTTTCTGTGCCAATTCAGGACACTGCCTTTAAGCTAATTAGCAATTCTGAGCAAAGTTGGAGGGAATTCATGTTTTTCTTCGGCTGGGCGACATGCTTATCAAGTCAGCTACCTCCAGTCTGATACCGCAGGCTGCCAACAGACTTGTCACAATTTATGAAGAGGGTTTGTGGTGGAGATGGAAAGTATAATGAAAACCACATCCACCAATTAAACACCTACATTTCCTTTTAGAGTCCAAACAATGGATGGCTTTCCTTTTGCAAAAGAGATTTCTCAAATCAAAGCAACTCATAGAAAAAATATAAATTATGAAGGAAGCTTTGCGTAGATCTTTAATGAGTCCCTGGCACAATGACATGGTGAGGCATGACACATTCATGAATATGATCTACTTGCAAAGATTCAGCTCTCAGCAATCAAGCCAAAGTAATGCAACCAAATATGGGATGTGTTTGGGTCAAGTCTTAAGTGCATGTGATATCAGTCTTTTCCTGATAGGTAATGCTGATGCTTTTCTTAGTGTGTGACGCATGGTTTTAACACCAGAAAATTAGCATCAGTCATATTTTTACTCAGGTGAACAGAAACTGACCTTTTCTTAATAATGGCAAGACATAGAAAGGGATCTTTGAAAATAACTGTGGACTTGTTAAGCAGGAATCAGAGGATGAGGTAGAGCTTGGATATAACACATTCGGCAGTATTGCAGTTAGAGGGGTAGCAACAGGAGCTTGGGGAGCTATTTTCTCTGAAGAAAATCGCTGGTATCAAAACATTTCATTCCAAGGACACAGAACAGAACAGACACTTCAGAGAAAGGGTGTCAAAATTAATTTTACGTAATTTTACTGACAACACTCAATTACCATACAGTTGATATTGGCCAGATGCATTGAAAGACATTACAAAAATACACTGGGTGACGATAAAACCAAATGATATTATTATTATTAACACTGGGGTTGTATTTACCTCAAGTGACGCTCTGTGATATTTGGCACCAGTTGCACTGAACATCTCGTCAGTAGGTCTGTAAGCAGTTCAGCTGTGTTCATAAGGAACAACAGCTGTGTTCATCAGCTTTGTCCCATGTTTTTTTCAGGAGGCAAGACTAACTATTTTGGGCTCAGCATCATGTGAGTATAGCTATGCTTCTCTTCGACCAAAGCCTATAAGGCTGCATGGTGCCATACATGAAGCCCTGCTTTGGTCTTTGTTAGCTTGGGGATCTCTGCCCTGCTGTGCTGTGTACACATGCCCAAAGCTTCCCAGAGGATGTGGGCCAGATGAACTTTTTTTTTGTGGGCACGGGCACCTGACAGGCTTAAAAGGAGAGGGGTGGAACCAGACTTGCCTGTGAGACTGTATTTTCTAAGCAAGATGGAAAGTCAGTAGATTGCTTATTGTACAGTACTTCATACAGTGATGCTTCTAAACCTGAAGTCTGTAATCTAAGGTGTGTGACTACTGAGAAAGTCAGTCAGTTAAGGCAAGAGACACAGTTTTATTGCTTATGGCAAGTACAGACTTAAGGGAGCACAGAAGAATCTTAGGTCTCTGGGGTAAAGAAAAAGCAAGCAGCTCTGGAAGGTCAAAGTGCAGCAAGTAATCCACAAAGGATGCTTGTTAGCAGGCTGGAAACATACCTAGGTTGGAAGCTGAATGCAGTACTAAGGTAATAGCTGCCTATTTATCAGAACCACTAAAACTCACTTTCATTATATCTGTCGTTTAATATGCCTAACGATTACCACATCAGCCAGAAATTCCTCTGAGTTATTTGGAGACTGGATTTTGATTTTTTTTCGTCGAACCAAGCAGTGCAAGTTTGTGCCAGGAGATTAATTAGCTGCTTGTGTACCACCAAAGCAGGTACTTACTTCAGTCTTTACAGCTCTTAAGCAAGGTGCAACATAGTGGTTTATGTGCACAGTTTAGGCAGAATTAACATAGCAAAACCCACAATCCGGAAACCCCACATAACCCAACTAGGCACCCAAGAAGCCCTTGTTTTCTGGCAGAAGCATACTTAGACATTATCTCCAGCTTTGCTAGTGCATATGCCTAGAGGCAATTTGGGGATTAGCAGACTCATTAGCCCAGTACATAAGGGCCTGGAGAAGTCCAAGGGGCCACATGCTCGCTGTCTGTACTCCTTGCAGGTTACGCATTATACAGCTTGGGGATGACAGCACCCAAGGAGGTGAGGACTGAAACTCAGGACTCCTGGTTTCCCAGCTGAATGTTTCGGCCACTTTCCTCCCGGTCCCATGATGCCTCCATTCCCAGATCCTTACTGGGGTCAAGCTCCAGGAAGAGTGGTGAAGGGCTTGTCACGCAGAAAAGCCTTTGGCCTAATAAGTAGTGCATGTTCCTTAAGGCTGAATCTATGGGTGTGAACCCTATGCTGGGGATAGACTTGGATCTGGGCTTCCCATTTTCTTATGCTGGTGTTTTAACCACTAGGATGTTATCAAAACAGTATGCTTGGCTGTGTCCTTTGGTTTTCTTTTCAACGGTGTGCCCCTGTTGTCTGACCTAAATGCCCAAGAGGACACATGGATGGGACTCAGGCTGTGAGTCCTGCTTTTATGATGGGGTCTAATCACAGCAAAAACCCTGAGTTCTCTTTCATGTTTTCCTTTGCAGGCATAGGGTTTGTCTCCCAGCGTAACCTCTGGGTATTGAGAAGCTGGTTGTTGGGTGCCGGCTTCTCCCCATCCTCAGTACAGGGAGCTTTGGCACCCAGCGCAGCTCTGTGAGATCCATTTCGGAGCTGGGTGTCTAACTCGGCACCCAGCTGTGCAGCTCATCCCTGTACCCAAGTCTTTTAGAAGAAGGTTTAGATCTTAATTTCATTATGTTTATTAAGTTTATTGTTATCCCACCAGATTAACTGAAGCCAGCTGCCTCTCGCTACCGAGGGACTGGTAAACGTTATTTCAGAGGAGACAGGAACATTTGTCCTATCTTTTAGTTTTTCAGAGAAAGCATGTTTGCATGGAAAATATACCCAGTTTTGTTGTTAATGCCAAGATGGTCTAAAAAGACAGAAGATAATTCTCATCTAATCTAATCTGTTTAGAGTATTTCTGGAGACCCCATTACTGGTGTCTGAGTGACAAATGAAGGTCTGGATTGCACCTGCCAGGTATGTGCCTGGGGAAAAGGCATGTGCAGCACTTAAGGGTAAAGGCATGCGTGTCCTCATGCTCTCATGCAGGAACTATCCTCTAATTCAGTATTTTCTGGTGAGACATATAATAATTCCCAGTAGACAGCAGGTCAGATTTCTAAAAGAATATCAGTAACTATGGGCTTGCCTATTTCTGAGCAAGCAAAATGCATGAGGACGTAAACTGAGTAGCCTGCTGTACAGTCTGCAAGGTGCTGGCATTGGTATGTGGAAAATTACACACATATGTGCAGTTATTTAACTGAATTTGCTTACATAGATTTAAAATATAGCTAATGTAATGACCGTAACAAATTCTAGGCATTTCTTATAAGAATGAGAAGTACCACTATATGGTAAAGCAGTGAAAATTAGCGGCTTCTATCCAAATTTTGAAGATAGCCTTTATCTGTAATTGGCAACTTCTGTCATACTCCTCAACCTGGTGCAGACATGAGCACGATGCACAGATTTCAACGTTAGCAGTAGCAGATGATTTCCTTCCAGAAAGAAGATGGGGACAAATAAGCATCCTGTTCTGTTCCTATCGGCAAGAACATCTCTATCTGTTCCTGCTGCAGTCGCGCGTTCCTCAGGGCCACTCACACCAAACAACACTGAGCAGACAGTATGAGAATTCACACCTACGGCTTCATCTGTTCCTCTGCAACCACCTCTGGGCTGTCGCAGCAAAGTCTCTGGCTGGTCCAGCTTTCTGCTCCCTCTATCAGTCTTTTACTTAAGCTCCATCGACCATGAAGGACTAGGACCAAGTCTAGGACAAGGTTGTGCTGATCAGGTATGGCCGTAGGGGAAAAGGAGGGTGCGGTGTACAGGATTTCCTGTGTGTGACAGAGAGTGGGTATGTGATAGTGGGAAATGAGGGTTGCTTAAGGGCAGGCCACCACATAACTGGCTCCGAGAGGCTGGCAACCTGCCCTCCTTAAGGGAGATGCTGACAGCTCCTCACAGCAAATGAGTTCAGCTCCTCTCCTGCTGCCCCTGACCACGCAGGAGTGGCATGATCACAGAAAGGGGTTTATGCAGGGGAAGAAGAAAGGAAAAAAGGCTCCCCACGCCCTTCAGGATGCCGGCAAGCATCACTCGGCTGACAACCAGAGAAAATGGGGGAGTGAAGGGGGCTTCAGATGTTAACACCTCATCTCTATTCTCCTCAGGCTCAAGAGGGGGAGGGTAGGATGGCTGCCTGCAGAGGTTAGTTGTCCCTGATGTCCCTCAGCTATTTGGCCCCGGCAAAAATGAGAGTTTCACGAGGGTGGCTGGAGCTCAGTGGAGAATCTCGCCCGTTGCTGCTGTGCTGCAGCGTGCCCCCCACCTCCCACCCCCATATCCAGCATTTTCTCATCAGGGAGAAGCAGGTAGGGAGCTGGGCAGCAGCAGAGCTTCCCCCTGGAGCTTTCTGCTGTCAGAGGGCTTCTTAGTGCAGCAGTCTTTTTTTTGCTGGTTGTGTCTGGTCTCTCTGAGTACAAAGCAAAATAGGGAATCTGGCTGTTAGCATGTATCCTCCCCAGACCCCAGCCTGCATTCACGGATGCCGGTTATTTCTGGAACCGGGTACAGTGCAACATGTATACATTAGCAAAATCAAGTCCTTATGCTGTTCAGGAAAATTTGGCTCTGAACTGTATAGCTAAAAAAGCTATCTGTCTGAGCTACTTAGAATACTGCACAGTTTTTGCCAGCTGAATAAAACCAATAGCATTTCTATGAACAGAAAGCTTTTGACAACAGTCTTTGAATTATGAGTGGCAAGAACCATTCTCTTCATTTTTAACTTTTAACCCATGATGTATAACGTAGCCTTCATTTGAGGATAAGAGGTTAGTATCTTATTGACTTGGCTTTAAATTGCATTTCATTGTATTAAAGAGTAGCTGTCTTTTTTCTGCGGAGTGAGATACGCTGTAATGTATGAAATACTCGACTTTCACGTAGCTGTAAGGCTAGACTTGGGAAAACATTCAGCTACAAAACTCAGATGGTATTTAGTGAAAACATCCCAGAAAATTATGATTTTACAATTACCTTATCGGTAGTTTGATTTTAATGTAGTTTTGCTGATAGCTACCTTTGTACTTAAGGATTGTAAATTAATTAGACATACTGCTTCATCTACTCAGGAGGCAGAAGAAGAGCTGAGCTAATAGCTATGGGAGTGCTGTACCAATTTGAGACTGAGGCTAAAATGACATGATAGAGGGAGAGGTTAGTCCTCTCCCAAGGTTGTCACTCCTGGTCACATTTTAATGTGAATTTATTGGACTGAAAGAGGTTAAAGAGGTAATTCTGCACAAGAAGAGAGAAATTTCTAACATAAAATGGAACTCATCAATAGTCCTGGTGTCTATGGGGAGTTGTCAGATTCCATAATATTAACCATGTAATTAACAGGATATATAAAGTGATGTGCTTTCAAATAATTTATATTTCAGATGCCTTTCGATGTGCTAATAATACCTCTCTTTTTTTCCTCCAGTCTCTTGGAATCACTGCATTCCTTTTTTTTTTCCCCCCATCTGTATAAAAACCCTTCACATCTATCAGAGAGGTCTAACTAGTGCTTGTTCCCAAGGGTGACTTAATGGACAAAGTATGGATAAATCCACATGACAAATCCACTTTACAATATGGCACAGCTGGCATTCTCTGCTCAAGTTCAGCTCACAAATAAACTTGTACGGAAGCTGCATCGATGCAGAGTGCAGGTCAGTGCATATTGCTTCATTGTGTCCTGGAAATGACCTCTCATACGGGTGGTGGTGATGCACCAACTTTTGCATCTCCCTTTCAGATGAGTCGAGGTGTGAGGGGTCATTTGCAGAGTACTTTGCAAGAGAGTGTGTGCTTGTTGTTGGCATTTTTGTTGCTCTTCAAAAATCTCATGTTTCCATCTTTAATGACTGGGCTTCGAACACTTCGAACACTTCGAACACTTACACAACTGTCTAACTGACAGTTGTTAGAACTCAGTTTTATTATTTTTTTAATTATTATTTTTTAGTATCAATCATCTAGGTAGGGAAAAAAAGCTTTCCTGGGTAGCGTAATTACCAAAACTAGACCATAGTTTTGTGCCTTGTAACCCAGCAGCCCCACTGCATAAACTCTTTGCCAGTGATTGCTTTTCCCTCGCACTCCCATTTATTGACCTGGGGATAAAACACCAGCGGCCAGGGTGGTTTCAGAGCTGTGCCTGAACTGAACGGTGCTTGCGTGCTGATGGACGGCTGGCTGCCATCAGCTGGTGTGGATAAAGGACCGAGTTACTAGCACTGCATAAACAGCTGCTGATTTTCAGTAGGACTGTTTTGAAACCTCTGTCAGATTTTGTTGACATCGATTAGCAGGTTCAAAGTAACAGCCAGGGAAGAGGGGGTAGGTGATGTGGAGACACGACGGTCTGACGCTTTGCTTCCCAAGGAAGCCCCGCTGATCGTGCAATACATATCAATCTGTGCAACAGACCTTGGTTAAAAAGAAATTAAAAAAAACCCCACAACTGTTTCAAAACCATATTTACTTGGTAGATGGGAAAAAAGTGCAGGTTGAGTATCTGGTGTGGAGCCCAAAACACATACTCGCAGGAAATTTCCTGCTGGAGTAAATGAGGTCTTTCAGGAAAGGTGGTGGGAGAGGTAGCTGCAATCTGTGAAGGGCAGTCGCTGTGCCTGCGCTGGACTCCGTGCAGCATCTCCCTCCAGAAGAATCCTGACCTCTGGTGTTTACAGCTAAAATGATTTAAAACTACAAGAAGTTGAAGGGGAAAGGAGGGTGAAGCCTGGACCTCAGTCTGAGACAGCTCCACTTTCCCAATGCATATTCAGCAGCATGACGGGCCAAAATCTATACCCGCAAACCCCGTGTGTCTGAATGTAACATACTGGATTTATAAACTGACTTTGCTGCTGAGTAGACTAATGGTTACGTTTCACTGTGATGGAAGAGAAAGGTGCCTGGTCTAGTTGTAGGACGCTGGCCTAAACGTAGACCCGTGTAGGAATATGTATCTGCTTAGTGATATCTGAAGGGTTTCAAGCTACTTTGCTGTGCTATATATAAAGTAGCATATGGGAAAAAATACCATTTCCATGCTCACTTACCATAGTAGAAACATTTTTCTCTTATATCCTTAGTACTTAAAATTGATAAACATAATGTAATGGCATTTTAGACATATTCTAATAACTGAGTGTATTTCTCTCAAGTGTTGACCAAGAGCAATATTTTATAATAACATTTACAGCTTATTAGAAGTTGGAATGTTTTCTCCTCCTATACCCCGGCCATACTACTGTGAAAATTCACTTATACAACCACTTACAGCAACTGAACAATAAAACATTTCCAGTCACCCTACAAGTTCATTTTATAATAATTTAAAGCTGCGCATTACAACCAGTGACTTTGGTGCTGGAAACCAGTACAGCAGTTAGGAAGTCCTGGCATATAGCAGCAGTTATAAAGTCCTGGCATATAACTTTTCATGGAAGGCAGTGGTTTTATCAAAACCGTGAACATGCAAGTGACCTGGGGCATAAAATTACTGCTCAAAAAAAAAAAGATCTATCTCCAGCAAATGCTCAGATATCTACTTATAACAATTACAACAATGATGGTTTCACATCTGTTAGGCAGACAGTTTTAATCTGTAAAAGGTTAAGTATTTGACAGTTACTTGTTCTTACATACAAATTAGCTGCTTGAAGGTTTAACCTTTAGATGTACTTAAGCAACTACTCTTTAAAATTTATTGTGTAAAACCACCCAAATAAAAACGCTCGTCACTTGTAACTAAAGAATACAGAAGGTCCAGCATGCTTTTTCCTCCCTTCTTACCAAATTGCTCAGCTGGCTTTGCTCTTCCTTTGTGCCTGAAAATATTTACAAGCACGCCACTTTAATTTCTACAGGCAGTGCTTCGTAATTAGAGGATAAAAGGAGGAGTCTGTGATTAAATATGTGGAATCAGTTATTTTGACTCAATAAAGGAGTCTGCTGAAGAATATGAATATTCCTGTGCACTGAATTCTGTGAAGTGCCCCGAAAAGCTGGGGAGGGGGAGAGGGAAAGAGGGGTTGAGTCTTCACGTGGCCTTTGCACTTCCCTGGGAGTGGAGGCAGGGGAATTATTTATGTAGTAGCAGAAAGATCTCTAGATTTCTGTAGGCTTTTATTAATATTTCCTAAGTATCATAAAACATGGGATGTTTTAAACCTCTCACATGGAAATGAATTAAATTAAAAGGATTATGTGGAACTTGGACGGGTATTCTTCTTTTTCTTTTCAGGCTGGCATTTACACAGCTCCAGTGTGTCAGGGGGAAGGGCTTTCTCATTCACAGAAATACGGCTGCCTAGCCCTCACTCTTTTCTTGAATAGGCATTTCAGCCTATCTCAGTTTTCCTTTCATGCTTCTCTCAGTCATGAATTTCTCGTTCTCCTGAAATGGCCAGAATTTGGATCTGGCCTTGGTGGCATTGCAGGGACAGTTTTTGTGGAAAAAACCCCCCACCTTCCTGAACAAGGTTTGCAACACACTGGGCACAAATATATAATCGTTTCTTGTATCAGGCACATAAATATGTGAAATAAGTATCTGTGCTTTTGGGGGGATGTGGAAGGCGGAGACAAACCCCTCTTGTGGAGAGTGCGTCGCTTTCCCTTTGTTTCCTGCATGGCATGCCGTGACTCAGAGCAGAGGAAAAGCAGGTTACCTCAGCGGTGGGTGTGTGCAAAGGCTTACGCTTACCACAGAGAGGACAGTTACGGTATGCGTTGGGTAAGTGCTCCATATAGGCAGCAGTCATGGTAGGCATACAGCTCATGGAGGGGAAGCAAGCCCCAGCACACACACTGGGCAGCAGCTGTGTTGCTCTACAGACCTGCTCCTCGTCTATCCTGTGACCTACCCACTTCTGTAGACCTCATTTTGGTCACCTGCGCTTTGGAGACCAGCCCTTGCCTGTACAAAACCATCCGTAAGGATACCCACCGGAGGTACTGGAGGAAGCTTTTTCTTTTGTTCTTGCAGTGGCGTTAACCATTGTGTTTTTATGCTCCACTTACCTTGCGTCACTGTAAATGGGACTGCGGTAGGTCTGCCAGCCCCATAATGCTGTAGACCATTTCAAACCCATTAAAGTCTAATGGATATCTAGTGACTGCAAGTGTGCTGTGTGCCAGTTAGAATATTTTAAATGGGCAATAAAAAGGAGTTAATAAAATCACCTTAGAACTTGCAGATACGATTGAAGGTTTTTCTTCAGGTGTTTGAACAATAAAATTGTTCACAAACAAAATTGATCTGTCATTTTTCAAAGAGGGCAAGGAACGTGCAGAAATATGTCTTCTTTCCCTATTTTCTCAAGATATTTTGCCGGATATTTAGCAACCTAGTGAGTCTTTTCCCCCTCACATTATAATGAACTTTTTCAAAACTGATAGCTAGTGGAGTCATGTGCTTAAGTATAGGTTTCATTCCATATATAGAGCAAGAACTTCACTGAAGGTACAGAATGCCAGGGGCATGAATATTTAATAGTTGCACTTTTAAAGTTTTTTCATCCTTCTTTCTCTCTCTGGGATTGTCAATCCCATCTGTCTGGCCTCTAAACCTGTATACAGGTATCTAAATTTAAAAATAAAAAAACCCTCAGGTGCAATTTCAGAATTTTAAGGTGAAACTGGGGAATGCTCATGTTATTTGTTAACTGAAAAGTAAGTAGAACAATTTCTTTCCTGTTCTTTTGCATTTCTGTTGGTGTGTAGTATATTATATTTCAGCTCAATGCAAGAGATGCAGTTAGTGGAGAGGTACAGGCCAGACACACACTGGTATAAACTGGTGGAGCTCCATTGACTTCAATGGAATCAGACCACTTGGTTGATGGTAGCTATGGCTGTGGTCTGCATCTTCATCAGAAATCACAAAATTCATACATTAGCTATAGTTGTCATGTGTGGAAGCTATTATTTAGGTTAATTGAATTAATTAAAATAAATATTTCTGTTTTAAGCAAAACAGTTTATGTTCTAATAAGATAACAGACACATTTTACGCATCCTTTTCTTTGCTGGATTTTCTTCCCTGCAGATAATGATCTTTCAATCTCTGTTCCATAAATATGCATGTCATGTTCGGGCTTCTATTTAATGCATGCATGAGTAAGTAGCACTGAATTTTATTAACTTCATTAATGATAAATAATGAAGAATACTATTTTAACTATTTTAGGACAAACACTTACTCACCTGGCTAACGTTACTTGCTTCAGTAACCTTCTTCATCCTAATGGGATTGCACACAGGGGTAAAGTTACTCAGATATGTATGTGTAGATTCAGTCTTTTATTATGTTAGCAACCTTTAGAGCTTTTACTATCTGGCAAGCAATCATTTATATCCTTTTTAAAAAATATTTATGGCTTCTTTGACTAATTGATTCTTACATGACTTAGAGCCTTTTGCATTGGTACCATTTGTTAAAACACATCCAGAAGCAGGCAGAGCAGAATCATTTTTCAACTTTTTAGTGTCATTATTATAGACAAATAACACTTGTAAATGATGGATAATAGCCAGCAGAATGCTGTGTTGTATAAAATGAGCATGAATTATATTTGCTGGGAGATAGAAGGTTAACTTGTCTATGAACTAATTGAGGAGCCTCATGGTAAATGCAAAGCAGTGCATGCACATTATAAACATGACTGGAACTAGCTAAAAGGGGGATTTAGGTTAATGCAGTATTTCATTTATTTTTTTGCATGCTACCTGGTGTTTTGTTAAAAAATAAACCCAAAAAGCCCTAACGAATCCTAATGAGCCTATAGAAAGTCCAGAAGGAAAGGCAGAGCAGGTGGGTTTAATAAGATGAGACGTTACCCTGTCACAGTCTTGGGGGGGATCTTGTGCTCCTTCAAGTCCAGTGCAGGCTTGGTCACTTCCATGTGCAGTTTTGACCTGAACATTTGTTTCTTGTCTTGTAAAATACTGCTTACTGGGCCAGTATTTGAAAAAGTCATTACATTTTTTTGTGTTCTGCAGTTCATAGTTTACACTTACGCTGTATTTTATGGCAGAAATCAAAATAACTGCCTTTCCTTTACCCAAGTAATATATGCAGTTGCATATTACAAACGTGTGCAACTTTTTTATAGGAGAGTGCTTGACAGATGCCAGTTAGCGTCAAGGGATACAAATGTTCAGTGCCAAGCAATGGCAGGATATACAAATCAATCTGGCTACAAGTTTTTTTCTGCATTAACAGTGCAAGACTGTGATCTGAGAGGACCCTGTGCAAATGTTTAACTTGATGCACAGGAGGAGTTCCAGTGATTTAAATGGAATTATTCAAGTATTTTAAATGTGTGTGCTTATGTGTTCACGAAATGGGGGTTACATGAAGTGAAATAAGAGTTTGGGCTTGCAGGTTCAATAGAGATCTCTGTAGATGTTCTTTCACTCACCCTAAAAATCCAAATATTATGGTCACCTCACCTTCTTTCTTATTAGAGGGGCTGGATCCAATTTGTTCGTGCTACCTTACACTTTGCGGGACGTTACTGCAGAGCGGAGGTAGTCAACGTTTACTCTGTCTGCTGATTAGAGACTCTTCAGCTCCTTTTTTTTTGCAGCATATTACTTGCAGGCTGTTCACCTACCTCATTGCATTGACTTCTTCAGGTATGAGAATGGAGAAAGCTGTAGACCATTTAAACTGTTCTCATGGTCTATAGCTGGCTTCTGTCTCAAGGGTGGTCAGCATCTCCTCCATGATATGATCAAACGTGCCTACAGCATAGCCAAAACAAAGGCATTATTCTTGCCTGACAACTGTGTGCCAGCTCCTATAATGGGCTGAGCTTTCTTGCACTGGGGCACATGTAGTGCCCACAATGTGGCAGGTGTGACCCGTTGTGTGATGGGGGTGAGACATGTGCCTGCTGTCCTTGGTGGGAGAGGGGCAGTGTAGAGTCCTCCTGTGCCCACCCTGGCTGCAGGAGCGGGAACCACTTCTATAAATTCAGTCATCACAAGTCTTTCCTCAGGGATGCTGTGTGCTCTCTGAAGCCCAGCTCAAACAGGGAGTTTGGGATGACCTCAGGTCTTTAATTCATGTTCCCAGAGAGTTTTCCAGTACTTTGGTAGGGCTAGCTCGCCCTTGTGGGTCATTGTAAATACTTAACATTGTATTTACGCATCCTGTCTTTAATTTTTGCAATGGTTTCAATCTAACTTTTAAATAAATATTGAGGGTGGGGATAGAAATTAAACAGTTGAGCTCTTGCCAGCATCCTTTTTTTTGTCCTTTTCAAAGGCACTCATGAGACTCAGATGTAAAACTCTGGATAATATCCTTCCAGTTATGGCATCTGGCTTCTTGGCAGCCTCTTTGAGAAGTTGGCAGGCTTGGTGTTGCCTTTAGATCCAAAACTAGCTCTCTGGTAATTTTTTTAACATGTTTCCTCCTTCTGGTTGTTGTTTTTGCTTGCTTTACCTTTGATTTGGAGGAATTCATGCATTATTAATCATTTGAATCTATGTTGCTTGCCCAGTTTTCCATGCTAGCCAGAATCCTATGGCAAAAAAGAGTTTGTTAATGGTTTTAAGATGGGCACATATATCTATTTTAAAGTGGCCTCCAACTGTGTGCAAGAATCTGTATTTTTTTCTGAGTGAATCAGGAATAAAGGTAATTTTAACTCACTGGACTAGCGTAGCCTGGATATTGTGTTTCAGTAGCTTTTTTATCACTACAGTAGCACTCAGATCTGTGTTTTCAAAGTGTCAGCTCTTCAGAAGATAATGTAATAGTTTTAGTGAAAAAATCATTTGTGTAGGGAATATTTGAATACAGCCACTTTTCAGGTATTTCCTCTTTTTTTTTTCCTTGCCATTTCTTGTGGCTTTCAGGATCCCTGTGGACCCTGAGTATATCTTTCAGTCTCTTGTAACTCCCAACTTTCTGTATTTTTTTTCCCCGTTGTGCGTAACGTGCAGCTGCGTATGTGTGAGTTTGTGTCTCTGTGTGTGTGTATGGAGCAGCATTGCCTCAAGGTAGCTTGCGAGCTGCTGGAGGGGAGCATGTTTGCGCACACACGCGTGTGCTGTGGACTGCTACTGATAGCACTAAATTGGTGTAGTCCCCGTGCATTGCAAATATTCAAGAAATCAGTGTCCTTGTTTTAGTCTGTGCTACCGTGCTGCTCTTTGATGCGCACCCTTTACACAAGTGGGTCTGTGGAAGGTGAATCTAGCATGGCATAGTTTCACCCCAGTCTCGGAGAGAGAAGGGCTTTAAGTCTGTGATATTTCCTTTCCCACCCAGGGAGAAATATTCCCATGCTGAGGTCAGTACTAATTCAAGCCTTTTGCACAACAGCAGCAGGAGCGAGCACCGGGCAGGCTCCCCGGGCAGCAGCCTTGCATTTCAGATAGTGTCAGATCACGGGCACGGCTTAATGGAGTTGTCGCTTATCCGGCAGCCCCGAATTGAGGACGAGTGCATTTCCCCTTCGCGCTCTGTGTCTGGGATGCTGGGTTAAAATACTATTACTTTCTACTAGGAGTAATAAAGAACACACGACTGTGTCATGTATTATCTGGCTGTTTGTGGTGGTGGGTTTCCACTGGATGCAATACCTTTGGATCATCCTCTTCTTCTTTTGGAAAAGGCAGTCACATCTCAATCTTTTTCTTTTAGGGGCAAGAGGAGGAGGAGAAGAAGAGTGTAAATGCAGTGCTCCATAGCCAGCTGGTTCCCAGCCGCAGCAGCAAGGCAGCGTGCCTGGCTGGCTGGGCAGACCTGGGGCTGATGTGCTGCTTCCCACTAAGTGAGCCGAAGTTAAACTACCTGGCAGATGTGGGCTAAAAGTAATCAAAAAGCTCTGATATGGGCCAGCATTGCAAGCATTGAAGAAAATACTAGCCTTTTCCATGTTTTTTTGTGTCAAACTATGTTGCAGTGGAGCAAAAAGAATTAGACCAGGGTGAATACTTCGTCAGAAGAGCAGTATCATTGCTCTTAGTCAGTTGTTGCACATAAGAAGACCCCTTTTGGGGGATCCATATGAACAAGGCTAAAAAGAGCCAGTCCACGGTTACAAGAAGGTATATGTCAGAGGGAAAATATTAGAGTGAATCAATATATTTCTCTTATAAAGTAGGATTCTTCTGAAGTCTGCTTAATTTAACACCTACAGGCGCCTTTTTAAAAGGCACTTGTATATATCCTAGCACTTAAGAACTGAGATTCATTACATCTGTATGTACCATACAAGTACATGCACTTCTGACTTCAACAAAATAATGCAGCCAGCATTATTTCAGTTTTAACTGATGATGTATCTTCCCTGCTGTTGCAAAGAGAGTAGCCTAATTACAGAGGCAGTAACAACATACTGTGGTCAACTTTTCCTGACAATGTCCCAGCAAAGGTAACTAAGTCCATCCTATCAGTTTCTTCTTTGGAAAAAAAAAACAACCCCAACATTTGTAGTAATCTAAGTTTTGCGAAAGCACAGATAATCAAAACTAAGACACTTGAAGAAAGGCCAGAAGTTGCTTGTGTATGGGCTTGATTATGTTACAAAACACTGATTTCTCCATTTTAATTATTGACTTTATAATAAAGGCACTGTTCAGAAATTTTGACTAATTACATTCATTTTCAATTCCCATTTCTTTTAATTAGTTATGACTCAGACTTGATTTGTTATCTTACACTTCATTATTAAAGATAGCTAGCTATTAGAAATTGCCAGTGCACTTCGTATAACCTCCCCTTCCCCGTGCCCCGCATGTAAATAAAAGAGAAGGTGCTATTAGTGAAAGGTCAGAGATGGGGTCCATTCAGTCAGCCTTCGTTATCAGCGACCACGCAGGGTGGATGAAGACAACGCCAGAGCAGGAGAGGCACTAAATGTGTGAAGTCCGTTTGCACACCTTAAAGCATGTTAAACGGCTACAAGAACATGCTTGGTCCGTCCTTAAAGTGATCTTACATCAGTGCAGTTGATCCTTTTTCTTCCTGGAGGAAGGATAAGCTGCCATAATACATGTTCATCTGTCTGGGAACTGACTTCATTCCCTCAGTTGATTTGCCTTGATTTCCTGAGAACCCCTGTGAAGACAAATCTTCAATTGCAGGAGTATTTCTCTCCTCTTAACCTACAAAATAATTGCCTCAGCTGAGATATGTCTCTGTTAGCTTTTTTAAAATGCTGACTTTTTAACAGCAGCTTTTCCTGAATTACATCAGGCTTTCTATTTATACACTGTTTTATTTTCTGTGTTGCAGTGCATTAGGAGAAGGTAGGTCTGTGATCTTTGGCCACACAAGATACTGGCTTAATACTTCGTAAAAGCTTAGATTTTCATCATTCTTGCTACGGTCTGTAGGTTAAAGAGAAATTTAACTAGGAATTAATTCCCTTTCACTGAATCACAGAATCACTAAGGTTGGAAAAGACCTGTACGATCATCAAGTCCAACCATCAACCCAACACCACCATGCCCACTAAACCATGTTCCACAATGCCACGTCTACACGCTCCTTGAATGCCTCCAGTGAGGGTGACTCCACCACCTCCCTGGGCAGCCTGTTCCAATCGTTGGCCACTCTCTCAGTAAAGAAATTTTTCCTAATATCCAGGCTGAACCTCCCCTGGCGCAACTTGAGGCCATTTCCTCTTGTCCTGTCACTAGTCACTTGAGAGAAGAGACCAGCACCCACCTCTCTGCAACCCCCTTTCAGGTAGTTGTAGAGACCGATGAGGTCTCTCCTCAGCCTCCTCTTCTCCAGGCTGAACAACCCCAGCTCCCTCAGCCGCTCCTCATCAGACTTGTGCTCCAGACCCCTCACCAGCTTCGTCGCCCTTCTCTGGACACGCTCCAGCACCTCAATGTCTTTCTTGTACTGAAGGGCCCAAAACTGAACACAGTATTCGAGGTGCGGCCTCACCAGTGCCGAGTACAGGGGCACGATCACCTCCCTGCTCCTGCTGGCCACACCATTTCTGATACAGGCCAGGATGCCGTTGGCCTTCTTGGCCACCTGGGCACACTGCTGGCTCATCTTCAGCCGGCTGTCAATCAACACCCCCAGGTCCTTTTCTGCGGGGCAGCTTTCCAGCCACTCGTCCCCAAGCCTGTAGCCTTGCATGGGGTTGTTGTGGCCAAAGTGCAGGACCCGGCACTTGGCCTTGTTGAACCTCATCCAGTTGGCCTCAGCCCATTGATCCAGCCTGTCCAGATCCCTCTGCAGAGCCTTCCTACCCTCGAGCAGATCAACACTCCCACCCAACTTAGTGTCATCTGCAAACTTGCTGAGGGAGCACTCGATCCCCTTGTCCAGATAATTGATAAAGATATTAAACAAGACCATCCCCAAAACTGAGCCCTGGGGGACTCCGCTTGTGACCGGCCGCCAACTGGATTTCACTCCATTCACCACAACTCTCTGGGCTCGGCCGTCCAGCCAGTTTATAACCCAGCGAAGAGTGCACCTGTCTAAGCCATGAGTCGCCACCTTCTCCAGGAGAATACTGTGGCAGACAGTGTTGAAGGGTGGAAGGTATAAAATGTGGCCCAAGCAGTCCAAAGTGTGATGATCTAAATTAAGGTATTTGATCATTATAGGTAGCATTGCTGATACGCAGAGCTGTTGTACATCGTTCCACAGGCAATGGTTGCCCCTGTTTGGGAAGCTATAGCCCTACTGTAGCCAC
The DNA here is from genome assembly GCF_030936135.1 of Gavia stellata. Lineage (NCBI taxonomy): Eukaryota > Metazoa > Chordata > Aves > Gaviiformes > Gaviidae > Gavia > Gavia stellata. Next base: position 71,865,518 of record NC_082594.1, read on the forward strand.
TTTGACAGCATCAGCTGCACTTTTTGAGTGTCACACAACTGCTATGCCCATGCAGTGACATAGCATAAATGCATTAACCTTGATGGCTGTATGAGGCAGAGTGCCATGCGATGTAGAACTCATTGTGGTTTCCCCCTGGCTTGTGCAATTTTATCTTCAGTTTTGTTTTTCAGGGTACTGAATTTTGTTATAAGTATTAAATAAAGTTATTTGAAAGCAACAATATGTCATGCTACCTGCCGATATAATTTACATAGATTAGGAGCAGCAGCTATCAATTAGAAACGTAACTCTTGGGTTTTTTTAATTCTCAGTTCAGGTTTAACACATCATACTAGGAATGAGCTTCAAGGAAGTAATTTGTAAAGAATTTTCATGGCTCTCCTTTTTATTCTGTGAGAGTGGATAGATAATACAACTTTCACTGGAAAAACTACTCAAAGAGTCATATTTGTAAAGGATAAAGACATTAACTTTTTGTTCCCGAGAAGTTTAAATTGCACTTGGTTTGCAAATTTATAAAGCACTATGTAATACATAAGACTAGCTCTAGATATCAGTGTATCAGTATCAGTTGTAGTTTCACATTGTGCGGATAACTGAATGAGCTGAATGCTTATCTTGTATTGATTCTGAGTTTATGAATGCTAAAGACAGTTCTCCATGTCACTGGCTTAAAATCTTTGATTAAAACAGCTGGGCTTGTTTAAATAAAATGTCATTCTGGTAATCTGCAGTTACTGAATAAGCATTAGCAAAAATGGGAGAAAGCAGTGAGGTCACATAGAAAGTGATACCCAGTCACCACATGTATTTATTAGTGTCACCTCTGAAATTTATGAGGCAAAGTAGTGCTGAAAGAATTTGCTGTCTTTCTAAGCAATGCTCATTTGAAGAATTGCCTAAGATAAATGGGTTTGGCTAATTGAATCATACACTTTCATAGTGTGCTACATATAAAACTAGACTAGGAAATAAATATAATTAAAGTAAACATGCCCTTCTAATTAGTAATTGTTTCTGCTGTTTTAAGCAAATTTCAGTGGCACAAAGTAGCTGTTCCAGTGTAAACCTAATAATGGAGGCTATAATAACAGGTGTAAATTAACACAATGGAAAACATTTACAGTGTAACATTCTAAATTAAAAATGACATTAACAAGTCTGATTTTTAAAAAGATGTGTAATTAACATTTATTCAACTCCTGACAGATTAGTGCAATACAAATACTAGATGATTTTATTTATAGTTTATAACATTTTTCATGCTTTCTTTTTGTTAAACAGCAAATGGAGCAAATGTGGTTCATTTTTCCAAGAACATGTCATACAAGGGCACTGACAAAGGAAAGGCAAAGAAAAAGAGAAAGCAAAGATATTTACCCAAAGGCATTCTTTTTGTAAGTGATGTGCAGGAATTGTTTGAATGCTTAACAACATCACGCCAGTGTTCTTGGTTATGTATGCTCAGAAATAAAACACTGTGAATGGTTTAAGTTTGGAGGAATGCAAGTACAAACAGAGTAATATCTATTGTGCAATAAAATACTTTGATTCCCCCAAGTGTATCCTCAAAAAAACGTAATGTACTGCTAAGTGCTTAGCATTGATGTTTGTCTCTACAAATAAATACTGCCAACAGTATTTTCTTTTTATGATGGCACCTAATAGAATGCCATGAACAGGTAAGCAAAAATATCCAAACCAGTTAAAAAAAAAAAAAAAGAAAGGTTTACCTTAATTTGTGACAAAAGATGCCATAATTTCTATATTATAGAAAATGTCTCATCGGATCAAAAAATAGAGGGAAAATAGTATATCTGCACCATACAGACAATTTGTTTTCCTCTTTCTTGATTTTTTTCTAAATCTGTAAGAGTAAAGAAAAGTTCTTGGGCGGGGGCAGGAGGAGTTGTAATTTTTTTCATCTTGCCCATCAAAAGGAAATCAGCATTGTTTGATTTCTTTTTTGTAAAATGTCTTCTGATGTGTCATAAATTGCATCATTTGCCTCATGGTTGCAAATCCTGAGAGAAAGTGAAGAAGTAGTCCTTTCAGTGTACAGTGAACATAAGCTCCAGGACTCAGCTCTTAAGGAGGTTAGCTTCTTGCCAGTCATGGTTTTCAACGACATATACTGGGTGTTCCCAAAGTCCACACTCATGAGAATCTTCCTGAGTTGGCTCTGAATGGCTAGTGCTTAGTGTTTGTCTCTACATATACGGTTGGGCATAATTAGGATCTTATCCCGATCTTATGTGGAATAAATTAAAATAGCACCCTCAGCATCAGTAGAGTTATGCCATTCACATCACCTGGAGATGTTTCGAGTTTGAGCTTGACTGAGGGACCAATTGTGAAATTTGGTCTCAAAATCATCTTTTCCTTGCTCGCCCCTTGTCTTTCCTGTTGTTGTAAAAGAAGATTCAGATCTTTTGTGCACCATGGAGTTTGAGGGATCAAAAGTAACTTTCTAATAGAAATACAAGTTGCTGTGAGTAGTTCCCCTTCTGGAATTTTTAGCATCAGAGATTGCTTAGAGTTCTTGATCACCAGTGCAAGATATTTTAGAAAAGCTGTATTTTTTGCATGTCTCCCTTTGCATGCCCTGCATGTCTCTGTAGCAGCTAAACATGGTTCCTTAGGAGACGGTGGAAAAGATGTTCTTGCTCTCATGTCTTACAGGTCAGTTTCTGAATTCAGTGACTGAAGTAAGGAAAATGTCTCTGTCCTTTAGCCCATGTATTAAAAACCATAATAATAAGAAAGAAATATTCCAAGTGCTGGGCTCTGTAGAGCCCTTATCCCATCCCTCTAAGGCGGGACAAGCACACTTAGGCCAGCCTGACAGACAAGAGTCTAAGCTTTATAGCACATCTGAGTCCCTCAAGATTGTGGAGCAGCTACACAGGGACTTCCATAGGTCCCCAGCCCAGAAGTAATCTGCATTTGATATATGTTCCTCCTGGAAAAGCATCTTCATTGTTGGGGAGGATGACTCTTATTTTGCTAAGTGCTAACAGGCAGGTACTTATGGAGGAGAGGCATTCCATACAACAATGTAAGGAGGCACTGTTGCCTATCTGGAAGCAGGGAAGGGAGTTGTGTTTTTCAATGGGTAAAGATTTCCTGTTCTTGTTTATTTTGTGTATTAAACCTGGATGAGAATGAACAAGTGTAACAATAATTGTCTGCTGGTGGGGACAGGGTTGAGGGGAGGACTGACCAACCTGTTCCGGAGTAAAGAAGCTGTGAAGGAGGCTGTGAAGTAGATAGCCAGCCTCTTCCAGCCCTTCCTTTTTAAGTTGGATAGCATTTCTAAAATCATATCTAAATCTCCTCTGCTGCAAATTAAGTTGCGTGACCTAGAAGACAGAGAACACAATTCATCACTGTCTGCTCTGCAACAAGTTTTTGTAGGTGGGAAGATCATTATCATGTGTCTCCCAGTCTTCGCTTTTCTAAACTGGACAAACCCAATTTGTCCTTCTTCATGCCTCACTCTTTTATCCATCTGTCTCTTCTCTTGTGGGCTCCACCACCTCTTTCCTACAGCAGTGGTCCCCAGACCAGTGTATGCATTTTCGCAGTGCCCAGCTGTGGGTCAGTTTGGGATGAAGTTTGTTACTGTGCTGGTTTTGGCTGGGATGGGGTTAACTTTCTTCATAGCAGTTAGTATGGGGCTGTGTTTTGGATTGTATGGGGCTGTGTTTTGGATTTGGGCTGGAAACAGTGTTGATAAAGCAGGAATGTTTTAGTTACTGCTGAGCAGTGCTTACACAGAGTCAAGGCCTTTTCTGCTTCTCACCCCACCCCACCAGCGAGTAGGCTGGGGGTGCACAAGAAGTTGGGAGGGGACACAGCCGGGACAGCTGACCCCAACTGACCAAAGGGATATTCCATACCATATGACATCATGCTCAGCATATAAAGCCGGGGGAGGAAGAAGGAAGGTGGGGACATTCGGAGTAATGGCGTTTGTCTTCCCGAGCAACCGCTACGTGTGATAGAGCCCTGCTTCCCTGCAGATAGCTGAACACCTGCCTGCCGACGGGAAGTGGTGAATTAATTCCTTCTTTTGCTTTGCTTCTCCGCGCGGTGTTTTTTGCTCTACCTATTAAACTGTTTTTATCTCAGCCCACGAGTTTTCTCACTTTTACTCTTCTGGTTCTCTCCCCCACCCCACCTGGGGGGAGTGAGTGAGCGGCTGTGTGGTGCTTAGTTGCCAGCTGGGCTTAAACCACGACAGTTACCAAAAATACACGGGCAACAGGAAAAGAGTGGAAGGAAGACCTGGAGGATAGGAGATGTTTTGTGTGCTTGGGTTGCTAAAATGGGACCCAAAAGGGACCATGAATCATTCAGCTGGTTCTTGTGCTGCAGGATACTTTCTGGGTCACATCAGGTTCAGGGAACCTACTGCCTTACACCTCCTCCCAAAGACTGATGTAGTTTTTACATGGCTGTTGTATTTTAGCTGTAAGTCCTGCATGCCTTTGAAGCTGCATCACAGAAAGATTGCTCCTCCTTGCAAGCTTTCGTGAGAACGGACATCAAATAGGCTACGCAATACGATGGTTCCCACATTGGAAGTGGGAGGTCCCTAACTCTGTAAAGTGCTTTCCTCTTTGGTTTCAGAGAATCAGCTAACGTTTGAGGTTTATACATTTTCACAAGCATTTGAGCAAATAGATCCATTAAGGGAGGTGAAGTTCTGGAATTTCTGTTTTATTTAATTTGGCCCTGAGGAGATACACAGAGCAGTATGGTTTTTCTGGTTTGTGTATATAGAATGAGATATGTCATAAGATGGTAATTGTTAGAGAACAGATTAATTTGAAATGGATAAGTTTAAATAATATTATCTTCAGCTTGATACTTATGTCTACCCAACTAGTCAATTCCTTTTAATTTAGTGCATTATCCCTTGCGTGGTTTCTTTCCTGTTTTCTTTTTATTTCTCATGGTGTGTCATTAGTATCAAATTAGGTAGGCTAGGTATTCCCACGTCAGGAACAGCAAAATGTTCTGTGGGTTACGTAAAAACTCGGAAATCTTTGACAAACCTTTGTCATTGAGTTACTAAGATAGTATTTTGGTTCACAGCAAAATAGAACATGGGTATTACAATAATTTCACAGTTTTCCAAGAAACAGTCCCAAATTAAAAATTTAACAAATTCACTGAGCTTGTTTTCTTTTACTTGTACTAAAAAAACCAAATGGAATATCTTTACATAAGTCTTTTGCTTCCCATTACCTAGAAGGAAATAATTCTCTGCCATTTCCTATGTTACTGAGAAGCTATATCAGGATCCCTGCTTAGGGAAGTTTTAAGGAAGGCTAAATGTAGTAGCAGTTTTCTGCTTAACACAGCATGCGAGCGACAAAATATTCTCTTGCTAATAACAGCTTCTGTTGATTTTTTGCACTGGGATATTCCAGTTACCAAGTGTGAATTATACTGTGCTTTGTTTGGATTCAAATAAAAATCAAGTTCACCCGCAGCGGTCTAGTTTCGTGCTCTCTTCCACCCTCATCCATGTCATTTTCTCCCCACAGTCGGCCCATCCAGCACGGTTGGGAGGGGACAGCAAGCAGCTCTTTTGCCTTTCTGTTCAGTGCTATTTCAGGTTCCTGCCAGTGAGTAACACTGATGGAGTAACTCAACCGTTCACTTCTGTTACAGCCCACTTCAGGAACACCACCTCTCCAATGTGCAGAGATGTGCTGGTTTTCGGTGGGAAAAAAAATGTGCTATTAGATATACCAGAGTCATCCTGTGTCTTTAAAATGTTAAACACCTTCCACAAGGTTCAAATGTTAATTCTTGACAAGAATTTGGGCATCTACTGTGGGGGTTTTGGTTGTCATCACTTTTAAGACTAGAGAGCCTGAGAGCATGTGAGCAGCTAAATGCAAACTGCGTGATTAGCATTCTTATAAGTGCTGGATTTTTAGCAATGTCAACATGAGTTTCAGTGAACTTCACGGATAGTGGTCAGGGCAACACTTACCTTGTCTTCAAAATCCTATCCAATCCAATCCTGTCCCATCCCTAGAGGACTGTGGGATCATAGGTTGGTAATCTGCCAATACAAAGATGCAGGATGGCTTCCTCCTGTATAAATTTTTTTTTCCCATTGCAGAGGATCTCCTATCATAAGCATCACCATTTTGTTGGCTTTTCTGAACTGGAAAATCAGGGGAATTTCCTTCAGCCTTGTTCCCCCCACTTTTATTTTTTAAATTTGTGGTTTAACACCTTTTGGTTATATTCTATTACCCTAGTGAAGCAGAAGAAAATGAAATTCTGGCATTTTTTATGCACAACCTGTCAGAGGATTTTAGTCCTCCTAAGTTGTTCCCATGAAACCACCTTCAATGGGCTTTCTGGGAGGACACACAAATTTGATGTTCTTGAACACTGGAATGAGAGAAGGTCAAACTGAAGTCCAGTATTTTGAAATATTTAAAAAATTTGCAGGAAAAATGACCCAGAGATTTCTAAGCTTCCTAGCATAAAAAAAAAGGGGATCTTTGCTATGTAAGATTCAAATAGAAATGTTGTAGACATCTCCCAAACACCTGCTTTTAGAATAATACATAAGATTTAGATCCCTCCTCATGCTTTTACAACAATATGGAGACTTTAGATACCTCTAATCACTTTCAAAATGAAACACCGAATGATTTTACACCTTACACTGTACAGGTAAATGACATCCTTATAATTTACTGTGACACGAATATACGTTTATGAACTCAGACTTAAAATAAAGTATACAGTAAAAATAACACATTTCTCTCATACAAGCTTTTGTTGTTGTTGCTAAAGCTAAAATTTGCTGAGAAAAAGTAGTGAGGGTGAGGCAACTGTTAGAGAGTGAGGGGACGATGTGTCCGACTTCATCAGGTCACTTGCTTCCCCGCTTCGGACTGGAACCAGGCTGATCCCCTCCAACAACCAGCATCTGCCTCTCTGGCACCGTCCCTGCATGGGCATCTCTGGAATGGCTTCGGCATCTATCGCAACTGTTAAAGCTTCTGGGTAGTCATTTCCTTTGGATTCGGAAATATTTAAAGAAATTTTAACCTGCTTGAAAATGAGGCACTTGAACAGCCATGCTGTTTCTGCAAGTTAAAATACAGGAGCTTATTTTAGACTTTATTATGTGGTAGACTTTATTATGGGTTTTGTATTCCTGACATACTACATTTTGTTTCGGATCTGTGGCATGGTTGTGTCACCACCGCTCTTCTTAAGCAGAAGCAGAGTGTCAAGAGAGGCACAAACCAAGAAAACCCCCCAAAAGATAGCTTTGTCTCAAATGTTTTTTTTCTATAATGAGAGATAAAATACCTCGCTTCCCATTGCATGTCACTTAAGGAAGGGAGCGCATGGGTGCTCCTCTGTGCAGCTCTGAAGGTGGGCAGCATGAACTATGATACAGTCACAGAATCACAGAATCATTAAGGTTGGAAAAGACCTGTAAGATCATCAAGTCCAACCATCAACCCAACACCACCATGCCCACTAAACCATGTCCCGCAGTGCCACGTTTACATGTTTTTTGAACACCTCCAGGGATGATGACTCCACCACCTCCCTGGGCAGCCTGTTCCAATGCTTCAGTGAAGAAATTTTTCCTACTATCCAGCCTGAACCTCCCCTGGCGCAACTTGAGGCCCTTTCCTCTCGTTCTATTGCTAGTTACATGGGAGAAGAGACCAGCACCCACCTCTCTGCAACCCCCTTTCAGGTAGTTGTAGAGAGCAACTGCTTTTTAGTCAAAGCAAAAAACATCTAGCCTTTGTAGCGTCTTTTTTGCAGGCACAATGAATTGGGACTAACGTGTAAGAAGCTTACATGGATTACACCATTCACAGGGCATAAGAGTTTTAACTTTTTCATCATTTTAACATGTATGCGTTTTTATTTATGTATGACCATAAATTATTCTTTTATGCATGGGTATGCTGGTTTTGGCTAACCTCTCTTCCTAATTTTGATTGCGTATCCCTTGGGGCTGCATGTTAAAATATGACAGAGCCGCACCGGGCAAGCAGGATATAATGAATAAGAATGTAAAAGTCATATGGTTTGCATGCTGTGCAATTTTCTTGTGCCGGTTCCAAGGATATGTGGTGATATTGTTATTTCCTCAAGCATAAACCTCAGGTCCAGTTTAGATTCTCCATTTTCAGAAGAAAGAACTGGGAAGAAATTTGCATTTTGCTGGAGTTTAAATGTATACAGTGTATTTTAGAGAAGCTAGCTAGCTGTATGGTGCAATGCAATATGTTTGGCTAGTACTAGTTTCCTGTGAAAAGAGAGTGAAACATCCTCTATATAAGCACTTTTTCACTGTTTATAGCATAAAGTTATATATGAACCACAACTTTTTTAGGTTCTTGAACCCAGACTTCTTACAGTAGTCCTTTTTGTTCTATGAAGGCAAGCTGCCTATGTAGGCACTAGGTAGATAGATAGATTTAGATTGTGATTTAGATTTATGTTTATGTTTATATATAAGTATCTTTCCATTTTCTAATTATTCTACCTTAATTGAGCAGAATGAAGATGGAACCTCATAATTCCCCATAATAAGATTTTGTGCTTACAGACTCTGATACAAACAAACTACTGCTAAAAACAATCACAATTTCTTCATATCATGAGCTGCATTTCAGGTGTTCATACAAGGAAAAGCACAGGTTTTAGTGGATTTATTATTTGGGCATTTACAGTGGCTGATTCTTTTTGTATCTGCATAGCTGGCATAGAGTTTAACTACTTTGGTTGTTGCTTTATCTGCATGTGCAGTTGTTAACGTCATCCAAATTTATTTTTATCATGTAGGCATGCTAACATGCATCTGTTTAAAACTCAGTTCAGCCTTACCTGTATGTAGTGATGGCTCCTCCGTAATATATAAAATGCTATAATAAGGTCTCCGTCTATCTATAAAATATGAAAGAAAGATAAATTAAAGCAAGGCATCTCAAAACATATCGATTCTATTTCCACAGAAACCAAACTCGGTGACTGTCCACTGAAGATCCCAAGAAATGATTTTCTGCGAATACATAAAAATCTGATGACTTATGCACTGACTTGTTCATAATTTTTTTTCACGCTGGGGCTGTTGTGTGGTTTCCATAATGCTGTAAATCATGATTAAACACATAAAAAAGATTGTCGCCCAAGATCCATTTTAAGCCAAGTGAAACATAATACAATATAAAATTTACATCATTTCCTTGATTAACCCTGATGAACCTTCAGTCATTATCCATTACAGTAAGAGCAAATTGGAAATGTTGCTTTGTTAATAAAACATGTATAGACGTTTTCATGAGTCATAGATTTGATGGTTACTAACAGCTGACACATTCATAATGAAATACTGTACTTTGGCTTTCCGTGAAAGTACAATACATAAAGCTGCCATCCTGTGTCCTGTACTTCAGTACTGTATTTTGGTGCCTTTTGGACATCAGATAATTTTGAATGTTGATCTGAAATCAAGTGCACAGAATATGAACACAGGCAAGAGTTTTCACAACCTTTACATTTAGGTACTGAATCTCTGTGTGTCTTTCACTCATGTTTCATAGGGGTTCTTAGCAACACCAAGAGCATTTAACAACTTAAATTAAAACTACTTGTCTTTGTCATCCATGGAAGTCTGTAAAGTTTTGCTCCTTTTGCTACCGTGCCAGGAATGTTTTCTAATAGACACTGCTGTTATTTCTGTAGTGGCAAACTGCTCTTAGATCTGGCCTTAATGATTCATTACAGTCTTTGCTTTTGCTGCTTTAAGTCAAGTTGCACTGGGATGAATTGCTTGATAACATTTTTCTACCAGTTAGAGAGCTTTCCATTTTTGTGTGTTATGTGAAGTATGCCTCAGTGTACTTCTCAGTTCTGCAATTAGCTGTGAGTAGATGGATCACTGCTCAGAGCCCTATGGAAAGAATAGGCTATTTAAGTTGCTGGAGAAAAATGGGAGTAAGAAGGTGTTTTTTTCTGAAAAAAGACCTTTTTTCAAGAAAAAGTTCATAGAGGCAAAACATAATTTTTCACAATTTTCAGCATACTTGTTTTCATTTTTTTTACTATTGAAACTAGCACTGAAGATCTTTATTGACTGAAATCCAGTTTTCAGCAAACACATCAATAAGAAGCTCAACAAACATTTTGAATAAAATATTAAACACTTGCTGCAAAATGTCAAATAGATTTTTAAAAGGCCAGATTTTTTTCATTACGTTTTAAATGTTCAGAACATCCCACACAATGATAGGAATAAATTCAGTTTATTGCAAAATTCAGTCTGTAAACTCCTCAGGATATGCAGCAAGACTATATGAATAATTTGCCTATGTGTGCACATCCTCTACAGAGATGAGCTGGATGGCTGATCAAAAAAAACCCTATCATTTTTTACTAATTATGACTGCAAGGAGCCTAAAGAAGAAGTTTCAAGGAGAAAAACCACACAAGCTTGGCAGATGATAACTGGAACAGTTTGCCATACATAAGGATGCCATGGAAAGCAGAAATCATTGTGGAGAAAAACAGACAGTGGGGCGTTGTGTCTGACGTCTCTGTCAGGGAAGCAATGTAAGAAGGAACTGCATCAGATATAGGCATCACCAAGTCAGGTAAGGCCATGTGTAGCAGCCCAGGGAATTCAGCAGTGTTAGGTTAGGCAGAAAAAAAGATTCCTTCTCGATCCCCTCAGCTGTTGTGTTTTTGAATTACAACATAAAAGTAACATTAACAAAATCAAATGAAAGGGCTTCAGTGTGCTTTGTCTGGTTTGTGCTCTTGGGTCTTGATTTTTTTTTTCTCTCCACTTGGAAAATATGAATGAGGACACAAAAGGAATACTTTCCCCTATCGCATCTACAGTGTCTCTTTCTTGACAGCTAAGATCTCCATTTAATTTCTGGAGGGTTTTAATATAATTTTGGGTTGTGGAGAAAAAGAAACACCCGTTCCAGGTGTAAGACTATTAATAGTGGTGAATTTGTAACTTGTGAATATACTTTCAAACAATACATTGTTGGAGCAGTGCAAATTAAAAGTAACAGTACTGTTTTGTTTCTAGCTTGGCTCAGTGTCGTTACTAGATCTTCATCCATTTTAGGTATTTTTGCTCGCAGTTTTAGGGTTATAAAAAGACAGCACTAGCACTTAATAGCAAAAAGAAAAGAGTAAGGCATTGAGTATAGAATTACCTTTTAATACTGAACGGTGAATTTTTGGATATCTATCTATACCGTAGGTATGGACTAGTAGATTTTTATAATAGGATGAAGTTATTTTTCTTGAAACTAAAAAAAAAAAAATAAATGGAATTATGTCCCAATTTCTCTCATTGGGCAAAACTTCACTGAGGAAAGAAAATGTGCATGTTTTGTCTGTAGCGGAGCTGGAAGAGGTGCTCTTGTACAAGCAGATGTTGAACTAAATTGGATTTTTTTTTAATGTTCCTCTGTTGTGATGTTTACTGCTTTGACTCAACAACCTAGATCCCAGTCTCAATTGCAGCCCTAGATTCTCTCCGTATTTCAGTACATATTTAAAATTCAGTCAGGTTGCATGCAAAGCACTCGCATTTTGTGAATGTCAGATGCAAGCGCCTGTAAGATAACAACTGCACTCACAATTAGTGTTTCCTTGGTTCTTTCCAGTTGCCCAGCCTGAGCCCTCAGAAGACCTGCCTTGAATGCTCAGATGCTGATTTTGCAGATATGATATGTATATATGCATTCGATTGGCGGATGCGATATATCTGCCCCTGAAAATATAGCTCCTGGTTTCGGACTCAGAATTTCCAGGCAGATAATTAAAGCAATCTTGCACCTTCCAGCCCGCACCTGCCACCGTGCGAGCGGCCTGCCCAGCTCAGCTCCCCCGATCATATTCATGTTTGGACGGCAGTGTTTCATGGTTAATACAAATCATAAACAGGCTGTAAAAGCTGAAGCGTCAATGAATCCTAGCTCTAATATTGCTGGAAGCTAAAGTTTTAAAACTGATACTGCAAAGTGAAAAATGAAATTTAACCAGGCATTTTGGTGAAGGAAAAATAATTTATTGGATGTAAGATGAAAAGCTGTGAGAGTAAACATCAATCTCATCTTAGACACATGTCATTGATTGATGTTTGCTCTGTGCTGCTGCCTGGAGGTAAACTCTTTGAAATAGCAAAGTAGGTACTTTATCTGTCTATGGATAGGAGCACAGTTTGTTAAGTTACTGCTTTTTTGAGACCCTGCTACATCTTTATGTTCAATCAAAGTGAAAACAGTAAATCAGAGTAATTGCTTTACCCCACGGCATTCCTGTTTGTAAATGGGAAAAAATACTGTAAAAATCCTCACATTAACTTCTGCTGTTTAAGCTAGATAAAAAGTCAAAAAATTTCGATTGCAACCTAGGAATGTGTTTTACTGATTATGCCACTTGTTTGTCAAAGGCAGCCTCTTTGTTATAATCAAACCAATAGTTCAAATGTCATTAGGGAAAACATTTAATGTTCAAAAATGAAGGCTGCTATCTCTGAGAGCTCCCCATAACCCATTAGCAATTAGTTCCCAAACAGGCATCGTTTATACTTAGCTGGAAATGGAACTGATACCAAGAAATTGGCCAGCGAAAACTGTAGACACAGTGGAATAGAAAACAGGCATTAAATGATAGCACTTCCATGTTAAGCACAGCAATTCAACAACCAAAATAACCTGAATTGTTGTAATTAAATTGTCAGAATTAAGACTGTTTTCAAAAAATGTTTGGGGCTATTGCCTTTACAAGGTTTCGGGCTGGTTAGTCCTTTTGTGTTTTAAAATATTGCAGACATACAGGAATGACGGCATGTTTAAATTCAGAATCCAATTTCCATTCTGAATTCAGTTTCGTAATCACTGTCCTGCATCAGGGTTGGACTGATTTTTATTGTGTTGTATAAGTTTTTCCCATGAGTTACTCTATTTAGCTACTTTGGCATAAATGTGGTAATTCAGGGGAGAATTAGACTATTAAATATTTAAGAAAATGTCCTCACTTCAGCCTGAAATTTAGTATATTGACTTGTGTGCCAGATTACAATTTGTGGGGAAATCTTGAGAATAATCAGTAAACCATTTTAAAATTTATTTTCTTGACATATTGCCTGTTTCTCATGGTTTTGAAGCAGTTCCAACTTCGTTTGTAATTCAGAAATGACCGTGTACTAAAATTTAATTTCAAAGATATATGTGTCCTCACAGAAAACTTGTTCACAGGTCTAGTTTTATTCTTGAAACGCACATGTCTTTTAGTCACTTATGGTGTGGGCTGTGTTTTGGGGTTTTTTTGTTTGTTTGTTTGGAACATGATCAGCTTTGTACACTCCCAGGGGATATTCAGGGACATCCCCCAGCTTGGGGATGGCGTCATTTCCATGACGCTGGGAATGAGTGTTGCAGTCTGACAGTGTTTTGTATGGAGACTCTGAATCTGATTATGGAAGAAGAAGGGTCAGTTTGGGCACAAATGAGGAAGTCGACAAAATCTGGGAAAGAAGCTCAGCCCTTCCAAATGGTACCTAGGTCTTCCCTAGCAAAGGCCTGCCAGGAGCCCACGGGAACTGTGTTTTTGCCAATTTGAGAAACCATCACATGTTAGTGTGAGGCATCAGCTCTGCTTGTATTAGTAATATGTCTAGACTTCAGGTTCTGAAAGTTTTGTGTGAATTGCCACACATAGCTGCTGGGGTGAAGGGGATCAGCCTCCTGGGTTAAAAACATTAACTGCAAGTAAACAAGCTACTCCTGCTAGGTATGTATCGCAATATTTATTTGTGTGGGGAGGGAGAAGGAGGGTGTGGGGTGGTGTTGCAAAGCCCTCATAATTCAGAGAATAATGAACTAGGTCTTTGGACTGGAAAATTATATTGGAAGGTCTGGAAAGTCAAAGGTGAGATTGCAGGTTACTGCAAACAATACCGAGTTCAGTAATTGTTGCCAGGTGTGTGTATGTGCGGTAACGCCTTCCTCTGTTGTGCTGGTAGGGCAGCCTGAGTCTCTGCTCCCTTCCTTTGCCAGAAAATAAACTGATGCAAGGCAAGGGGAGCACCAGCAATCTTGCCCTCAATTTACCTACCTGTGTCTTCTACAGCCTCAAAGATGCCAGCTGTTACAAGGATGGTGATCTCGTAGCAAAATAACGGTATCCTTCCTGAATCTCCCATTAGTGATGTGGCAATTTTGTGGTTTCTGAAAAGGTCAAGCAGCATCGTTAATGCACATCATACGTCTGCGAAGGTGTGTAATTCCTCAGTGAAGGTGCAGTGCTTTAGCTTGTGGAAAAGGACATCTTCATCTGAACGCAAAAGTTGGGCGTTCCCTAAAACTGAAGGACAGGAGAATATGTTGGTGCATTGTCTCCACCCAGTTCATCATGGAGATTAGACCTTTTTATTTGAGTTGTTCCAAGTAGTGATGTCTGAGGGAAGTAAATTGAGTCAGAAATAGTATGTTTTTAAAACAAAGAAGGAAAGAAAAAAAAGGACACTCTTCAACACTTAAAACTTCAGGCTTTTTATATGATTGCTTTCAGCCTAGCCTGAGACTACATAACTCTTTGGACTTCGTAGGAGATTAAATCCAGTCCCAGGTTTTTCAGGTAAGGTTATTGCTCTGCTCCTAGGCTGTCCCCTGAGCCATCTCTGTCTATTTCTAATTAAGGACTAGAGGAAGCGGTTTCTTCTGATGTCAGGAGTAGCGTGAAGAAAGCTATGAGAATTTCTGTCAGTACTGTGGGGAGGCTGGTGCCACAGCCACCCTCCCATCAGGCACCAGCGTACCTGGGCTGTCCTTTTCAGGCCAGTCTCATGGGGAGACATGCTCCCCTAGTGCACGGCCAAACAGCAGGAAGCCATCAAGGTAATCATCCAAAAGTCATCACAACAGATCAAAATTTATTAAACATACCTACTGTGAGAAGTTTGGTGATCCATTGGCATTCTGATCTGTAAATTATTCAAAGTATCCAAGAAGAAGCAGAGAAGGTCCAGCTGCTGTGACCGTGTGGTGGTGATGGTGTGCTGAAGGTGCTTTGAGCCTGAGGTACTGGTATTTGGACATAATTAATTGGCATGTCCAGTATGTCTCTTGGCAGATCTTAGGGCTGAGATAAATCAAAGTGTTTTTAAAGCAGTGTGCTAAATTCGAGATAGTGTAATTTTTATAATACAACATTTATTCATATGTAACTTTTGCAGGTATTTGACTTGTTACTCATGCTTCAGTTCATGTCCTTTAAGCATGAATTTGAAACAGGTGCAGCATTTTAAAAATAACAATATACCACTTAAAAATGATTTAAATTTATCCTTTTGGAGTTTGACCTGTATAAAACAAATATAAACAACACTGACTTTTGAGAGATGAATGGTTGCACGTTCTTTGGTTTCCAAATTTTGCAAAACTGTTTCAACGTTTTGGCCCATATTAGCAAAACTCTTCATAAACAAACTGATGTGTGAGCATCATATAACACATACATATACATACACCACACACATGCGCACACATGCCCCAATGAGGAAAAAATCTTGAGATTTCTATGAACTTGTTCTTCATGGCTTAGCTATGGAAAAGAAACACGGTGTAAACGATTAAAAAGATACATGTACATTTGGGATTGTTTTAAATTCCAAATTGAAAAAAAAGAAGGAAGAAAACTATTAAAAAGAATAATTTTCCATTAACTGAAGTGTTTGCAATAAGGACTATTATAGCATTTGGCAGCATTCTTCTCGAACCAAAATAAATAAATACATTTGGTGACATACGTTCAAGGAAATGTGATTGTTGCAATGTGCATGCAAATAAGGAGCAGCCTCACAAATGCTAGAGATTTTGCCATCTGGTATTACCAAAGGAATACAACTCTCAACTTGTAGCTCTTCCAAACTTACTGCTTATAGATGGCATATTAGGTATTGTCACACAGTTTTGCCATTTGCATAATCATTCTGAATTATTGCAGGTCGTGCATTGCCAACAGTGAACTTCTCGTTCAGGAAGGTGGTTCAGAGATCTCTATGTTCATCAAATATGTCTCCATCAAGAAAAGGGATATTAGAGACTTGCACGCCTCCATCAAATAAAGGGGTAAAAAAAGTCCCTCCACTTCAGGAGTATCACACTGGTGCATTTTTAAATTTGTATGAGGTGTAGTGAAGAATGTTGCACTTGTTTACTTCCTAGAAACCAGGTAGAGATCGGCGTTACAATTAATCTCAAAGGAGCTGCACATCTCTATTTGACTGCAGGCTAGAGTCCAAATGCAAAGCGTCTCAAAGAGTCAAGGGGTTCTGGATGAGGAAACATGGCTGAGGATGGAGTTGCAGATCCCTGTAACTGCAGGAAAACTCAACCCAACAATGATTATTCAGGGTGGCAGGAAGTCTGCTTTAGGCACAGAGGTTGTTGTTACCCTGTCTTAACAGGTGGGAGTACACTCAGATAGCATGATGTAGTAACTGAGGACCATTGGTCACATAGCAGTAAATGACAACTGCTCTGCCTCCTGGCCTCAGTAGCGTGTGCAGCAGATGATCTCTGCCTACAGGGACCCCATGGGGAGGCCTTCGCTATCCCCTTCTTCCTGGAGAAAGACATTTTCCATGCCCAAAACTCCACCCCTACGATTGCCACCTCATTACACTGCCTTTCAAAGAGAAGGTGTTGGTGTGAATAACATGCATTGCTCATGAAAAATACAGGATAAAAACCAAAGAAACTCAACTATCTGTAAGTGGAATAAACAAACTGGTGGTTGGAAGCTGTGTCCAACCTGCTGTACTGAAACCCTGTGTTCACAATAAACCCCCAGGTTTCAGAGCCCCGCTTGGCATTTGGCATCTGACCTCAGATGCCCCCGGACCCGTCAGAAGAGTACTCCGCCGTGCGGTTCGAGTTAGCAGCATTAACAAGTCAACATGAGAGTTTGTGTCCATTTGGTGACTGCTAAGGCATTGTTTTTAAATACTAATAGCGTCTAACATATCCTATGTATTTTCAGCTCTCAAGTCTTGAATTGGAATCAGATAGCTGTTGGCCTTTTTACTGCCTGGCCTGGGGCATTCTAGGTAACGTCACGTGGGTAGCCGATGCAACATATGTTTTGCTAACTGGGAAGCTGGTTAGCAAGACAACCTTTTTCTTATTAACACACGGTACACTTACATGACATTAATATATATTTCTACTTTACAGATTTACAGTGCCAGAAGAAAGGCATTAGCTGAGCTAAGCAAAACAGGCAATCAGCATACTCGTCACATTGTCCTGAAATAACACATAAACCTTATTAGACATGTTTGTTTCCTTTGTGAGGAAAATTAAACATAACAGACTGAAATGTGCAAGCCTGTGGTGGTGTTGGGGAAATTTGGGGAAAGGATTCTCTGGTTTATGTTGTCATGCATTAAACTAGAATTCTGAAAAAGAAAAAAAAAATTTTTTCTTCTGGATGTCTATCTTGGAGCCAGACTAGTTCATTTCTAAAAATTAATACTGTTGTGTAATGCAGTGATTTTATTCTCTCTCCAGCTACACTCCACCAGCCATACATACACTATCGTGCCAGTATTCATTTATTCATGCTCTGAAGTTGTGATAGTGTCAAATCTATCAGGAAGAGGAATTGTTTCAGTAGTAGTTTCATGACTTGGCTGATTAACAGAGATCAGAAGAAGCAGCCTAACTGTGGAAACCACTACAGCATGTAGTTTTAACAGCTCTTTAGGGAGCTAGTTAATGAAAGAATCACTACAGAAACACATCCATGTGAAAAAAGGAGCATTCTCATACAACACTCAGAGGATATGTCATAAGTGGAAATATGTTCATAATTTCTATTTACTCATAGCTGTAATTACCATCTGCCTTAAGAGTACTTTCAGTCTTTGTCAAAGTTGCTTAGATATTTCCTTTGTCACATTTCAAGCAGAGAAGTTCTGCACAGACTAGATCCTGCCCTGTGATTTCTTTTTTATTCTTCTGTAAGAATTTAATTATCTATTCTCTGTGTGAAGAAAGCACCAGCATATTCCCAGAGACCTGAGCCTCCCCAGCCTGCTTGGACTGGCATTCCTCTGATTCATGTTCTTGCTTATTTTTGCCATCTGTCAGCAAACCAGAGTTCTTCACTTTTAAATTCACGCTGGTTTATATATTGCCTGCTAATTTTTAACTCCTGAAAAGCTATTCCTCTTTTTTTGCTGCAGTGTCTATGAGCCAGATAGAAACGTGCTGCGAAGGAAAGAATGGGAAAGGAGAAATCAGGAAGCCCAGCAGGAGGATGGTGCGTTTAACACGAGTTACTCCCTCTTCAGTGAACCATACAAGGTAGATGCTTCCCAGCTGGGTGGCTATTTATTTATTTATTCCACAGTACAAAAGCTCAGCCTGCAGAAGGCATTGTCCAGGTTTCAGCACCTTCCCACAAGTGCTAGCCTCACAAAATTTGCAGAGAACATTTACAGTTCATTGAGAATTGGATTTTTATATATATGTATATACATATATATATATGAAAGCGCTTATAATGTTCAGCAGCACACGAGAATGAAATAAACTAGAAATATCCTATCAATATTTGAGATGGAATTAAAACTAGGAGGTGAAGGTGACAGTGCCCTGTTTTGCAACACAGGAGAAAACAATTGTGTTAGAATTGTGTGTGAAGGTCAAGCAATACAGTAAACATTGTGTTCTGGCCAAGGTTAATGCAATGAAATATCTTGGTGTTTGGTTTTTTTTTTTTTCCTATAAGCATTACCAACATAATTTGTCTGGCAGACATGTTTTACCCTCTCCACAGGCAGAAGTAACTTAGGAGTCCCAACTCCCTGTTTTATCCCTCATTGTAACAGTAGTGTGATGAGGCACAACCGTCTCTCCCCACCCCCTGCTAGAAGGGTCAAGCAGGATTTTCTGCACTTAATTGCTGCCTCCAGAAGCCTGCAAACCAAGCCCATTGTGAACAAGACCAGAGAGCCGTATCCCACAGGGGCTGATCCTCTCCCCCAGCTAACCCAGTGACTTTGCCTGTATGCATCAAAGCATCACCATGGATCATCTACGGGGCCCTTCCGGTACTGGTCAGGTTACTGTTACAACCACCACGTTGTGAAGCCTTTCCCTCCATGCAGCATCACTTGTCCTTGATACTTTAGGTGCTTTAGTGCCTCTTTTCAGGAGTCCTATTTGGGACCTGGAACTTGGCTTCTGCACCTGACTTCTATGCTTCCATGTTTCTGCCTGTGCTCCAGGGTCAGCTTTTAGCTTGCTGTTCTTCCACATTTTTGTTTGTTTCTAGTCCCTAATAAAAAAGAAAGATCTACCGCTTTCAAACCATGTCCCTTGATAGAATGCAGCTCTGTCTGCCTTGAAGCTGACCTCCATCTGCCTGAATTTCAGATTCATTACAAGGGCATTTAGAAACCATGGGAATGTCTTGAACTCCTCAAGGCTCTACTTGAAAAAGTCTGCTGTGAGACCAATCAAGGGCTAATCCATGGAAAAAAGCCTGAAAAGATTAAGTCAGCTGTGTCTTGGCATTTTGATGGGCTCTGATGCAATGGGAACTTAATAATTTTCCATTTGGTAGGTCCAGTCAAATAGACCACTCACAAAAAGGCCCTGTCCTTTTGCTGGGTCCCTGACAATGTTTTGTCTGTGGTACCTAAAGTTGGTAATACTGAAGCTCAAATAACTTATAGAAGAGGTATAGTTGGAATGTTTTGTGCACTTTGATTATTACCTGTGTGCAAGTGTACTGACTGTCATGGGACAGACTTCATGTATCATGGACACACCAGTGGTTTCTGAGTTACGATGTCTGAAGGCACCTCTAAGCAACCACAGTATAATTCCATCAACTTTAATAGGAGTGGATGAAAAATCATTGCCGTCTCTAGAAGCAGAGAGAATACTGAGTGGGTATCACAGAATCACAGAATCACTAAGGTTGGAAAAGACCTGTAAGATCATCAAGTTCAACCATCAACCGACACCACCATGCCCACTAAACCATGTCCCACAATGCCTCGTCCACACATTCCTTGAACATCTCCAGTGATGGTGACTCCACCACTTCCCTGGGCAGCCTGTTCCAGTGTTTCACCACTCTCTCAGTAAAGACATTTTTCCTAATATCCGGCCTGAACCTCCCCGGGCACAACTTGAGGCCATTTCCTCTTGTCCTGTCACTCATCACTTGGGAGAAGAGACCAACACCCACCTCTCTGCAACCCCCTTTCAGGTAGTTGTAGAGAGCGATGAGGTCTCCCCTCAGCCTCCTCTTCTCCAGGCTGAACAACCCCAGCTCCCTCAGCCGCTCCTCATAAGACTTGTGCTCCAGACCCCTCACCAGCTTCGTCGCCCTTCTCTGGACATGCTCCAGCACCTCAATGTCTTTCTTGTGCTGAAGGGCCCAAAACTGAACACAGTATTCGAGGTGCGGCCTCACCAGCGCCGAGTACAGGGGCACAATCACCTCCCTGCTCCTGCTGGCCACACCATTTCTGATACAGGCCAGGATGCCATTGGCCTTCTTGGCCGCCTGGGCACACTGCTGGCTCATATTCAGCCGCCTGTCAATCAACACCCCCAGGTCCTTTTCTGCAGGGCAGCTTTCCAGCCACTCGTCCCCAAGCCTGTAGCGTTGTCTGGGGTTGTTGTGACCCAAGTGCAGGACCCGGCACTTGGCCTTGTTGAACCTCATCCAATTGGCCTGGGCCCATCGATCCAGCCTGTCCAGATCCCTCTGCAGAGCCTTCCGACCCTCGAGCAGATCAACACTCCCACCCAATGTGGTGTCGTCTGCAAACTTGCTGAGGGAGCACTCAATCCCCTCATCCGGATCATCAATAAAGATATTAAACAAGACCATCCCCAAAACTGAGCCCTGGGGGACTCTGCTTGTGACCGGCTGCCAACTGGATTTCACTCCATTCACCACGAATCTCTGGGCCAGAGTTTTTACTCAGCAAAGAGTGCACCTGTCTAAGCCACGAGTCGCCAGCTTCTCCAGGAGAATACTATGGGAGAGAGTGTCGAAGGCTTTACTAAAGTCCAGGTAGACAACATCCACAGC
Organism: Gavia stellata; assembly: GCF_030936135.1. Taxonomy (NCBI): domain Eukaryota; kingdom Metazoa; phylum Chordata; class Aves; order Gaviiformes; family Gaviidae; genus Gavia; species Gavia stellata. Next base: position 71,886,686 of record NC_082594.1, read on the forward strand.
CTTTCCCTCATCCACTGGGCGGGTCACCTGGTCATAGAAGGAGATCAGGTTGGTCAAGCAGGACCTGCCTTTCATGAACCCGTGCTGGCTGGGCCTGATCCCTTGGTTGTCCTGCACGTGCCCTGTGAGTGCCCTCAGGATGAACCTCTCCATAATCTTCCCCGGCACCGAGGTCAGGCTGACAGGCCTGTAGTTCCCTGGATCCTCAGAATCACAGAATCACTAAGGTTGGAAAAGACCTGTAAGATCATCAAGTCCAACCAAAAAAACAAAAACAAAAACCCAAAAAAACCCCACCACACACACCCACAAAAAAAAAAAAGAGCCACGCCACTGCTTCTCCTTTATTGCCTGTCCCTCCTGAAGAGCTTATAACTATCCATTGCAGCACTCCAGTCATGCGAGTCGTCCCACCATGTTTCTGTGATTGCAACTACGTCATAGCTGTCCTGCTGCACAACGGCTTCCAGCTCCTCCTGTTTGCTGCCCATGCTGCGTGCATTGGAGTAGATGCTCTTGAGCTGGGCTATTGATTTCGCCCCCAACATTGGCACGCCACCCCTAGGTTCATCTCTAGGGAGCCTGGTTTCATCCCCTTCCCCCTTCGAATCTAGGGAGATCAGAATAATGGCTCCATCCATGCTTACCTTTGAACACTATGTACCTATTTTGGACAAATGTGTAAAGAAGCTGGCTTTGTCAAGGAAACATGGAGAAAGGCAAAGCCCGGGACAGCCATATAACTCACCCACAGCTCTGTTGGCATGACAGTCACAGCTGCTTGGGAAGGCCGGTCATTCTGACAGCACTGGACACCAAAACTTCAGCAGTGGAGTATTCTGAATGTCATGTCTATGCTGGCAAAGGACCATTGGGCTGTCTGAACACATCCAAGCATTTGTGAACCTTCAGTGTGGGGGTGCAGAGCTGTGGCTTGGGCTTTTTGATCTTATCGTGGAGAGAGGCTGACTGCAAAAGAGGAAACCTTTCTGCGAAAGCAAAACTGAAACCCACTCTTACTGTCTTTAAAGATCATGTTCAAGTTTTAGGTGTTTCCAGAGGGGAATGAAGTTAAAGCAGACATTCACTGCAAGCTCTGATTAAATTCAGTATTCCTCTGCACAGGTTGAGAAACATGAGCTAAAGCCAAAGGATTTGCCATTCAGAAGGCCATATCTGAAAATCAAAGGCAGACTGAAAATCTCTTAAATCTTATGTCCTCTCTCACCTTGACATGTATTGCTACTCCTGTAACATCAGATTTTCTGAAAAATCCTGACTCTACGGGTTGCCCCTTACCCTGTTCAAAGTATCCATAGCAACCCTTTATGAAGGATTACGGGAAATCCAGTATCTTTTACTTAAAATGTCTTCTACAGGGGGTAAAAAGTAGGAGTTTCATTCTGGATATTTCCTGGACAGAATACCGTGCCTCATTAACCGTATCAGTATTTTTAATGAAGAAAAAAATCCTGATGACCTTCCATGCAACCATCAGGTTTATTTTTAGAAGTGTTGAATCTTGCAGTCTCCAAATGCATGGATACATCTTGCATTGCAGAAGAATATCAGAGCACTGTAAGTTAGAAATGTTTGCACAGAATGCTTTTCCTACTTACTCATTTTGTGATCATGTTTTCCCTATGTGGATAATTAAATAAGGCCAGCAATATTTCAGAGCAAATAATAGGACAAATTGTTACATCTAAAGCTCATACCAAGTTACCTCAGATCCCATCTTGTTCCCAAGAGGACGAAGGTAAACTCTTCTAGGTGAGCTCATCTCAACACAAAATCTCACCTCAAGTTGTCCCCAGTGTATCCAGAAGGAATAAACAACACTGACCGGCTGTCGGCATGTGCCATAGTACAGGCATTAGCTCGGTTTGCTGCAATTATTCCTGTGGTTATCTGGGATCTGTCAATAAGAGGTGTCTTTGTGTGACCTTCACGTCACATCCATATAGAAGACAATCTGCAATTAGGCTTTTATTTACTTCCCGTCCAGATAGCAGCCATCAGAAGGAATGGACCTTCTGGTTAGGAAGTTGGACTTCCCAGGGACAAAATTTGCACATAAATTCTCTTACATTGATGGACCTAGAGGCAGCCAGGTAGAGAGCTGCCCCACAAGCTGTCTGTGGTGTAGGAGACTTGGGGGTGTCAGGGGCCCTGTTCTATTTGATGGTCCTTGTCGCCATGCTCCTGGCAGGGAAGAAAACTTCACACGCACAGTTTGGTGGAATCAGGCTGAGTGCAGCCCCAAGGGCAGATCTCCCTCCCTATAGGGAAGCTGGAAGCACATGTCTCTACAAGCTAGCTACATGAGGTGGAGGATCCACTGGAAGCATAGAAGAGATCCACTGGGTAAAAGGAAAATTTTCTGTACCTTCCAGAAAGTAATTCTGCTGGTCAAGGAGATGCCTAAGTGTAGAAGCCATTTCATTGACCCCAGGAGATGCATGAGTATATCTCCAACCTCCTTTCTTTTCAGAGGTATGTGATGCTTCCCACTTCTGAAGCCTCGTTAATAGTTTCCTCTTCTTTAGGACACCTATGTGTTTCCTATGAAGCGAAGGAACATCCTTTTTTTAAGCCACTTGCTGTCTGTGAAGTAATGGTTTGTATTTCTTTCCATAGCAGGTTAATGTCCTTGTGACACAACAGCTGCATATGCAGAGAGAAGATCAGGCTGTAGTGGCTGAGCCATCTTATTCCAAGTTTGCAAAGCAATGTTTCAGATGCAACACTTCTGAGTTTTTCCCTTCCCACTTCCCTGAGATATGTATATATATATTCAACTCTGTTAGACAGCATTGTAACAAATGCATATCAGAAAGCTAGCTGTAATGTATTTTATGTAGTTACAAGGTAGTGTCCTTGAAATCTGAGGGGAAAAGTTTAAAGCAAGACAGGAATGCTTCTACTACCTGACTTAGGAATGCTTCCGCTGTAGTCCTCTGAAAGTTAGCATGTGGCAAGCACTGCACTCATTTACAGGGAATTTTTGCTTGGACTCAGGTTTTTTTATAGGAAGCCCTGAATAAAGGATTCTGAACTAGGGGAGCTTCCCTTACATTTTTGTTTGAGTGATTCAGTTTTATTGGAAGGCTTAAAAACAAAAATACCCCCAATTTTCCAGAGTAACGGGTGCTGCTGCTACATCTTTAGTATTTTTATATAACTTTAAGGGGGTCTTCTCCACTCCCTTTGCTCCCTTTTTTCTCCTTCTTTCTGTTTTCCCCTAAAACAGAGAGTCTTGAGATGAAAGCTTGGCCTTCTGAAGCCAATGGGAGTTTTCCTATCCAGACTCCATGTCTGGAAGAGAGAAAGGAGAACACCACTGGCTCATTACTGTCTTCTGAAAACGTAAAGCAAAGAACATTACACACCTGAATCTTGGCAGGGTTCAGAAAAATCTCAGCTGCATAAATGCCAATGATACACCCTTTTGCTTACAGTGGCTTTTTAAAGCAAGAGTTTTCAATCTTTTCCAGTATTTTTTCTTCACTTGTTTTATTTCTTTGTGGCGCTTCTGCCTCTTCAGTCAGGAAGTAAATGGATGATTTTAAAGACAGTGATTAATCTTAAAGGGGAGGGAGGGTGGCTGTGTTCCCCCTGCTGCACACAGCAAGCACTGAGCAATGTGAAGAATTTGGGGGGTTCTGGTGACCTTTTTTTTTTTTCAAAGAGGAGAGTTCCCTGGAGCCAGCATCCTGTCAGAGTATTTTCAAAGAAGGGACATAATCATCTGTAGTTTTCCCATTGTCACATGAGCTGTCTTCAAGGCACCTCAGAGTATTTGGTTGGCTTAGACTGGTGAGTTCATGCAGTGCTTACCCTGGATGTTGTGTGGCTTCCCAGCTGCAATCTGAAAACTTAAGCAGGCAAAGAAGGAAATCAGGAATGCAGTGTTTTCATCCATGGCTGAAGGAGAGCTTGCAGTGGACTATAGGAAAAGTTTTATCATGGTCAGGTTTAATCCAAAACATTCTGCGTAGTTGCAATAATAAATTTTCTAGTTTCCAGGTAATATACTTTAACTACAGCATGATACCAGTGATAGATTTCTTTTTTTATATACTCTAAGGCCCTTTATAGCTTTTCCAGTTCAGGGTAGATTTAAGATGTTGACAAGTGTCTTCAGAGACAATAAGGATTTTCGATTTCATCTCTCAACGCTGCTGCTGAATAAGGCAGTGCTACTTCAATAAGGATTTCAGCAGAAGCATGCAGGGAATTTTGTTTTTCTTACATTGACTGTTGCAGAACACTCAATTTTTGTTTTGCAGACTAACAAGGGGGATGAGCTCTCAAACCGCATCCAGAATACGCTGGGCAACTATGATGAAATGAAAGACTTGTTAACTGACCGATCAAACCAGAGCCACCTTGTTGGGGTTCCAAAACCTGGGGTTCCTCAGACATCTCTCCCCAAGCCCGATGAACATCTTATTGCAGACTCCAGACCACCACCTCCTCCTCCCATTTCCAGCACTACTTCTTCCACACCAGCAGCCCTTCCTGCCCAGCAGAGCAAAAGCGCCACGATGGGTTGGCAGAAGGCCGGGCACAGTGCTGCTTCGGATGGCCAGCAAAGAGCAAGCAAGCACGGGCACCGGTCGCTGGAGTCACACAAGGGTGACTTCAAACTGGCGAACCAAAAATCCAGTCTGGACAAACTAAAACGCTATGCATCGAGTCCCACCTCTTCCTCCTCCTCCTCCAATACTTCCCAGCAAAGCTCGCTGAGGGCCACGCTAGGAGACAACATCAACAGAGTGCAGCAGCCGGCAAAGCTCAATTGTAGCTCGGAAGGAGGAGCTCAAGCGCAAGAGAGGCCAACAAAGCACGGTGGCGGGCACTGTGTCCAAAACTTCCCGCCCTCTCTTGCTTCGAAGCCCAGTCTGGTTCAGCAGAAACCAACAGCTTATGTCAGGCCAATGGACGGTCAAGACCAGGCTCCTGATGAGTCTCCAAAGCTGAAGTTACCAGCAGAGACGACCAAGTCGTATAGGGGAGTGCCTTCTAACAGGCCTGATTCAGCCAGGACCAAGTCAAAGATAGCTAAGTTCAGCATTCCTAAGCAAGAAGAGGTAAGTTTTTTTATGCTTTTTATGACATACCCCTTGGATGGATGGATGATGCCTTAGAACTGCAAATTGCATCTGTTGCTTTACACATTTTTAACATAATAGTTCGCATGCTGAATTTTTTTTAACATTGAGGTAGTACATTGCAAATAGCAGCCTCACAGTAATGAAAGATATCTCAACAGTGAAATGCTCACTGTCTTCAGGACCATAACACTTCCTACAATGGCACATTTTCTAGTAGTATATATTATTTCACTGACTTTTTTTCCTGAGTGTCCACATATAAAGTCTGGATATTTGTAATTTTTTTTTTTTTTGCTAGGTGCGTGTATTACTTCTAACCATTCATATTTTGTTGACTTCTTTCTCTTTGACAATGATTAAATGAAGTGCTTGTGATCAGAAGTAGTTCTGCCATCCTCAATGATGTCAAAGTAGTTTCATAATCAAAATAAATTACTTAAACAATATGAGATCTGTGGAATAGATGAGAATATAGCAATGAGCTTTTTGGATGGGGAGGAAATGGTTGGTTTTGGCAGAACGAAGGGTGATTTTTTTTTTCTTGGGTGTATTCAGAGGCCTGTATGCCAATACAAAGATGGTCACATCATCCTCTTGTGCAAATGTGTAGAGCTCCCATGATTTAAACAATTTATAGTATTTATAGGACTGAACGACTCTATTTGCCTGAATCACTGTGACTTTCTCAGAGCAGAGATGGTGATTGTTTACTCTTATTTGACAGCTGTGGTGTGTCTTGAGATGTTTTTAATCTTAACATTTTTGTTTCTGGCATTGTTAAAGGAGAGGAAAAATCTAATTTTTGGTGGAGTTCTCTGGCCTCTCAATGCCTGTTTTTCAGAAATTGAGTTGACTTTTGTATTCCCACTTTGGTTCGGTTTGGGAAAGAAATCTCTCTGGAAGCAATTACTTCTCTCAGCTCTTTTAGGCGTTATACCCATGTGGTTTTTCTCTAAGTTAAAGTTCCATCAGTTCCAAACAACATGGAGGTGATATGTTGTTCCTGGAAGGGGGTTATTTTAGGCTCTTAAGCCAGATTTGATAAGAAAATTTAGCATTCACAAACTGCTGTAATTGTGCAGATAGATCAGGTAATAGAGATAGATAGCAATATCCATTTAGCTATTATTACCTCTTTCAGATTTGTGCTTCTATCTGCGAGTGGGAAGTATTGTTAGAATTAAAGATGCCTGTGGCAATTGTCTGCATCTTTCAAATTTTCCCCCTTTACATGTATGCAATTCTCTAAGGACTAGTTTGGAAAGGAGTTTTGATAGGCAATCATTTGTTTGTCTGAAATTCAGGATTTACCATTTGCATACCAAATTTGCCTACCTCAGGAAAGAAAGTTTTCATTTGTTGTATGTAATCCATGCTGATGCATAAAGGTAAATTTATACTGCAGTTTCTAGACATGTAGACGTATTTGAGATTGCTTTAAACTAACTTGCTTAGATACTGATAGCAATGTAGGCTATGTAGGCCTGCAGGGTAGCTACTGAAGTGTTCACAAACTTCTTACAGATTTTGGGGGATGCAGTATTTCTGAAACAGTATTTAATAACAGAATATAATCATATAGCTGAAGTTGAAGGAGGTGGACAAAAAACATTGTCTGGTAGGTTAAAAAAAAGGGCTAGGCGATTATAAAGTATGATGGACATATTACGCAGAAGAAAATAGTAGGCACTATAGATGTTGTTGAGGTTTGAAACTTGAGCTAATGCAAGACAGTTTTTGGATGTCATGTTGGAGGGCTGAGAGTCCTGGTGATAAAAGTGCCCAGTTTTTTTCCTTTATCCCGACATTTCTTTTGTTCTAACATTTTCATCCCAAGTGGCACAAGATTAAATTGGTAATGCACTGGGATTGCTACAGGGGGAAATACTGACCAAGACTGAAAGTTTTTTCAGTCCGTGTTGCCTAATCCACCCTCCCTTTAGTTTTCAATCATACTTCTTTTTATTTCAAAATGTTTTTCCATTCTTGTTATTTGTATCATATGTCTTCTAGTACAGTTTTGTAAGAATTGCCATGCATTTTTTAAATTGCTGCTTTCAAAATCATAAAACTTCTCCTTTGCATCAAATGTTCACTGTCCTCTATTCGGGAGAGAAGCTGCTCTCAGCACAAAAGGTGTCATGGTCCTGTGAACATTTGCAGGCAAAATGAGGCCTCTCTTGTTCGGGGTAGTGCTAAGGTGATGGACAGGAAAGACCTCGTATCCCTAGTGGCCATGGTCAGCGTGCTGTCCACCAGGACCCCCAGGTGCTTCCCTGAAGAGCTCATGTCCAGCCAATCAGCCCCCAGCCTGTACTGGTGCTGGGGTTATTCCTCCCCCTATTCAGGAGTTTACGTTTCCCCTGGTTGAACTTCTTGAGGCTCCTGTCAAGCCATTTCTCCAGCCTGTTGAAGTCCTTCTGGATGGCAGCACTACCCTCTGATGTATCAGCCACTCCTCCCAGTTTTCTGTCATCTCCAGACTTGCTGAGGGTACGCTCTGCCCCATCATCCCGGTCATTAATGAAGATGTTAAACAGTATTTGCCCCAGCATTGACTGTGGGGTACACCACTAATGACTGGCCTCCAGCAGGACTTCGTGCCACTGACCACCACCCTCTGGAACACTTTTATAGCCTTCGCTTTCTGCCTGCAGGCCTTATTTTGTCATTACACATTTTTTTTCTACTTTCAGGTCTTAAAATGTCTTCATAGTGATGTCATCGTCCAAAATCTATACTTTTCAACTTGGCCTAGGCAAGTTCTACAACTGCTTAACTGAACTGAACTGCAGGAGGCTGTAAAGGAAAAAGATGCAAAGAGGGGAACCAAGATGTGAGTGTAGGGTGTAGGTGTGAGATAAAACATGAGACTCAAAGGAGGAAAAATTGGGGTGTAGGGAGCAGGGGAGAAGCTGCCTAGCCTGACCAAGTAGAGAAGGGAATGGTGAGAAATGACCATTCCCCCAACTCCTGCAGAGTTGAGGCACATGAGGTGATGAGCACTTCTGTGTGACGTTTCAGTTTTATTTTGAACATCACGTGGCTATAGGCAACTTCAAGTTCCACAGAGAAAACCAGGAAACAAGAACATATTGTTATATATCTCCTGATTTGCAAGTCCACTTACTAATGCATTCAAGTTGAGTTCTGTGCTTCCATGCACTTGCATTTAGCTTATAGTACTTTCCAGAGTCTATCAGCATATCTAATATCTATGCACTTTCATTTGTGTTTACCAGTTTGAAGGAACCATCGGTGGAAAAATAAACACATAATGAAACAAAGTTAAGCCTCCCTGTAAGAACTGAAGAATAAGAAGCAGTATGTCATGTAAAGTGTGTGTGTCTTTAGCAGGATACAAAATCCCCTTCTGTACATCCCTTGAGGTTTTCAGAGAAACAGGGCACAAAGTTGGCTGCAGTACAATTATTATTCACTGGAAATAAAATCACTTGAATACAAATTACAGAGCATTACTTTTCAATACATGAAAAAGGTTGCTTTTTAATGTAGTTCAATACCTCATTTAATATTTTTAATCAGTTTTGGAAAGCCTTCAATATCTTGACACAGACTGAAGCTTATAATTTTTTTTTAATTGTTTTAATGAGAATAACGTGGATAGACCTGTGTGTAGAAAGGTAGCAGTTACTCATTTGGGAATTTAATCTTTAGGAGCCAGGTTCATCAGTGTTAATTAGAATCCATACCCAACCTCCCAGTCCTTCCAAAATTATCATACTGCTCTGTAGAAATGATAGCTCGTCATCTCAAGTACTGCTATTTCACATTTTGAACTACTTAGAAATTATACTGCTGTAGGTAAAAACCCACTGTACTGGATAGAAGGGAAGAGAAATGTGATAATGAGGGTATAGAGGAAAAGAGGTAGGTAAATCAAGTGCCTCTCTTTTCTAAAATTTTGTTGAGTGAGACAATAGGAAAAGCCTAAGGTGGCAAATCATGTTCTTTATATTTGAGTTCTGTTTCTGAATTTCATCTTACAGGCTGCATGCCTCTTTCTTATTACATTTAAGAAGCCTTATCTATTGTCCTTTGCTTACTTCTTTTAAGGGTTATGGAGCAAGGAAATCGAGGTTGTATTCAAGAATGACTAACAGTCTAATGGTGAAAAGGATAGATTTAGCTCTGTTAAATTTGGGAACACATTTATATGAAATGCAGATAAGGTCATCATGAGGACATGTTCTTACTCCACTTCACGGAGTACTTACACAACTTCTTCTGCAGCAGAAGTAATGCACAATAGATTAAGTGTTGAATCTTTATTCCACACAAACACACACACACCCCCCCCCGGTCTTACTCAGGCAAATTCCTATTTGCCTGGACAAGATACTCTCCACAATCATTCTCGTTTGAGTGGCTATATATAGCTATCAGCATCTGGCACATGCACTAGCAAATGTTCTTTAAATCTGCAGTCTTTTTTTTGCCTATCAGTTCTATCCCCATATATTAATGAAAAGCAAAAAAACCCCACAACTCTTTCCTCCTCTTCTTCCCTCCCTCTGAAAAAAACCTCCCAAATGTGGGCTTAATGTCAGTCATTTGTTCAAAACCAGAATCTTTTAAGGAGAGCTTTGGTGCATAGCACGTATAACAGGTATTTCCAGTCCAGTTTAAGATTAAAGGTGGATGTTCACGTGTGAAAAAACAAGTGCAGCTACATCTCATTTGACAACAGAAGCTCCAGTGTAGTCTAAATTGGGAAGATTGTCATGCTTCCCCTGGAAATACCGAATATGTGGATCTACAGGAAAGTAGAGGTGAGGCAGTGTCTCATGAAGAAGGAAAAGGTTTTAGAGGAGATCTGAGTAAGTGCTTTTCCCCAGAGGCACAACACCACCTTCTCCTTGCTTTGACAGAGCCTGTTGAACTGTTGCAGGGCTAGGAGTTGAATTCAGGTTTTTCTTCTCTGCTTCCTGGGGTGTTCAGTTCTGTCCCTGAAAGGCAGAAATGAAAATAGAAGAGCAGTTGAAGATGCTTTTAGATAAAAATGGAGGGAGAAGTTGAATGCATTAGCAAAAAGGTCCAGACTTCTTCCGGCACCGTTCTAGGATGCACCCAAATAGGCTGGAGACATAAGGGAAGAATTAAGTGTGTTGATACCCCTCTTCCATTTATCAACTTTATTGAAGAATTGCAGTGCTGGAAAAGCCAGTTAGCAATCACAGCACTTGGGTACTGTAAGTACTGTAAGTATGAGCCAGTTGTAGATGTTTTATTTCCCAGGTGTTCATGGGAATGAGTTAGCAAGCTGCATTTACAAGAAGAAACAGCTCAATTCATCCCTGTAATGGTACCGCTGACCTTCCCCACAAATAAAGGATGTTTTCCCACGTTAAACAGGAAGAACAAGAGCAGTATGGTGCAAAGATCTCCACTAGTTGTGGGTTATTCAGGACCTTCGAGTGTGTCTGTGGGAGGGCTGTGCATTACTGCCCGTTTTTATGTAGTAGAGTTCAACAGACTAGGACTGCAAAGAAAGAGTGTATTAAGTAGACAGAGTGGTGTTTGAAACACTCAACAAATGCAGCGGAGACCACAATGTGCAAAGATGGATTTTTGGTATAGTTTCCAAATTGTGACACGAGCCTCTGCCTTTCTTGCGTTGTGCAGTTGCTGAGGCACACAGCGACTGTGTGTGCAGGCAGTTTCATTGAACACAGTGGGCCTAATCTCTCCAGTTATTCTTGCATGGCAGCTCTTGTAGAAGGAAAATACTGTTTAGACACCTTTACTTGACTTTTAGAGCTCCCTAGTTTTACTGTTTCTACCCTCAGTGAAACAAGTCTCTTTTCCCTTTTGAATTAAATATCAAAATCTTTTTCTGGTAAAGCACTAGCTAAACGTACCTATAGCTTTTTGAAAATAAAGAATTTATTTACATAGAGTCTAAATTTTTCTGTATGGATTGATTACTATATGGTATGTGCTATGCATTTGTTGCTATGGTGAATCACTTGTTGTTCCTTATTGTATTTCACTGGTAGGATGACTATCATCAGAGAAAAATCTCTTGAAACTGGATGTAAACTTACGATTGTTAAGGGAATTCCTTAATGTGTGCACCTGCCTTTTTGCAAGTTTTCCCCAAGGCTGTTTTTTTCCACTTATTGAAAAAATATTTTGAGCAGTTCATTGGGGTCTCTCATAAGTCAGATCCTCCCTTTGAAAAAATTGGTCTTTCCATCTTTTCAAAATTTGGAAAATGAGCCACTTTTGGGATAAGGAGAGCTCAATGGATGTAAGAATATGGTTCATTGTGAGAAAAGTGTTTTCCTTTCACTTCCCGCCACTCCCCCACCCCAGTCGAGTGGATGGTTTGGTTTATGAATCAGCTCTGGAGTTGATACAAAAGTGAATGCGTAAAAATGTCCATGACTCTGTATAATTGCTTCTTCAGTTCCTTTTGGTAAGCACTGAAGTTATTGATGAAGAAAGTAAGATTTCTAGAACTACAAAAAACAGTTGTTAATTGCAGATTTTGTCTGATTTTTTGGAATCCATTGTAGTGCTTATGATGATGATAACTGGATGTAATAAAAATCGTCCTTACCAGAAACAAAGTAGTCTAGTAGAGCTCCTTTGTGAAATGCATCTCAGAAGATATGTGGCATTGCTATCACTTTTCCACCTTTGGCCCCATTAACATGGATTGCTCCCAGGCCTGTAAGGGTATTCAGCAGTTGGAGAAACTGGTCCTTTTCTAGACGTGGCTGCAGGAGCTGTGCGCTGCAGCACAGTGCTCCTGCAAGCACAAGAAGCTGTCCTCAGCACGAGGTTTTGGCTGAGAATCTCCTCCCCATCTGCTTCATGGCTCCTTAAACAAAAGAGAGCTTGGAAAAGGTTAGGGTACGGACAGAGAGCGAGGGTGGGCTTGCTGTGGATTTCAGATTACCAGTGAAATACTTAAGATGCGCTCTGCTTCTCAGACCTTACATTGCACAACACTAGAGCGTTGTATCGGTGTGCAGTCAGGTGTGGAGTCCAAGCCCTCATTGCTCCTGCAGTGCAGTTATTAATGCCAATTCACATTCTCCTTTCCAATAATTATAGAAGGGTAGAGTATTTCTGTCTGCTCTTTGTCTTTGCGGCAATCTACAAAGGATCATGTAGGATGTAAAGGTGGTTTAGGATATTTTTTTTTTAAATATTCATGAAAAATATTTTACTGCTTTGTTCTGTAGTTTTCCCCAGTCCTTCATGAATCAGAGTGACATGAAACTGTCACCACTGAACATACTCACAGGGGTCAGTTATGACTGATGAGGAAGAGAACCAAAGGAAAATACAGTGAGCTTCACAGATCACTGTTAATTCCAGCTAAATAAATAATGTATATGTGCCACTTGAGGTATAAGGTTAAAGAGGTCAGACCTCCAGTAATTGTTGTAAATGCATCCAGCCAGGCCAGAAGCAGTTAAATTCTTTATTGTTGGTCACATAGTCACTTACAGTAAGTGAAGACAAATATGCCCTTAAATATCTGCATGTAACATACTTTATTCACCCTGCACATCGTAAAGTTGTCATTTCCGTAGCACTTCTGAATATGGAAGATCTATCCCTGTGGTATCACAAAATAGCTTCCTAGAAAAGTAATTAACAGAAGGCTTTTTTTTTTTTTTTTAAAGTTCAGAAAAGATAAATAACGTAGGCGTCTGATTTCCTGTCACTCTTGGTTAACTTTGTATGAAAATGGATAGCTTCCAAATTAAAGCAGGCACCGGCCTGTCTAGAGAAAAATGCATCTCTAAAGAAATGTGTACGTTACATATTTATGTTGTTCCAAATCTCTTAATTGTATTTTATATATAACAATCACATGTTCGGAAATACGGTACCTTTTTTACTTCATGAGTTAAAACCAGCATGCCAGAAAGGCTGAGGTTGCTTCTTATATGGTTTAGGATAAGCATTTCCTTTCCCAAATTCCCTTATACATGCCTCACTCTCTTCCCTCCCCACCAGTGTGTTTCTCTGAGCGATGGAGACTCTGTGTGAGGTGGCTTTACACCACATTTTATTCAGAAGATAAATACACAAAAAGCATTCAGGCCAGTGAGCCACAGGGTCAGGAATATTGAGATCCAGCATTTTCTCTCAGAACCAAAAATTGCTATTCATATTCCTCCGCATTTACTGCAAATAGCTGTAAGGGAGGCTTGTGTAGCTAGAAAGAGAGGAAAACCAAGAGTATTTCTTGCTAACTCTTATCACTAACAGATGTTTAAGGAGAGATGGGATTTAAAACGCTCTCTCTGCTTTGTAACTATTTTGAAATGAGATGTTTTTCTTGCACAGGCTACAGATTATTAGTATTCAAATACCAGCAGCGTAATCTATTGTTAATCAAATTTTGTGTTTATTTAAAGCTAGTTGTACAACTGCATTCAGATGCAGAGGCAGGTACAGCTTTATGTGACTGCTACAACTTTAGACCTGAAATAGAAAAGGGGAAGACAACTGCGAAATTATTGATTACAAATGTGGTCAAAACCAGTATTAATACAAAGTGTATAGAATGGCCATGATTTGGAAGTAACACATTATTTTCTGAGGCCTTCTCTGATTTTAATTACAATCTCAGGGACATCTGATACAAGAAAAAATATTACCAGAGACATCTGATACAAGAAAACATATTAGCTGGCTAATTTCTGATTTCATGGAAGTAGCAGTCCAGAGCGGAGGTATGCTGTCTAGAAAAAAGGCATGGCGTGGAGGACCAAGTGCCATACGAGAGGGGTAGTTTGAAAAATACCATAAGCAAATCAATGAATGTCTTTCTTGCACCAAATCATAAATATTTAGCATGCAGGTAAAGTTAAAAATACATAGATAGAGAGAACATAAGAATGAGCTGGGCTCCGTAAGAGTGGATGAGTCTGAGAAAAGAATTACGTAGGAGCTTAAAGAGAAAAGAAAGAAATTATGCTTTGAGAAACCCACCGAAAAGGAGGAGTTAGTCACAGTCTAATTTTTGTCCTCATGGGAGGAGCAAGTGCAATGTGAGATTGACAGTTAGAAAAATACCATAAGGAGCAGTCGTAATTTATGGTAAAGTCTGCATGCAAGATCTTTCAGTAGCTTAGAGTTGGCTGAACAGGCCCCAAAACATTAGTTTTTTGGTGCAGTGTGTTTGTTCCCATGAGGAAGCTTTTTGGGAGCACCCTTCCTTCCTGTGCAGTTCCTGCTTCCAGATAGGAATGGACCTACATCCAGAGGACACCCCCGACAAAGAATTGAACTGCATGATTGCAGTTATTTCTAAAGAAGCTTGTCCTCTCCCATGAGGACAAAAATTTAGGCAGTGGCCATCACCTTCTTCACAGATGTGATATCACTGTCTCGAGAGGAAAATGCATTACCCATCTCCCCTCATAAGCAGTATGGCAATATGCACAAAGCTGGGCTTGGGTCTAGACGTAGCTTCTGTGGGAGGTGGAAGAGGCAAAACCTCACACTCTAACGAAACAGCCTCTGCACAGAGCTGATACCTTCTGAAACACAGCAGATCTTCCCCCCCCCCCCCCCCCCGGGGTTTATAGCTTCTGATAATACCTGGTTGCATTCTCGTCAATAAACCAAAAATGCTGTGTCTTTTACTACTGTAATCTCTTCCATTTGGGAGTTTCAAAGTTCTTCATAAGCATTAATGACAACTCTGAAAAGAATATATTAAATCTGGTTACAGAGGAGTTAACCAAGGTGCAGGCGGATGGTAACACCATTCTCGATGGCACCTCTAGCAGCTACGCCGCAGACCAGGTGCACTCCCCTTGGCCCCATTTGCCAGTGGTCTGGGCTGAGGGACCAGCTGGAAAATGATGTGGGAGGCTGGGGTAGAGGACAGGTTGGTGCACCCGCATGGTGCACCTTATCCCGTCCCCAGACTAAGGCTGGACGTGCTCGTGGCTGGCCACAGGCCCGGAGCAAGCACAGCCAGGGTGGATCGGTGTCAAAGCAGAGAGAGAAACTGAAGATACTGAGCTCCCAATTCTGTGCTCGGATATTTGCACTACAGCTCGCCATGTAGCAGAGCAGCATGTGAAACTCTTCCATAAACTTTGCGCTGGAAATGGAAGTTACACAGAAGCGTAAGTAAAGGCTTCTTGCTAAACTCTGAATTAATGTTCTTTGCTGTATTTCTTCCTACCATTTAGGTTACTTGAGGCACAGACAGTTCCTGAGTGATTATGTCACTTATGGTTTACCACTTCCATCTGAGTTATTCACTACTCATGCTCCACTAGAAATTAATAGGAGTTTTGCCATTGCGTTCAGTGGTAGCAAGATCAGGGTTTGACGGGGATGAATATTTCTTTTCTACATTGTATGAACTTCCTTTGGTCAAGAAGATACTGCTTGAGGGAAGACGGTCTTTTTTCTTCAATCTTTCTTTGTTTTGTTCCAGAAATGGAGATGTAATGCTTGTGGTTGTTTTTTGACATCGTTATTACTTTGAAGAAAATCAGCAATAGTAGTAATACAGAATAACAATCGGTGGCAGAAGGTGGCATTTCAATTCAGAAATGCTATGCTGTGTTCATCTGTTAACTTCAGGACATATCTTTGGAGCATCAAAGGAGCTTCTTGACCAGTCTGGGTTTCTTCTCTCTTGTAATTAAAGTTTTTAGCTCCCTGTTCAGAATCAGTTTCTTCACCAACTCTTCAGTGAATAAATCTACGTGAGTGATTTCCTGACAGTTGTACATTAGGAATTATGGCATATCCCTGCACATAACTTACAGAACTACCTCAATACACAGAGAGGAGACCATAAAACACGCCGAATGGGGGTTTCTCAGATATGCTAATTGCTGCTATATAAAGAGCACGGGATGACGAGCTGACACAGAAGAAGTTCAACTAAAAAGTACCTGCCACAAATCTTTGAAGGTTCGCAGAGGAGCAAATCCTGCTGCTGCCGCTTCACGGCAGATCTCCGCCAAGCGAAGCCTTTGTAGCTCAGCAAGCTCAGGCACAGAGGGCTGGCAGCTCCCCACCGGCCAGCGTCGTGGCCGGGCAGGGGCTGGGACAGGGCTCTGCCGCCTCCGGGAGCTGCTGCTGGCATCAGGGGTCCAGCGGGGTCAGCAGCTTTGCCAGCGCCCGGCATGGGAGCAACTCCCACCTGCTCGGCTCTTTGCTGCCTGGGTGCGGTGCCCAGGCTGGGTTCTTGTCTGTCCTAAAATAGACCCAAATGCAGGCCTAATTTATTTCTCTTGAAATGGACTGGATGGCATTTCCCGCTCCCATCTTCCTTTCTCTGAGCTTGGCTATCAAAGTAAAGCTGCTGTTTTCCTTAGACTGGATTTTTGTGTATTCAGAGCATGGGCTGGTCTGCTAATGGACTTCCACTACCTCTTCCTTGAAGCTTAGGTTTCTCATTCAGTGACAGGAAGGTGCTTGTCCACATGAATGTTCCTCCAGATTGTTTGCAAAATCTGTACTAAATTGACATCAATGCCAAACTTTGGAAATGAGCTGCATATTTGTAGAGCACCGCAAAATAATTTGCAGCATAGAGGTAGAGATACAGTTTAGCAAATGTGCTGTAACCAGGTGTGAGTTATACTCTTGTAGCTTTTTTAAATGATACCTTTTATGCACTGACTGTAGATAGGTATTTTTGCACTTGGTGGAATGGGGCTGGATCACTGAACTCATTTTAAGTAGGCCATTAAACATCACTGCTTAGTGCTGATTTTTAGCCATTGCACTTGAACCCTTTGCTGTAGGTTGACCTGGCAGACAGAAATCAAAAGTGCTGCGCCCCAGCAGCTAACAGCTGCTCTGCTACTTCTACCAATACACCTACACACATTTTTTCTAGAACAAGTTTTCTGTACTATCTGTGAAATGCGTGTCCTATTAAAGATAATAATTAATGTGGAAAGATGAAAACAAATGGTTATTATTCAATAATTTTAATATAGAATACTTTTTTAAAATAAATCAACTAGACAAATCAAACAGTATAGAAATGAAATGTGCCTTTGCAGGCCCTATGGGAAATGCAGCTAATGAACTGAAGAGTATCAGTTTCTAGACAGGCAAGAAAGTCTGCTTAATTTAAATAAATAAATTCAACTATTTGCCTCCTTATTTTAAAATCATGGTCTTGGGCATGATCACATAATATGAACAAAGTAACTTCAGTGCAGCCTGTGTGGTTTGAAACTCCAAGCAAATATAATTAACTTTAAAATAGCAAATTGTAATGCTATTAAAAAAAAAAATCTTCTGCCTTCCGGGTGTGACTATCTTTTAAATGTGATGATGTCACCCTGTGAACCGTTAAACCGTTATCAATGAGCAGGCTGTGCATTTTCTAATGATTACTGTGGAGTTGAAAGAGACTCTATAATGTTCCTTCAGTTTGTTCATCATTTTTGTTTGATAATTGTCCTAAAAATCAATGACAGCTACTGAGTACAGAAATTTGATTGAACCAAGTATAAATATAGGCAGCAATTTAAGCTGTTCTTACTCAATAGGAAAATGTCTTTGGATAATAAGTGGATTCCTATCTAAATTCATGAGTTCTTTTATGACATTTTGGGTTAAGCCTGAAATAGATTAATCTTTTTCTGATAAAGTTGCATAAGCTGTGATTTCTCCGGTGACCACATTTAATTGGATATTAAATAAAGTGCTTATCTTTACACCAACAGGTTTTATAGGCTGGATTTCCCCCCCCCCCCCAAACTGTATTTCACAGATTAAGTAACAAGTAGTAGGCACACACAAAAAATTATTGATTAAACCATGATATGCTCAGATTAAAAATTAGACTGTCTTGATTCAGGTAGGCTTTTGAGGTGCATGACTGCAGCTGAGAGTTAAATGCACAGGACAGAGGGAAACTGCAGAATGATGCCAAGAGCTGTGAGGACAGGTCAGCTCTGCGTATTCTTCCTTTCCCACATACTCTTCAGCAAATGTACAGCAGGATGGTTTTCTGTTGGGTTTGACAAGAAGCTTAAATTCCTGATAATGTTTTTGAAAAGCTTGAGGTCAGGATTCATTATGCAAGGTGCTGTACAAGCGCCTAGTGAGAGGTATCCTGTGATAGAGCCTATCAGTCCTGGAAAGGCAGAGGAAAGGTTAACAGAAGCCTGGAAAGTAAATTAACCTATCGCACCTGAAGAAAGGAGATAGGGATGATGCTGAGAGAAGTTACCAAATGGAAAAACATCGATGGTGTTTGGGAGGAGGAAGTCTTAATAGAGTGAGCAAGGACCGCACTTGGGAGGAAGAGTGAGACAAGGAGGAGAGGATGGAGAAGGTGAAGCTGAAAGTGCAGCCTGGCTGGTATGGGAGACGTTTGTCTGGTCCTCTGCTTGGTGGAGAAGGTAGACCAACAAAAGGGCTCCAAAGGGGCAGAAGACAGACAGGACTTGCGGCATTTCCTTTGATGATCTGGCTGGATGGCTCGGGCGCGTATGTGAGATTGGTGGAAGGAAATACAGCAGCTGTGTAGAGTAAGACAGGAGGGGAACCACCAGTGTGAGCCGGAGGCCTTACAGGGGGAGGAAATAAATGAAGACATCCGTATTGAGAAAGCTGCACTAAACTGAATGATGTGGAGCTCACGCTAACTGCCATTTTTTCCCCGCTGGTGTGACATATTGTGAATGTGAGAACAAGCTGATGCCTCCCTGTGTAATTAAGCTTACTTTTGACTTTTTGGGCATGCAGCTGACAGCCCTCTGATAGCATTTTGTTGTTTTTCTCCTCATATATGGCACAAGAGAATTGCAGTAGTGCTCTGAAGCCTGCTCAAGAGCTTGGACAACCCTTTCCTGGTGGATTTATTTTCCCTTTGGCAAGATCAGCCAGGAAGAGGTGCGTTGTGTGGGGGTTTTTTCCCCTAAATAAATTTTACTCATTGCACAAAGCAAGTAATTATTCCAGAGCTAATGTCAGAACTTGGAAATTGTAGTTGCTTACTGAAGGGAGCTCGCTCCTACAGTTGGTGGAGGCTGGCAATGCTACAGGTGCCATTGCCATGCAGGCTGCGGCGACTCCTGGCTGCTGGCATCGTTTGGCTGAGATTCAAGGCACAAGGTGTTAAAAATCCCAAGTGTGTTACTGAAAGATAAAAATGGAAAGTAGCTTCACCGAGTAATCGGGGCATGCATAATGGCCTTGTGCTAATTTCAGTCTGGGGTCACTGGGCCCTCTCTTTTTTGCATAGTTGAAATAGCTGTGTCCAGATGATAAAGATGTTGACTATTATCTTCTCCATCCTCCAGAGACCACACAAAGTTAAGCCTTTTCCTTTTACTTTCTCCTCATTTTCTTTTATTCCTGGCTTGTCATGACTTTTGACATTGGCATGAGGCTATTTTCTAGAGGAATTTCCTTTGCCTTCTTGGCTTTTGGTAATGCAAGCATTTTGTTAAGAATTTTTTCTTTGAAGCTGTTTTTTTTTATTAAGTCTTTTTAGGACAGTGTTGTCTTTGCTGCCTCTCAGCTAGTAAATTAGCAGCCATTTTTTCCCCTTAGGCTTCAGAAAAATGGTAAATTACTTAAAGTTTTTCTCTGACTTGTTTTATTTCCAGTAAAACAAGCATTTCCAATAAAACACCAGGAAGGGGATGACAAGCTTCAGAGCTTGTGTTGGTTTTGGAGGCCAAGAGCTGGGTCGGGGGCTGCATCAGCCCACAATCACATGCACTGGTTTCTGTGGTGGGGAAGGCTGAGCAGGGGAGTCTGGCGGCAGCCACTGCCTGCTCTCAGAGACAAGCCGGGATGCATCCCGGTGCTCAGCTGGGAATTCCCAGGGATGGCTGCAACCTCTGCGGTTAGCAAGCTGGTGGCAGCGCTCCCTATGCAATTGAGGCAGTGGTAAACTATTATGTGATCAGCTTGGAGACTCTGGGACTTTTCTTAGCAGAGCTGTATCTGTTTTTAAACCTTGTGCAAAAACATATAGTACATGGGTAAGCACATAGCGTACCCTTAGAAGCATGATTTGCAAGGGTGCTGTTTGCATGTGGGCCTCATTTCTCCCCTAATAAGTAGACCTGTGGAATTGTTCAAGGGGAGGCAGATTTGTATAACTGTCTCTGCTCTGTCAGCGTGGCAGTGCTGAGATTGAAAAGGCAGTGTCTAGACTAGCTCAAAATGTATGTATGTTGCATTTGTACATACCATGGACCAAGGCCTCTACAGGTATAAATTGGCCTCATGCCACCAACACTGGAGATTTACCTCTTTACTTGCTGATCTCTTATTAGATGCAAAGAAGTCACCCAAATAAGTTCCCAGTGTCCATACACCCTAACAGTAGTTTAATCTCTGGTTTAACAGAGGGTCTTTGTAAAATTCATGTACACAGATACAGCATTTCTAAATTGCCAACACAACACCAGAAGCTTAAGTGCAATTTTTATTCCAATAAAGATCTGATGAAATTATGCCTAATGGTCTGCAGACTGCACTTTTATATGCACTTGCAATGCTCCCATTGACTTCAACTGCTGTTGTCAAGGTGTTTCAGTACTACTGAGCTAAGGATCATTACCCTGCGCTATTACAATACATTAAACTAATGCTACCATTTTTCCAGTATAACAACAATACCTGGCGACTGAAGGCTACCTCCGACCCAATAACTTGCAATCAAATATTTGTTTCAGATTTCAAAATGCGTATAAATTATGAGGCTTGACAAAAACGTCCAGATTTGATTAGCCCATACCTCTACCCTGGTCTTTAATTCCTTGCATACGGGCAAAACGAACTTGGCACTGATGAACAGTTTAGAGATACTAATATTTTTAAGAACATGAGGATTTTAGTTCATAAGTAAGTTGAGTAAAACTATATTTGAACTAAGCTTTCATTGACTTTCATGCAGACAGCATTGGAATGATATATCTAGACTGTATATATCCCAACTCCCAAAGCTTGTGTCCTTCAAAAGTAAAATGATTCCCTGACTGCTGTTGATGCAGCATGCACCAGGGAATACTCATACAGGTGTCCTGGAGCTGAGCTGTTATCTGATTTCTGATATTAAAACCAACCCACCAATTTTTCCTGAATTCTGTTTGCTGTACTATAACGGAAAATACTGTACTGAAGTGCTGTGGGAAGATAGCTTTGCAGAGATTACTTTACTGGTTGCTAAGAAATTAATAATTTTAAATACATAAAGGAAAGCAGATTCACCAATTATATAACGTTTGCTACACTTTCTGATTGTTTGCTACTTATCTTTCTTTTACTGCCTAAAAAAAGAAGACAATAAAGAAAAGAAACAACTGCAAACGGCTTGAACAGTTGAGTGATACTACCTTTATGACCAGATGAAAAAAAAAGTAACCATGACCCTGAGTTCCCTTGGAAACCCCTGCAAACTCATGTTAAAAATGTACACACAACATCTGCCAGACAAACAGGAATGAGGACTTGATAACCAAAACAGAATCCAGATGTGCACAAAAACGGGCTTCTTGCTGTTTCTCCTATGTCACTTGCACTGCACATCTACAGCTATGAGATATGCAAAAACATAGCTGATTCATATGGCAGGTCCTTTGGATATTGCTTACTGCCCAAAATCCTGGAGTTACTTGTTTATTGTTATGTGTTGATTGCCATTAAGATGGGAAAGGCCCTTCACCGTATCTAAAGTTTTCTGTGCCCTTTTCTTTTTAAGAATCAGCTTTTAAGAGCCATTCTTCAAGATGAAAATATTGTTATGAAAGAACAAATAATAGTTATGCACAGATCTGGAAAAATGGCTTTTCAAATCATTAGGCCAACAAGTTTCATTGCAAAGATATTTCATGGTTCAAAGACAGGACTCATTCTAAAATGCCAAAGAATTTTCCTTGCAGAACAGATTCAGCCTTGACTGCAGAAGTCCTAATTTGGCCTCCTTTTTCTATGCATGCAAAGTTAAAGATATAGAATCACCTGCTTGTGCACCTGTGCATCAAGTCTGATGCCCACTTCTTTTAAGTGACAGATTATTGCCATGTAAGGTCTAGCACCCTGCACACCAGTACTGGCATTATAGATGTCTCCAAACATAACATTACCTGGGCAGTGTGACACCTGTCATGTCCCTTGCTGAACGGACAAGTAAAACAAGAAAGAACAGGACTGGCTGGTGCAGGATCAGAGTAGTCCTGTGCAAGAGGACACTGAGTTGCAGCACTGGTTAGATTCAGGAGACCTGGGCTCCGCTTCTGGTGCTGTTACCTTGTGGTGGGTATCTCCCACGGCCTCTGGAGGGCATGGCCAGCTCTCTGTATTTCTAGAGAACAGCAATAGAAGGTGGTCAGCTGCTATCCCTGAGGCTGCACAAATCATCTTATCAGTGTTGCCACACTGGGTGAGAGTGGTAGAGGCAGCTGGAAGGTAAGACACTATTTTGTATTATCTGGAGACCCTTACTGCAAAACACAAACAAGTGGTACTGGAAAAAAAGCGTACATATCATCAGCACCACTCTGCTTTCCTGGTTGTGTAGTCCCCTCATTATTAATGGAGATTTCATGTTAGTTATTTGCACACTGGTTTGCTGTTAAAATCTTGACATTAACTGTTTGCAGGTAGTTACATACTTCTGTGAAATAGTGCTGATGATGCAGTGGCATTAATTTTTGCCTTCTAAAGATGTCCACTGTCTAGAAGCTGGTTCTCAAGCAATGACCTTCTTTTGTAAGCATCCAAAGATGTGCGTGCAAATATCTACAGGAACACTTTGCAAGTCCCAACCCCTCTATGTATAGGTGCATATCACTGAAACGTGCAGATTTTAAATCCTGCCGTCTGTAATACACAGTGTATCAGCTTCTAAAATGAGTACCAGGAGAGGAGGACTGAGGACGTGGAAGTTTGAGTACCTACAGTAAGAGATGTATTCAGGCTTCTTTGATCAGATGTGCATCTGTCTGAAAAATAACTGTGTTCAAACTTGATCATCTAGTTCTGCACAATACTTAAAATAAACAAGTTAATTCTGCAGAGGAATTTGAATTGAACAAATGTATTCACTAGGGAAAACATACTGGCATGACTGAATGGCTTAAAATACAGCTAAGGTGAAACTGTTTTTCAAACTATCAGCAGATCTGCAGATTTGCTCTTTAAACAGTCTATGGAACTCGATAATCACATTCTCTTTCTTTAATTATCACAGATTTACAGACAAGAAGCAATTCCAGAATACTGTTATGAGAGTTTGCATAAAACCAGCTAGGTTATTTAGCTATGAAATAGCCATAGCTCAGAAAGATGTATCTTTGGAGTGAGGGGAAGAGAAGCTAGAGGGTCTTTTTGTGTTACAAGAAAAGCTCTCAAGATATTACAGGCTACTTCTGATGGACATGTTGCAGTTGGGAGGGTTCAGTCACTGTTGCATTAATAATCCCACCCTACTTTCACAGGGCGTGATCCTATACCCTTTTTTACTTTAAAAGGGTTGCATTTCTTCTCTACTGGATGATGCTAGGGGACCTTTTAAAAATGTGTAGATAAATGAAGGAGCAATAAATTTCATGCACGTAATGATTAAAAGAAGCTGCCCTCACATTCTCCCCTTTTTTATCTTCTTTTTTAAACATGTCATTAACAAATAGAAGTGCTGGTGGACAGTTAAGAAAGCGATTTGAAATTGTATTTTATTGGACATGGTACTGGATTGCACAACTGAAATGTGGACTTATTAGGTATTGGTTTTGCATTATATTTCATATACTGACTGAATGAGTTTGATGAGCAAAGACAGAGGATTAGCATGCAAACTACCCCCATTGTTTCATATTAAAAAGTGAATATTTAAGAGCTGAAAATGCAAATTTGTTTCAGTTACATGGTGCACATTTTTCAGTATGCAAATGTGCCACATCTGTGTATTTGTTTTGCTGCAGACACAACCAGCAAGAGTTTAGTGATGAAATCTGTTCTTAATTATGATAGCAGCTGTTGGAGCAGTAGCCATTTTTTTCCTCCTGATGTGAAGTTGCCTGATTTACTCATTTTTGTCTGCATTTGTCAGGGCTGCCAGTGCAGAGAGAGAACTCTTTGTGAGGGGTTGCAATTTGTTTTCTGTGCGAGAGCCAGTGAAAATTGACTAAATCTGCACAGCGGGGTAGTTTTATCTTTTCTTTTCCTGCATTGCAAGCTGTTGTACCTCTGCTCCAGCACAAGAGGCCTATAAAACTACCAAACAAATGAGGGAGCTGTTAAGTGTTCCAGCAAGTATCTTAAGCATTAGTTCATGTAAACGAACTATGCCTTAATGAAGAAGGAAAAAAACATCTGACATCATAGCTATGGGACAGATGGCATTAATATAATGTATTGATAAACACTTTGGAAGCTTATTTTTCCTTCCTCAATTATTTCGTCCCCATATATGAGCTCAGAAGATTAGTGAAGTTTGTAAATGCCAGAGAGTTTAGTACTCTGTTTCCTCAATATTTTGATAAAAGCAAGAAAGAGAAAGAGTGGAAAGATTATAAAAGGATGATAAAAAACCTCCTTTCTCAATATGATCTCTTACAGTAATTTGTTAATGAGGCAATGCTGTTGCAAATCAACACAGAAAACGACCAAGAATGCTTCATAGCATAATGAAAAATTGGCCAAAAATTGCAGTGGAAATGAAAGCAAAATAAAAAGAAGACATAAGTTATTGATACTAAAACTAGTGTGCTAAGAGCCTACTGAATGAAGCATTTATCGTGTCCCTACAATCACAGACTAATAGACTGTTTCACACTGGATTGTTTCCACACCAGTATTTCATGCCTTGGGTTTTTTTGATCTAGGCAACAACACTAAATTTAAACAGATTTCAGCCCTGCTCCTTTTTCAGTTATCTTTTTGATACCTGCATCACTGAAACCAATGCAAACTTGGCCCCAGCATATAGTGAAAGCAGATACAGGCCTTGAAAGAATATGCAAAATTTGGCATTCTTTATTGAGAGAAGCAATTTGCTTTTGCTTCCACAAACAGAAAGAGTTCAGTGGATTGTATAACTCTTCACTTAAGAGAAGGATTGTCCCTTTATTTTTTGCAATTCCTCTTTCTCTTTTGACCTTTAAATCTTGCACTTAACTGAAAGAAATGCAAGATCATGAGAAAAGGAGAGGGTGTAGGTAAACTTCACCTTACATACAAATGGAGGATATCTCAAAGGTAAGCTATCTGAAACAGTAAATCTGTAAATATAAAATGAGTTGACTGAGAGATTGTTTCTTAGTAGAAGAATATGCTTAAATATCGTGGGGATGGGCACATTGGGAACTGATGCATGGGCATGGGTGGGATGGGATAGCTGTCAGGAAATCCTGTCCACAAGTAGCTGTTTACTTTAAAGAAAAAAAGAAAAGAGAAGGAGGATTATACTGTGGATTCTGTTGAGGAGTTGGAATAGTATAAACACGTAGTAGATAGGCGAAAAGACATAGTGCTTTATCCAGTGATGGGTAAAGCGTACTGTGGCAGGGCTGTCAGTGCAGCCACCTTCGTGGTGGGTGACTGTGGGCCATTGTCGCTGGAATAAATGGCATGTCTTACAATTTACAAATTCCTAGTTTACTTTATTTTTCTGAGCTTTCTAAAATGCCTGCATGTGGCCAATTTTACCCTTTTGAGCTGCATATATTGTTCCCATTAGCCCAAGTGTTAGAACGCAGCTATGAGTCTGTCCGGTTCCCCGTATTTTCCTTTAAACATGACTGCCTTCAGAAAGGTACTTTGTCTCTTGTCAGGAAGCCCAGGTGCTATTGCTACTGGAATTTAAAAAGGTTTTTTTGGACTTCTTGTCCATGTCACATGCATGTTTCCATGTCACATGCTTGTTTTCATGAGAAGGAGAGTTGGGAGGGCAACAAGAGTCATAGTGAAGTTACTGAAGTGAGGAAGGTCTGGATTTTCCACTGAAGTTAGATTTAAAATGTGTCTTCTCTGACTTTCTGTTTTTACCATTTCTTGTCTTCTGGGTGGACCTAACATTAGATGTTTCTAATACAGACGTGGTCATGTGAACTAGTGACTCAAGGCTCCCATTGCACTCAGCTGAAATAAATAGGCTATTTTTAGGTGCAATTAATCTGACCTTCCCAAATGTCCATTTAGAATAAGATAAATCCATAAAAGCATGTAACCCTCTCCATTGACCAGCAAGGGAACCTAGAGCAGTTAGCTTACATGTAGATGTCTACATAAATCCCTTGCTTTCTGTGTCTGTTTTCCATTGCTGCTGTGCCAAGCATGTTGCATACCTAAATAATTACTGTAGGTTTGAACAGTAGTCACTGAGCCTGGATCTGTGAATGGCGTATTATTCACTTAGTGGTTTTTTTTTTCCCCTCCAAAAAGTGCGGTTTACAAAAAGTTACAGGTTTTAGCAAGGTGTCTTCACACTTTAGTATCGTGATTACAGTAATAAATATACAGAAATGTTGCTCTGTAGCATTATGTCACTGAAATTTGCTGACACAGTCAATTGAAAATGGGATACAGTGAATTATGACTTATGACTTCAGCATATGTTACAGAGGGTACGTTAATAGAAGAGGTGCATATGATACTAATTACCCTGTGAAATCACACTATAATAATACTTCAAGTAATCACACTTCAAAGTGACAAAATTTTCTTAAAAGGCATCTTCACGGTGATGCTGTCTGTTCCAACCTTTTACGCCTTTTCCTGATTACATAAAAAAGCATTTACTTTTTTGTTGGCAAATGTTTTCAGATATACTCCATATAAAAACAAAGGTCTGATACTGCATTTGGATCAATGCATGGGGATGTAAAACACTTGAGGCAGCAAAGTCTGATCCCCCTAGATGACTTGGTGTGAAAATAGGGGAGATACGTTCTTCCCATTTAGGCAGAGAAAAGATTTAAAGACATATTATAGATGTCACCTCCTGCTGTCCGGTAACTTACTGGCTGTCAGCCAAGATAAGGCAAAAAGACGTCCTGTATTCAGCACCCCAAAACACAAATTGTTAAGAAATGTGTTCTGTCAGGAATTTGGAGAGGAAACCATGCCTGGTCCCTGCTGATCGGAGTAGCAGCTTGGTAACAGTCCCCTGGGGCTAGTGATGAAAAAGCGGGACATTTGCTGCACTACTGCTTCTCCACTCCACCACCCCACATTCCTGCAAATAGGACACATTTATCCAACAGGATAAAGGAGACAGTCCTGCATGCATGATGGAGGTGCACACAGAAATACCCTGGGACTCACCTCCAGCATCGCGCTCCATGTGGGATGTGTTCATTCTTAGGATGTTCGTTATCTTGTAAGCTCCATTGCCACTGCAAGATGTTTGTAGGGAGTTTTTTCCCTTGGATAACATGAGGTTTTTTCCTCCCAGATGATTCACACAACTATGTGACTCCTGGAGCTACAGTTAAAAAAATAACAGATCATAGAAAAGTGCATAATGCTTAAAATCTGCATAGAGGTAGCTTAAAAATTCAGAATACCAGGTTTGCTCTGAGTCCTTTCTAGAAAAAGTGCATTATCTTTATTGTGTAGGTAAGAGGAGAAATCCTGGCTCCACTGAAGGCAAAGGTAAATTTCTCATGAGCTTCAAGGGTTTTTTAAAAAGTTTGGTGTATTTTTTGATAGAGCTAGGTTAATTTTCTTTTTGTGAGTAGTAGATTCTCCAAAGCAGTTGGTGTAGAGATGAACAGAACTAACTGCTTTAACTGGAGAAAAGTAAAAAAAAGAGAAATGTTGAAACAGTTAATTCCAAAATTTCAAAGTCAAATGTTTCAAGTTTTTAATGTGAAAGAATTCCTTCATTTCAAAATTTTCCTTCATTTCTTACTTTCTCAAGGGATAAAATTATCATAAAATCAGAACATTTGGTTTCAAATAAAATAAAATGTTTTGATTGATGTAGTGTAATTAATTTACTGTTCCTTCTTTCCTTTTTGAAGAAACAACAAACCAAAAATACTCAGCTCAAGCGAGAACAGTTTTTGTTACAATTTTCACTTCAACTACCAACCCAGAAAATCCATTATTTTCACATTTTTAATTCATGGTAAAGTCTTAGGAACTATTTTGGCCTGTCACTTGATGGGCATATTGCATAAAATATCTTAAATATTTATGAACATATCAAACTCTATGACACAAGTAGCTTGACTATCAGATTTGTTTTCTGAAGTAAACTTTACAGATATAACTCTGTATAATGAAGAAAATCTTGCTTAAACTGATGTCAGAAACATTTCATTATAAAAAATACGGTTTAAAATAGAGGAGGGACAGAAGGTATTTTTTGTCCTTCCTATATTGGGTCACTGTAGACTGAACTATACTAAATGTTTAATTCATGGCTGAAAAATATGTGATTTTTAGTAGGTTTTCCTGCTGGAGTACAGCTCTCTGTGACTTAATTGGAAATTTAATTTAATTTAAATTGAAAAGTGTTTTTCATTTGTGAAGTATTCCCATCAGAAATGTAGGATATCTTGCAGAATTAAACTCTGTATCATTGTTAAACTCTTACTTGACTATTTCCCATCCATGTTCTCCCATAGTCATAAGTCTCTGTGTTTGAATTTTGCGTTGTGTGTATTTGATGAGAGACATTCCCTTCTTTAATGAATCCATTTTTTCCTAAAGAAAAAGTGACAATGAAAATAAATAATTAACAGAGAAGTTGGAAAGTGATTAATTTCTTGAGCATTTGCCGAGAAAGCGTTACAGTAAACCCCGAATATCACTGTTTTGTATACTGAACAGGCTAATACAAAAGGCCCCAACTTTGCCCAGAGCGAACCCTCTGGCACCTTTCCAGGAGCATCAGGACAATATTTGCATTACATGGAGCGGACAGTAATTGCCATTTTCTTTAATACGGAGGTAAGGCCTACAGAAGTGGTCATGTTTGGAGTCCTTCATCTGAATTGGAGCAGCTGCCTTCTATTACCAAGGTGGCACGTTGCTTCTTGGGGCCACTAGTCCAAAACACCGCATCAGGCAGAGGAGACCTAAAGTTACCGCTGTTGAAGGTAAGAGGCATGCAAGCTGCGCAAGAGAAGTGTATGCCTTTGGTCACACTTCAGTAAGTCCTATGTTAAGCTTTAGGGGAAAAAACAATGTTTAATCATCATTTAAAAAAAAAGCAACTTCTATTTCAGTCGGCAGTGTCCTCTGGAATAAGCTTAGTAAATCAAGTCCTAGCATTTTGGCTGCACAAATTGCATCCATTGGTGCACTTTATGTATGGATGCACAAGTCTTATGAGGAGCAGCTGAGGGAACTGGGGTTGTTCAGCCTGGAGAAGAGGAGGCTGAGGGGAGACCTCATCGCTCTCTCCAATTACCTGAAAGGAGGTTGCAGAGAGGTGGGTGTTGGTCTCTTCTCCCAAGTGACTAGCGACAGGACAAGAGGAAATGGCCTCAAGTTGCGCCAGGGGAGGTTCAGGCTGGATATTAGGAAAAAATTCTTCACTGAGAGAGTGGTGAAACATTGGAACAGGCTGCCCAGGGAAGTGGTGGAGTCACTATCACAGAATCACACAGAATCACAGAATCACTAAGGTTGGAAAAGACCTGTAAGATCATCAAGTCCAACCATCAACCAACAAAAAAAATCACTGGAGGTGTTCAGGGAATGTGTGGACGTGGCATTGTGGGACATGGTTTAACGGGCATGGAGGTGCTGGTTGATGGTTGGACTTGATGATCTTACTGGTCTTTTCCAACCTTAATGATTCTGTGATTCTGTGATTCTATTGTTAAGGGGGTGATGGAAGGGAAGAAGGAGAACAGGACGAAGTAGCAGGGGCAACTGAAACAAAAAAAAAAAAATAAAGCCAACTACTACATTGCTGACCAGCCACGTTCCTGCTCAGACCATTATTTCCACCCTCGCTGGCGGTCGGGCTGCAGGCACAGGGAACGTGTTGCTGGCCGTGTTGGTGCTCTGGTGCTAGTTCACTACCGGCTCCTGTAGCAGCACTGGAAAAGCTGGAGAAAGGTGGCTTCACTCACAGGGTTTGTACTTAGTTTTCCATGAGGCTGGAGGAAAGTGTGTGCAGAATGGTGGACCAACGTCGATACCGGCAGTACTTGCTGCTGTGCAATATTAACATTTGAAGGACAGGCCCAGTTTTTCCAAAACTGGGAAACTAAAGACTCATCTGTAGGCACTGACCTGATGCTCTTCTGTCGACTCCTCATCCCATCCAGTGACCACTGCTGATGCGAAATGAAACTTTCTGAGGTTTTTGCAAAGGGCAGGAAATGCTGAGAGGGCTCATGTTGGGGCGATTGCTGCTTTTTGTTTTATTTTGGCAGCTCTTGCTGCTGCTTTAGTTGCTCGTAAGCCGGAGACAGTTTCTGTGGATCTAGCATGGCCTGAGACTTTCTTTTCTGCTCTAAAGAAGCGTGGCCCAAGGAGTGCTGCATCTGGAGTGGGGAGGAGCTCAGGGGGCCAATGGGTGCCCAGGCTCGAAACCAAAAACCACCAGACCCCACATACTTTGAGGGTCTAATTTTGAAAGTCCCGTCTCAGACTTAAAAAAAAATAATTCATGAAATCATTTTCCTAAGCACAATGCACTGAAAAAACAAGTGGTAGGAAGTAGGTGGATCAATATGAACTATATGTGGCCTTATTTATGGTAAGGCCCCTTTATCTTGCTTTGGCGTTATAAAGAAGCCCTAAAATTAGTGTAGAAATTGCAATTTAAATTCCATTACATTAACTGTAAAGAGATTCACTGTCAGGATGAAGGAGGAGAGGCATGGTTTAGTGATAATGAGAATCAGGCCCATTATTCCCAAGAAATTCATTTTGTTTGAGTGAGAGAAGGGGAACTTCTAGGTCATTTCAGTAGTTATTTTATTCTGTAAAGAATAAATAAAGGAGGCTCTGTACCACTGGCAAATTTGATCTATAATGCCTCATGCACAAATGAGATTGTTCAAATGAACCTTGATGGCTGCAGAGAAGCGTAAGAAAGACTGACAAGGAGTACTTGGTTTGCAGAAAATAAGTCTTTGCTCTGCAGCTGATTGACTTGCTCACCTCTTCTGTAGATCCGGGAAATGTATTTTACCGGTGGGTTTGCACATACCTACCCCTATACTTAAGTAAGCTTCTTTTTTACTGGGTGCCTTTGACAGACAATATTTCTATGTGGATATCCATACACTTTGGGAAATACTGTACTTTGTTCCTCAGTGTGCTCTTCTAAACCACTTCGACTGTCATTTCCTCAAGTCAGGAGCACTTACTGTCACTGATAAAAATGCTCACCATGTTTACCAGTGTTTCAAGTGCTTTCTCCCCGTTCAGAAGACAGTAGTAAACTATATTTACTCATTTTTGTTCATGGCTTAAAGATGGCTTAAGGTATTTAACTGAAGCAACCTATCAGATAAAGGCAAATGTGAACCATATTAGCCCAAATGGTAAATATTTTGAAAAGCTGTGAGCTCACAAAAGCAAGACATTATTATAGTGACTGTTTTGGATTAGATGCAAGTAGATGACCCTTATGAAATCTGGTGATAAAAATTTAATTTTCTTCTCCCATTCATGACATATTGGGGAAAATTAATGGAATTTTTATTTTACCTATTGTATGTACACTAGCACTTTTTAAAAAAATATTTGTATACAATAACCTAATCCAATGCTGATTATAACACTAGTATAACATATTTCTGTTATCAACCTCTTCTTGCTTTACAAATAATGGCACGTAGATAAAAAACCACCAGGTATACCTTTCTGAGCTGTCTATTCTTCATTTGCTTTTAATTCCATAAGAGGTGTTAATACAATTGGTTGGTGAACATAGGAAGGAGAACTTGCGTTAATAGTTTGTAGATCAGTCTTTCGATCTCCCTGGAGGATTTTATCTTCTAGCTACAGTAGTATGATGAAATATATGACTGAGTTTTGTTTTAATTAATGTTTTAGGCTTCTTATCCTGGAGAGCTTAGATGGAGACAGTGTGATCATATTGCACCACTGTGTCAGAAGTGTTGAATAACACACTTATTTCTTGGCTTGGAAAGACTTAATAATGAGTTCAGAGGTGTTAAATTAGAATGATTTCAATCTATTTTATAAAGTCAGGCACCAATTAATTTCTCAGTGTTGGTTAGGGCAAACTGAAGAATAATCAGGTAACAATTTTAAAGTCCTGTACTAAATTGCTTCTTTACTCCAAGGCACCGAAGCCCTACATCTAACAGGTTTGGGGGTTTTGTTTCTAAAGAAAGACTAGCCTTATAGCTAGGAAACCCAATCGGTATATGACACAATAAATTTGACTAACTGTATCTTTGACTGTAATACATAAACATCTTTTCACCCCAAATCACTGCTAAGGTTAAATTCCTTTTGGAATAATATTTAAATGCAATGCAGAAATGGCGGCTTCTAGAATTAATGAATGTTTCTGCTGGTTTGGGTGTCTCTCGTGTTCTGATTACAGGACTTGGTGCAAGGCTCTTATTAAGAAAATGTCTCATTAATACACTACTTCTAGAAGGGAAGAATCCTCAGCAGACATTCCCTCCCATTCAGCAGATCACAACACAAGGTCCCTGCCACAGCCATTTAAAAGTGAAATGGCACCAAGCAACCTAATTAAAATAATAGATGCAAAAGCTCTATGTGCCACCGAAGACCCATACATGAAGTAATCATTTTCTGTAAAAGGTGTCATAAATAGAAAACAAAAGAAGCATCTAGTTTCAAAGAAAAGCAAAAAAAAAAATTCAAAGGAGGGAACAAAATGTTTATTTGTAATTAAAAACACATAAAAAGACCAGCCTCAATCAAAACTGCATTTAAATTAAGACAGAGAGAAAAAGATTGAGAGAATGTCTGTTTTTGCAATATATATTACCCCAGGTAATGTTTTCCAAAAATGTTGAATGCAACAAGATTGGCAAAGGCAATCTAGCAACCTTGACAAGATCGAAACCCATGAATATACACATAGATAAGGACCAAAAAAAAAGTAGTGGATAAAATTCACCGTTCTCTGAGCAGAGGTGTGAGAAGGCCTTTTAAATTTTAAACCTGTTTAATCCCCCTGCAGAAGTACATGAGACTTGTGCTGGATTCAAGCAAGGGTAAAATCATCTGGTCTGAATTAGCAGTATTAGCAGCACTTCAGCAGAGTGAGATGAGGGAAATGATCCTTTCGGAGCTTGTTTTAAAAAAGCTTGCACTCAGTGAATAAATAGCTTCTGTTAATAGGGCGTCTATAAAAATCCCTCCTTTATCTGTGTTTGCATTCAGTTAATACTAATGTAGAGATAAGCTGCAAAACAGAGTAGAGGGCTCACTTTCAAGAGTTGCTCGTGTAGCTGATGACAAGAGATGATAGAAGTTCTGCCAGGGATGAGGACGGGTGGAGGATGCTGAGAGGAGCAGGTTTAACTTCACTGAGCAATCAATATACAGCATCTGAAGGTCAAAGGAGCTTGAGAGTGTCGAAAAATATATAAGGTGTGTCAAGAAACTTGAGGGTGTTGCAGACTGTACATCTTTCTTTGGGTCATTTTCTGGGCAGACATAGAGCTGATGTGAATTTTTCACAGCGTGTCTAAGAGTATTTTGGTAATGATATTAAAGCCAGGTATGACAGTCATTACCACTTCTGAATAATGGTGCAGGTGTACTGATATGTGGCGACAAAGCAATTGCAGGTGGTTTATTGACTTCTTACGTGGCAGCACTTGTTCTGTTCATTACAATTGATGTGATTAGTTTGGCCTTTTAAGGAGTGATACCTTAATTCCATTGGCAGAAGAAGGTCTGGAAGTCTCAAATCATTCCTCAAGAGCACAACAGAAATCCCCATCTCAAGTCAGATTCTGTGTACCCGGTTGAAGTACCAAACTTGTGTATCTGGTTGAAGACAGGACTGGGTGAAATCACAAGTTTCCAGTGAGTTTTGACATTTCAGAAATTTGGTATGCTCCTATTCAGAACAGGTTTTTTAACTCCCAGATAACGTAGATTTTCTGTTGGCATATACCGGCTCCTGCAACCGGGATACAGGCAGCTCCCAAAGTCCCTGGCTCATCTGGAGGCCCAGTAGTGATTGCTCCCAGTTCATCTGCCCAGCAGCATCGTTCCCCATCCTGGCGAGCTTTTGGGGAACCACACTGTCCAGCAAGAGACTAGTCCAGCTTCAAGCAAGCAGCACTCTGAAAACAAGTCCCTCTTCAGATAGCCCCTGAGCAGTAGCTGAAGCTCGAAATGTACATTATTAATTCAAGTTGCCTTGTTCCAGCTGCTATGTATAAAACTGGCTCCATAGTTATTATCAAATATGGATGTACTTATAACAGCTTCCTTGTAAGTGAACTAATGTCATCTGAAACATACTTATGTCTGTGTCAGATACCTGTGGTTGAAAGAGATAATTTCACTGCAAGTCCTAATGCATATTATTTCAAGTAGCATTTTCCAAAAATGTTGCATTTTATAGATGAGCCAAAGATTCATCAATATGCTCCAGACTGTCTG
This sequence comes from Gavia stellata, assembly GCF_030936135.1. NCBI lineage: Eukaryota > Metazoa > Chordata > Aves > Gaviiformes > Gaviidae > Gavia > Gavia stellata. Next base: position 71,921,353 of record NC_082594.1, read on the forward strand.
TTTCCTTTCCTGATCACCTTTTCCACAGTATAGTGTGGTTTCTGTCCAGTTCCTTTCCTTCACTTGCTTTCTTCATGAAATGGAGATAAACGCCACGTATCAGACATGTACTCATCTTACAAAGGCAGGCATTTTGGAGGTTCATTATCTGTAAAGTTCAGTGCCCGGAAAGGCGAAAGTGTGCTTTGCATATATACAGCGTATGTTATACACGGTTATTATTTAAAGTAAACCTGTAAAAGAGTAATGTAAATACATGGTAAGAATTTTAAAAGGTTCAGCACTGGTCTCAATTCCCACTGACTCAAATGTTAGCAGAGGGAGGTGGAATTCAGCAAGAGTGCTCTTGAAAATCTCACCCATGTGTTGTTTTTTTTTTTTTTAGAACAAGGCTAGATTGGAGATGGGAAAACAGCGAGCATGTTCTGGCCTCTGTCAAACGATGTTTGCTGTCACTAAGAGCAGAGAAAGTAGCAGAAATGAAGGATATTTAGGGGATGCAACAAATATACCTTCCTCCCCATCAGGACTTTGATAAATAGCATGCGTTCTGCTGTGTTTCTCTTGCAGGACATCCAGAAGCGGTAAAATGTCACACACATGCTCATTTTGTTTATATGACAAGTCTTCCGTTTGGAAAAACTGATGAATGAAATGCCACATGTACGGCGGTGCAGGAGCTCTCATTTCTCTTCAGGCTGGAAAATGCTTATTGTGCTGAAATCACGTAATTGTGCGTGTGTGTCAGTGTGTGTGTGCGCGCGTACAAACAGCCGGCTGCTGATCGGGACGGCTGTGCACACCTGGGAGCTGTGCTGAGAAGGTGCGGCTTGGGCCTTTGCTGGAGTTGCCCGCTAACACCTCTTGCAACGAGGTGGTGGGGACAGCACGTCCCCAGCCTCATCACTCCCCTTCTGCAGGAGGGGTGGTCTCACTTCGCCGTTGCCCACCCCCAGCGGCACCATTGCGTGCCAGAGCAAACCCTGGGCTGGCCAGTGTAAGGGACCGCCTGCAGTTTCTCTGCAGCTGACTTGATATAGGTGAAGGGATATACCTGCTTTAGGGTTTTGGACTCCTGTTCCTCCTTTGTGTCACCCCAGAGTTGGTTGATTGTGGCCCCTGAGCTGCATGCAGCTCCAGAGCAGTTTGCACGTGGCTCCCAGGCTGGGGTGTGTCCTGTGGCCCCCCAAGGCAGTGCAGGTAAGGGGGTGGCAGGATAACCCAAAAGGAGTTACCCCACCACAGCCAGGCAGAGGGCAGAGGGCTCAGTCACACCGGTCCTATCTGCCTGGGGGACAGGCTCTCCCGACATCTTCCTGAATTGGGTGGTACGTGCCTGGTGGGTCGGTGAAGTATTTTGTAGTGGCCCAGAGAGGCAGCGATGTTAATAGCACCGTCACAGCTTAATGAGCATTGCACTGAGCTCCTGCAGTTCATTTACTGAGGCTCTGGCTCCAGCTTTGGCACATGCTGTCTTAAAAGCGCTGCCTAAATGTTCTGCCATGTCGTGTCACCACTTAACAGACCAAACCTTTCTGGCCAGAGGACATAGTCTTTTTAGCAAGTGCTTGTCCTTCATCTGGCAAGCATGTCCAACAGCTCACTCATCCTCCTGATTACTGTGCCAAAGACTGCCCTTTACACAGATCCTCTCCGTGATTATCCCAGTTCTCATGCTATCTCCTCAACTGCCTGTAAACAATTGATTTCAGAGGCTGGGAGTCCTTGCCTGGTGGCTTTCTCAGAGGTCCGTATCTCTGTGGCATAGAGCAGGATAGAGAGCATGCATGCAGAACAGTTTCATTTTTGCATCTCAGGAGAGTCCCTTGTCTCTCCACATAGGCTTTGTGTTTCTCTGGAGCCATGGTGCCAGTGCTGTCCTCCTCACAGTCCCCTTGGAGCAGGCATTGTCCCATTGTCCTCCATGATGATGCTTCTGAATTAGCGAAGCTATCTGTGTTTTCCATTTTGCAGCTTTCTGTTTCAGTCTGGTGTTTTTCTCTTGTAGAGGTCTGTGCCATATTGTATGCATCTGACTGTGGTAAAATTCTCCAGGCTTAGCCCTGTTTCCTTTTGATACCTGTCTAATCATTAGCAGGCACATGTGCAGATGTACATTTTTTCTTTTCTTTCTTTCTATGTATGCATACCTCTTGCATCAGGTGCAGTAGGAGATGGGTGAGCTTTTGTCCCGGGAATGATGACAAAGCGTTGCCTATAGAAGTTTTGGAAACTGACCTTGTAAACCATTTCATCAATATCTGAGGATGTGTTTGAGTATACTTGCTATGCCTATGTGATCTGCCTCACAGAAGCTTAAATTCATGCAGGTGGATTATTTACTCGGGGCAAAGCCATGTTGGTTCAGTGAAGGGGGAAAGCGGAAATGCGAGGCAATTTCTTTCTGTAGTGTACATGCTCTACAGAAGATCAGAAAAGCAGTGGGTTTTTGTATTTCAGGAGCTTCAGTTGTCCCTCGACATTGGCTTCATGTTGTCCAGTATCAGTGGCACCAGCTCGTCTTTTGATCAATCTGTGTCCCACACGAGGCGGCCCCTCCTGGGCAGTGAGCTTGAGGCACTGCTTGGTGGTTGCACAGTGGCACCATGTATCCCACCCGTGCCTTCTCTCCAGACTACTGGGAAGAGTTTAGGCCCACGGAAAGGCCTGAGTGGTTTTGAAATTTTCTCCTTGGAAATGCTTCAAACTCAGCCCTAGCTTGCAGCTCTGTGTGTGCTTGGCCTCACGGCAGTCAGCTTGATTCAAGCTGGATAGCTCATGCCCTCTCCTCCTTTGCTACAAGAGGTTGTCTCCATTCCCTACCCCAAGTGTTTCTCTCTCTATCCAGCCTCCACATCCCATCCCACTCCACAAGGCCCTGCACCTCTGTGGAGGCCAAACGCAATCCTCTGAAGTGTAGAAATCGCCTGCAGTGACTGTGCCCCCCGACCCCACCAAGAAATGCTCAGGGTGGGGAATGGAGACTGCCTCCTGTAGCAAAGGAGGAGAGGGTCTGAGCTATCAAGCTTGAAAGTGGCCAAAAGTCATAAGAGGAGCAGAATCAGAGCTGTTTATTGTAACAGCATCCTCCGACATGAGGAAAGGAGCTGACTGATTGTGGCCATAGAACAAGTGAAATTAGTTGTTTGGTCTTCAAGTGCATGCTTACATTGTGTTACCTGCTACCTCGTCTCTTATTTGTCTTACTGCCTTCAGTCTTTAAGAGTCTCCAATGCAGGGAGCATCTGCTTTTTGTTTGGGAAGCGCCTGGTGTATTGGAAATGCTCTTGAAGTAAACAAATGAAGACAATGATAATGGCAGTGTGATGTAGACAACTTGCAAAGCAAAATTGCTGATTCTCCCGAAGAACATCAAGGTCTGGGTCAAATTTGGCTCTTCTTACATCCACGTAAGACAAGAAGGTGGAAACTGCTTGGATTTGTGGTGAGGCAGAGACTTGATTTTTCTGGGCTGAGTTTTAGATTGGGAGGAAAAGCAAAAGAACTCTGCTCCTGATGATGCTGTAAATCAAATTAACTTTACATGTGTGCTATGTCTTTCAAGTTTAGTGTTCTCTGAATTACTGCCTTCATGTTTACACTGTTAAAAGTCTAATGCATTAGTAAGCAGCAATCACCACAGCTTTGCTCTGCATTAGCAAAAAGCAAGGGAAAAAAACCCCCTCTTTACCAAGAAGGACTGTCAGGGATTACTGTGTGTGCACGTTGTGACAAACCAAACAGCCTCCAGGGTGCTTATCTCCGCTGCTGCTCACTTCATGTTTTATCCATTAAATGAACATCATGATGGTATTTTTTCTTATTTCTTGACATCATTTTTGCCACACTGGCGAAATTTAACATGCAGTCATCTTGGCTTAGTTCAGTTTTACTGAAGCAGCAAAGTCATATAAATTAGCTTTGAAGAAATAATTTTCTTGTTAGTCATGGAATTAAAAAAACTCCCTTGTTCATTGTGTGTGTTTTGAAGAGAAGACTTGAGTTCAGCAGGTTTAAATTTGGTGAGATTAAGACAGATACTCAAGGCTTTTCACACATTACCAGATTTTTATTATTGCCCCCTTTTTGTGGGAAGTATATATATTTTAAACATATTTCAATAATACAATTAGGTTAATCACATAGAGAAGTCAACTGTTAATATAGTACTACTATGATCTCTAGCTGTTTTTAAAGTGTCATTCAAAAAGAAGAGGAATTGTTTGAGGAAATGGGTTTCTTATAAATGTATTGGGATTACGTTCAGTAATGGAGCTGATGCTCCCTGGGAAAAAGCTTTCCCCTTCTTCTCTGTTGTATGTCACTCCTTATTTGCATTTTTAAAACATTTTCATTGCACTCTGTGGAGTTTCCTCACTTCTTCTTTTAAGAATTTAGCATAGCTGAAAGTGATATTTGTTTCCAGTTTCTCTGGGAAAAGAATAACAACTGCTACCGAGAAGAGAGAGAATTTCTGATGGTTTGGTTTTCCCATAAAACTAATTACAAAATTGCATATTGCCTGGCATGATAGTCTTTGAGCTGTGGCCTCGGCTGGTTGTGACAGGATGAGAGGGCATACATGCCCGGCCTGCCAGATGGGATTTGTATCAGCAGGAAAATTCTGGGTTTGACAGGGCTATCGTAGTGTCCCGCTGCTTGCCTTCCTCGGTATTGTACAGACTGCTCTCTTCTTCAAAGACTGGCTCATGTCTTGTGCCTCTGATGTAGCCAACACATCAGACACAGCAAGAACTTCCCAGAGCCTGAGGTGGATTTCCCCTGAAAATGATTTAGCTTGCTGCCTTTATCTTCAATAAATCCTGGCAGCCAGACAGCACAATCCGTTGCCACTCACATCTTGCTTTGTATGAAAGTTACCCTTAACCTAACGGGAGCCATTTGATCCTTTTAAAACTGCAGGCTATCTTTGGTGAGGTCCTGCTTTTCAAATACTGCGCTGTGGCTGCAAACAATTATTTTGCCTTTTTTGTCACTATCACCATCCATTGTTCTTTCTTCCCCAGTGTACTTAATCTCCCGTATCTCAGTCCAGTCTTACATCTAAATAAATACAGGAAAATTCTATTCATTTGGTTATGTATTATAATGTTTAATAAAAAATGAAAGTTCATGTGCTAGATAAACATCTGGGAATGATACAGGTGCACTTTTAATCTGAGACTCGTTTATTGACTGAAGAAAGGCTGCAGTACCTTCCTGACCTCAACATTCTGTAGAAACAGACCTTTGCTCAAAAATTATCGGTATCTTAGAAGAGAAACCAAATTGATCTGGGGAAAAAAAAAAAATTCCTTCATTTTGTGGTGTTTTAATACATGTGGATATTATTAATGAGGAGATGTTGCCCATAGGTAGGGCTGGTTTTGTTGGATTCTGTCCTCTAACCCTGGTACACCTTTGTAGGGTAGAGAGAGCACTTTCATCCCTCCTGTTACTGTCCACCCCTTAGAGGCAAAAAGCACCCTTATGTTTTTGGTGTGAAACCAAAAGATCCTGGAGTCGGAGCCCCATACTCTGGGGACTGGAGTGGGCCTGTCATGTCATCCAGAGCTTAGCTCTTCTCTCTGTCCACAGCTCCATGCTATGAACATCCACCAGTTCACATCCCATGGGGGCGAAATGTGCTCCCATGTAGGTATCCCTGAGGTCATTTGAAATGTAAGCCAGCAAAGTGTCCTCAAGGGGTGGGCAGATGTGACACAGGACCTATGATAACCAGGCTCATCTGGAATGGCGGTCGGAAGCTGCGGAAACCTTAGGGTCCTCAGATGGCACCAGACCCGACATGATGGTCAACCAGATGGTTAACTGGACCAGGGATTACAGCTGCCACCAGATCTTTTTTAAGGTAGAAGTGTAGTATATTCAATACAAGTGTTCTGCTCTGAAACTAGGTGAACTAGATGCCCTTAAACCATCTGACATTAAATTTTTTGTTCTGGGTTTCAGATTTTTCAGACTTACTTTGCTTTACCACTCTGGCTTCCTTCCATCAACAGAGAAGACACATTTCTGCAGCTTTTGAGTTCATAACTCACAACCTTGATTTGCTTTAGTACAGGATTTGGGGATACAGTTTGTATTTGTAATGTTAAAAATTATTTTAAAAATTAAGAATTAAGGCCTCAATTTGAATTAAAACTGTGTCATTCCAGACTGACATAATTGAGGATTGGCTCCATAGGCCAGTTTGTAATTGTTCTTGTCTCTGGTTAGTTGGCAGAAGACATTTAAAAAGCCAAGTCCATATCCAGTGGGAATGAAAGCTAGTAAAAATTTGTATTCAAACATTTTTTGGTGAAAAATCAAGTTTTGCCTAACAATATAATTTTTCTTCAAAATTCTTGGATGGCTTCATTCTTTTTGGGCTGAAAGACCCAAAGCCTGAAAAATACTTGGGATTTATATATGAATAGCTTAAATCTTTTTGCAGAAACTTTGCAAGCAGTTCAAGTAGCAACACTGAGACAGTAAAGCTTGCCTGGAATTTTGGATCATTATTCAGTGTTCTTCATACAGAAATGTTGCTTGAATTGGCACAGTCCCACACCTTGATGGGAAAGAACTGCAGAATGAAGAAGTCCTTTTATTTAAAAGAAAAAAAAATAACACTCTAGAAGCATGACTAGCAATATTATACTAAAAATTGCTTTCTTTGACTTTTTAGCTGATTAATTGGTTATGTAAGAGAATTATTTATAGCTTAGGAGCAGCCCAGCCTGCTGCATGCACAGAAAGCATAGCATGACATGGAAGATTGGGGGAGAATAGCTGAAATAAAAAAGACTTTACTTTCTTGTCATTCCAAAGCAGTGCTATGCTGTGCTATGCTACGACACAGTACGATATGATAGGATATGATTTAGCACTGAGTCCAAGAGATACAACCAAAACCAGGATCCTTTTAGCCCCTTCAGTTGGTTCTTGGGATGGTGCATTTTTCTTTGAGTGAATGAATGAATGAACGTCCTAAAAGCAGAGCTGGTTGGTAGATGTAAGTTTGATCGGTGGATTGTAGTAAATTTAACATAGCAAAGATAGTGTCTCATAGTAATGACAATTTCTCAGATGGCAGTGTCATTCCTTCACAATTTCAACTGACTTCACCTTGCTACATTTAATATTTTTCTTGTAGAAGAAGTGAAGACACCATATGCCAAATACGTTTCATGTCATGGCATCTCCACCAACTCACAACGATATATTACATCTACCTTAAAAATTTGACTCCTTTTTAGTAGCTGTTTTATGTAAGAATGCCAACATTTTCTCAAAATGACTGAAGTCAGTAAGTTATCAAGCTGTTGCCAACACACTAGCAGTAGAGAAGGAGTAAAGCCTAAGAAATACGTGAAATGTATTCTTTTTCCTCTTTCTAAAATTTTCAACGCTTCTCGTTTCCTTGATTAAGGATAGGCTCAGGAAAATGAACTTTTGTGCTCTGCATTTTGTCTGTTTCCATTCCAACTCTTTTATTCTACGTGGACTAGAACAAACTTTTCTGAGCGAATAGAATATATGAGATTAAATGAGAAAGATGAGAGATGAACAGCCAAATAACTGGTAAATTTTGACTGCAGCCAAAGGAAAGGAGGAGAGAAGGCAATGCAGAGGGGGTGAATAAGGACTCCCAGAGAACACACAGAAGTGCTGTCTGCAGTGTGGTGTTGTCACTCGTCTTTGCAAAATGGACTCATGCAATCTTCATCATTATCTTTGCCCCTTCTGATTGTGCCCTGACGTTAGCGCTGCCCCTAACTCAAGAAGACTCCGTTCCATGTAAACGCTCAACTTTTATTTTTCTTGAAGGCAAGCTAAGAGAACAAGCTCTTCACAAGGGAATGAAATACCTATCCTGCACCTTAAAAGTAAAAGTTAAAATAAAAAAAGCATAAAGCTGTTTTTCAGGTGCATCTACGTTAGTGCCCTATTTTGGATCAGGAGTTGCATCTGAAGTCAATACTGGTCACCCCCGCTTACCAGACTTTGGCTCACCTTGCAGAGCACTGTTAGAGTGTGCAAACTAGATTCCTTTCAGATGAAAGTAAACAAAAAATTCATTCCAGAAACACACCTAATGCACTCCAGACACTAATGGGCATTCTAAGGAGCAGACTGAGCACTAGTCTGAAGTCAAACACCCTGAAATGCAAGTAGGGGTGTCCTCGGCATGAACTGTTTCAGCCTACAGCTCCACTTCAGCCCCACTTGCCGATGAAATACTCTTCTTTACTCGGGTTGTCTTTCACTCTACTGTGACCTCGGTTCAACCAATCTGTGTCTCTCCCCCAGTTCTGCCTGCACTGAGGCGAGTTCTTTCCTTCACTGTTAAAAATCAGCAAAGCACAAGGAAGTGAGTGAAGTGATGTAGCTTCACACCATCTGAAAATCTTGACTCTCCTCCTTTCATCTGCCAGCTCTGGCTCTCTCATGCTCAAAAGATTTTTAGAAAGAAAAGCTGAGCAAAGAAGGATGACAACTTGGGACACAGGCGGCAGCATTTTTATGACGGCTCCAGACAGTTTTACTGCAAATTTACTTCGATCAGCAGTGCACCTTTGGTTTGATTTTTAAATGGTAATGTTTACTCCTTATTAATACCAAGACTGCCTTATAGTAGACAATTTTGGACCAAATCTGTCCAGTGCTCACACTTTTAAATACTCACAAAAGAATTTTAACAGTTGCCTATAAATTTAATTGCTTCATAGCAATTATTATGTCTGCATTACAGAATAGTATATGTTTTTTATTACCCTTAGGTCCCTTTTTAATAGGAGTGCTGTGCTTTGAACAAGTCAATTATTTTTGATAGTTACAGTAATTAATGTTTAATTATATTTTATTAGCCTCATTTTGTTCAACTACCTTGGAACCAATCCAAGCATTTCTAAATGCTATACTTTGTGTGTGCATGTGTGCACACATCTGCATACTCTTCATGTGTCCATGTATGCAACCAGTGAATGCATTATTCTCACAGAGGGGGAAATACGAGACTCGTCTCAGAAGACTATAGAAACATATGTGCTGTCCTCTTTCCCATGGCTATCAATGATATCCCTCATGCTCATCTCACAACTGCAAGCAGATCTCCCAAGTTTCTCCTACACAGACACATATCTGATGTCTCCCCATAGATATTTCTGATGACTTTAGAACTGTATCTTCAATGGCTTTCAGTAGGTGCATGTATGAGTGACTTTATCCCTCTTATTCCTTTATTTTCACTTTCTCCTCTTTGTTGGCTTTCTGCCTCCTTCCGCTTTTATTTCTCTTTTCCCTGGGAATGAATTTTGCTACTCTTTACTTCTGATCTCTCTTCCTTCATTTTTCTTTCTTTTTCTCTAATCTTTTATTGGTTTCTCCCTTTCTCACTATCTTTCTTCCCTGCTTCAAAGGGAGTAGGAAACCTCTGTCTTCCTCTGAAGTCTGTCTCCTAACTCTCACACTCCAGTAGGTGAATACCCTGTCTCACAAGCTATACAGCTCTAGCATTTTATATTTTTGTGGGGTGGTGCTTCCGTCCTCCTTCTCTCTCTTTCTCCATAGAGTTTTGTCTCTCTGTCATCTCTCCCCTCCTTCCTGAATATGCAAATTGCATTTAATTTGTTCTTGAAAATTGCATACCTTTTAATTTCTGAATTTTCATTGAGTCTTCCTGCCCTGCATATGTTTGTCAATTTTCCTGTGAAGTGAGGGTAGCACCACAGAACTGATAATAACTGTGTAATCATTTATTGGAATTTTTTCTTCTTAAAATAAGATGCCACCATTCGAATTGTGGTGACCAAGCATGATTTCCCAGCAAGTTCAGGAGACTTGTGACCATATGGATGATTCTCAAGTCCCAGAAAAGGCTCCACAGTTAGGGAAAATCTGTTGACTACGCGTACATTACTATCTGCTCTCTTTCTTGTTTGGTTTTTTCCTGGTTTCCATGGTTGATCTTTTTCCATCAGCGCAGCAGCTGTGACTAGTTTTGTTCTGAGTAAACATTTATGTTACAGAAGTATCCAAAGGCCTTAATGAGTCCTGGAGCTTGATAACCTGGCTGTCACACATTCGTAGAAAAGAAGACTCCTTCAGCTGGAGGACCTACTGCTTAAATGGCTGCAATGCGAGTTTAGCTGTGTGCTGCTTTCAAAGCTAACCTTTCTAGCATATTTGCCCATACCACAGTGCAGCAAAAGGCAGCTGGGCACGACTTCTTGAGGCTGTCATTCCACTGCCAGGTGTTTTCTGTTCCCGTTGGTGATGATTAAGTTCACCACAGTGAATTTTGCACATAAATCAGGGATCAGAGTCATCAGTGAAGTGGGGGAAGGGCCTGAGTCGTCTCACTCATTAATTCCTTGTCATTGATATAACCGTGGTAAACCAATGTTGACATGTCAGATTTGGGGGATGGATATTTTGCATGTTGAAGGACAGCAGGTGTTTCCTAGCCGTCTCTGCCTGCTGCCGGTTCCTGCTTCCTTCCACTTTGCTGTGACTGTTTGTAATGCAGTGTGTAAACTTGGACAGAGACTCCACACTCCAGCAGGGAAGACGCTGCCAAGGAGTTAGCTATTCAATATAATCCTTCTCACCCTGGTTTAACAATGCTCATTGGGTATCAGTTATGAAGAACACACTGGGAATACTAGAAATGGTTATAGACTGACCACGTATTAACGAGCATTTTAGAACTGCTGAAAGGAAAATACACTGTTCTACAGGGTGTATTGGACAGACCAGTGGAACAGGAAGAAAACGATCTCTTTGAGAGATTAGGAAAAGACAAATCAAAAACCATTTCCAGCAGTATAAAAAGCATTGACAAATGCCACAGAAAGGTAGGGCTCTGAAAACAGATCACATCTCAGAAAGACATCCAGCAGAAATTACGGATGGACTGTGGGACTTATTGAAGTGCTCCTAGAGGCGGACAGAGAGTGGTCCTGCTGTCCTGCAGGTACTGTTGCAGGATGATTGTGCAGGTTCACTTAGAGAGTTTTTGAAGATTTCTGTGATGGAGAGATCCTTGCCTCCCTCCAGGCAGAATGCTTTCACTAGTACACATTATCAGATCAGACCAACTATTTGCCCAATATATAAAAGTTCAGATTCTGCCCCAGTAAAGCAGAGTGGGGCCTTGGGTGAGACCTAATTATTCATCTACTGCAAGGGCTTACAGTTTTTTACCATGAGTCCATTGTGCCCTAAGGAGCCCTTCCAAAACCACTTAATCAAAGCCAATATGTTCCTATTAAAAGCTTGAACAAATCAGCATTTTCCATTGCTTATCATCAAAAGTTTACCAACCGGCTCTAATTGCCAAATCTAATTGCCAAATGCCAATAAGCGTTTGTAGGGGGACTAAAAGCAAGCATCACTCATCCACCCTTAACCCTTTGCCCGAACAGAGGCTGCAGAAGGTGCAAACAGCTTTGGCAAAGGCACTGCTGGTCCATTCTACCAAAAGCAACCCTGATGGCAGCCTGCTCGGAGATGCTCACCACCACATAAGGATGTGCAATGAAGTACTCAAGGGGGTTCTTAGGCACATAATACCGCTCAGGAATTATTCAGCTGACTGAAATGGCCCCTTCCCTCACTTCGCTGCAGTAATGCTCACGGGCGTGACATTAAACAAATTCTTACCATGCATCTAATTAAATGGAGACTGAGCACTGTATCCCTCAGTGTTTTAATGCAGAGTGTGGATTCTTCCGTGGCTAACTCACATCAAGCCAGCTATGACCGTTTTGTAATGAGATTACAAGACCTGATAATAGCTCCCCAGTTACTATCTCTATGCCAAGACATTTGTAACTGTAAAAGGTATTACAAATAGGAGACTGGAGAGTGCACTCCAAAACCTTCTCACTAGTAGATGGGAAGCAGCTTTACAGCTTGAGCAGATTTACTACTTCCCCCAAAGAAATCTCTGTCTTCCAGAACTGAGAAAGAGAAATTGCTGGAGAATGCCCAGATGTGATTGTGTGCAGCCACTTTTACTCCCGTCAGCTCCAGTCCCATGCAACTGCTTGCAGGCTTGAACCCAAGCAGCATCAATCAGATGAGCTGATACGGCACATGAAGAAACACCCATTCTGAAAAATACATGGGAAACTTGTGTTTCCCAGCAGAAAACTTTAAAAAAAAGACTGAAAACATTGATGTTTCCAATGTGGTTGGTACTAATCTAAGAAGGCAAAGGCAAATTCAAAGAGATCACTAATTAGAAGAGATAGCACTTAAAATTAGTGAAAATACCAAGCACTGTACAAACTATTTCTTAATCTTAGTAATAAATGTAGACTGTAAAATATTAACAAAGATAATGACTAACAGATTAGAATTTATTATGCAAGACTTGATTCACCATAACCAAGAGGGATTAATTAGAAATAGATTACAATGTACAGTAATAATAACAGACAATTATTGAACATAATAAATCTATGTAAAGAGAGGGATGAGTTAATGTCTGTCTTTTCCATTAGGGGAAAAAAAAATTCATCTGATCATGTAAACGTGAGTCACTCTGCTCTTACTGTCCTCAGATTTTCCAGCAAGAACAAACAGGTCTTTGTGACCAAAAAGAGCCATGAACAAGCAGAAATGGACTCTTGTCTCAAGCAAATGTTGTAGAAGGAGGCATATGCTCAAAATGCCCCCCTCCTCTTTACTTTTCAATTATTTTTTCCATATTAAAGTCTAGCCTTACTAACATAACAACCACAAATAAAGGATAAAATAAATGACACTGCTAAAGAGTACATTAATATTTCTATCACAACCAACATTTGCTATTTGTTAGTATTCTATTTGTTTTAATACTTTTCTTTCTTATTCAGTTCAGTTAGATGGTAAGAAAGGAGGTTGGGGGGGGGGGGTTAACACAGCTTTAATTAATATTCAGAGCACATTGTGGCATTATATTTCCAATATTCAAATTTTGATGTTATTCTAAGTGTTTTATTAAAAAATTGGTTCCAGTGGGAAATTCTTTTATAGTGCTTCAATATATCAGAAATAACAATTTTTGTTATCTGTGGCAAGCTTTCTTCGATTCCACCTCTAGGAAACATCTGCTTTGTCAATTGTTCAAATAGTAAACAGTTCTTTCTAGGTTCTGTCATCTTTATTCTGGTTTTCCTCCTGCCTTTCAGTCCTGTACCATTCAGCACAAGAGCTAATCTCTGAATGATCCAGTGATCATGTTAGGCCATTTATCATACCCCTAATAGACAGTTTTTTCTGGATGTTTGCCAGCTGACTGCGTTGGGACCCATCACAGTGGGCTTACTCATGAAGCTTCATGGATCTTAGAATCGGTCATACTTTACATCCAATTTACGGGTTACAGATAGGTGGACACTGTCTTTGTCTTCCACTGAAGAAGGCAGTCCCTGTTCCACTGGCTGGCGACAAATAGTGTTGTTATTTCTGTTATTACTGACAATAACTGTAGTAATAATAAACATCTTGCTAAGAGTTACTTATTTAGACAAATGTCCTTCCTTCTGCTTTTTCACTAAATATGTATGCTCTCAAAAATGGCTGGTTTTTAATTTTGTTTTTAGAAGTTAAATGCTTTCATTTTAATGAGGCAGTCCAGAGCGGCTGGCAGATACTCACTGTTCCTCAGAATGATTGACCTTAAGCAGGATAGAACATTTGTAAATTTAAGATTAAAAAAATCTTGACTTTGAAAACAAAGCTCTTGATGCTATCCTGTGAATTTTAGATCTAAATCTAAATTTCTGATCTCTCTAGCAAAATACAAGTAAAAGCTGAGGAAAGCTAACAAATCACTCTCTGATCTGAACGGAGCTCCATTAGAAATAGAAATTTGTTGCTTATAACGTACACCTCTTGGCTCTCATTAAAGCCTTGTAGAAATGATACACTGTGCTTGAAAACCATAGACTGGAAAATAAATACATTCGAGCTGCATTGCTGGGCCAGTGCTCTATATCCCAGTGGTAAACTTAGCCTATTAATGGCTAATGCTTTAAAGAAACACAAAAGCCCTAAGGCTAGACTTGTATTGCATTGTAGCTGCATAGTAGCTGCAAATATTAATCAAAGCTTTTGAACTTGTGAAGTAGCACATTGTCCTTGATCATCTGTAACTGAGTCTAGACCAACTTTTTGACATGGTTTGGATAATTGCTCCTGCCTGAAAATGTCTGGTCTAAAACAGCTTTATTCTCCACTTAACTGCCCAAATGAAAAAGACATGCTCAACAGTACAAGCAGCAGTGGTAGGCACCGGATCCTGGGGCCCTGATTTTGCAAACATAGGTGTCCATGCTCATCTGTTCCATTGAAGTGACTTCAGCAAGCCCCACGGAAGTTCCCTCTGCCCCTGCTCTTGTATCTCCTTCCACACCTTTGCAGTGAGCGAAGAGCGTCAGCACTGGACCTGTCTTTGTGACTTTTTTCCCTCTCTCCTTCCCTTGCCTTCCTTCCACCCTTCCTATGCAGTCTTCATCCAAGGCTCCTTGTGACAAGGAGCAAGATCTCTCACTGCCCAATGAGGCTAGAGAAGAATATTTGCAGCTACGGAGAGCACAAAAATGTCCTTCTCCTTCTTCTCTGCCTTGTCCCTCCCCTGATAACAGAGCACAGTGCTTTGGGGGTTTTGCCAGGGTATTGACTCTCCCCAGCAGCCCCAGGCAGAGAAAGAAGACAAAATCCTCTCCTGGCCTCTCTTTTTTTGCTGAAACCAGTCGACACAGAGACACCGGAGGAGCTTTTCCTTCCGCCCCAATGGTCCGTGTGAAGCACACAGTGCCAGTGGATACCATACTGCCTCTTGACTGGCTCAGTAAAGGCAAGAGCATCCATCAGTGCTCCTGGCTCAGAGCTGGGCTTGAGGTACCAAATGTTTCAGTCTTCCAGCTGGCTGACACATGTATTACGCAGCATTCAGAGGACCAGCACACAAAACCTGGTATAGGGGGGATTCCAGCATTTTATTCATGTTTCTGTACTTTTTTTGCGTGGCATAACTGCATTGAAATCCTAACAAGCAGGAGTGTTTAGGGATGAGGTAGTCCCTCACTTCCAGAGCTTCCTCACGGGGAGTACACTTGCCACCACCTTGTGTGTCATGAGCTGCTGCAAGGCTCTGGTGATTAAAACTACAGTAGCATGGAGAACTTGAGTTGTTTCACCGTGAAAAGAAATAGCTCTAGTGACGTAAAGTGAGTCACCTCGGAGTGGCTGGCAGCTGACACAAGGCCACAGTATGCTCCTTGGGAAAGTAATTGCTCAAGCACTTGCTTTTCACAATCTCTTCTTTGAGGAAGGAGAAAAAAAAAAGTATTCTGTTCACTTTTCAAACTCCAGGAAGGATGTCAGTCAATTTGACCTTTATCAATTTTGAAAGACAAGCAAGCAGCCAAAGAGTTGCTCTCCCACCTGGATCTATTTGGGCACATAGCAGGTGCAGGCATCTTGCAAACCCCAGACTTCTTATTCTGAGTGTGGGAGCTGTTGGGCTTGGCTTGGATCTTTCACTGCCTGGTTTTGGTTTTGTCATTGATTGCTCTATTTAAATTTGGTTTATGGGACTAAATTGATGGTGGTGTTGCAGTGTGCATTCAAAACACTGTAATGCATTTCTTTTTAATTTTGGTACTGCTTGCCTTCATCTGTATACAGCCATGCATCTCAGGATTTACAAATCTGCAGTGTATTTTGTTCACAGCTAAGGCTACACTTATTCAAAGTGAGAGCTCAGAAGCAGGAGACGCAGATTGCTGTCAGAAGACACAGACCAGTATTTTCAATATTCTTTGTACAAAGCCATTTTACTTTGCTCATCCAGTGTGATATGGGAGAGTGATCAGAAGGGAACTATGAGGGAATATGGTGGAAAATCAACTTGGAAAGGTTGCATTTCATTAGTTAAGGAGAGGCAAGGTTATATGTTATATGGTGGACTTAGCAGGGTTAGGTTTATGGTTGGACTTGATGATCTTAAAGGTCTTTTCCAACCTAAATGGTTCTATGATTCTATCATTTCACCACCTTGTTCTACGTTATTTTCCAAGGTCTAACTGTTTAGATTAAGTCATTTTACTCAGACAGTACAGCTTTTTATACAGCAACGTGTTGAAGATTCCTATGGCCATAACCTCTGTAGTCTCAAGATGAAAAATTGGACAGTAAAAATGATCCACAAATTTAAGTTAATTTAAATCTATTCATTAGTGAAGCAGAGCAAATAATAAATATTCATAATGATAAAGAAAATGTAAGTAGACTCCCCAAAGGACTGAGCTTATATCCTATATGAGTGACTTGTAAATTTGCCTTTAAAGCAGGGGGTGGGGGGACAGAAATAAAGCTATTTTTTTTAGTAATAAGAAGAAGCAAGGTAAACCAGCAAATATATATAACAACACATAGTTCTGCTCTTTTCCAGATTTGTTTGAACTGATGGGGGAGCAGAGTAAAACCTATCTCACAACTCAGAGAATGTGAACAAATGGTTTTTCAGAGCTGTAAAATTAGATTTCAGTGATTCCTTCTCACATTCAAGAACTAGCATCAGGCTTGAGAAAAAACATAATTATAAGAATTAATAAAATTAGTTGGGGAACACACCATCTTACTGAAGGTTTTCACTAGGCAGAAATTTCTCAGCTGGTATAAATCGGTATGGCTCCATTGACGTCAAAGGCTCTGCAGCAATCTGCACTGGCTGGGGAAACAGTCTTCTGTAGCTAAGAGTGTTTTTCCCCAGTCTGGACCTGCTGCTTTAAGAATTTTAGAAAAAAACAGAAAAATGCCTCATGGTCTTGTGACAATTGCTTGTTACTGTCGGAGAAAATATTATACTCTGTGTGCCTCGGCACAGGCTGCCGGAACAGAAAGACACCTTCATTTGTGAGAATTATATCTGAGCACTTTGGACATTATTCAGTTTTACTGGGCTGTATTTACTTTAACTGGTTTTATTTATTTTCTTTCCGTACAAGAATTTACTGCATACACATAATACTTTCTCTCTTCTTTATGATTGGATTTGCTTTATCAACTGATCTCACTCAAATTTGTTTTGGTTATAACCGAGGTGCTACTTTTTACATATAACACTGAAATGCAGGAATTGCCATTCCAGGCAAGACCAGCTGTCCGTCTACTCCAGCATCCCACCTCCGGCCTGAAGGCAAGGCACTGAGGTACAAAATAACCTGCCTGGGGGAAGCACTGCCTCCCCAGTCTCAAGGTTTCTAGTTGCTTCATACACTGAAATGTGAGGCTTTACGCTTCTCATTAAGAAAACTGTGTTTGCCAACTAAGGTAACGGAACATGTTTTCATTACCGATATAAAGGTCCAGTCCCTCTTTAATCCTGCTAAGCTCCTGGCTTTTCTCATTACTTTGTGACCGTGAATGCCACAGTTTAATTATGTTTCACCTAAAAAAAGTTAAATCTGTCTTCAGTGTCATCAACTGTTCCCTTATGTTGGTATTGCAAGAAAAGGCAAATGGCAGCATCCAATTGACTTTTACTGCAATAATCTGTGACCCATTCTTCCCTCAGCTAAGTCATACGAATCTTTTCCATCTGTCTTCATCTGGAAGTCCACCCATGCCTATTATCATTTTTACCAGCTATTTCAACTCCTATTTTCATTCCATCCTTGTTTGGTCTCTGTTGTAACTGTAGGGCAGTTTTGTTCCTCAGGTCACTTCACAGTCCTGATATCCCAGTTATCATCAGAGGGATTTCTGGACAATATTGTGGCTTCCTTTCTGCCCACATACCTACTTTTCCACTAGAAATCTAAGCACTGGATGGTGCTTAAAAATCTAAGCAAAGGATGTTGCACAACTGGGCATTAACAGGTTTTCTCCAGTCAAGACACAACCGTTGGGACCTCAGAGCTGACAAGTTCTCACACAACCCAGAGTTAGACAGCAAGAACTAAACACTGTATTTCAAGGAAGGGCATGTCACTGACATATGTCAAAGTTGTTCTGCTGACATTTCACAGGACGTGTTTTGCTGGCCTGCCAGTACAGCATTACAAAGCCCAAGTCCTTAATTACACTCTTCCTAGACACGCTGACTTTTAGATTTTTTAGGGACCCTGATTTTTTTTTTTTTAGAGTAGCATTTTGTTCTGAATTATGAGCAAGGCTGTAAGGAAATACACTTCCAATCTCAACTAAATTGTTGTTGGTTTATTCTTCATATGAGCACGTGTCAGGGAGAGGAGCAGACAAGCACAAAGTCTTCATGTCATTAGTTTTAAGTGAACCAGCCTGATCTCTGGTTGGGAGGATGGAAGGGATGTGAGATAAAGGATCTCACTAGATGTGACCTTTTACCTGTACCTTGTGAGATGTGTCCTCGTACCTGAAATTGAGCAAAACTGAATGTAGATTTGTGCTGTCATCTTGTCGTCTTCACAGCATGGTGACTTTCTCTTAGGTATATTTAGCAAGCATACAGAGATTGGAGTGAATAAGTTAATGATATGACACATTCCATATGACACATATGACACAGATGTAAAACAAAAAAAAATTGCCATTACAATGAGATCAGTGTTAAAGCAGAACAGAAAATGAAAAGTTTAAAACCTTTAAGATTACCTAGGCAACATAAAATCCATAAAATGACTTGCAGCAGTTGGGGAAAAAAAAACCAAAATCACCATGCAAAATAAAAGATAAGTGTATGGCAGAGTTATAGCCCTTTAGCCCATACAGTATTTATGTATATTGTTTTTACTTGTAACCATGTAAAAGAGAATAAACGTAAATATTTCCTTCCTTTTGATAAAAAGGAAAAATAATGTCTTAGTATTGCCTTAAATTTATAAACAACTTTTCATCATGAAGGATCTCCGACTGACAGGGGAATTGAAATGCAATATCATACTTCAGAATGCCATACTTCATATTTCTGAGAGCATTGCTCATTTATTTGAAACAAAAGCTTCTTGAAGCTCTGCCTTTTCTATGTACAATGTAAGTTCAGCATTTTTGGAGCTCAACAGATAAAAAAAACAGTTGAAGCTGATCCCTCTTCTAATCTTGGTAACTAAACTGAAATCCAGAGAAAATCTTCTGTTTGCTCAAACTAATTGCATCTATTGGTGTATCTTGGTGGAGAGACATGGCAAAGTTTCCTCCCTCTTTTGCACAAGACAGAGTGGTTTCACAGCAGGGGTTCTGCTATATTCCCAGCAGAGCTGTTGAAAATTACGATTCACTTATGCACCTTTCCTAAGAGTGTCCCCTCTTCCCCTGAAGAAAATGCTGACCATAATATCAAAAAGGAGAGTATTCTTGAGTGCCAGTTAGAGTGAGCACCTCAATTTAATCCAGCCTGTGGCCAGGAGGGAGGAAGATTTCCTCCCCTGCTGCAGAAGAGCTTTGGCGAGGCAGGGAGAGGCTGGCCCTGTGGCCAGGGAGGTGCACAGGCGGGCAGGTGCCCCGCAGCCACCCCAGCAGTTCCCTGGCCTCCAGCAGCCTGGAGAGGAGAGCGTGCACACCCGCGCCCGCAGCAGAGCCGTCTCTGGTGAAGACATTTATGAGGGTTATGGCTAATGTCAGTTGACGGGTACAAAGGACTCTTCCTTTAGCAGTGGCAATGGCTGAATCATTAGGTTTCTGTTAGGGACACAGATCTCCTCGCACAAGTAAGGGTCCCGAGCTGGTTTTTGAACAAGTGTAATTTTTCAGAAGTTCATTTTCTCACTCTGTCATGAGCCTTCAAATCTATTGATATTTAGCAGCATTTCAGCAAAACCAGTGTTTTCGAGACTGCATCTCTTCTTTTCTCTGTTTTCTCTTTGTTTTCCAATACTGTCAGCTCACTCCTCTAAATTGCCAACCTGTTCTCTATGAGTGTCTCAAGTTTTGTTTTAACTAGTATTAATACAGACAGGCTGTCAGCAGCCTCATTGTGTAAATACTCTATTAGTTCCCTAAGGGAACCGTCTTGCTTTGAGCTACTTAGCGCTTGGTCTACTGGACGGCTGCTGTAAGGAGGCCAGAGTCCCTTAGGAACAAGGTTAAACAAAACCCCACAGCTCGTCTCGTCTTCGTTTTTCCTCTCCTGCCTTAATGAATGCAGAGTGCTTTTGTTGAGGGCTGGGAAATGGATCCCTTACATAAAAAAGCAGCAGTTTCTATCACTGACAGCCATAAGGCTGAGTTTGCCGGGGAGAGGGCTGCAGAAATAGTTATTATGGATAATGGACCTTAGTTTGCATGTCAGAAGTGTACGGCGTCAGCAGGCTTCGACCATATCGTGCCTTCTCAGCATCTCCCCCCAGTCTAACGGCAAAGCAGAAGCAGCTGTCAAGATTGCCAAGAAAATATATTGGAAAGGCAAACTGAAGAGATAAACACATGCAGACCATGCTGCTGGACTGGAGCAGCACACCAACAGTAGGTACTAGCAGCCTAGTGCTACATTTCATGTCACACTGTTGTGCAAGCTCTCCGTTGCCTGCAGCAAATAAACTCTCACAGCCATAATAGTGGAGAAAGTGACAGGGTGAATTAAAGAGCTGCAATAGCAGCCAGTAATGGAAGCACAGAAATGCTGGCTGGGCATCGGAAGGAACATCCAGTAAGGCTACAGACAGCATCTGATGACAGAAAAGATGGTCAGGACCTCTGTGTAGCATTATGGTCATAAAGTAGCATCCATGCAGTGTTGCATGGGAAGCCCTAGTGAGCCATCATCCTCTTGGGATGGTCCAGATGAATCTTTCCTTATGGGTGCTGTTAAAAAGAAATCAAGCACTGATGTTGAGATCATCACATGCCTATATGTGATCCTTGGGAACTACATCTATGGACCACTAGTAGGACAGAAATCTGTGGGAGAAGTGATGGGATATTCCTTAGATGCTTCAGAAAGAGCAGAGTTGATTAAAGCTATTTGTTTTCTATTACAAGGTAGCAATTGTTGTCAGAGGGTTCTATATCCAGGTCTAATTAAAAATAGATACATTGTATGTCACTCCAAAAAATCATATATGTGGATGCATAAATATATTAATATATACATGTATGTAAATATATGTCTGTATATGTGTATGAATAGATATATAGAATCATAGAATAGTTTGGCTTGGAAGGGACCTTCAGAGATCATCTAGTCCAACCCCCCTGCCATGGGCAGGGATACCTTCCACTAGATCAGGTTTCTTGAAACCCCATCCAACCTGACCTTGAACACTTCCAGGGATGGGGCATCTACAACCTCTCTGGGCAACCTGTTCCAGTGTCTTACCACCCTCATTGTAAAAAATTTCTTCGTCATATCCAATCTACACCTACCCTCTTTCAGTTTAAAACCATTACCCCTTGTTCTGTCACTACAGGCACTGGTAAAAAGTCTTTCTCCATCTTTCTTAAAGCCCTCTTTATGTATTGAATGACCGCAATAAGTTCCCCCCAGAGTCTTCTCTTCTCCAGGCTGAACAACCCCAAATCTCTCAGCCTTTCTTTGAGGGAGTATTGTTCCAGCCTTATGATCATTTTGGTGGCCCTCCTCTGGACCCGCTCCAACAGGTCTGTGTCTTTCTCGTACTGGGGACCACAGACCTGGACACAGTACTCTGGGAAAGATCTCACCAGAGCAGAGTAGAGGGGCAGAATCACCTCCCTTGGCCTGCTGGCCACGCTTCTTTTTATACAGCCCAGGCTACGGTTGGCTTTCTGGGCTGTGAGTGCACATTGCAAGCTCATATGGAATTTTTCGTGTTCCAGTATCCCCAAGTCTTTCTCTGCAGGGCTGCCCTCATTCCATTCTCGATCCATATGTGTTTCTTTTGATCCTTTCCCACACTCCATTTATTAACTGTTCATTGGAAGGGAAATCAGAAACCAGAAGTCTTCACACCTGGATAAATGCCATGACCACCAATTATTTTCTTCTCATTAAATACTGGCTTTGTCTTACTGGATGTCTTGTCATAAAAAGTTTGCTGAGTAAGCACCTACCTTTGCACTGGGACATCATGTGATAACAAGAAATTTCCATCACCTAGGAAAAGGCATTTAATATTTATGAGGATATAGTTAATATTAGCATCTCTGTGTCAGTCTATTCAGTGTATCCTTTGAAGTTATGTTCAGTACCAAACACAAATGTCCCCCGTCTACCATACCCATAGCATCAATTCACAGAGCTGAATTTGGGATGGTAGATGATTTTTTTGAAGTTCCTAAAGCAAAGAAAAAAAAGCAGAAACAAATGAAGTCCAGCATCCAGGGAGCTGCATTGGAAGTGTGTCACTGCCAGCCACTTTCTCTGGGGGAGGTCAACCATCACTGACAGTGCTGGGATCTACCCACAGCTGAGCACATAAATATCAAATCCAAGGAGGTTTACAGTGGGATGGTGTCAACCTCCAGGAAGGCACGCTTTTCCTAGAGACAAGAGAATCCTGTGCATGTGGGTGCCTACAAGCATGATCTCAGGCATTTTTGAATATGCATAACAACTACAATTATTTTTTGATTGTCAGAGGATCCAGTGTTAAATCCTGATGGTGATGAGACGTCTCTGGAATGTCTCAATCCCTTCCCTCCACCCACCACCAAACAAGTTGTAATACTCTGGGGCTACTTTTAGCCAATTGTTGTAGTGAATTAAAGGAAATTGATTCAGGAAATAACCATTAACTGATCTGTTTTGCTTAAAACTCAGAAGGTTCAGTTCCACTATCATCACAGTCAGCAGCAGTAGAAAAATTTCAAGAAAGGGAAGGGCCTTGAATAAGTTGTATGTGCTTTGCTTCAGTTCTCTAGCCAAATAAAAATATATTAAAAATTGTTTAAGAATTAGCTGAGAGTGAAAAGATTTTTTTTCATCAGAATGAAAAATTAGGGGAATTGTTTCTAATGGAACAAAGCATCCTGCTCCAACCCAAAGGTAAAATACTGCTGTAGAACATGCTTGTGCTGAAAGCAAAGGCAGTGTCAAATTAGACTGATGAAACGGTATGAGGAAGATATGGCACAGGTACTTTTACCTAAAAGCCTTCAAAAGACTGTTCTGACTGCAAACCTGTAGGATACTCCAGCGAGGACAGAGAAGGGTTTTTCTACCCTTTCTTTTGATGCTGCTCTACTTTCTTATTGCAGACTGATCCCTGGCACAGAGAACAGAGCCCAGGTATCCCATGTCCTGAATGAATTCTCCATCAAGCAAGGGAGTTATTTACTTGCTCCCTCTCTTGTTGAATATTAAGTATTCAGTGAAAAAAGTGGAACAGCTTTAACAGGAGAAATTGCGTATGTCCCATCTCCACATTGCTGAGTGGGAGTTCAGCCTTGCTGTTACTTGGACCAGGATGGATCTAAATGTAGCTCTCCTGTCTTCCCAATGAGCAGCTACTCAGCACGCGACGTGCACAGCAGCACCAGGCTCACCCAGTTAGTTCTGTGGGAGATACTCAATTTTTGCACCCTACTTAAACATGCAGTGAAGCAGGGAGAAAAAGTGTGATGACCTGGGCTCAAATCCCTACCTGCAATCAATTGAGTTAGCGAGTGGACTTGAACCTGGTTCTCATACATACTATGTGCTAAAAGCTGGGCTAAGGGTAAACAGATTGCTATCAATGGACTTGTAAATGTAGACCTGGTTGTTTTTTCACCTGAAACAATTTAGTGAGTTTATAAATAATTCTGTGAAGGCCAGCATTGAATTTTTCAGTGCAGTCAAATATTTCTACCCTAAAATTTTCATTCTCTTCTCCCAAGAATGTGACCCAGGCTGTCTAGGACTTCATAGATAAATTGTTGAATTTCCATGCAGAAGCAGCATGAATAACCCTACGCCCTTGTGCAGTGTGATCCAAGCACGATGTTACTGTCAATAAGCTGGGGAAACCAAGCCTGGGGTTTTTTTCTTAGAGAGCAAAAGTGTGCTTCTTAAGGTGATGAAACACATTACAGCTCCATTTCTAGTGTTCTTCACTAACCTCCAGATCGAAACCAAGCAATAGTTCAAAGGTTCTGCCCAGCAGTGTGACCTGGACCTGTGGTCTCACAGGCAGACCATAAAACTGATCAGGAATTTCAGCCACTGATGCACGGATTTTGCAATGTAATGGTGAAATCATTAACTAAATCTAGTATTGTATTCATTCCAGTACTAGCAGTAGGGTTTTCCTACATTTAATCTGGAGTTGGAGTGTTGACACTGTATTTTAGGATAGCAACACATGTTGCTTTTTGTATTTTACAGAGACATTATCTTTCATTCCTGTCTTTAAATATTTTACTGTAGTTATTTCAAAGTTTTAAGGGTCAACGGATAAGTGTCAGCCCTCAAAACCATTCACAGGTCACTATGTATTCATCACACTTTTAGCTGAAAAACACATCAGTGAAAATACTGCAAATGTATCTAGAGACCACTTACCAAGACCATGAGAGTCACCAGTGATCACTGGAGCAGAAGTTAGGAAGGAATCACACCAACAGCAAGGCCAACATAGATAACATATTTAGAAGAGAGTTTGATACATCCTTTGCCTGTTTCAAAATGATGCACTAGCATAGATCCCTTTTCTAATCAAGTAACCATGCTATTTTAAAACACTGTGACGTCTGAGATTTGAATGCAGTTCAGAATTTCTATGTGATACCAAAGACAGTAAGTGAGTGACTCTGACGTTGTCATTAAAAAGATTTTAGAGAAGGCTATACGGGTCATGCAATTCGTCTCAGGAGTTTTTAGATTCACTGTTACATGTCCGTTTGGGGAGGAGGTGAAACTGAAAAGTTGAATTGGAAATCTGATCTTCTAAACACTCTTCATTTTGCTAGTAAATACTGACTTCTCCCCCACCAGTAAACCAGTTTGAAAAAGACAATTTAAAAGTAAAAATTAAATTGTGTGTTTCTCAGCTGAAGATACCACTAATACAAGCATGTGCTGTGCTTTTTCATGCATTCATTTTCATTCTCATCTTTTTAAGATTATCCCTCAAATACTTTAAAGATGCAAACATTTGGGAAGGCAGTGTAGAAAACATGTACAAGGTGGGGTTTTTTTCTTTCTTAATGATAAATTAAGGCCTGTCTCCACCTGAAACACTGTATTTTTTCTTAGGAGAACTACTGAGAGTACTTCATCTGTGAAAATGTGAAAAAATGCTAGATGGAAGCATTAACTAAATGCCTAGAGCATAAGCTCATCCTTTAAGAACTGAGGTACTTGAGTATTTAAGCTTGTTCGTCTCCAAGAAATCTTAGGTTGTGGCAGGTGCTAGGGATGCTCTGTCCAGGGGATAGGGAAGCTCCTCCATGCAGCCGCGGGTGGGTAGAGCATGGGCAGTGTGGATGCAGCGCCGTACAGGGGTCTCTGCTGGTCGACACCATGAGGTCCTCTTTTACACATGGTCACCTCTCGTGTCCGCAAGCTGCTCCAACCTTTCTCTGCAGAGTTTCCTGACAACCGTGTCAACTGCAGGGCAGTTTCTAGCCAGCTGTGAAACAGTTTGACATCACCGACTTGTATTTAGCTATATTGAGAACACATGTCTGTCTCTATAAGCTGTGTAAGGTTTTCATTTGCAAATGTGGAACTCATGATGATTTACATCTAAATAAATCCAGGTAGCCC
Organism: Gavia stellata; assembly: GCF_030936135.1. Lineage (NCBI taxonomy): Eukaryota > Metazoa > Chordata > Aves > Gaviiformes > Gaviidae > Gavia > Gavia stellata. The sequence continues at coordinate 71,946,998 of NC_082594.1, forward strand.
ATACTGGCTTCAGAAATAAGGAAAATAAAATGTACACCTCAAGCCGTCAGCGTCCTGTTGGTGAGCTCACTTGACCAAGGGTATCCTCTATGTGCTTAAAGAGGAAACAGATTTAAAATGGTCAAAATGTAATCAAAGAAAGCTTTATGTGGTAAATGCAAAGTAGAATAAATTTTTTTAAAATAATAGGAGAGAAGTACTGGATTGAACAAGCAGTAAATTATTTATTCCCTTTGGACAACTAAACTACTCTGAAAGAGAAAAGCTTTTATAAGAATTGATTGTGTACTAGCATATTATGACTGGAGCAATACCACACCATACTAGTTCTTCAGAGTTTTTATTTCTGTAATATTTTTATGTAATAGCCAAAACAATAAATAAAACCAAGAAATTTCTTTGTACTCTTTGTGTGGTGGGATAATGCAGCACCCTTGTCAGGCAAGAAACTATGCAGTCTGTCATTTATTCTTATTATTGGCTAATATAGTATCTGATGCGGGGATGTTAGTTCATGAGAAATCTAGGCAGGAAGTAACACGAAAGGCTGTTAATCCCCATTAAGAAGAATAACAGTGTCATGAGAAATACGAGGACACTGTTCCATTACGGGTGTTAAATGATGGGGAATGTGCCACCCCACGAAGCTCTGGCTAACGTCCCTTCTATCTGCGGGTTTCCGTGAAAGTGCATTTATGACCCTTTGCACAACATTTGTCATCATGAACATAACCTTTTGAAGGTTTCCCTAGTTAGATCCTTTCTCTCCCCCTTTCTAACACCTGGCTTGGGCCATGATGCATCTGGTCCTTACCACCACAGGCGGATGGAGGACAGGAGAAGTCTGTGTTTGCATACATCCAGTGCAAACCCCAGGAGGATTACAGCCTCCAGCTGCAGGGAGAGGACAACGGCTGCACGGAGGAGCAGTCTGTGACCTTCTGCTTGGTTTTGTCATGGTCTCCAATTGCTCAGGAAGAGCGCCTGCATTTGAGACCAGTAGTTTAAATATCACAGTTTGATCATTAATTGCTGTGCGAGCACTAACCCTAAATCAAAATCTATAAAATGACAGCCATAAACTTTGGGATACAGATTTCACTGCTGACCTCTCAGTGATATCATAGCCAATTAAAATTGTTAAGGTGTGCTCACTATGCTATGCGGAATCTGAAGTTCAGATCTATCTCCAATATGTAACTTGCAAATGCTACTGCCCCGAATACTATATATGGATAAGAGACTGAAAATGTCTGTGACCTTGGTATAATTAAGGAAAGTAGTTAGAATAGGACACATGAATGCATAGTAAAATATCACTACGAGTATTTTTTCAGAAAGTACTGTTTCAAGCAAAAAATTTTAAAAAAGCATTTATAGAAAATGACCTTTCATTTTTTAGAGATCAATCAAATTTGTATTTTCAGTCTATCACATTTTTAGATTCATTCTGCGATCTTATCTATCTAGGAAGTTGGTTTCTTGATGGATTTTGATTGTTGTATATTCCTATATTCAGCTTAGCATCTACAGTTTAAAACTTCAGCATTTTATAAACTTTTGCCTCATTGGACGGTACCTGAAAAAAATAAAGGCTCTGAATACTTAGAACAAAAAAGTTATTTATTGTATTTTTAACAGGATCATTAAGCATAACTATAAATCAGAAGACCTGTTGAAACAACTAATAATGTATTTTGGTGTGGCAAGCCAGGGGTGTGACTCTGCTAATAATTTGTACTAATGCAAATTATGAAGTGACATTTATGAACTGTATTTGGCATAATACATAAAACTTTAGCTAAATGTAGAAGTATTGATCTGCACTTTTGCACGCAAATACTTTTCCACAGGTCACAGAGCTTCCCACCCTGAGTATTTAATAACGCCAGGTTGTTAGGTTGTTAAGTTAATAAATAGCAAGTTAAATTTTATAGACTAATCACTTCCACTAATCAAAGTTTACTCCTCTATAATAAGGAGAACATGGCATTTTTTACATTTCTAATAACATTTCTAATAACGCTTTACATTTCTAATAACTGTTACTTTGTAGCATGGCTTTTCAGGTTAGTAGCGATGTATTACATCTAGATAGCACAATGCATGGAGAGGCCCGTGTGTCTGGGAGTAGGGTCCAGAAGCCCTGCCAAAGCTAGCCAACTGGAAATCCTATGAACAGGGCTGTATTTTTGGGCTGTTCTCCTCCCCAAAGCTTGTGCCTCTAACTCTGGGCTGCAGATAGGTGCAGATAGGTGCACCTAGCTCCTCTGAATTCACTTGCTTGAGCCACTATGGACCCTGGCAAGCTCCTTCTCCAAGGCAAAGCTACCTGAAGTGCTCCCTGTTACCATCTTTCCCCTTCACTCGCTCCCTCTCCAGCAGCAGCTCAATGGTGAGGGCGCTCACCATTGAGGGAAAAGGGAAAGCCCATTTTCTAGTCTCTCCTTGGTCTGGCAGGTTTTCAAGTCCGTGTTATCTGTCTCCTAGATGCTCGCGGTGTCTGCCAGCTACCCCTCCTTCCAGCTACCCCTCCTTCCCTGAGGGCGGATGGTTCTGAATCTGTCCCCACTGTGCTTTTTTCTCTTTGAGAGTGCTGGCACCGTGTTCCCTAACCTTAGCAGAGCACCCTTGCCATGGAGTCACTGGCTAAAAGGAAGTACCCATACTCCTGAAGGTCATGTGTTTTGTGGTACCGGCCCTGCAGGTTTTTTGCAAGAAGGCTCCTCATGGTGAGACTGGCAGGTGGGGAATAGCCGGCTGGGGAGCCCATTGCAGGGCTTTGGCTTGGGCTATGGGGTATGCCACATCTCCAGAGCCTGAATGGGAAGGTGCCTGTGCCACTTCAATGCAATTGTGATGCCCACACTTGGTGATACCTAAATCCCATTATAGACCAAGCCAGCGTTTTCCCAACTCGGGGATATCCCTTTTCCCCAAGGTGAGGGGCATGGAAATGCTTGTGCTGGTGGTGGGAGGAAGCGGGGGGGAGTACAGCAGCCCAATTTGTACCATCTTGGAGCATCCAGGGGTGAAAAGGCTGCAGTATGTGCAGGGACTGGGAAATTGTAGGTGCAAAAAGATCCCTCTAAAGACCCCGGGCTCCCACATAGCAGAGAGACCAAGGTGCCTGTGGCTGCATGGACTGGGTCTAAGTGACAGACTTCTCTTAGTGGGTTGTTGATGGTTTGGGTTCTCTCTGTTTTTAATATGGTGACCTTCTTGTATCACTTAGTTGTATCAGCTGTATTTGTATATTCTAATTTCTCCAGTTATTGTGCTTTGGTTTGGTCTATTACACTTTGTTAACTTATGCATTTATATGGGTTTTTTGTCCTACTGCTAATAGGCTTAATGGTATGCTCAGAAAATCATCATATAATTTGATTTAAACTTAGAAATATTTTTTCTGGTTTGTGCATTTCACAGTAATGAATCTTTGTCTAATGTAGTCCAATAAAGGTAAGAAAGAAAATAAAATCCAGCCACTGGGTACTTGTTAGTTTACAGGGGCGGGGGAAGGGAAACCCCAAACTCTTCCAAATTCATTTACCTGAGTGAGATAAAGGCACAATTAGTGCCCAAAACATCTGACATAAAATTATCTTTATCAAGGGCACATGGTAGGAGGAGGCTGAAATTTTGCATTTAATCTGAACCTCGACAGATCTTTCAGAAGTAGCTGGTTTGTAATATAAATTTAATTAGCCATGATACAGTAGAGAAACAAGAAGGACTGGAAACAGCTACAAAGATTTAGGATTATGCCATGCAGCCCACAATGTAATTACTCAGGCATTTCAGTCAGGTAGGAAGGATCATATTCAGGGAGATGTAGGCAGGTGTCGTGGTTTAAGCCCAGCCGCTTAATCACCACACAGCTGCTCACTCACTCCCCTTCCTCAGCTGGACAGGAGAGAGAAAATATGAGGAAAAGGCTCGTAGGTCGAGATAAGGACATAGAGAGATCACTCACCAACTACCATCATGGGCAAAATAGACTTGACTTGGGGAAATTAGTTTAATTTATTACCAATCAAAATCAGAGTAGGATAATGAGAAGTAAAACCAAATCTTAAAAAAACAACACCTTCCCCCCACCCCTCCCTTCTTCCCGGGCTCAACTTCACTCCCGAACCTCTTCCCCCCCCGAGCGGCGCAGGGGGACAGGGAGTGGGGGTTGCGGTCAGTTCATCACACGTTGTTTCTGCCGCTCCTTCCTCCTCACACTCTTCCCCTGCTCCAGCGTGGGGTCCCTCCCACAGGAGACAGTTCTCCACAAACTTCTCCAACGTGGGTCCTTCCCACGGGCTGCAGTTCTTCACGAACTGCTCCAGCATGGGTCCGTTCCACGGGGTGCAGTCCTTCAGGAACAGACTGCTCCAGCATGGGTCACCCGCGGGATCGCAAGTCCTGCCAGCAAACCTGCTCCAGCGTGGGCTTCCCACAGGATCACAGCCTCCTTCGGGCATCCACCTGCTCCAGCGTGGGGTCCTCCACGGGCTGCAGGTGGATATCTGCTCCACCGTGGACCTCCATGGGCTGCAGGGGGACAACCTGCTTCACCATGGTCTTCACCACGGTGCGGCAGGGGAATCTCTGCTCCGGCGCCTGAAGCCTTTCCTCCCCCTCCTTCTTCTCTGACCTTGGTGTCTGCAGAGTTGTTTCTCTCACATATTCTCACTCCTCTCTTCTCCGGCTGCCGCTTCCCGTTTTTTTCCCCCTTCTTAAATATGTTATCACAGAGGCGCTACCACTGTTGCTGATTAGCTCAGCCTTAGCCAGTGGCAGATACGTCTTGGAGTCGGCTGGCATTGGCTCTATCAGACATAGGAGAAGCTTCTAGCAGCTTCTCACAGAAGCCACCCCTGTAGCCCCCCCTGCTACCAAAGCGCTGCCATGCAAACCCAATACAGCAGGGCAGAGGTTACAGAGTGCAGGGTAGGCAGGGGAGAAGGTGCTCACACCAGAGGTGTTATGTCCCTACCTGGGGCAGATGGCAGGATGGGTCATGCAGCTGGCAGGTGAGGACCTGCTCCTCTTAGTGAAGAGCCCACTGTCCTTCTCACCAGCTGCTGATTCACTTCTGGGTCTCGTAGTACATTATATATGATGGAAGACTCAGATGTCCAGAATTGCATTGACAGGGAATGGGCAGGTGTTTGTGATATAGGAGGCTAACACCAAGCCCCTGAACTCCAGCTGCCAAATCAAAATCCCGTTAAAGTCCATGGGACTCTTTCTGTAGAGGTTATGGGATTTAGATCACATTTAAAACTTTCTCAGAAACTGAGGGTCTCAGCTGGACCCATGCAGTCACCTGGAGTGCAGCTTGGAAAGCTCTGCCCTGCTCTCCCAACACATCTGTCCCATTTGCTTGGATCACTGTTGACCATCTGTCCCATTTGCTTGGATCACTGTTGACCATCTGAGCCCAAGTATCACAGAATCACAGAATCACAGAATCACAGAATCACTACGGTTGGAAAAGACCTGTAAGATCATCAAGTCCAACCTGAAAAAAAAAAAAAAAAACCCCAAAAAAACAACAACAAAAAAAACCCCCCACAACCCACGCAAGCCAACCACCACACAACAACAACAAGGCACAACACACCAAAAACCAACCCACCCAACACCACGTCCATCAAGCTACATCCCACAATGCCACATCCACACGCTCCTTGAATACCTCCAGGGAGGGTGACTCTACCACCTCCCTGGGCAGCCTATTCCAATGTTTCACTACTCTCTCAGTAAAGAACTTTTTCCTAATATCCAGCCTAAACCTCCCCTGGCGCAACTTGAGGCCATTTCCTCTTGTCCTGTCACTAGTCACTTGGGAGAAGAGACCAACACCCACCTCTCTGCAACCCCCCTTCAGGTAGTTCTAGAGAGCGATAAGGTCTCCCCTCAGCCTCCTCTTCTCCAGGCTAAACAACCCCAGCTCCCTCAGCCGCTCCTCATAAGACTTGTGTTCCAGACCCCTCACCAGCTTCGTCGCCCTTCTCTGGACATGCTCCAGCACCTCCATGTCTTTCTTGTAGTGAGGGGCCCAAAACTGAACACAGGATTCGAGGTGCGGCCTCACCAGCGCCGAGTACAGAGGCATGATCACCTCCCTGCTCCTGCTGGCCACACCATTTCTGATACAAGCCAGGATGCCGTTGGCCTTCTTGGCCACCTGGGCACACTGCTGGCTCATATTCAGCCAGGTGTCGATCAACACCCCCAGGTCCTTTTCTGCGGGGGAGCTTTCCAGCCACTCATCCCCAAGCCTGTAGCGTTGCCTGGGGTTGTAGTGGCCAAAGTGTAGAACCCGGCACTTGGCCTTATTGAACTTCATCCGGTTGGTCTCAGCCCATCGACACAGCCTGTCCAGATCCCTCTGCAGAGCCTTCCTACCCTCCAGCAGATCAACACTCCCTCCCAACTTGGTGTCGTCTGCAAACTTGCTGAGGGTGCACTCTATCCCCTCATCCAGATCATAGATGAAGACATTAAACAAGACCGGTCCCAAAACTGAGCCCTGGGGGACTCCGCTTGTGACCGGCCGCCAGCTGGATTTCACCCCATTCACTACAACTCTCTGGGCTCGGCCATCCAGCCAGTTTTTTACCCAGCGAAGAGTGTACCTGTCTAAACCACGGGCCGCCAGCTTCTCTAGGAGAATACTGTGGGGAACAGTGTCAAAGGCTTTGCTGAAGTCCAGGTAGACAACATCAACAGCCTTCCCCTCATCCACTAGGCGGGTCACCTGGTCATAGAAGGAGATCAGGTTGGTCAAGCAGGACCTGCCTTTCATGAACCCGTGCTGGCTTGGCCTGATCCCTTGGGTATCCTGCACGTGTCCCGTGCGCGCCCTCAAGATGAGCCTCTCCATAACCTTCCCCGGCACCGAGGTCAGGCTGACAGGCCTGTAGTTCCCCGGATCCTCCTTCCGACCCTTCTTGTAGATGGGCGTCACGTTGGCAAGCCTCCAGTCATCCGGGACCTCCCCCGTTGACCAGGACTGTTGATAAATGATGGAGAGCGGCTTGGCAAGCTCCTCCGCCAGCTCCCTCAGCACCCTTGGGTGGATGCCATCAGGCCCCATAGACTTATGAGTCTCCAGGTGGCATAGCAGGTCGTTAACTGCTTCCTCCTGGATCATGGGGAGCCTATTTTGCTCTCCATCCCTGTCATCCAGCTCAGGGAGACGGATACCCTGAGGATACCTGGTGTGGCTGTTAAAGCCTGAGGCGAAGAAGGCATTAAGTACCTCAGCCTTTTCCTCATCCTTCGTGACAATGTTCCCCGCCGCATCCAGTAGAGGATGGAGATCCTCCTTGGCCCCCTTTTTGTTGTTAATGTATTTATAGAAGCTTTTTTTGTTGTCCCTCACAACCGTGGCCAGGTTGAGCTCTAGCTGGGCTTTCGCCTTCCTAATTCCCTCCCTGCATGACCTAACGAGGTCCTTGTATTCTTCACTTGCCTGCCCCTTTTTCCAGAGGTGGTAAGTTGTCTTTTTTTCCCCGAGCCTCAGCATAAGCTCCTTGTTCAACCAGGCCGGCCGTCTTCCCTGCCGGCTCTTCTTACGGCACAGGGGCACTGCCTGCTCCTGCGCCTTCAAGATTTCCTTCTTGAAGAAGGTCCAGCCTTCCTGGGCCCCTTTGCCCTTCAGGACCGTTTCCCAAGGGACCCTCCCGACCAGTGTCCTGAACAGGGCAAAGTCTGCCCTCCGGAAGTCCATGGTAGCGGTGTTGCTCACCCGCCTCCTTACTTGGCTAAATATTGAAAACTCTATCATTTCATGGTCGCTAAGCCCAAGACAGCCTCCGACCTTCACTTCTCCCACCAGACCCTCTCTGTTCGTAAACAGCAGGTCAAGCAGGGCACCTTCCCTTGTAGGCTCGCTTACCAGCTGCGTCAGGAAGTTATCTTCCACACACTTGAGGAACCTCCGGGACTGTTTCCTCTTAGCTGTGTTGTACTTCCAGCAGACATCCGGTAAGTTGAAGTCCCCCACAAGAGCAAGGGCTTGCGACTGTGAGACTTCTGCCAGTCGCTTGTAGAACGCTTCATCAGCTTCTACGCCCTGGTCGGGTGGTCTATAACAGACCCCCAGCAGGATATCCGGCTTGTTGGCCTTCCCCCTCATCCTTGCCCATAAGCATTCAATCCCGTCGTGACAATCATCCAGCTCTATACAATCAAAGCACTCCTTGACGTACAGAGCCACCCCACCGCCTCTCCTTCCTTGTCTGTCCCTCCTGAAGAGCTTATAGCCCTCCATCGCAGCACTCCAGCCATGCGAGTCGTCCCACCATGTTTCTGTGATGGCGACCACGTCATAGCTGCCCCGCCGCACGATGGCTTCCAGCTCCCTCCTACAGGTGTCCTGTTCGAGGCCCCTTGCAAATAAAATGTGCCTCAGGGCACCAGACCATATTTACTGAGGCATAGGTGCTATATGAAGGAAAGATGTCAAACAGCATCTGCGTTGAAGTCCCAGAACGTTGCCCCAAGGCTCTCAGCCCTCCTCAGTATGGGTGAGGTCTGCTTCTGCAAGCACCAATGGGCAACCACCCGGGTCTACTGGTCCCACGTGGTTCAGAAGGAAAGTCATATTTTTAGAACTATTTGAAGTGGGAGCATAGGAGATTTATGGCCTTGGACATGTTTGTGCTGTTTAATTTTTTTGGCAATAGTTGGTGGGGACAATCTATCTGAAGTGCACATCTCATGATGGAATAGAGCCTTTTACGTCCATAACGCATGACTTTTATATTACAGTAACAGGCAGGACAAGGAGATAACAAATGGGAAGATAAGAGATTAGTACAGTCTTTAAAAAATATCTATTATTATTCAAAACTGTGTAACTGTCATTGCTGAAGACAAACTGTATTATAAAAATACAGTATAGCATTATCCGAATTAGGGAATCATGGCTTCTAGAGGCATAAATACCATTTTTTTGGTGTTTCAGGTCCAGTGTCAGTACGTAGTTCTGCTTGTTCCATAGAATGTGGAAAAGCTAAATCAAAATTCCTCACAACTTCTGATTCAGCAATTTTTACAATAAGTAAAGGTTAGATCTACCTGAAAGCCTGTTTGGGGGGAGTTAGAAAGATGACATAAGAAAGCCAAAAGACAGCAGGGAAGAGAAAAGAAGAGGAGGAGGCAGTGAAATAGACCAGAGACTTTAGGGAGGTGAAGAAGAAAGAACATGTCAGATGGAATAAGAAGGAAACCTGATTTTCAAATGTACAAATCAATCCAGGTTAATTAGGTCAATCTATCAAACTGTTAAAAAGGTAGGGAAAAGACCAACTTAAGGCAGCAAAAAATTAATTGCACGTAAGATTTATGATGGTGAAATAAAATAATTTGGCCTCTTCTCATCCACTGCCTTTGTGTATGACTTCCATTAATGACATCAGTATTTTAGTGATGCTGCTCAATTGCCATTCATTTTGAATGTTCCTAAATATTATTCGGAAGATGCATTAAGCCAAAACATCTCAGACTTACAGTGTTACGTTAGGATACTAGGTGTTACTTAAGACTTCAGTATTTCCAAGAGTGGTGGGTTGACCCTGGCTGGATGCCAGGTGCCCACCAAAGCGCTCTATCACTCCCCTCCTCAGCTGGACAGGAGAGAGAAAATATAACAAAGGGCTCACAGGTCAAGATAAGGACAGGGACATCACTCAGCAATTACCGTCACAGGCAAACCAGACTTGACTTGGGGAAATTAGTTTAATTTATTACCAATCAAAATCAGAGTAATATAATGAGAAATAAACCCAAATCTTAAAGCCACCTTCCCCCCACCACTCCCTACTTCCTGGGCTCAACTTCACTCCTGATTTTCTCTACGTCCTCCCCCTGAGCAGCACAGGGGGATGGGAAATGGGGATTGCAGTCAGTTTATCACACGTTTCTGCCGCTCCTTCCTCCTCACACTCTTCCCCTGCTCCAGCGTGGGGTCCCTCCCATGGGAGACAGTGCTCCACAAACTTCTCCAACGTGGCTCCTTCCCATGGGCTACAGTTCTTCACGACCTGCTCCAGAGTGGGCCCCTTCCACAGGATGCAGTCCTTCAGGAACAGACTGCTCCAGCGTGGGTCCCCCGCGGGGTCACAAGTCCTGCCAGCAAACCTGCTCCAGTGTGGGCTCCTCTCTCCACGGGTCCACAGGTCCTGCCAGGAACCTGCTCCAGCACGGGCTTCCCATGGGGTCACAGCCTCCTTTGGGCATCCACCTGCTCCAGCGTGGGGTCCTTCACGGGCTGCAGGTGGATATCTGCTCCACTGTGGATCTCTGTGGGCTGGCAGGGGACAGCCTGCCTCACCGTGGTCTTCATCACGGGCTGCAGGGGAATCTCTGCTCCGGCGCCTGGAGCACCTCCTCCTCCTCCTTCTTCTCTGACCTTGTTGTCCACAGGGCTGTTTCTCTCACATATTCTCACTCCTCTCTTCTCCGGCTGCCGTTGTTTTTCCCCTTTCTTAAATATGTTATCCCAGAGGCGCTACCACCACCGCTGATGGGCTCGGCCTTGGCCAGCAGCTGGTCCGTCTTGGAGCTGGCGGGCATTGGCTCTATCAGACATGGGGGAAGCTTCTAGCAGCTTCTCACAGAAGCCACCCCTGTAGCCCCCCCGCTACCAAATCCTTGCCACGCAAACCCAATACACCAAGCTCTGTCATTTGTTATTTGTGATGTTTGTAAGTGAATACCAGACCAAATAAAATCTGAGGCCAGCGAACACGGTTAAGGTATGATTATTACCCAGTTAACTCAGATTGACTTGCACACAGTTGGAAAGGGTGTTCAGCTGAGCTGGTTAATGAGTAGTTCATGAACTGTCACTCTTCCTCTTCATGGATAGAACTGGGTGTGATTTGAACAGTTTAAATGCCTGAGCAAAATACTATAATTTCAGTGGTATCTGCTCAGCTGATGTAAATGATTGGGATGCATAGATTCAGCAGGAAACTTCATTTTGTGTCTTCTCTGCCCATCTTCTAAACAGGCCACAGCACATGGAGGAGCCTCAGCTAGAGGAGAGGCAGAGTTTCTCAGCTCCACAGCAATACAGGTGAATAGGTTGCACATCGGCACCTGCAGACAGATGCAGCTAGAAGGCTGCAGGTTTACAAGTGGGACCTAAAGGTCCAATGCTGGGTCAGGAACCTGCATAGCTGGCGAGGGGGACAGCTTTCAGACAGTTTGGGCACACATGCTGCAGAAAAGACAGATAAATAGACTGTGATACTCAGGAGACCTTTTGGGCCTTGTTTTACATAGAGATGCTTTTCATTTGTTGGCCAAAGCAAACTTCTGCTTAGGCTTCTGTAGCCTCTTCCCTCTGCATGCAAAGCTAAGTCATTAATGATCCAAATAAATTTCCCTTTTCCATCAAAGTCTTAACAAAACCACTTAAAACAGGTATTTTAATACTGGTTTGTGTACTTACAGCCAATTTTTTCAACAACAGTTATTCACAACATTTATTTGATCTGTGAGTGCCTTGCTACGTCATACAGATTTGGTGGGTTTTGGAATAACAATGGCCACTAAATCAGTAAGCCAGCTTGTCCTACATGGTGCTGCGGATTGATTTTCTTAACTTTTTGAAGTTATTGCCCAAATCTTCCCACACAAAGAACCAACTCATTCCCCCTTTTCCGCCGTGGTTTGTAAAGATGGGATTCATCTGATCAGATGTGTATTTTCAATGTTGACATCTGAGCTAATTGTCTATAGAGTGTCCTCACTGTCACAGAAGAGAAACAGGGACTCATTGGTCTCAGTTCACTTAAGGCAGACAGCTAAAACAGGCCAGCTGAGTGACATGTTCTCAGTGTACGTTTCTCTCCAGTAACTCTCACGTGAATCAAGATGATGTGAATGTGGATGCTTCAACGTAAGTGAGTCTTTACCACCTGCGAGTGACATACTGCAGGAGGAAGATAATTCCCCTTTAGCAAGGAGGGAGGGATGTATCGCAGGTATAAGGGACTGCAGCCCTTACTGAACAAAACAGGTTTCTGATGATTAATTTCCTGCTCTATATTTCTCATATACATCTTGGCTCCAGAAGAAGCATGATTTCAAAACCATTTTTACATGCTAGGCTTCTGTGGGACTGTTTTGGGTTTGAGGTGGGAGCTGTTTTGCTTTTCTTTTCTTCTTATTCTTCCCTTGAAATATTTAACTGTGGTTTGGTCAGCCAGAGTTTGTTGTGCGTCCATTGCCCAAATGTTCATGTGCAAAGCACAGTAATCTTTGAAGTCATGGCACTGAATTTCATTGCTCTTTAAAGACCCTTTAGCAGATTCCTAGAATCAGCTTGGGACTAAGAGGAAACAGTGCTCTGAATATTCACGTTTTAACACTAATTGTCATTCAGCGGACTAACATCTGCTGCTTCCTTAATGTCCTGTATTTTCAAGGAAACTGAATCAGTAATAGTTAAGTTTTATCTGCAATTTGTGCTGAAATCGTGGTTCTTTGGAGGGGAAAGAGAGTTTTTCTGAATGGCCAGGAGCAATGAAGAGCTCTTCAATTTCTGGAGGTGTTATGAAAAAGTTAAGCAGTCTTTACGTTGCTACTAACTAAAAGAAAACCAGCACCAGCTATATCAAAGCAAGAAAGAAACAAAATAAACCCTACCTCTGTGTGGCTGGTAGAGTGGATCTAAGGACAGATTTCATCCTTCCTAAATAGCTTGGACACTTGCCATGGGTTTTGCAGTCTGTGTATGCAAGAGCAAAAATCTGCCTTGCGCTCTTCTGCTGGTAACCAGGGCCAGATCCTTGATGACCTACTTTTTATTATTTGGTCAAGCAATAGGTATTATTCAGCAGGCTTCCCAATTAATTGATTTTCTACTATTTGGGATATAAGAAATTAAGCTGAGAACATCGATGGTGTTCATGATGGTAACATGGCTAGACAATGCTAAAAAGATTGGGGGATTTTTGGGTTTTTAACCGATACAATTAAATGCATTCATTTGTTCATTAGAAGTGCATTTAAATTGGCTTAACCATATGTTCATTTTGCTTTTTGTAGTACTTTAATACTGACAGGAGCAAAACTTCCCGAAGAACAATTCCCTTACACTTCCAAACATGATGCTAGGTCTGCTTTAATATTCTTTCACTGCATAAAGCAGATGCATAAAGCATTTATCAAATGAAAGAATAAGAACACTGAAACACGATTACTTTTTTGATGGCAGTTGAATAGGTGATATATTTTAATGTATGATAGAATACCAAACAGATTCATTATGATTATTGCTGACCCTTACAATAAAGATAGCCTTTTTTAGGATCTGATCCTTCAAGCATTCCTACACCTGCCTAACTTTGCAGATGACTTCAAAGCAACTGATCCCAAGGGTGTGTTTTCAGGACTGAGACTTTAATGCCTGGACTCTTAAATAATACATTGCTTAAAGTGTAAGAAAGTGGATGAGTTAATTATTTAGTTTGTTTATTGCAGCCTTTAACACAGTTGCCAGCAAATAGAACAGATAAATAAGGGGAGTCACAACCTGTAGAGATTTTAAAATACAGAGCAAAAGAAGAAAGCATCATGTTACCATTTGCATAGATTCCTAGAAGTAACAGAGAAACTCAGCTTGCAAATCAGAAATTGTGAATGAATTCAGCAGATTTGTCAAACGACGTGATTTAAAAATAACTGATGGGTATAGCATATGTCAAAACAACCCAGGCGAGGCAGCTTCACTGCCCCTGCTCCTTCTTCTGTGGGAGTCAGCAGAGACTTGCTATCTGCCTTGCTGGGGAGGAAGGTTTACCTCTCATCGCTGGGAGTGGGCGATCTCCCTGGAGCCTGCCTGTGCCCTTACCCCACCTGCCTATCCCTCTGCCACCGTCCGAGGGCACATCTGCAGAGCTCTGCCCAGCGGTGGTTCTTTTCTCCCCCAGTAACAGAATTTCTTTCCTCTTTTGAGTCAGTTGCCTTCCCTGTCCTTTATGTTTTTGCTCAGAAACACACTGCTTCTTCAAAGCTTTGCAACAACAAGCGTTTGACAATCTGTTGGTGTTAAGCCAGGTTTATATCAAAGCACAGCAGTGAAGTCGTATCTCATATAGTGGCTGTGGGACTGATTTTTCCTTTCAGAGGTGTGGCTGATTTGCTGTCTTTCCCAAACATATGTATGATTTTCACGGAACAGCATTACAGAAAGGGAAGACTTGTATAGTTGTCTGGTTCGTGAGCCAAAATACCATCCCAGGCCATAGGAAGCATGCACTGTGTCATATATGAATGAGTGGGCAGCAAAAAATTTGGGGAAATAAATCAATTTACACCAGATATATATTTATACTGAATATATAACCTGACACCTGAAAAACGTTTGTATATCATACATGAATGTTGTCGCTGGAACATGGGATATGTTATAGCTCTACTGTTTGCTTCCAGTTACTGTTGGAAAATTAATGGTTTGCTGAAGCAAACAGATCACCACTTGGCAGTTGCTACTGGCAGGACAGACGGTAAAACACACATATGCTGTGCACAGTATTTCTGTCTCCTTTTCTTTCTTCTGACTGTAAATGAAATAAAGTACTGGTAGGTGTTTCTGAGCAATGTTAAGTTGTTCTTTGTTAGTCTCAAAACAAGATGAATATGTAAGGATGGGCTGTAGTTGGTTTTCTCTAGCACCCAGCCCTGGTTGATAAAGCAAGCTGAAGTTATACACGTGGCCAGATTCAGACATGTGAACAGTTTTTGTGAAACGTGTTTCTCCAAGAAGGATCACGATGAGTGCCTGAGATGGACCCTAAAGCTGGCTGATCCTCATTATTGAAAAGTAGAGTATCATTTTCCCCTCCTGAGTGCTCCAGCTGAGTTCACGTGCAGGAGCCTGTGTGTAGCTGTGTCACTGCAGGAAAAACTGCACGTGACAGTCATCTGGCAGTCATCTCTGCTCTGCGAGAGGAGGTCACCTGCACGCGGGTGAAGTTTGTCACTTGGTAGGCAAAATCAGTAGCTGCTTTCGTTGGCTCTGTCATTGTTAAAGCCTACACAGAAAGTTAGGGTTTTTAGCCTCACTTTTCAAAGCCAGAAGTAAAATACGGAGTTCCATTGTGAACAACTCCCAGGATCTTCTCCTCTTAGATCTCTGAGGCAAATGGTGTATGTCCGGTGGCTCTAGACGGTCATCTAAATTGCTGGGTGGATGCATAGAGCCCTAATGTCATCAGAAGAAACTTGGATGTCAGCTCTCATTGCCCTGACCTGTCTGTGGCATGGCTATGTAAGACTGTAGGATACATAAGAGCTCCCTTATTTTGACCTTAGACAGCAGGGCTGGAAGGACCCAGGGAGGTCATAGGGGCTATCTCGCAAGACCAGGGTACAGTTGTACTTCTCAGATATCAGTTGAGATGTCTAATCAGAGTTTGTTTCCTGGAGATTAAAAAGCACAATCTTGAACTGTGTCAATGCATTTCTTTCAACAGAAGAAGTTTACATGCTAAACAAAAAGGAAACCTGCTTGTTTATTAAGTTCTGTCAGCTTTTGTTAGCTCTCCTTTTCTTCATGCCCTTCAGTTTCTTTCCATTAACCACCTAACACAGTCCTTTTTTCCCATCAGCAGCTTTTATTTAGCTAGCTGTGCTTTTGTAGTCCTGCAGACTTTCAAAAGCCTCTGCATCTCACCTCTTTCTTTTGTAGGAAAGCACCTCTGCCTCTCACTGTAGACTTCAATGGCTGTTCATGGTGAAGTTTTCATAAAGTTACCTCTCCTCATTTCTCCCTCTCCCGGTCTCCCAGTCTCTCCCCTGTAGCTGCAGATAAGGAGCGCTTCTCTGAATGCTTGCTCTTCAGGGAGAGCAGGGCACTGCCTTGCAAGTTTTAGTATGCTGCTTGGGGTGAAAGCAAGACCTTGATTGTTCTGAGAAACCCTGTGCTTTTCCACCGGCAAAAGGGTGGTAGTCTCTGCAGCAGCTCTCCCCTGGGTTTCTTAGGAGCCTGCTGAGGAGTCATTAACCCAGATTTTAAGAAAAAAAGACAAGAAGAGATTCGTTCCAGTCTCGTCAATGTTGTCTTCATTCAAACTCATACAACCATTTCAAACTACTTGACGTTTAAAACCGTTTGTATGTCCCTGTTTGTTTTTGTTTTTTTTTTTAATTTGATGACTACAGGAAAGGCAACTTTGCTTTTTGAACAACTACCTACTGATCTCTCACTTTGGTGAATTTAGGATGTCTTTCTTATCGCTGTCATGTTGCATGTAATTCATTTCCCTTCACGTGCAATGTCCAAGTCTAGCTTAGACTCCTTTTGTTGTCAAAAGACCAAAACAGGTACCTCCAAAGGGCAATTCATCTGGTCTTTCTGAGGCGTGGACCTTGGAAGAAGAACTGCTGTCAGAGAGAGACTGCTTTTTTCTATTGACTGTGAGCAGAGCAGAGAGTGACTAGAGATGAGTTGAGGTGTCTACTTTCTAAATACCTTAATTCAGATGGATAACACCCACCTATTACCTAGGTATCATATAAAAAAGGGTTATATATCTTCTCTGTCATTTTATCTTGATGCCATTGCATTTTTTCTGTTGATTTACATATGTAGTTTTACAAAGTAGACTCATAGTTTCTCACAATGACAGCACTTTCTTATGTCTTACACAACCATCGTATTTGTCTTAATATTCTCTTACCACCTTAAATTCACATCATAATCACATTGTGGCAGGCTCTGCATGACTTTTGCACTGTAATCTTTACAATATCATTGTGACTTCTTGAAGTAGCTATTATCCTGCTCACAATTAAAGCTACATAAAGTCACTTCAGAGCATTCTCATTACTTATCTCGTCAACTTGAGTACATCAGCTGTTACCACATTTTATTTTTTAAATAGCAGAATGCATCAGTACAACTGTGATTCAGATTCATTACAAATACAAAAATAAAGGCTCTTCTCCCTTTTCTTTTCCCATCATGTGAGTATTTCCTATCTTGTGGAATATTCTACTTTACATACGGTAACACTCATCCTAATTCACTGAGCCACATTCAGAATTGTAAACTCTGCATTGTGCATCACTGGTGAAAAGACGTATTTTGTCCTCATTTTTAGTACTCAAAGCAGCATAAATATAATCCTGATTTTGCAGCTCAGTGCTGGCAGACTAGATATTTTCACATTGTTCTCAAAATCTTCATATTGACAGTAGTTCTTTCATGATAACATTTATTTGTCAAAGTTTATGCTGCTTTGACTTTTTATAAAATAACAGCAAAGATAAATGGATCGATTGACCCCAAGAGCAGTTTATTTATCCCTTTAGTCACACTTCAGTAGCAAAATCAATACTCTTCTGAAATATCTGATATTACAGTGGTTCCAGTAAATACTGACATTCCTGAGCTATGTGAAGGGGGAACAAAAATTTATTATCAACTTAGATTTTTAGTACCTTTATTGATTTTTCTGGGGATTCTTGAATTTTTATTTATCTGTAGCTAAGTAAGTGACCTTTGTTTCAAAAAAACCCTCCAAAAGCAAACCCAAAAAGTCTTAAGTGCAAACCCTGTAAAAAGTAAAAGGGGAAAACCCACACATCTAACACTGTCAGTGACAAGGATCTTGGCAGAAGAGTATGTCTGGTTTTAAATGATGCATAGCACACCACTGTGTGTTCTTTTTCATACTGTCTCTGCATATGAAATGGCATAACATGTAATTTTTTTTTATACTGATGTTGTTGACATCCACTTTGTGCAACAGCTAAGATGTTTCTGAGTCTTATGTTGCTACCAATTATTTTGATACAAGGATGGAAGAGATGAGTGACCTGAAAGAAAATGAAAAAGTACACAACAGGTGACATACTTCATCCAATAATCAGATCTAACTCCTGAAAGCATTAACAGGAATTACACACATGTATGAAAGAAAACTTTGTCTCTCTTATCCCTGGAAGCTTTGAACATATAAAAAATGGATGAGAACATATAAACTGGATGAGAAAGGTAAGATTCAAGGGAGTTTCCAGTTTGGGGGATCTCACCAAAACAGTGTTTGGACAGAATATAGCAGAGAACAACTTATTTTCTCAGTTGTGCTAAACTGAGAGGAGCCCACTATATTAGAATTTGGAAGATAGGTAGTCCTAAACCAGTCTAGTGTTGGGGACAGAGATGGTCTGGAAAGCCTAAGTTCAGCAGGCACCAAGAAGTGTGGGTTCATCCCAGGTGGACACAGGGGGACAGGAGGGGGCCATCAGGGATCTATTCCAGCCTGGCCATACCATGCTCATGTGCTCTGAGTCGTAGAGTAGTTGTCCCAGCAACTGGCAAAGATGGACTAACAGACACTACGTGGCTTGGAAGATTTAATATGACTTTGCTATCCCTTCTAGGCAGATGGACAAGGATGAAGAGGATAGGTGGAATGAAAGGGATAGGCAGAAAACTCAAGGTTTCCTACTGTTTTGTATCCTGGCCGCTTACTGAACACCACCCATGTTACTCACCTGTGCATAGAAAATGGAATGTAAATTTGAAATGCATATATAGGGGGTGCCTGCTTCTGCATTTTTATATAAAACAGTGAAGCTCCTTAGGGAAGTTATCTTGGAAGAAGAATGACCTTTCCAGTAGCAGAATATTTGAGACCCGAAAAAAAAATAATGTAGAAATTGGTAAAAACAAGCCATAGTTTGAAGTTTGAAAAGTTGCTATAGTTTGCCAGTTCCTTTTCTACCTGGGATAAATGTGCTCATTTCTGAACTACCTTAATGTTATTTAAGCCACAGCTAGATTTAAATCTTGAACACTCTTCACCAAACTTCACCAAAAACATAACTGAGAGCGAGCGCTCCGACTTGGTTGTCATGCCTTCAGCTGTCACTTTGTTCAATCCTTATCTCAAACAGGTTTGTTCTGGCTTCTGTTGGCGTCACTCATACAGAAATGCAGTCTGCCATCAGCAAGAACTAATGATACATGTTTATGGTTCCTTCATGGAAGCGTACTTCTCTCCAACACTCCTATTAAGGGAAAAAAAAAAAAAAAAGACTCAGTGGCCCTGTTCGTATTTAGGATTTAGATCAAAAGGTGTGAAAAGCCAGCACAAGCTCTAGCCATCAGTTGGTAGGTACCGCAGTGAGTCTTCAGTAAAGCATAGGTCTTCTGTGAATAAAATTCTCTCCAAGGGCTTTTCACTCTTTCCTGTTTCCTGGTACTGAAGTGTTCAACAAGCCCATCTAATAGGAAAAAAGAAAGACATTTTCTATGTTTTTTTCCATTCATTTCTAACTGCATCCCCTGATAATCATTAAATCATCCAGAGAGAATTATCTCATTGTACATTTCCTCCTCCTTAAGACCTGCCAAAAGATTAATTTTCTCCAGAGAAAAGAAATTCCGTAGCTTCATTACATCTGTGTAAACCAGAAAACCACTTTCCTTCAAAAGACAGTATAATTAGAATACATTTTCAGAATTTGTGTGAAAAACAGACAAGTTTTAAGTAAAAGTTCTGATCCAGGTGAGAACTAAAATGCATGCATGGTTTTAAAGTTAGTCATTGTATAAACTTCATGTAGACCACAGGTTAATCATGACCTTCGCTTCTTTGTATAATCAGGGATATATAATACTAAAACCAAACCAAAACAGAAACACAAACCTATTTTAAGCTGTATAGCTAGAAGAGCACTGCCTTACAGAAGAAAGATCTGGGAGCAGATAACTTTCCAGAAGTTTCAAAAACATCGGGACAGTCATTGTAATGTTCTGGAGCTATAAACAGGACAGTGTACATGAGGCTAACCTACACATATTTTCATGCTGAATCTAATATTGAGAAAGATTTTGCCAGGGGACAGAAGCGAGAAAATAAACTAAAAACCATTCAGAATGGCTGCTAGATGATGGAGCTTTACTCTCCGAATGTTGCAATACTTTTTTTCCAGAGGCCTTTCCTGGTGTGATGCTCCTCCAAAGCACTGAAAAGTTCTGTCTTGTTTCCCTGTCCTATTATCTCTAATGTCATACATATAGTTATAAATGTGCTGAAAATCAAGTATGTTTTGAAATATTTAATTGAAGTACCATACATTGCAGATCTGGAATAAGTTCCCTGACAGGAACATTCCTCATATTTTCTCTTCTACTTAAGTAAGTCCTGTTTCTCAGAGTTCATGCCTACAGACTGAGTATTGATTGCTTACTACCCCAAGACAAGAAGACATCTATTTACCAATAGGTTCAAAATTGGCTAAAGTTTTGAAACATAGGGCTATTTATAAAACAACAGATTTCTCCACTTTCAGTTAAAATCAGCATGTCTGACCAAGCAGAACCACATCATAATTAGTAAGACTACACAGTTTTACTCTGAAATAGCCCTGGACACAAAAGTATTTTGATTGTGGCTGCATGAACAGTGTTCCCCCTGCAATTTAGCATATCAGGTGCTGAAAGGTTGTACTGGACCAAGTTGTTGTGTGTGCGTCCTCTGTTAAACATAGGAGATACAAGGATGTTAACAGGCATACAGAGAGGGTGACTTAGAAGTCTCTGCATGCTTTTCATTTCTACCCCGTTCCCTCTGTGGCAAGTGCCAGCGTATGTGTTTAAAGTGCCAGCAAGGCTTCTTGCCATATGCCGGCCCATTTCAGTGATTTTGCCTGTATGTGTCTGCATGTGTATTCATATGCATATATGCATACACGTGCGAATGACATAAGGTCAGTGTTCAGTGCCAGATGCTGAAAGCAGTCAGTGTGGAGGAGGGGGAGAATCATAACTTTGACTCCTTTGAACTCAAATTAAACGTGAAAATGAGTAGTTACGTGAAATGGGTTTGTCAACATAGCCAAAGGGAGTTTGGTCCTCATCACTCGTATTTGAATGGTTTATGGGCAACTAAATCCCTCAGCTCCTTTGAAAATTCCAAATTTAAAGGGTATTTTTTAGAGCTAGCAACAAGACTCAGTGCCACTGACATACTTCTGAGAAACTGGCATCGTGAACCTTCGATCTGATTAGTTACACAGGTACTTGTGAAATTGCTTTTTACCAAAGCTTTAAAAAAATTTACAGGATGTATTCCAATGCTCAGAGAAATCATCACGGTAAGAAATACATTGTGCCAACAGGAAAAAGCAAGTCAATATGCCCCTGCCGTCATATCTAGGCATTCTGCCTATCCACGTATTTTCTGTAAATTTAGAATAAATTTTAAAGGTTTAAGGGCACGCAGTTATATCATCATTTTTATGGCAGCCAAATTAATTCTTTCATGCAGTGCTTGAACCTAATGGAGATTGACTGTCCTGTTTTCCTATTGTAATTATGTGTACCGAGTTGAAAATGAAGATGTTGGAGGATAAAAAATAGTGCTGTGACTGCTATTGATTAGCTGTCTTGTTTGCTTCATTGTTCAGGCTCTGTTGGCCTCTTGGGCAGAAGGACACCCAAGTATAACATCCCTGACATTTTCCTGAAAAGATGCATGCCTTAAAAGTGACAGCTTTACTTAAAAAATACAGTTTTGATGTATAAATGTGGTAGTTTTAGCTGAAAGGATTCTGATGGATTAGAGCAGACAAAGAGAAAGATTTCTGAAACATACCTCAGGTCAGCCTTGTATTGAGAATAGATTTAATAGCAAGTGTCTTACATGATGATGACACTCCTAGTGTCTCTGCATTTCACTGTATGTGGGAATGAGCAAGAAAAGTTGAGTTTATCTTCAAAGACAGAGTGATTAGGTTATTCTGACTAATGTGCTCAGCTTTCATTAAAGGCTTTGAGTGGTCATGAATTCCAGAACACTTGACTGTGTGCACTGAGGAAGAAAGAGGCCCTTGAACTAACGCATAATTTTATCAGAAATACTGCCTGTATTTTTAAAAGCCCCCATATAGATTGTTTTTCACAGTCTTCAGGAAATAGGCTATGTGATACCATTTTGTTTATTCTCTTGCCTGTTTTTCATGCAAATATTTGGTATGAGAGTCATATAATTAAATTTGTAAGAACTATTACTTTTAATTGCTGACATATTAATTTAATACACGTGAATGTGTATATTCAAATATGGCTCTCGGTTTTACAGAAAACAAGTCATGATTTACCTAACTCTCTGTCAAGGTATTTAAAGGAGTCAAGTACACTAAGTGATTTCATGCATCAACTTTAATCAAATTCACAAACATATAAGCATGACTGTAGGACTGGGTCACAGCCAACATTAGAAATGCTTCTGCTTTTGTCAGTGTTATGTTAAAAAGGGCCAGATTCTGCCACATGTACTCTCATGTCTGGGAGAAAATGGCTTTGCTCAATGAATAACCTGTAGCTCAACAGTGGTAGAGATACTCGTGACTCAGTCTGCTAATGACTCTGTGGCAAAACTATGCTTTTTATTAAATCCTGTGACTAGTTTGCAAAAACCTGGGCCATCTGTGGTGGTGGTAAGTGGAAGCCAGCCAGGAAAAAAATGAGGTTTCTGACGCACTTCAGCTGGAGGTATTGCAGCACAGACCTGACTCTTCCCTTTCTCTCATCCTGTGCACCTGAGAGTCCAGGTACTGCTTCTCTTTCATCCATGCTTTATAATGGTCCTGCCTTCACCGAGAACGTCTAGCTAGCCCTGCTGGTTTCTTGGCTTGGTGTGTCTCATCTCCAGGCTCATGGCAAGGTCTTCTCATTCTGCTCTTGCAAAACCCCCTCACAAAGACCACCCTCCATCTGGCTACGTCATCTTCTTCCTTGTCTACCAGGTCAAATTTACATTTCTTCTTTTCCTCTTCAAAGTCACTGAGAAGTCTGTTCCCGCCCTCTTCTCCAGTCCATTGGGGAATGGGCTGAATGCCCTGCTCCAGCAGGGACACTGTGTCTCCTGCCCTTCTCTCTGCCACCACGGACGATGGAGCATCTCTGCTGAAATGACCCACAAGATCACCTGTCTTTCCTTATTCAGGATCTCCAAGGAGTTCATCTAGTCTACAGCATCCACCGGAGATGTGGCAGCAGTCTCCTCTATTTGCTTACTCATATTAAAAGTAAACTCTAAAAAGGCTGACAAATCTGAGCTAGTCACCAGTCCACTCAGTTTTTTGGTACATTTTGTTCCTCTCCACACACGGTGTCCCCTGTGTCTTTTTTGAAGGCAAAGTGTTTTGGCGACAGAACTTGCTTCTTGCCTTCTGCTTACTTACTTCTCCAGTTAAAACAAAATTAGTTGGAAATGAAGCTCTCAGAAGTAAAGTAGTAGCTCAATTTTGGCAATTGCAATCTTAATGACAATCTTAATTTCTTTCTCATTAGATTTATGCATCGTAATTTGATGTTTCATTATATGGTCATGAACTATTACTCAAATAATTCAGCATATATTTTTGGCTGAACTAAGAACCTTTAGATACATATATGCAGTATCTTACAAGCATGGCCATGTACATATATGATCATACAATTACTTGACTTACCTAAAAATCTTCGATGGACACAGAGGAGCTACAGTGAAAATGGCATGTATAGACAGAAAACGTTAAAGTTATTTCAAAGAATATATTATCAGACATCATTTGTCACTGAATTAACTACCTGCACATTGTTTGAAGCAGAACCTCTATTTTTAATCCTGTGAGCACTCATTTTGTTTCTAAAACTTCACATACAGGATGAAAAGCAGTGGGGAAAAAGGACACCAATATATCCAATGTCCATTTGCATCCTGCAGCACTCTCAAAATCTTTCTCTTCTTCAGGATTGGGTTTTGCTGGGTCTTGCTTCTAACTCTTTTGTGCTCTACAAGGATATTCGGAGAAGGTTTGTAACTTCCAGTATAGCAAAACCTGCTCCACTGTACTGTATAAAGAATTTTTTTCTTCTCACTCCCTCTCTTTTCTTCCCAGTTCTCTCTGTACTAGTCATTTTTTGAGCCTGTACAATCTAGAAAACCCTCGAGTGAGTGGAGGAGCCATAGCTAATGCTGCTGGAGTCAGACTCACAAATAGCTCCCATGCAGCACACAGCACCAAATGAAATCGGCCGAGGAGCAGGATGCATGTGCTCAGGGGAGATGAGAACATTTTACACAGATGAGCTTAATTCTGCTACTTCCTTCATGTTTTGATCTTTCTCACTTCTATCATTGTTGTCAACATTGTCATCGTTGTCAGTGAGATGAATCCTGCAAGGATATGGCCCCCTTGCCAACCCAATGCCATCAGCCTCCCTTCCTGTCATTTCCTTAAAAAAAGTCTGTCTGTGCCTGTCACTGCTGATCTTGGAGCACCACTGAAGCAGGGTCCCTGTGTAGAAGTCCTTTGTTAGACGTTGATTGTCCACCCCTCAAATACCAGGGAAGCAACTGCAGCTGAACCAGAGTTGACAGAGGCGGGGGGGGGGGGGGGGGGGGGGGTGTGGGAATGGACAGTAACAAACATCGGCTAATCTGACAAAATCATTCCTGATTTTGTCCTCCTCCATAATTTGGAGCAATTGATGAAAGCATCGAACTAGAGCATGACATCCTCCTGCTGTCCAGAGGACGGCTCCTCAGCCCTGGCGTTTCATTGCCGCTGATGGTCTCTTTCTCATCATGGAAAATGTGATGCCTCCAGGTTTCACCTTGCCACTGAGGGGTCCAAGATGTGGTGGTGGCAACTGCCACCCGAGGGTAATCCAAGCCATCATCAGCCTTTCCTCATCGTAGCTAGTGTGCATGGCATACAGCCAGGAGCTGGAGGTTGTTTCGTAGCTGCCGACTGTGATTTTCTTGGTGCCTGAATTAGCAAAGCTAATATCATTTCATATTTAGCGACCAGCTTCTTGCATTGTACATCACTTCTGGAAGTGTATGGTAGGAAGCAAAGCAGTCCACTGGTTGTCAGGACCAAACCTGACTCCCAGATGACAGCATTTATTTTGGGGTATGTTTTAAATGGCTGCAGGTGCCAAGGAAGAGCAAAGGTTGTAAATTCTGTGCAGCACTGATGGCTAACCTTCAGGTAGCCTCTCCACCTGCTGCAGGAAGAATTGAGGCTTCAGTGATGCTGAGAAAAGCCAGGAAGAGTCAAGGGCACATCAGGCCCATTAACTTTTCCTTTGTTGCTATTTCTGTTATATTTTAAAAATCAAATGCAAATGGATAAAACAAAAAAAAAACAACCCCAAAACCTTGCCCTGTTCATTTCTAAGTATGCAATTGAAATTGTGGTATTGTGGATGAGCTTTCAAATAGTGAATTTACACTGTTCTTTTAACACCATGATGGAATGCATAATCTCACTGCTTTCTGGTTGTTAGAGGAAAAAAGGGAGTCAGAATAAAGAGTTTACACTGCTTACTTCCTCTTTTCTGACTTCTTGGGTGACCTAAGGTTTTCTGGAGCCTCTGTTCCTTCTTTGTGCTTTGGTTTTGGACAACTGATTTGAGAGACTCTTACTTGCAGCAGTATATAGGATCCATGGATCTGTGTTTCAACTGTAGTGTAAAAAAATGAGGTAACAATAGGTATTTAAATACATCGGTATTCACGAAAAGGATAGTCAAAATACAGGTAGCGTACCTAGGTGTGTTGTATATGCTCAAGCATGTTAAAGGGAGGCCTTTCATCTAGTAGCTCCTCTGTGTTTGAAGACTAGTTGAGCAAAGTATAAACTCAGATAGCTTTTGCATCATATGACTCTTTCCTACAAGTTGAGTATATTTGAAGTATCTTCAAATATATTTTCAGCTTCAGCAACTTATTCTGTGGGCATAAAGTCTGTCCTTAATTTGTAAATTACTGTCGTCATTTATAAACTACTATACTGTACACATTTATTTTAATCAATCACTGCAGTTGTGAATGCTGGTCTGATTTCTGAATCAGCACTCAAAGATAAATGATTGATGGTTTATTAAGTTCTCTCAGCTAGGGTTCATGATGCTTAATTTTCTTAAGTGATAATATTTCATAACATAGTCCTGATCTTTTTTTTCTTCTTGCTGCTTAGTGGAGTTTAACCTAATCACATGTATGGTCTCTTTAACAGTTGCAGTGTGGAGTCATCACTGAACTTCCATAAATCACCATTTTAACTTTTTTAGGAGAAACCCTTCAAAAGGTCACCTGTCATCAAAGATACTCTAGCTAAAACTTGTAACACTTAACCCCATCTTTACGTTCTCTTAACTCAATTACACCAATGCATCACTCATCTCTCTCTGGGTTTGCAATAAAAGAAGTATTGGTCTAGGGCCATTTTTTGGATCCCCAGCAGCAAGACACCATACATGTACTTACCTCTTTCACAGCTAGATGGTTTCATTGAGGTCCAACATTTTGACCTCATAAAAGCGTAATGTCACTGAATGATGAGATTTTATGTAATTTATTCTGAAGATTGTGGCTTTTAAATCTTCCATATGCAGTTTAATAACAGCATTCTTGTCATCAGGCAAACTTTGCTCTCTCCATTAGTATTTTCATCTTCATTTTGCACACACACAAACTTATATACACACAAAATAAGCTGAAGATGATTTACAGAAGCATTAGAGAAAGGGAAAGCGAAGGGAGGCGGCAGAGAACAAGGTAACTGAAGACTAATCATACCAAAACCAGACATGCTTTCCCTGTTTTTTTCCATTCCTGTTATATTTTTGTTTGGATTGGCTCCAGAGAAGCCCTGTTCCTTGTCGCTCTTGTTGTGTGTGTGCTCATGCATAAATTCAGGTGAAGTATGAAACCTCTTTTCTGCATTCCTGGTAAGAATGTGTAATGTCCTTATCAACAGATAACAAGAAATCTGAACTAATTTAGCTCATGACCCTGGGTTCTTTTTTTTTTTCTGCCATTACCAAAAATATGGTGTTTGCTTAGTTGTTAATGTATTCAGTTCAGTAAATTAGAGCTGCTTGAAATTTCTACTAATCCTTTTCCATTGAGGGTTTCCCTGGACTAAGTGACATTGAATAAAACAAAAACCACATGCATGCACAGGTTTCTGAGATTTTCTGGATCAAATATAATTTAAGTGGCACAACATTTTTAAATGAGGTTTTTTTTTTTTTAAATTACTGTACCAAAAGCACCAATGAATAAACAGTGTTTACTGAAAATATGCTTTGCTTGAACTTGGCCATTAAGGTATACAAGGGCTGAGGGGTTATTTTGCAATGAAAGAATGAACCAATATATAAGGATAAAAGTAGAAAAATGGTTTAACACACAGCACAAAGATGTTTTTGAATGAATCAGTCTTTGCTATTTAATTTACATTTTGAGGGCTCATTAGGATGATGAATGACACTGCTGGAGAATAAAACATACTTCCTGAACAAAAGAAAATCTCTGTAGCCTAATAACATTTTATGCCAGCACTTACATTTGTCAGAAGTGGATGCTATTTATCCCTATGATTATTTAAAAATCATTTTTATTGTCCTTTGTGCTGTGTCCTCTTCTGGGAATTTTAATTCAGAGTTTGACACCTACTTATTAACTTCCATGAAGTATGGAGTACAAAGGCTTATACTATCTAAAGAATTCTAACCAGCCATGTTTATATTGCCTGCAGCTGTATACAAATTAGCTGAGTTTGGATTCATTTCTCTTAGAAATGGAAAAAAATTTGAGTTGTGTAACCTTTACCACCTCAGCAAAGTAAATGTGAGTTGAGCATGGCTGACCTGGGCACACCAGGAGACAGCAGTAAGTCAAAAGAGCAAAGAGGAAGAATTTATGGCATTAATGCCATGAATTAGGAATCTCTACAAGTTGAAAACTTTCCATTTCATATCTCCTCCTTCCTCCTCTGGAAGGATGAGGGTGAAATAGGAATGCTAATGTTTCGAACTTTAAGCCCATCCACTACTTAATCAGTACATAATGACTTGCTGTCTTGCCTTCTTTAGTGCTTATACATGCCTATACTCTAGAATCAAAGGCATGCAAATACCGGAAAACAGACTATCTCTGGAAAAATGTCATAATATTTTGGTAAATTATACACTATTACAATAATTGTATTTTCATGGTTTGTCTTCGACAACACACTGCTTTTGTATCAAACATTAGAGTTTAGACCCTTATTGAGTGCAAACCATATTTTCACCTACGTTCCCTCTTCCACTCTTCATGCAGTAGATCTGCTCAGCAGTAGTGATATCCAGCCTTAAGCAGTGATATCACCTGAAGTCAAAGATTTCATTTGCCTTGCTGGGGGAATGCATCAGTTGCACAGTTAGCATTTCGTGAGAGCATGTAAAACAAGATGATGTACAGCTTAACTTTGTTCATTCTGATATGAGGTGGGAATGTTAGACCTTGTTTTCCTTCCCCTTGCCAAAGCCATCCTCCATTCCTTGCAAGAAGTCCACCTGACAGTAAAACAAGTAGTGATATGCAGGAAAAAGTACTTCCTTACATCTAATTCTACAGATTCTTTTATGATTTTTCCATGCTCAAGGTGGTGCTGATCATCTGGAACATGAGATCCCAATTTTAGTTATCTTTTTGATTTTTGAAGAAGTTGCTAGTCAGCCACCAACATTTTCCATAAAATTTTTCTGTTTCATATTTTGTGGACAAGCTTATGTAGGAGAAAATTAGGGGAACATTTTGTAATGCTGTGACCTGACTGAGCCAGGTCATCGGTGGCAGACAGAAACTTTTGGCTACTTTTCTTCCCAAAGTGTGCTAGAGGTATTTCTGGGCACCAATGGCAGACAGCTGTTTGGAAAGCTGCTACTAAGACCTTGTGGACGTCCTCTCGGTGGCATCCCATGGCTGGACCCAGCTGGGGTCCACCCAAGGGTACTGAGGGAGCTGGCAGAGGAGCTTGCCAAGCCACTCGCCATCATGTATCAACAGTCCTGGTTAACAGGGGAGGTCCCGGACGACTGGAGGCTTGCCAACGTGACGCCCATCTACAAGAAGGGCCGGAAGGAGGATTCGGGGAACTACAGGCCTGTCAGCCTGACCTCGGTGCCGGGGAAGATTATGGAGAGGCTCATCTTGAGGGCGCTCACGGGGCACGTGCAGGACAACCAAGGGATCAGGCCCAGCCAGCACGGGTTCATGAAAGGCAGGTCCTGCTTGACCAACCTGATCTCCTTCTATGACCAGGTGACCCGCCCAGTGGATGAGGGAAAGGCTGTGGATGTTGTCTACCTGGACTTTAGTAAAGCCTTTGACACTGTCTCCCATAGTATTCTCCTGGAGAAGGTGGCAGCTCGTGGCTTAGACAGGTATAGTCTTTGCTGGGTAAAAAACTGGCTGGAGGTCCAAGCCCAAAGGGTTGTGGTGAATGGAGTGAAACCCAGTTGGCAGCCGGTCACAAGCAGAGTCCCCCAGGGCTCAGTTTTGGGGCCGGTCTTTTAATGTCTTTATTGACGATCTGGATGAGGGGATCGAGTGCTCCCTCAGCAAGTTTGCAGATGACACCAAGTTGGGCGGGAGTGTTGATCTGCTCGAGGGTCGGAAGGCTCTGCAGAGCGATCTGGACAGGCTGGATCGATGGGCCCAGGCCAATTGTATGAGGTTCAACAAGGCCAAGTCCTACACCTGGGTCGCAACAAGCCCATGCAAGGCTATGGGCTTGGGGAAGAGTGGCTGGAAAGCTGCCC
This sequence comes from Gavia stellata, assembly GCF_030936135.1. Lineage (NCBI taxonomy): Eukaryota > Metazoa > Chordata > Aves > Gaviiformes > Gaviidae > Gavia > Gavia stellata. The sequence goes on from NC_082594.1 coordinate 71,976,621, forward strand.
TGCAGAAAAGGACCTGGGGGTGCTGGTTGACAGGTGGCTGAAGATGAGCCAGCAGTGTGCCCAGGTGGCCAAGAAGGCCAATGGTATCCTGGCCTGTATCGGAAATAGTGTGGCCAGCAGGAGCAGGGAGGTGATCGTGCCCCTGTACTCGGCACTGGTGAGGCCGCACCTCGAATACTGTGTTCAGTTTTGGGCCCTTCAGTACAAGAAAGACATTGAGGTGCTGGAGCGTGTCCAGAGAAGGGCGACGAAGCTGGTGAGGGGTTTGGAGCACAAGTCTTATGAGGAGCGGCTGAGGGAGCTGGGGTTGTTCAGTCTGGAGAAGAGGAGGCTGAGGGGAGACGTCATCACTCTCTACAGTTACCTGAAAGGGGGTTGCAGAGAGGTGGGTGCTGGTCTCTTCTCCCAAGTGACTAGCAACAGGACAAGAGGAAATGGCCTCAAGTTGCGCCACGGGAGGTTTAGACTGGATATTAGGAAACACTTCTTTACGGAGAGAGTGGTGAAACACTGGAACAGGCTGCCCAGGGAGGTGGTGGAGTCACCCTCACTGGAGGCGTTCAAGGAACGTGTGGACATGGCACTGTGGGACATGGTTTAGTGGGCATGGTGGTGTTGGGTTGATGGTTGGACTTGATGATCTTACAGGTCTTTTCCAACCGTAGTGATTCTGTGATTCTGTGATTCTGTGCTGTGAGTGAAAGCCCTGGGGATACTTCTCCAGCCTGCACAGTGCCTGTCTCCTGTCTCGTGAAGGATTGAGCCTGAGAAACCAACTTAAAGTCTGGTGGCTTGATTTAGAAAAGCAGAGGTCTTGTGGACAGGCCTGTTTGTTTTCAGAATACCTGTTTAGGTTTTTAAGGGGGTTTTTTTAGGGTTTGTTAGGACTTTTCTTTTTTCAGTTGCTACCCTAATTTTCTGGGGGAATTACATTCTGCCTACCTAAAATACTTCCAGCCCTTTGGACTATGAAATGTACTCCTTGTTATCCTTCCTAAAAATATATAGTGTTGCCCATAGAGAATTGTAGCCATTTTCCATATCTAAAGTTATAAATTCCACTACGTATCTGGATGTACTATATTACATATGCATCTGTTTACGTATGTGTTTCTGATTGTGTGATTGTAAAGTGCTATACAAGCCTTCAGGGTAACATGCATGCATGCAAAATGCAGGTTATTGCAGACTACTTTCAGTCAAGACACCCCCATTTAATCCTTTTCATCTGATCAAATGGCAGGATATGCCACTTTCAAAAGTCACGTCTTTTGTGTTGGTAGCATTGGTCAAGCTCTGGATTGTAATGAGACACAAATAACGGGTGACTTCGTGTATGTTCACATAGCAGTCTCTGCTGTGGTTAGTGCTTGTACAGACTGAGAGGTCTGACGCACAGGTGGGCACAGATGAAGAGCTCCTGCCTCTTCTGTAGAGATCCATCATGCAGCAGCAGCAAATGCATGACTGCAAATTGCCAAAACCAGTGCTACTTTATTTTAATACACCAGACTGTAAACTGTAGCAATTCAGCAGCTGCTATGCAAGCAGGGACCTCTGAGAGAGTATCGGTACAGAGAGATAAGGATGGAAATGTAAGCTTGGCTTCTGTCTCATTCTTGCTGTTTTTTTCTTCTTTAGCTTAGAGGTACAGATATTCTGGGTGGCAAATGAACCAATATCAAGCTTTTGCAAAGGCAATGATTCCATTTTGTAATTATTTTCTAGGAATGAGTAATCCCATTGTTTCCTTGTATCTTGAGTTTATATACAGTGCCATCAACAAGGTAGACTGGGCAGTCAGTGAGCGGTAACTGTTACTCTACTGTGCCTGAGACCTGCATAGGTGATCTGTGCAGATGGGCTGCTGTGCCTATACAGTCCCCATGGATTAAGTGTTACAGGCATTCAGCCCATAGCTGTTGACTGATTTCCCATCTGCAGGTATCACACATATCTAGACATACATATATAAACACAAATCTTGTTGTGTTTATAGTATGAATGTATATAAAATTTAAATTAGTCAGGGACTGCTCTTTAGTGTGGATTTTTCCACCAGCCCTATGGCAGTCAACAGCGACCAGCCAGTTCTGGGCTGCCAGGGCTGTGCCTTTCCCTGCACAGAAACAGCTAAAAGTCTTTGCCCCCAACCCTTGCTAGACTATCTTGTTTCATAGCTGTATTTCTCCGGCAGAAAAAGGATCATGAAAAAGAGAGGGTTTTGCCAAGAACATTTCATTCTGTTCGTCACGAAGTACCTGTTGCTGCAAATGGTACCGGAGCATCCGTGTTTTGGTGGGGCTTCTTCATCCTCTTCCTGCCTCAATATTTAGTTGGGTTGCAGGTGACTTAGAGTGACATCTGCAGATGAAACATGCAGGAAATGCTGCTGGAAGTATGGCTGGGGAAAGGGAGCCAGAAAGCTGAAGGAAGCCCTTAGAATACACGTAGCCTTTTGCATCTTCATTTTTCTCTGGTGTTATTACCTAATGTCCCTGCATGGCAATATGGGCACACAATTGAAAATCAGAGCCCAAGAGCAGCTTCGACCTTCTCTCCTCTCCAAGAGCAACTGGCACCTGAAACTCTGAACCCTTCACCAAATAGTTAATTCTCAGGAGAATGAGCCACTCATCATTCCTTTCATAAACAAACAAATAAATAAAAGATACAAGGATTTGATCTGTTTAATACGCATCCTCTAAAAACCAGAGTGCAGACTAAACATAGTAATCTGATGATTACAAATTATTCAGTCCTATAAACAAAGCATGGCAATTGATGACAATGTGGTGTATCATATATCATAAATGCAGAGCATCCTCTCTCATCCAAAACAAATAGTTTGGAGTATTTCAAACCCATAATAAATATATTTAATGCAGATCACTGTGAAACAATGTGTGTTTCTCTGTTTCTAATGCTGTATACAAAAGCCAGCCAAGAGCTTTTTGTGTTTTATGCATTAGATTCATTTATGCTGCCAATACTACTTACTACTCTAGTATCCTGACTTGAAAAATCAAGATTTAAGGTATTTCAAGCAACGCTTGATGCATGCACCTCTTAAAATTATAGGAGATGGTTTATAAAGTAAATTATGAGACCTTAATATAATTCCTGAGTTTCAGGTAGATTATTGTGTCGCTAGTTAAAGTATTGATCACAACCCTTATATTCTATTGGTAGCTTGTTATGCGAGGCAAATCAGCTGCCATTGTTACCAGTGCTGAAAATCTCCCTGAGTAATAACCTGTGATACGTTTATTGCATAGGAAGCTTTGATCCTCAGGACTCAACTAAGATATTCAAAGTTCTTATAAAGGTGTCTTAGAGTCTGCGATAGAAATTCAGATGTCTGCTGTCAAACGACTCCTATTCAGCCAACCCCTGTGAGCCACCTTTGAAAGTGAAACAGCAAGATGACACCATTCATAGCTTGCCTTTTGGAGAGGTCTTTGTGCTCCCCTGTCTTTTGGTACCTGACAACTTGTTCCAGGCCGTATCAAAGTTGCATAACAGAATTTGTAAAAAGCTACACAGAAGGGTTTAATGTGTTGAGAACAAATAACTTCTTTGTTGATATCCACTGCCAGATCAAAGAGTTGGAGGGTAATAGGCCCAGGACTGCATTACCTTCAGTTACAGCAGGGAACAAAAGAATAAAATAAAAGAGTGAAAGGCAGCAGAGAACGATAAAAGAGGAAAATACTAACAAGTTTAAAGGATTCAACGTCCTGAAACATGAGTAAAAGCCACAGAAATAAATTCATCAAGATCACATAACAAAAGGGAAGCATGTGGCTTCACGGCTCAAAGGCTTTCCAACTGTACTCCTGTTTTCTGTACGTGTTGTTATAATTTGGGGTGCCACAAGACCTTCCAGTTTTTACAGGGACAGAGAGCTGGCTCTACCGCTTAAAAAATGCAGATTTGTTGTACTTGACCTAGATGGAAATGTCTGTGAGCTGTAGCAGTATTAGAGATTTTCTCTCCATTTAGCTTCCATTTAAAATGAAATGGGGCTACATTGAACATATCTTCCTCTAGAGACAAAATAACCTGTTTTTAAGTGGAGGATCACCTCATCTGTTCAAAAAAATAAAAATAGAAATCCAAGAGGCAGCTCACCTTTTTGAAGCTGTCCAATGAAAGTTTTAGAAATCAAACAAAACCAAACCTAAGGGCAACATAACCTTTCTGAGGAAATTCACAAACCCCACTCATGCAGCGTAGTACTGGTTTTCGTCTGCAACGCAGTAACAATTAAACTCTACTATCACTGTCCATTTCTTCCTTTTATTTCCCCCCACTGTACTGTGTGTTGCATAATGCTGGAGCATACAGGATTTAAAATCATTTTTTGGCAGTAAGGCTGTTGGGAGAGCCGTTCTCTGTAGGCACCAGCCAGAGCTTTGCAGTCTATACACCACTGATGCCCCTACGGCACTGCACTGTTATAAAGTGACTTGTTGCTCGTTTTCTATATTAAAAAGAAAACTATTAATGTGACAGTAAAAAGTGGTTACTGCCCCTGAGTAACATGGCCAACAGATGTGATCTGTACAGTTTTGTATTTCTGGGTTTTGTAAGTGGTGCTCCATTAGCCTTTAGCTGTGCAGGAGAGCTCAATGCAAACAACCGGGAACTGGCAAATGTCTACTCTACTGAAAGTTTCAATGACACAAAATCTGGAAAAGCTGAGGCCAATTTTTCTTTCTACTTTCTTTCTGTATTTCACTGTTACTTGTAACAGTGACAGGCAAAAGAAAATCAGAAAGCATTGTGACTTTCAGATGCAATATCCCCTTTAAGAGGGGATAACCTGAGAATATATGGAAAGAAGAGAAAAGTGAAAGCCAAAAGAGAAAGGACTAAGATAATTTTAAGCCAACCTTTTGTCCTCCAAGCCTGAGGTACCAGTGCGGCTTCCATCAAAAAATGTTAACTAGTAGCGTACGACTACTTAGGAGCTACCTAGAACCTTCCCCAAACCTGGGACATTATTTATTCTCCTGCTTCTGGTCTTGTGATCGCCCAAGCAGTAGGGTGCTGGCACAAAGCCCACAGGGAAGTGGGCAGATGATTTTACAGATGTGGAGGTATTCTGACTTCTGGAGGGAAGTCCTCTGCAAGGCAACACAGCAGTGCCCGGTTCCTGACTAGCTGGCTAAAGGGCTTTCTGTCCCCCACCAAAGAGGACCGATATGGGCCTGCGGTGAATTGATGGGAAAATAAATCTTTCGGTGGCATTTGGGAAAGAGAGGACAAGAAAAATAAGGAAAGTATTTGTCTGCACTGCAACTTTATAGATTTGCTGAATTTATTGATTCCCATATTAAGGCTACGGTTGATAAGATTTGACACTTCCTTGGTTGGTTTGGGCATTTTTAGGAAACTTTGCAGAGGGTTTTTTATGGTGTATCGTACATATATATATATAAGTATACCTTGATATATACATGGTATCATGTACATTCTTAACTGGAAGGAACTTACATGCCTGAGCCCTAAGACATTGCAGCACTGACATTTTATTTGAAATTTTACATGTCCTATTAACTCTGCAAAACCTTTAGAGAGTACTATTTTTCAGTAGCTTTGCAGTGAGGGTGTTTCCATCAGTCTGTCAGTGACCACAGTACGGCTGGATTTTTCTTTTGACTTCCAGGAATGCTGAGAGCACAATAAAGCTCTGCCAATATTTTCACTGTAGCTTGGAGAATTGTGCTATTTATCAACTTCCATGTGCATTTTAAGAGAATCCACCTGAACTGACCAGAGGCGTCAAGGGATTGATTTAAAGGTGCAGATGCATACAATTGTTCATCTTCATTGATAAAGCTTTGGGTATCCAGTAGCAAATTATATCCCTCTTGGGCAAATAGGTGTCCAGGTCCTAATTGCCATGACCAGAATGTTTTTGCAGCCTTAGCAATGAGACTGAGAAGTCATTCTCAAACCAATGCCTATGATGCTCTGTTCCTTACACACGATAGACTTTTTTTTTTAAACTACCAATCCTGATCCATATTTTCCATGAAACAATTGTATTTTGTGCAAATCAAGGAAAACAGTGCAATGTAAGTGTCTTAGGCCAAAATTAATTCACTTTAAGTCTCGACAAAGAAAATATGCATCAAATGTGCCCAGAGAAGTTAGAAAAAGTGGTTTCTCTATGGATTTGCAAATAGGTTGTCTAACTGTGCTGGCTCTATCGCCAGATGCTCGCTGGTCTGCCTATACTTCAGACCTGCTCCGTCAAGGGTTCTTGATTATTGTTGCCCTCATGAAAGCAGTTATAGTGAAAGGATGAGATTTATTTTGCTGGGGAGGAGACACTGTCAAAGCCAAAACTGTCAGATGTTGGTGACATCCTTGGACTAGCAAAAGGCTTTAGTAGAAAGCCAAATGTTACTCTGGTCTCCAGATCGTGGTGTTTTTAACCTGTTAAGTCTAGATAGGTCTCAGGCTCTAAAATTGAGAAGGTGGCTTTCCGCAATAGGGATTAATGAGAATTTGTTTCTCCCTAGAAAACAGTTTTTTCAGCTCTGTGTAGCAGCCTGTTATGAGTAATAATCCAGTGTTACCTTCTGGGGATACAGGCTGCTGCTCAGTGGTTTGGGTTCTCAGCAACCACATGAAGATCCTGTAATCCTCTTTTAGCCCTCTGTGAAAGCCAGACCCTCTTTGGCCCTAATCTTTGAGTGAGGTATTGGGTGGAGCAACTTCTTTGTCACCCATCATGACAGAAACCACCCTTGTTTCCTTTGTCCTGTCCTCCGCTTTGTTAACAGGATGCTTACCCAGATTTTTAATAGCATTTCAATGTTAATATCTTTCCTTCTGACTTAGTAGAGATATTGTTCAGACGATGATGTTTTATCAATATTGAATTCCTCGTGCCAGGCTCCATTTCGTATTCCCTCCACCACCACCCAAAGGGTAGATTTTTCCCCATGAGCCATTTCTAAATGGATGTAAATAGGCTTTAAAGAACGCCTGATAGATGTTACTCTTTCCATCAAACACTCGTGTACAGGGGCTTTCTTCCATCGGGGGCCTTTTGTGGGAGAGATTTCTGCGGAGTTGTGTACTGTAAAACCTTCTATCTGTAAGAGGTTTAACCCTTTCTGTGCAATAGTTTGTAATCACGTAACCTTTAGCTCAGTGGGAATGAATACCAATTATCATTTATAAACAGTTCCTCTCATTATGCGCCTATTTATGGCATCTTTTATAGCTTGCTAATTGCAAGCACACAAAACAGAAATGTTTGGAGTTAAATAATGTAAACAGGGATGTAATTGATTTTCATGTTGAATAGTTTTTATTGATTTATTGTTAATTAACATTTTTAAAGGATCTCTTGGCAAAATAATCCATTTGATTTATTGAATATTATACCAGCTGATGGTATATTCATATTAAAATGTCACAAAAAGATTAACAGTTCCATAATACTTGTTTTTCCAACTGTTGCTGCTTTACAGATGTTATATATTCTCCCCAAACAAACACAGACAATATATTAAATGCAATCGATTGGTCTCGGTCCAGGTCCTAGCAGACAAGTGTCCACATCACTAAAAATACCACATTCCAGTTGACACTAATTGGCCATCTGTGTAACAGGGAGGACAGGCATCTAATGGGGAGAAAAGCTGATCTCTCTCTCTCCCAGGGCAGGGTCCTTGGGTCAGCTGTTGAAGGACTGCGTGGGCTGAGGGGAGAAGCCCATATCCTCGCTAAAAAGCCTTTCCTGCTGCAAAACCAAAAGGCTCTGGTCTCCATAATGGAAACTTCCCAACAGATAGACCACTGTGTCGAGCAACAGTCACTTAATACATTCAGAGCATGCATGCAGTGCTGCAGAAAATGTAGTGTGCTGAAGGCATTTCCAGAGGACCCCACTGGCTTTTACCAATTTTTGGGTGGGAAGGGGCGCTGTGGAGTTCGTTCAGGGGGCTGTTGACAGCATTTTGGTGAATGCCAGTTGCCTTCAGCTCCTCTTGACTTCACTGAAAGTCGAGGTCACTTGCTCAGCACCTCCCAGGATCGAGCATGTAGCAAGGAGTAAAATTGCAAGTTGCAATCTTCATTATTACCATCCCATTATATTTTTCAAATGGGTAGCAAGAGAGTGTAATCACATCAGACCCTATTTTTTCATTAGTGAAGAAAAACATTAATATACTGTGACATGGTATTGATTTGATACAATCAATCTTTCCCAATAACAATAAAACCTTTATATTTTATTAATAGAACAATGCAGTTCTTCTCCATTACAGCTCCCTTTTATTGTTCTGGGTCACAGTGTAATTCTGGCATGTTTGGATTTTTATTTTTATGAATATAATATAAAAGCCTGTAAAATTTTTCTGCCGATCTGCCAGTAGGTTTCATTTGAGGCTCCCAAGTATCTTTTATTAGATGAAATGTTACCAGTGCAGCTCCAGTCATTGATTGTTCGATGGCCCTTAGCGGTGGAGAGGGTGGGGAGCTTTCAGAAAGGTTCTTGCCCTTTAACTCCCTTGATTTTTTTGTGGTGTGGACACTGGGACTTGGACTCAGACCATCTCATCAGTTTAAAGATGACCTCTCAACACATGGCTGGACCCAGCACTTCTAAATCCCCTCCAAACTGGGGAGGGATTCCAGTGAAGCTCCCAGCAGCCATTTGGACTGTGGCCCTTCAGCATCACCTCACTTTCTGACTCCGGGCTTTCCATACTTAGTTCAGCACAGGTGCTACACGGGCAGGAGGGGCTCCAAGCTCTGGGGCAGGCCATGGGCATTCACTGGAGGAGTTAAGCTTTAACCTCATCTCCCTGCTATTTAAAAAAAACAAACCAAAACAATACGGTAAATGCCTTTACTCATACACCCAAAGTAAATCCATCTTCAACTGGATGCCAGCCAGAACCTCAGAGGCAGGATCCTTTCTCACACCCTGGCCCCTCAGGTCTGCGTATAGGGCCAGTGCAGCCTAAGGCTCGTGGTACACTGGGTATAAACTCCTCTGCAGTCTTCCTTCTTGGAGGCTCTGCTCTCCAAAAGCTGCTGTCCTACCTCAGTCGTGGGTGAGCTGCTGAGCAGGCTGTTCTGAGCGAGTATCTCTCATCAAGAGCAAAACGTACTCTTGCCTGATTAGTGTCTCCTTTCTAGTGTGGTCGGCAAGTCTCTTGGATCATTTGGTGTTTCTTTCTATCTACAGATACTTTTGATTCATCTTCTTTGATTAGCCAGAATATCTTCCTGTTCCTGGTACAAGACTGGGGCATCATGATATTCCAGTTGCAATGAGACCCCAATTAGTACAGCCAGATACTTTCATTAGAGCAAAGCTAGATGCCTTTCATCACTTGCTCTTTATTCATTTTTTTTCATGAAATAAAATCTTTTTTAACCGTTCTCCTCGTCCCTTTTGAACCAAGAACAATGTTGCAAGATCCCATGGTAGGAAAAATAATCCCCATAATAAATATGAAGGCTCCATTTCAAAAGAGAATGGGCTTATTAAGGGTAACAGTTTATTAACAGTCACTGTAAATTAGATGGATTTAATAACTTTAATTAGTGCAACACTTTCTGACACAGAGCTTGAGGAGAATTCAGCTGTTCATCCCCATCTCCCTCCTGTACGTCTCTGTGTCTAAGGAAGCAGCAGCAATTCCTGGTAGTAAAAGAGAAACGGCTCCTACTTGCAGCTGTGTGGAGGGCAGGAGAAAACTACTGTATCAACAGACCCTGGCCACTGGCACTCCTAATTAGTAGTAAGAAACAGCACGAGTGCAAAGTAAAGCTTTCAGATATCAGGAACAACAGAAAAGCAAGCTTCCTCAGGAGTCTCTTCCTTTCTCTTTCCTTGGCGTAGCCCTACCCAGTTCAGCCCTGCTTGCCTGCATCCTCAGAGAGAGACGAGGAATCTTCTCTGTTTAAGGGCTGTGAAGTGACCACCATTACTAACACCCATCGGTAAAATGAGGGGGACTACAGTCTGCCGTGGCTCCCTGAAGTCCAGCCCTGTTAAAGTAGATGGAAACATTGCTGGTAGGTCTAACGCCACCCATCAAGATGGAAATACCGTTCTCGTTAGAGAAAAAAAAAGAGAAATACTGGTTTTAATTCTGTTGTGGTCAGAGGTTTTTCCTACTCAGTCCTTTTCCTATGGGATGTTCCGGTTTATCAGAACTGAAAATGTCTGCATCTATGCTGATTTTGACCAAACCTATTTTCATTCTTGTTTGAAGAAAATATTTTCTTAAAGTAAAAAATCGGCAAATTTGGAGTCAAGGTGAAACATTTCAATATTTTGTTTTAATGACTTCTTGTTTTAGTCTGTATCTTATTCTGTAACTACAAATTTTATTTATATTTCTTAAAATTTGACGTTGAAGTGTTTTGAACAAACTTTCATTTCTTAACTGAACTGAAGAACACTTTTTAAAATTTCATTTTGAAGGTAATGATGTCACACAATTACATTTTTAATGGGAGCATAGCCAACAGGATAAAATCTACACGTAGATGCCTGCCCTCCCCCTCCCCCATTCAGAATGAAAATATGGTCTAAAAAGTGGGCATTTCCTGAGGGACAAAAAAGTGAGTTTTTAACCAGGTTGAGGTCTAATCTTTTGACCAGCCCACATCTCCTGAGGTCCGAAGTCCTGCCTTTCTCTCCAGAGCAGTGTGGGTTCAGCACAGCCATCCCATAATGAGCCTTTTGGAGGATGTAGCTCATGTAAGGAAATCAACAAGTTAAGCCCTGAATGTCTAAAAACCCCTCCTGGGCATCCACAAATGACCTCTCCCAAAAAATACCTTTACACAACCTGGCTGTATTTCCACAGAAACCCCCGAAGACACCTCTCTGGTCTCGGGCACATCTCCCTGTTAAATTTCAACATTTTATTCCACGACTTGAAGGTGTTAAGATCTCTTCAGAGAAATGATGAAAGGGAGACTTTGTGGAGGGCAACAGTTCTCCACAACCCAACAGGCAGAGGCTGCACATATGAATAAGTAAAATGATAAGGATTTTACTTTTCTTCTTCAGACTGGAAGTTCCTTTCTAGCAAATGGATTGTATAGAAAGTGTTACATATAAATATGCACATGCATGTGTGTGTCTCCCCATACTTTCATGGTCTTGCCTGGCAAAGAAGCATTTCTAAGACACGTTCAGATCAAGGTTCATCAATGTGGGCTTTTTTCCCTTTCTTCCTATTTTTTTTAATTGTGGATTTAGGTTATTGTCTGCCAACATTTACTGCCTGAAGCTTCACTCTGGGCCCCAGGGAAAATCCTGCAGCCCGGTTTTAGGCAGTGCTGTGCAGTGCCTGTGCAGCACGGGGGTGAGAGCCGCACTGGAGGCGGAGGTGGCACCCGAAGGGCTGGACGCGTGGCGGCTACTGTCATGCCGCTGGTTGCAGATGACCACCACTCAATCACCAACACTGCCAGCCTGGCTCCTGCTGAGTGGAAGAGGCTGAGTGCGTACCTCAGCCTTCTGGAGATCTTAATCATGCCTAATTTATACTGGAGACAAAATCCAGTAACCTCTGGAGACCTCGTAAGAACACTTAGCACAGTCCAAATAATAACAGCATCAAAAGCTCACACCATAAAAATCTCTTAGGCTAAAATGGAAATAGATACATGCAGAAGATTTTTCTTTCTTTCCTTAACACAAAGATTTGAAAGGAGGGAAACATATCACAGACAGGCAATTCCTTTCAGAGGGGTTTCTTTATATATCGCCATGTGAAAGCTGTTGGTAAGGGAAGAAAAAATAAAGTAATACTCTGAAATAAAATTTGTATGGATGTAGCTTTTTTGAAATTACATCCTGTTTCTCAAGAATTCGATGTAGCCTTTAGTCAGCCTTGTTTCTTACAGTTCTCTGTGCTTTGCATGGTAATTAGCTGCTCATGTTATCAGCGGTGCGATGCTCCCGGCTATTTCTTCAGCAGCCACTGCCGTTATCCTCGGCGGCAGCTCCTCGCATCCTCCTGCCAGACAGTACACCAGCCGCACGTGTGTGCAGATGCTTGGCGTTCTTCAGGCTGCACTGACTGAGGGACGAAGGTAATGGGCACAGCATCGGAGAGGGAAGAGGCTGGAGCCCACTTTCCCCGGCAGCTCCCCGAGACTTGCCAGTATTTCACTGATGGTTCATTGGAGGTTCAGTGAGGCGAGTTTGTTATGACAGATCGCAAAAGGCAAAGGGAGGCAAATGAGCTGGGTTCATCAATGTCAGGATAAATACAGGGTGGCAGGTCCTTGGCTTAGTTGGGGACAGCAGCCTCAAAACCTTTATTTTCTTGTTTGGTTTTTGTTTTGCCTTTTTTTAAGTAATTGAAACGTTTATTGCACAAGTGTACTGTGCCGTGCAGGCTATCAAGAGGGTGGAGGGACTGCTTTATGCAGATTGCCAGCACGTCTGACATCAGCCTTACGCAGGGGCTTCATCACACAGCCAACACTGATGCAATAGTGTTTGGATCAGGCACGGGGAGTGCTCTGTGCTATTTGTTGCCTGCAGGTAATGCAATCTCTTCTTTTAATTCAGATTTCAAGAAACTTTTACCAGCTTTTATTTGTTTTTAAATTAAAATATGGCCATGAAGTTAAATGCAGGTTGCCAGATTTATGGGCAGTGAGAGTTCCACTGTAACATGAGTAGAGATGTAGTGGAGAAGAGAAGCTTTTAAAGTGAAAATGGGGAGTCTTTTTCATACCAACATCTACAGACACTTTTCAGACATACCTTAGGTCCCACAATAACACTCTGCATTGTATTATATGATATAATGAAAAAAAATAAATGGCCCCAGGCCATATGAAATTGAAGTTGCTTGCTGTGTGCAGAGCATGGTCTCCTAGCTTCTCCACCCTAATTCTACAAAGTTTGATATCAACAGAAATGTAAGATCCTTACAAGCATTCAAAGCAAAAATAAATTAAGAAATTTGTATTTGGCATTCAAAAGGTAAAGAACAAAGAGGATAATGTAGAAATTGAGGGGTTTTTCCAAATATTGTTTTCAGTTTTGCATATCTTGTCTTTCATTTTCCTGTTGTTTTTTTTTTTTGTCTTTTGAAAGGCAGTGTGATGGTATTGAGAGAGGGATATGAAAAGTTTTTTTACTCCCTGCCCAGAGATATCATGTGCCAGGGAGAATAGCTGAAGTTTTAGTTCTGTGGTAATGGAAAGTGTAATTTCTTGCTGAAGAGTATTTGCAGACTTATTTCATTACACTTCTAGGAGGGTTATTTAATTTTGAAACAGAAGCTTGTTTCTAAACCTACTCTGAAATAGCCTGTTGCCAAATTTACCTTCAGTAGTTTTGACTTCAAACAAAAATAAAGAGCATCATTTTACCGTATGTTCAATGTAAACAGCATAAGATGGTAGGTCATCTCATCCCTCTTTCTATAAGATGGCAATGGACTAGAATAGCAAACTTGACGTTGAGCAGTAAATTCATTGCTCTGTAAACAAGGTGTTCATGATGAGGGCCTTACACTCTCCACTGTTGTTAATGGGAAAACAAGACGAAGACCAGGGTTTGGGAAAGGAAAGGGAGCATATAGAGGGAAAGCCACAGGGAAGAGAGAAGTAAAAATTAGCTAATACAAATTTTAAAATTCTTAAATATCCAGAGATTGGTGTGATGTTTCTGTCTGTCTTGTTAGCTTCATTGGCGACGTGAACTCTTGCACTTGCACTCCTGCTCCAGCAACAGGAAGGTCGCACGCGGCGTTGTGCGACTCCTTGGGGACAGGGCTGAGATCAGAACATGGCTATATGCACAGGGCTGCAGCTTCTCTTCAGCATCACTACATCAGATACGAGTAATTCTCCAAAGGCTGACTTTATAGCGTGCTTAGTTGCTTTCTCTTTGAAATCGGTGGTGTAACTCCCAGTGACTGTAAAGCTGACAGACTGTGTTGCACCAAAAAGAGTTAATGCAATTCATTTGTTTAACAATCAAGGGCCATATTCAGCAAAGATTTAGCAGGAGTGCTGACAATAAAGCACTTATGACTTTCTATGAATTGGCATGAAATAACAGCCACAAAAAATTATGAAACATAAATTCTTCCCTCGCCTATGCACTGCTGCCGTACTTCTGACCTTGGTGGCAGCTGTTAGGCTACGAGTGGCTGCGGATCCAGACCTCCTCAGTGACTCAGCTCAGGCTGGGGAGCAGCGTCCAGGACTTGCGCAAACTGGCTAGTGGTATCTTTCGGGTCTGGAAGGCACAGAGGTATCCATTTTTGAAAGCGCTTCATCATTTTTTGGGTGCCCAAATGCAGATGTGATGGAGAAGTCTGATTTCCAGGTGACAAGAGCTCAGCACTTTGGAAAATCAGATTGCTTTGATATTTCTCCAGGTGGGCACCTGAAAACTCAGAACCTCCAGGTGTTTTTTGAAAACGAGAGGCAAAGACCAAGCTCACCTCCCTGCTAGCTCTTTGGGGACAGTAATTAACTGTATTGTTTTTGTTTCCATCCCCCCTTCCCCATGGGAAGACCTCAAGCCCCAGTCTCCTGCCTCCTGAGTTAGTTCTGTTCTGCAAAAGGAAGAAAACCTTTCTTTGGGGAATTGTCAGACAATTTACTCTGCTGAAGTAAATCCCCAGAAAACTTGCTTGATGCATCAGCCACGTGTATCTTGCGGAGAGCTGCAGGAGACGGGCACCCCCTCAGTATCAGTACCTCCATGCGTGGTGTGCCCTCGCTTCCCAGTTGTGCTGGGCAGTGCAAGGGGACTGTGGGCAGGGAGCAGGCAGGAAGGAGAGGGCATCAGTATGGCAGACTGATGTCTCACGCTGCCTCATCTTTGCTGACAAGAAGTTTGGGTCCTAATGAACAACCAAGCTGAGCACGGAGTGGAGGCACCGGCTGGATGGTTCCTACAGGGGGATAGCTGCTCTGCCAGATCTCTGATTTCCCCTCTCCAGAATGGCTCTGGAGGAAGCTATACCATTCAGGGGAGCTGAACTCCTCTGCGCCCTCAGTCCCACAACATAGGGGTGGGTTTAGGGTCAGCATTTTAGAAAATCATAGCCTTCTCAGGACTGCTGTGCTGCCGAGCCCGCGCTCAATGTTGCAGCCTATGTTGCAGTCTTTGCAGCTCTCCCCTCAGCACCACAGCTGCCTCTACGCTATACATTGTCAGGCTTCACGTAGGCAACGTCACTGCAGAGTCTCTCCTGCACAAAGGACACGGAGAGATGTTATTTAATAATGCACATACTGGATTTATGTACATGCAATAACTGTTTTGTTTATGCTTGCTCATAAGCAGTATATCCAAAACAGCAGGAACCGCACCCAACAGTGGTATAAACAAAATCCTATGAATTTATACAACTATGTTGTAATCACATGTAAACACTGCAAATACTACATCTTCCTGTGATGCTGATGGGGAATAATTTGAGAATTTTAAGCAGTGCACCTTTTCAGATGCTGGAAAGCCTTGGCCTAATTTCGAAACTGTAGTAGAGGTTGGAATATATTTCATGTGACAACCATGTCCTCAAACCTGCTATTTGTTATTTCTTTTTAAAACACAAACAAACTACTTTCTCATTTTGTTTACAGGACAGTGGAACAGGAGATAACAGCTGCATTGAAGAAATACTGCGGGTAGGAATCCTTAAAAAAACATTTTCTTCCAGTGCCATTTTGTTTACTCTAAAAGACAAGAGAATAACAAGAATATTGCAATTACTGCTGTTAAAAATGTTACTCTTTTAGATTGTCATCTTTCTAAGGAAAAAGTAGGCAAAATTATTTCCTCATGAAAAATAATTGAAAAATCTGTGAAAACAACCTTCTAGAGCCTCTGGATTTCACTGCTACTTTTTGCCAGTACGGCTGACCTTCATGCATGCAGAAGCAGATAATGGGATAAATTATAAACTGAAATGTACAATGATGTTTCAGGTTTACAAACCATGCAAAGTGCATGTTTCCATTAATCATGACTGTCAAAAATCTTAATTTTGAAGAGAGGTCTAGGAAGGTCATTTTCCACCTGGATTTAATTAGAATCCATTATGTAATGTCATTATGTCCATTATGTCTGTTATATCATGACAATGTGCAAAATCCATAGTTATTTCCATATTTCATTGTTATTTCTTTTATCTTAATAATTTCTAGTTTATTTTCATGGAGCAAATTAATAGCCATCCAGACAGATCTTGGCTTGAATCAACTTTGATATTGATTATTTTCTGATGCAGACAAATTTATAAACAATGAAACATTTCTATATATTTTAACTCGTGGTTTTTTCGGTTCTTTTTCTAAACTGATAATTCAGTAATTCACAATACTTATAAATCTGATATAATAGTGAGTGAAACACCAAACAAGGGAGATGGAATGGTAAAACCTCCCTATTACTGTGTGCGCTTCCACCTCTTGGATATCCATGACACAAATATTTCAGATTGTTTATAAACTATGGGGCTATAAATATTTGGTTTAGAGATTAGTAGTGCATTAAGCCTGTTGTTTCTAAAGGCATTTCTCCTTTCTCCCTGAATATGTTAAATACAGCTTTTCATTCTTAAACTGGACAAAGAGTTTATCGAAGGATGATGATGATGGATTGCTTATGACTTCACTGGCAGAGCTTTTACTTAGCTAACATTTACAAAGTAGGCTTTTGTCGGGCTGAACGGCATATTCAAGAAGCCTTAGCCTCAGTCCCTGCTGTTTTGTTACAAATTAGTAGCAGATAGTATAATTCATGAGAGCTTTTTACATTTTTCACGATGCACTGAGTATATGATGTGATGTGAGGCTCTTTTGCCCCTTTTTTATGCAAGGCTTTTAAAACGAACAGTCAAAGAAGCTAGTCTTCTTCCTCAGGTTGTGCAATTTGGCTTGTGCAATTAGCCAAAAAATGTAGAAGAGGCATGGTTCCTTCTATGCAGAGGAACATGGATATGTAAGAGACCCCAGCTGAGGAGAAAAATGCACTGTATGACTAGGGATGGTAAGGTGCATCTCCAAACCAGTGAACACAGCTGCTGCTCTCTCTTTTTTTTCACTAGGGAATGTTCCTCAAGAAATATTTTCGTGAAGCTTCATGATGAAGTGTTCAGGACATCCTCGGATGCGTAGGACCCTTTTGTTTGTGAGGATTTCACAAATTCTTTCACTTGGCTTAAAAACTGAATAAACCAACCCACAGCTCAAAAGCCACACTTCGCATCAGTATCTTGCTATCTGCTGAGGCTTAGCATGGCTGAAATAGAGAGCGCACCGTTTTCATCCCCTAGCTCTTGTCCTCACATGAATACTCAGTCATCAGGGGTCTCCATCTGCCTCCAATCTGTCCATTCTCCAGGTCTGCAATCTGGGTATCACTTTCTATTCTGAACTTCCCTCGTGTCTCTGTGTCTAAGACTACGCGTAAATCTTGTGGACTGTTACTCTATAGCATTTCTGGCTGAAGCTCTTTATTCACCAATGTGTAAGTCTCAGGTCCAAATTCTCATTACATACCTTGATTGCTGCAACATCCTTTCCTTGGTTTTGACAAATGCAATGTTACCCACCTCCATTCACGCTGCCACGCAGATCATTTTCCTAGCTTGACATCTTGCCCAAAGACATTTGTCTTTACATCTCACCAGTGTCATCTCCTTCTCTATCACATCAAGAACAGGTATTTGTCTCTGATTGTAAGGCCTCAAGTCTACCAGTTCATGCTAACATATTAGTTCCCACTTTAGCTTACCTGGTGATGCCAGCCTCTGTCACCCCGTCGCTAAGTTTTACATCGATTCATTTCTCCCATGCTTCCCATCAGATTTGGGAACAGCCTTGAACACTTTCCCAATTAGCTCCATACCTACCTTCAGATCCTCTCTTAAGAGCCTCCTTTTTCACAAGGACTGTGGAAAAACAGTGTTGAGGTCAGGGCTATACCACCATTTCTCATGCTTGAACATTGTTGTCCCACTTGCCCCTTGTAGTGCCCGGTCAGGCCAGATGTATCCATCTGCTCTCTTTTGTCCTGAAAAGTGAACTTTGTGTGTCAGGGAACTGCTGTATAGTACAAAAGCAGTTCTTAGGTATTCTCGCAATACAAATCCATATCAGCAGTGGTTGCTGTTACAGATAATTAGTGAAAGCAGCAACAGTAATAATGTGCCATTGCTACTCACTTTGTAAATTACTGGCATCCAGACTTTTCCAGCCCTCTCCATGCCCTTTTTGTGCTGAACAGATCCATTCAGTTTTAACATAGATCTTCTGGTTTTCTGAAACAGACTGTTTATAAGGAATGCCATTTCCATGTTTTTGTTGGAGGTGCTATTCACATAGTAAAGCCAAAGTTTAGCTCCTTTTCGGACAGAATATATGCAGTTCCTGTACGGGTGCCCAGAGGCAGACGATGAAAAGCCACAGGAGCTGCAATCCTTGTGTTTCCCTCAGAAAAGATGGCTCTTCGCTGATGCACTGAAATGTGTTTATTATAGGAAGAGCCACTCTACTGTACAGAGCATCAGCAAAAGGAAGAAGATGCTTAAAATGTCTCTTTTTAAGGAACATTGCACCCTATTTTAGCTGTCTCTTGCACAACACAAAGCAGAAAACATCCTCTCTTTCTAGACAGTGTGCTCCCTGTCCACGTCAGGCTGTGGGTCTTCCAGGAATGGCTACTTCCATGGCATATCTGTGTTTCCCCAGTCAAGACCAAGGGCCGTAGAAGGTGTGCCCCAGGTCTGCTCCATCTGCTTCCTTACCCCAGCGGGTGAAGCACTTGAGGCAAGTGCTGGTTTCTGCACAGATCTTGTCACCTTCTGGTTTCAGGACTTGGCCAAAGGTAGCATCTGGCCCTGGGCTGCAAACTCAGTTGAGGCATAGCCTTAAAATCACCAGATCTTATTTTGCACTAACTGTGACAAGAATTTGTAGTCTTTGTGCTGCCTGGTGCAACACAGGGTGCCACGGCGTAAGTCTAGCCTTTTTTGATGTTATTTCACCAAATGTATCAGAGCTCTGTAGACTTTGTAAATTGACAGATCATTCTGCACAAAACTGCAGCTTCCAAATAAAGCCCCCAAGAACTGAGAGGCAGAACCACTTCCAGTCCTGAAGGAGGTTGATTAACAAGACAGTAACCCTGTTGAGATTGGAGCTGTTGTAAGGACTCCTGCTGAGTTTATAATCACTGCAGGAATCCTGAACCTCATCTAACCCCATGCTCTAATTTATAGCAACTTCTTCAAAGTGTAGTGACTTCTCTGTCCAGCTGCAGGCATGTGTGTCGAGGATAGAGAAACTTCTAAGAGAGCCTTCGATGTAAATAACTCCAGTAAGATCAAGTTACAGATGTAATGTCAAATCAAGAGAGAAAAGCCTCATTACTTGGTGGTACCTGCAAAAGGCAATTCCTTGTAAGCTTTCGCATTGTTGGTGGAAGACATGGTAGAAAACTTTGAAGCAGAAAATAAGAGTTAAGGCTACACAAATATCCTTTATTACATCATGCCCCGAGCAGTTGCTACCTGAGTTCCTGAGACACTGCAAAGCCAACCTATTCACTTCCTTGCTAAAACACAGGCTTGCTAAGCAAGATTAGTAATTTTGGCTGATTTCTATTTGATTTTATTAGTGTGCGGAACTGTCTATTTTGTTGTGACTGGTGGGGTTTCGAGTAAATATTTATTTTACTGTAGTACATGGGAAAAATGGGAGCAGCAAGAGTCCTGCCTCTCCACTAAGTTAACTATTGCAACCAATATCAGATGCAGTCTGAATATATTTGCTATGGATTTAAGGAGAAAGGGAGTGTTTCAAGTGCAGGTGGTTCTTGGTTTATAAGTGGTTGGAGATTGATCTGGCTATTCTCACAGTCTTAGCTGCGATTTCATAGAGTTGCAGTGGCTTTGTTGAAAGGAAACCGACAGGCAAGCTGAGCTTTTAATTATTGAAGATGTTCCTTGTGAATTCCCTTGGGTTTTTTTGTGTCGACATGAGAGGTGTCGTTGAACTGGGGAGAGATGGATGTAGTTTGTTTGGCCTGCAAACAGTGTTTGGCTGCAGGGCGCGGAAATGGCAGGAAGCTGATGGAGGAGAGCAACAGGAATGCAGAGAAAGAGCTAGAGGAAAACTTGGGGCTACTGGTGGTTGAAAAACTGGACGTGAGCCGGCAACGTGCCCTCGCAGCCCAGAAAGCCAACCATAACCTGGGCTTCATCAAAAAGAAGTGTGGTCAGCAGGCCGAGGGAGGTGATTCTGCCCTTCTGCTCCGTGCTGGTGAGAGCCGACCTGGAGTACTGCGTCCTGCTCTGAGGTCCCCAGTACAGGAAAGACATGGACCTGTTAGAGCGGGTCCAGAGGAGGGCCACCAAAATGATCAGAAGGCTGAAACACCTTTCCTGTGAGGACAGGCTCAGAGAGTTGGGGTTGTTCAGCCTGGAGAAGAGAAGGCTCCAGGGAGATCTTTTGGCCCTTCAATACTTAGAGGGAGCTTATAAGAAAGATGGGGACAGATTTTTTAGTAGGGCATGTAGCGATAGGACAAGGGGTGATGGTTTTAAACTAAAGGAGGGTAGATTCAGAATAGATATAAGGAAGAATATTTTTACAATGAGGTTAGTGAAACCCTGGAACGGGTTGCCCAGAGAGGTGGTAGATGCCCCATCCCTGGAAACATTCAAGGTCAGGTTGGACGGGGCTCCAAGCAACCTGATCTAGTTGAAGATGTCCCTGCTCATTGCAGGGTGTGTTGGACTAGATGACCTTTAAAGGTCCCTTTCAACCCAAACCATTCTGTGATTCTACGAAAACCAAGCACGACCAGTTAACACAGAAGAAGCCACCTCCTTTGGGATGGCATGCAGCAGTGGGGAGGCAGGGTGGGGTGTGGGGTGGAGGACTGATGTGTTTATTTCAGGGAAGATAGAAAAAGCAGTTGGGGAGGCAGTGAAAGGACTGAGACTCTAGCTGCAAACATCCTTCCCAGTGAAGGACAACTCTGCTTGGTGCCACAAGCCTCCTGCAAGGGGTTGAGCACCTGCAGGTGCCCTCGCAAATAGGTTGTGACTCCTCCCTATGGCCACAGGACGTCCACTTATGAAAACATCACATTTTAAGTGTGATGGCTTTGATGAGTAATTTGCTTGAATATCTCTACCCTGTGAAACTAATCAGAGTATGTGAAGCACAGTACTTCGTATTTGAGCAACGTAAAAAACTGAATGAAAACAGAATCTAATTCTGTATTTTTCCCCTTCCCCACTTGGGATCCCTTGGCTCATTAGCAGGCTTGCTAATTCTTTAGCAGAAAGCATTAAGGATCAACCCATCAAATATTCAAGGTTTTTTTCAAACATGAACAGCCATATGTGCTGTGAGATCAGCTGCACTCCATCAGCTGATTGAATTAAAACAAGAGCAGAGGTAAATTAGAAACTGTCTGCACAAGACAAATCCTGTGAAAACATGAAATCTTACCAAACACACTGTCGCTGTGAATAAGCATCACAGTCAGTGGAGCACGTGTCAATACTTAGAGGGGAGAAAAATCAGTTTCTTAGAGGTAGATTGTTAGTTCAACAACTGTGAACTGGCTGCCTTGTAAATGTTAATGACTGTAAGATCCCACTGGCTGCAGTTAAGCTCCTGGTGGAGTCGGACATGTGAGGAATTAGAGAACACAAATATGGTAATCAGCAGTATATTTCTAAACACTCCTCTTGCTTTCCAAAGCAGAGGGAAAAGCCTGCAGGTGGAACAAGACCCACTTTGCTGAACAGCACACTGCAATAGCTACCTCTGCACTAGCAGAGCATTTTATTACAGTCTCACTGCTGGAAAGAAATTGCTGGGCAACTTTGGGAGGGAGGTGAGAAGGCCGCCCTCAGCATGGCACCTTCATGGGGAAATTTGGGTTGGCTTTTGTGACTGAGCCTGGTGGGAAACACCTGGAAAAGTTTCAGGAGGAACACAGCAAGTTCAGGTGGAAGAGAGGCGATGGGGGAGAGGGAAGATATGGAGACTTAGAAGCAGCCCCAGTTTGCTGACACTACCTTTCTTGCTCAGTCTCATTGAATACAGAAGTACTCCAAAGTGTCAGAATCATATTAAAAATGTATCAGATGCATAAAAGATCATTTGTTTTCATTGCAGTCTTTCAGGAGAACTTTCACAGGATGGCTTTGCTTTTAGTATCCTGAATTTCAGAGCAACTAAAGCATTATTTTGGCTGATGTCTACGGTTCATCGCATTTCTTCAGTATTATTCTTTTTGTCTTTCTAACTCAAATAAATGAAAAAGCAAACCCAAGAGTGTTTGGAAAACGTGTCATTTCACCCAAGGCACTAAATCCCAGAAACATTAAGACATAGTTCAAGCCATCTAATCCAACCTCCAATACTCACCTATTACCATTGCCCTTCTTACCACACCGTGACATCCAGCTCATTTCTACAGTATCTTATCTGCAGCGGTCACTGTCTGCAGCGATTTACCTAGGTCAGCTTTCCTCCAACCAGCCTGGGTACCCCTAGCAGTGTGGATGGCAGCACCATGGAGCTTCAGGCAAGCTCTCTGCCTGGAGCTTCTCCAGCTTCTCAGTGAGAATTAGCAGTCCATACGGTACCTTGTGCTGATAGAGCAAAATTAGCAGCAGTACCAGAGCTAGCTAAAGATATTTTGGCTTTGTCCACATAAGCTGCAATGACTACAGAGAAGGCATACCTGTGTACACCATCATCCCCTTGACTCCTCACACCTTGGCAGCTTTCAGGATACACCATCTGTATGTGGTGCCTTGGACTTTCTCTGTGTGTCCGCTGCAGCCAGGGTCTCTTTATTATCTCTTTCTCCATCCAAAAGGCTGGGGGGAGATTCCTCACTTTTCACAGCTTTTGTCCCTTTTTGGGCTTTCTCAGATCATCAGAGTCTCCCGCCAGGTGATCTGTTACTTGTCAGCTCACCTGAACAGAAACTGCTCCTGGTTTGGGCACCATGCATGGCACATCCTTTTTATTGCCCACATTGTGGTTTTCAACTGTCAAAAAACCTTCACAGCCAATGCGTTAAACCCAGACATGTGAACATCGCTTCCCTGGCCCTTAACATATAGAGTCTGAGGTACGGAGCACCACGTAAAATGGCACTAAAATACTATACTAACAGCCATAATGTCAACCAGCCATTAATTAGTTGTACATCACCAGCCCCCCTGAATTGTCACACTTGGATTTTTGCTGCTGTCACTGTTGTTGAAAATAGTGTCTCAAAGGAGTTTGAGGTTTGAAGTATGCTGTGTATTTAAACCTTGAACTTAGTAAATCTCAGTGTCAATGAAAAAATATCACCTTAAAAAGGCAAAAACTGTAAATAGTTTAGTGGCAATAGGAGATGAAGCTAGAAACTCTTATGGTGGGAATAAGGCTTACAACAAATGCCACTCAAAAGCAACCAGCCTTTCAGTCTTCCAGGTCCCAATGCAGGACATGGAGGCACTTTCTGTGGCGTTAGCCACCCATATGCTGTGGCACTGACATTTTCAAATACAGTAAAATCTGATCTGTTTTGAATCAAATAGGGTGGTACAGAGGAAAGAGACCCACATTCCTTTTAGAACACAAGTAGCCAACGTGCGAAGGCTTTGTGTTAGGAAAAGGCAGGCCATTATAAAAGAGCTGGTGAAACACTATGGTGCTAATGTGGTGGAATTAATTTTCAAAATTGCTGTTTTGTAGTGAGTGTATACACCCTGTTATTTGACAAAGCAAGAGAGAATCCAGAATTAATTATCCAGCCTCTCTGCTATACAAAAATAATACAGTAAAATACTTCATAATTTCTCCCTCTGTTCACAGTGTTTCACAAAGCTGGAAAAGAGGCACAATCACCATCTTGTTCCCATACAGAGAAATGATTCCTTGTTATTAATGGCAAAGGGCCAGATAGATCCTCATTTTGTATATCCCTGCCCCAGCTCCTCTGAGGCCAACAGAATTATGCACATCAATACCAGAAAGGATATGTGCTATCAATCCTAATGAAAGAAGAATAAAATTTGGGTAACAGCAAGTATCCAAAATGCTGGGAGCCTGGCAGTTGATGCCTTCAGCTGCCACCTTTAGAGAATAGCCTACTTTCTACCCCCTTGGTAAGATTCACTCAAAATGAAGTGAGACCACAAGGGAGGTGTGACTTGAGATGACGGCATCCTCCAGTATGCAACAGTGGTTTCTTCCTTGATTAAATGGGCATTAAGGAAGCAGACTCATCAGACAATGCAACTAGATGCCTTTATGTGATGTATTTTCCACCCAGGTTAACGTTCCCATTTTCTTCGGCATCTTTCCAGGGATGGCTGTAGAGTAGGGGAGGGAGAGATGGAGGGCTTCCCATAGTGTGCATGTGTTCTGGCCTGTAGACTGCAACTGTGGCTGCAGAGACAGGCAATCATTGCTCCACGGTCCCTGACGCCTAAGGACACAGCCTGGTTTGCCCTGTGAGCCCGCAGGGTGACAGACCTACTGCCGTCCCCACCTTAAGATGTGTCTCTGAAAACCTGCATTAGATCGAGTTTTGTGTTTCATTGGCTGACATGACATACGTACTTCGGCCGTGCACCTTTTCCTGTCTCCTACATTAATATTTTCAGCAGGCATGCTCTTACATCTAGGAAATTCCTCTGTGGTGCCTGGTTTTCCACAACTGGAGATGATCAGCAGGAACTCTCCCACCACTGTCACATTTTGGTCTGACCCAGGAAGCATGAGCTCTCTGTTTACGTCTGAGAGAGGCAGCTTTCCTCATCTGGGAGCTGAGACAAATATTCTATTGTTAATCCCATTTAATCATATTTAGGAGCAACGCATGAGTTAGCAGTTAGCTTCACTTGGCAGAAAGACTTTGAGGAAATTGTGGGAGAAAAGAGGAGTCTGCTAAAAGGAAATTAAATCGGAATATTCCATTGCAATGTCTATACTAGTAAGTAAAATGGACTAATAACTGTTCTCTTACCCTGAAGCCAATCAGCGTAGCGTGGCTCGTGTCCAAAGAGCTAAACTCTCTTACAGCCACGAAGCAGTGTGGCTTCACCCACGCTGCCTGTTGGGAGAGGCCCTGGGCATGCAGGGATTTTCTCTGCAAGAGTTGGCCGTGGTCAAAACCGTGCTGGTGGCAGTGATTTAATGATATGTACAGTTGTGGGCCAGCACTCAGGTATGTGGTCTTGTTGGTGTGTTAGGAGAGGTGTGGTCTAGCTTTTCTATACATTGTGCTGGGTTTCCTCCTGCCCTGTGCACAAACTCAGAGACCTTGGAGAACACAGTACTAGCCACACTGAAAAAACTGTGATTGAAAATCTCTAACATTTTTTATTCTGCATATTTTGGCATCTTTTTGCCATTGTAGTTCGTTGCCCTTGGGACATACTGGGTTGTTTTTTTCTTTGAAAATCTGAAAGGTAAAAACTCTTTTTGAAGGAAAGACAAGAACATGCAACAACCTCATGCAACACTACAGGCTTGGGGACGAGTGGCTGGAAAGCTCCCCAGCAGAAAAGGACCTGGGGGTGTTGATTGACAGCCGGCTGAATATGAGCCAGCAGTGTGCCCAGGTGGCCAAGAAGGCCAACGGCATCCTGGCCTTTATCAGAAATAGTGTGGCCAGCAGGAGTAGGGAGGTGATCGTGCCTCTGTACTCGGCGCTGGTGAGGCCGCACCTCGAATCCTGTGTTCAGTTTTGGGCCCCTCCCTACAAGAAGGACATTGAGGTGCTGGAGCGTGTCCAGAGAAGGGCGACGAAGCTGGTGAGGGGTCTGGAGCACAAGTCTTATGAGGAGCGGCTGAGGGAACTGGGGTTGTTCAGCCTGGAGAAGAGGAGGCTGAGGGGAGACCTCATCGCTCTCTCCAATTACCTGAAAGGAGGTTGCAGAGAGGTGGGTGCTGGTCTCTTCTCCCAAGTGACGGCTGACAGGACAAGAAGAAATGGCCTCAAGTTGTGCCAGGGGAGGTTTAGACTGGATATTCGGAAAAATGTCTTTACTGAGAGAGTGGTGAAACACTGGAACAGGTGGAGTCACCCTCACTGGAGGTGTTCAAGGAATGTGTGGACGTGGCATTGTGGGACATGGTTTAATGGGCATGGTGGTGTTGGGTTGATGGTTGGACTTGATGATCTTACAGGTCTTTTCCAACCGTAGTGATTCTGTGATTCTGTGAACGTACACAGTCATTTGTCTGCAGGACGCAAAGTGCTGTTAATAGAATATTTTAAGAGAGACTGACTGAATACTGATCAGTTTTTCACCAACCAAAATGTCATAGTATCTGTCCTTTATGATTAGCGCTAAATGCCATTTACCATGTATGGTGCATTGTGTCATTCTTAGAGTTATTTTGGATTTAGTAGCTTAGGAAGTAAAATGCTATCAAGTGTGCTTCAAAAGTGGAAAAGACCCAATTATTTAATGTACAAATTATTGATGCCTTAAATGATGGGATTCTGACTCAGTCCTCCAAACAGTACCCCTGTAGAGGTTATAATGAAGATGATGATAAACCATCACATTTCTGACAGTTTCTGAAAACTTCTTTTTTGTCAAGAGAATTAATTTAATTAAAAATATATATTTACAATAATACTGACTGCACTTAAAGTCACACAAACATAAAAGGGCTTACATACAAATTTAAAAACATGCAATTTTATAAAGAAATTGCAAGCCTGTCACTTTACCCTTGGGGGGAAAAAAGTTATTCAGAATAATGACAATAGCTTGGTGGGAGAGAAAGTGGGCTTCATGCAGTAAAAAAGTTTCTTTCCAGCTGTGTGGGTTTTCCACAGGCTTTTTTTCATTAATATTATCAAGTTATTTGTTATTTACTCGTGAATCCTGAATAAATCCTGAGCAAATTTGAGACATTATTAATTTTCCTAGCATTGCATGTACACATATGTAATGGTTCATTATAGCCCTGAGTTTTCAACATATTTCAGTGTAAATGGGAAGAGCTCAATTAAAAAAATTATAGACCCTGATCCAACCTTTGCTGTCTTCAGATCCTGATGTTGAATTGAGCACCAAAAGAGGAAATTACGCCTATTAAATTGAGTAAACATTTTCTTCATTTATCTGGGTGGCTTTTTTCTGTCAGTGAAAACTATTTTTTTGCTAAAAATGCCAACCCTTAGGAACTTAATGAGTATTAATGAAAAGCTGGAATAATTTAGCATGGACAAAAAGAGGGTAATTTTCCTTAGACATTTCATTAGTACAGACTGAATCCTAAAAGGCCTATTCTCCTTGTGGTTTGCCAGAATAATTCTCATTATAGTCAATAGGAACCAGGTATATATGCATCAATAGCGAAGTACACTGCTAAATATAGTTGCTGCCGTGGCAGCTGGTTCCCTCTTTTGTACATCAGATGGGGAAGCTGGAAGCTGCAGCAGCCTCGCGGTGTAAGAAAGACGATGCTTGAATTTTTTTTCTTGGGAACAGGGGCATGAGCTCGATTTCACGCTTCCAGGCACTTCAGGCTTTTCCCAAGCAGATCGACAGTCTTCAGCCTGCTGTGCCTGGGCTCACCACACAGGGCTGACGGGCGTGCAAGCTTCCCTTAGCCTAAGCAGGCTACCCAAATTTGCTGTATGCATCACGTTTTCTGGGCTATGTGGCTGCTGCAGGTTCTTCAACTGTTCCAGAAAAATAGATGGTTGGGGGTTTTCCCCATTAGATGGAGAAGCAGCGTACATCTCTAGACAAAGCAGTAAAAGAACTGTATGCTTTGCCTGGTCTAAATTTCCCCATCGTTTTTTGCTGTCACTCCTTGGCTCCCTTGCTTGTGAAGATAACATTTCCACCCTGTCTTCCAGGCTCAGCCCGGCTTTCCCTCTCCCTCCCCTCCCGGGCAGCAGCGTCTTTCATCCTCCCTGGTGTCTCCGTGCTCAGAGAGCTGCCCCCAGGCTCTCTTCTCCTAAACAAGCTGCCTTTGTCTCTGGGTCCTTGGAGTCTCACAGGAGTCACTTAGGCTCTGTGATTTTTTTTTGAGGTCCAGGATTAGTATCTGATATCTTTTTTCTCTTGTCTGGGCTTTTCCGCTCTCCAAATCTAGACTCCTGTGGAGAGGCAGGGGAAAAAAAAAAGGCCCTTAACCTTTTGTTTTCCTTGGGTAGGATCTGTTCAGGTGCTGATAGTATTTAGCTATCAACCTTTTCGTGGACAGACAGGAACTCCTTTTCCTTGTCTTCTTAGCAGACGGAGTATAAAGCATTGCACAGTAAAAAACAGCCATAAGGAATTCATAAATTATACATAGGCAGATTCCCCAAATCGTCAAACATTCCCTTCTGTAAAGGATGTTCCCTATCAGTTATTGTTTCTGTGGTGTATGTACCTTTCCATATCTTGTCATCTAAGCGTTCATGGATTTTTTTTTTCTTCTTTCTTCTTTTTTTTTGTAATTTCAGTAAGTTCTGATTTATAACAAACCAATAGGAGTCTGCTTTTTTACCCCTCTCCCTGTCTCTCTTTGCCAGCAGAAACCACACAGGTTGGACGGACAGGTGGAGGGAGTTCTCAGCTGAGACAGACACAGACCTAGGGTCTTTGGTTTCAGTGTCCCATCTCTCAAACCCGTGATGCCAGGGACGGAGCCAGCCTGCCCAGGGATGCCTGTGCTTTGGGTACTCTCACGTAGCCCCTGGCAATGTTTCTGGCTGCAGCAGCTTTGCGAATGTGCAAGGCTGTGAATCCAGCTTGAGAATGTCCCTTCTCACATGCTCGACTTGGCAAAAGATAATTCAAAAGTCATGTGGCACTTAAAAAGCCATGCCAGCTAAATAGTGTATGAGAGTACTAGCAACCTCAACACATGCAGAAATAGACTGATCCAGGATGCGTCTTGTTCTATCTGTTCAAGGGCCTGTATTTTGGCCAAGGGCCATCGGATTGGTAATCATTGCAGAGTACATCCTAGGAACCATGCAGGATTTGGGGCCAGCAAGAAGTACCTAATTATGGTGGAACCATAATTATATGGTCCATCGCAGTGTGTCCTCAAGTTTTCCGCAAAAGGTACCACCACTCTTATTAGATTTTTAAGGCCATGTCTCACCCTACACATGAGTTTTCCCGCAGCAATGATAGAATCAAGTCCTACAACTAAAAACTTAGGTGTCTTTAAAATAGAAAGCAAGGATTTTAAATAATTATTGGCTTGGCAGATAAATTTTTACAAAGCTCATATCCCCAAATAAAAGCACTTTAAGAATCCTACAACTTAAAGTGTGTTAAAGTATATGAAAATGGAGCATTCTGTGAGACAAAGATAAGGGGAATTAAATGCTGAAGCCAGCAGAGATAAAAGGGAAAATGTAGCTGATCATTCACCCATCCGCCCTAACCATTCCTCTCCAGCTCACATTGTCTCATCTCTCCACTGCTCTGTTGCTGTTTCTGAATCCAGATGGCTGCAGGGTCAGACCAGCCAAGCACTGCACTATTTTTACGGTGTTCAACAAGTCAGGCTCCTGCTGTGAATCACCTTCAATCATGTTCGCTGACTCCTGTGAGAGCCTAGAAGGAGCAGGCACCTAGCCCCGAGTTCAGTGTCGGAGGCAGCCAGTTTGAGCACCCCTTGCAAAACAGACACAGCATTGACAGCTTAACTCTTTGCATTAGTTCCGAGCAGGAGGGATGCATGAACCTCCTGGCAGATCTAAAATGTAAAAAATTTTCTAAGGATCTGGAAAATGAAATACTTTGTTTAAGGGAACACAGATGGTCCATCTGACTCCATCCAAACTGGTGATAGCCAAGAGGTACTTCTGATCTTACATGTCTGGCTGTGTCCTAACTGTACAGCAGGGCAACAGACCTGCATAAATCAGTCCATGCAACTTTCCTGCACCCTAGTTTCAGCCCCAAACCCCCTGGATGCACAGGTTGAAAGGAGTCCCAATATAGCTCAGCTGGTTCTTGGATCTGGGTAGTGGGAGGACAAGGAGCATGGAGAGTGATGCACAGCACTACAGGTGAATTTAGACTAAGCCAGAAAGAAATCATTGTGTTCCAGAATTATCCAACATTTAAGTCATTTATCTTGAAATAGAATTAAGGTGTGAGAAAGCCTATAAAATGCACAACTGCATTTCTCTGCCAAATTACAGGGTTTCTTCTCTTTGGAATAATGATTGTAAGTTCCTTGGTATCACGGAGACTATTTAAGGTCTCATCTACCAAAGCACATTTAAAGAAAGTTCAGACCTTTTGTGTCTGACAGTTACATTCTGATTATCTGTCTGGAGGCAATGCTCCTCATTTTGATATGTAATGAATAAAATGCACAAGTGGAAGGAATCAAGATAATGAATTTGCAGGATAATTTTACTAATTATCTTGTTGCTGATCATAGAACCAAGGCACTGCAAGTCAATTCTACCACAGCTATTAATATGCAATGCCTAAAGCTGTTCTTGTAACATTTATTACTCATCTCACTGGTTCTACACAAGTTGATAGTTTTCTATTAAATTTTTAAAAGTGAAGTCGCTAACATGTTCCTTGTTCCAAACATAACATGTTAAATTATACAGGTTTACCAAAGTCGAGAGCAAATTAAAGTATTTAAAATAAGATGTTTTCTACTGCGTGAATATTAGGTGCTGAGTTGAGATGGAATTTATCTCACTTTGTTGTAGTTACTTGAAGACAGGTATCTAATCTAAATTATGAATTTAATCTCCTTAGGTAGCCACGGGAGAGATGATGGGACAAATTGTCCTCTGAAAGTTCCTCTTCCCTCACTGACTACAGAGGGATCCCAGTTGATTTGCTGAAATGGACAATGAATTTTTTTATGACTAAAGGGATTAAAATTTGTTGTTGGGAAGTGGTAAATAAGAAACTTTTCAACAAGAAAAAAACCAGAAACTAGTAATAGAACCGTGAGATTATGATTGGCCACCTAGCAATTTGGTTGGCAACGCTTAGAAGATGGTTGGAGAACACAAGCATAGAGTCCGTACCGATCATCTGCCTTTGAAAACAGATCAAGGACATGAAAAAGTGTCTTTATCAAAGAGAGCCATTGATATCCAAACTGCAGCAACGAGATAGACAAGCTCAGGAGCCATAATGGGATGATCAGTGTGGCTTTAGGGAAAGGAACAAATGTGGACAGAGATGAGTTATGAGGTTAAAAATACGTGCAAGAAAGACAAAAGCAAACACAGTATTGGAGAAGTGACCCATGGGAGGAAGCAGATGGATCCTGGCTCCTACCTATCTCTTCTGCATCCCAGAGGACCAGAATGAGCTCAGTCTCCTTGCTCCCCAGAGCAGCAGTGTTGTCTCCCAGTATCATCGACCACAAATCCCCTAAACTGTGCATGGGGCCTTTGCTCCTGTGCCCTCCCCTATGCCAAAGTTCAAATGTTGCGTATGATTTCTCCCATGTAGAAAAGTCTGGGGTTTTGTTCATTATGATGCAAAAAGGAAACAAAAGAGAAAATCTGGAGGCATTAGAAATGCAGAATTCCATAGGGTGGTCCTAAAGGGGGTGCTTTGGGTGCTCAGCAGATCCTGACTGTGTAACCTCATTTCTGTGTCATCCTGGCTGGGCTCTGTAGGCACCTTGTCTCTGGCTTGCTCAGTATTTGTTTAATCGATCTCCAGTCTGTAGTCCTTGGCACTGCCCATGTGATGGAGAGCATTGTAATGGGTATATAATTTTTGCCTAGAAAAGAATAAAAATCCTCCCAAAAAATCTATTCAGACTACTCCTGCAGCAAGCTAAGATGCCATAAAGTTTTTGATAACTAAATCCATTTGGTGCTTTATCTCTCCCCTCAAATCATTTCCCTTAATATCAGACAAAACTACAGCACAATAAAAACCAATAATGGTCAGGCACTTGGCTTCATAAAAGAGTCTTTTGAACTCCTATTATAACATTGAAAAGAGGTCAGCCATTTCAGCATAGATCTTAAAGTTAGCTGGAAATATTTGTAATATTAACAGAAGAATCAAAGCTGCTTCACTACTAACCATGCTGCAAATAAGGATGCTGCAAATAAGGACTTTAGAAGCCCCAGAGGAGTCTGCTTTAATAAGCAAGTCATCCAAAAGCACTGTTGCAAACAACCAGAGGGTACAAAATAACCCAGACCAGAAATGATCTGACTGCAGAGAGACATTGGAAGGCAACAGGTTCTCTCTAGACAACTGGATAAAAACCGAGACAGTTTTGAAAAATAAGCATTTATCATGCTGCCTTTTTAGTTTCTGTTTCATGGTTTGGTTGTGCTGTTCTCTCCCATAAAAGTTCATCAGAAACATTAAAAGCAGAAACCAAGTGTCTTTGCAGGTTTTGTTTTTGTTGTTGTATGAAATTGAGAGCATACTGTGCTATAAATAAAAGCTTGTAAGTAAATTCCCAGCACATTAAAACCTGCCTAACAGGAGATTAAGATGGTCTGAAGTCACTGACTCAGATCATAAACAGTGTGCCGTTAGGTGAAATGATTAATCACTGTGGTACGAAAGAAAAGAGGAAATTTGTTAAAAAATAAGCAGGGGGCAGGATGCTAACTCCAGGGGCACGCTGATTGGCTCTTTAATAATGTATAACGAAGCGCGTGCCAGATCAAAAGCAAATCACATGCAGCTGGCAGAAAATGAAATGGCATTAGGCAAAGTATTTGTCTAGCTATGAGGCTATTAGGAAACTACGGTCTATTAATGTAATGTCTATTAAAGCTTTTCAAATTACTTTTTGCTGATAGAAGCCCCATAAATAAAACATGATATATGCATTTTATATATATGCAAGCACACATATGGGGATATGCATATGTATGCATTATATATTATAAATACCGCAAACATTCAGTCACAACTTTGCAAAATTACCATGCGTTATTAGCAACTATTCAGGCTAATTAAATCATCTTCAAATTCTTATTTTAATTGTTTCTGTGTGCGAATGTGTGCTGAATAATTGTTACTTGGTTGTGTTATGATAATATTTTTGCTGTGACAGAATTTGACAAAAATCTATGGCAGAGGGAAGAGAAGAGATGGAACATCCCTGCTCCTCACAGGTTATATTGTCGGCTTTTAAAATCTAGAAAGGACACACCTGTCTGCTGAGTTCCTTCAGATTTTTTGGGGGGTCAGCTTTGAATGGGTCAGCTTGGCAGCAGACATGGGAAGCCAGGGAGCGATGCTTACAAAGGGAGGTGTCTTTCCATCAGCATCTGTTTTTTAAGACGCTGATATGCCCATCGGTGGCCAAGGTTAGGCTTGTGCAGAAGTCCGGAGGCACAGGCTTCTGTGTCTTTAGTGCAGTGTGGACCTATTTTTAATCCGGTGAAAGCCTGAAGCACACCACCTGGCCTGAAACCCTGATCCATGCCTCTCCAGCCCCAGGCTCTAACACTTGGGCTGGAAACATGACCCTTTGCCATGCCTCCTGGGCTGCTGGCTTGGGCTTTTCTGCCTCACCAGAGGTCCAGCTTCAACAGGAGGGAGTGGGCAGCGTTCCCTCCCAAAACTTAGTGTGGTCTGAAGGTCTCCTGGGGAGCAGGAGCCACCTGAGGCTGCTGAGAGCCTGCAAAGCCCCCGCTCCTGAGGTGGACCCGAGCAGCAGAGCGCCAGCCAGCCTCTCTGCCCTCCCTGCTCTCTGCCACTCAGTATTTGGAAGGCGGCATTACTCTGTGCCGTTACACGGTAAGCGACACCGCTTTGCCGTCATGCCGTCCCGTTCTTGTCACTGCACAACAGAAACCATCAGCTGATGCAAGCAGCATGCGTGGGGAAAAACAGAGCTCATGCAGACTGACAGCCCCGCGCCTTTCTGCAATTACCAACAACAGTTCGTTTCTGTCACCGCTTACTAAAAACATGGCATAGCTACTGAAATAAGTGAGCACTTAAGGGAAACCCAGACCTTTTATATCTGCCACTTATTTCCTGATTATCTTCCTGGAGGTCAGGCCCTTCATTTTGACACTTAATGAATAAAATGCCCACGTTGCAGGAAATGGGATAATGAATTGTGAAAAGACATAATCAGCAATGACTAAATAATTAAGGGAATTGAAATGTAGAGTCATGTGGGAATGTATTAATAATAACATGATTTTTCCATATGCTAAAAAATTCTGTCTGTTTTTAGAAAATCAGTCATCACACATGCTCTGTGGCAAAAAAAAATTAATGTAGACTAATAGGAACTGTAATTAGATGTTCTGCTTTTAAACAGCTGAATAAAAGATGAAATCATATAGAAAGTATATTTAGATACAAGCCAGAAAGTAAACTGATTATTATTCATAGTGCTGTTAATAGGAGCTGTAATTTATGCATCTAGTGGGAATCATGTTAGGCAATTAGGAAAGGGAGTCACACTTGACTTCCCTTTATGCATTTACATATTTATATATTTTTCTATATCTTGCCAATGTCTCTATCTTTCCAGTTACCTTTAATCCACATAACTGGCTAGAATAATACCTTTTACAGTGAAATTCTCTGTTGGAGTTCAAAAGTTGGCCTTAACTTAGATTAAAGAAAACCGCACAAGCTTCTCTTTGATCGTATTTGTCTCTTGACATTGGACTTTTGCAGGTCCCTGGTACTACATGAAGAATGGGACTTTTTAATTTCTTTCGGCACTTCACCTTCAAAGGCTTACAGCAGTTGAACAGGATTGTGCCTATTTCTGCTCCCCTCTGTCTATGTTACCCTCTCCCTGCTTACCCAGGACCCAGGTTCAATTGCTCAGTCTCTGTAGTCTGCTCCTAACAAAACCTGGGATCCTATAATTCACCACACTCTCAGCACTGAAATCCCAATGATCTGGATTTCCGTTCCAGTTGGCATTGGTGTGCTTGTGGAATATATGATCCTTCATATATATTTAATATTTTCAACAGTTCAATGCAAGAATGATTTATGCCTATTTTGTGGAACAACATGGTTATTGTTTTAATCTGAAAGTGTCCTAGTATCTAATCACGTGTTAATGCAGACTCTCAGGGATACCATAAAATATGGGTCAGCCAGAGAGGGTCATATCGCCAGATACGTTTGAACGAATGGATGCGCTGAGGTACAGAGAGCTGTTGTGGTTTGCTCAAGGTAAAAAAGCAAGTCAGTGGCAGAGCAAAGATTGAAATTCAAGGCATGAGAACAGTGAAGGATTAAGTGCCGTGTTCATCTGCTTCATTTCCAGGCATATATAACATATACCTCAGATAATCTGCAGGTATCACAGTTTGGAAATATTCAGCACATGACTCTCAAAAAGGAGAGGCAGGGGGACTCTCCAGGGACCTCAGGGAGGGGTGGACCAGTGGGTGGGAGGGGGACTTCTCCCACAGGAGCCATGCTGCTACTGGGTTGCAGGGCTGTTTCACAGCTAACCTGCCATCGTGAGTACTCAGGACCAGTGCAAGTTGATAACCTGAGCTAAGTGCCCATTCCCAGCAGATAAGCAAAGTCTCTTTTTTCCTCTCTGGGTAATGCTGACCTGGACAAAACTGCCCCGTAAGCCAGCCCGTGGTTACTCCCAGCCATGTCTGAGATGACTTCCCAACAAGCCTAGTAACACATTACCGATCCTAAACTTTGAGTTATTCTGGCCTGGTTTTACTTGCTGTGTTTTTCTTCTATGGATGCTCTTCCCACCGCTTTGCTGGGTGCAACGCCTCAGAGGGAAAGTGCTGGAGCCTCCCCAGGACGTGGGGCCCTCTTCCTCGCTCACTCTGTCCCCATGCAAGCCCTCCTAGAGATGAGGACCTGGTGTCTTGGCACGAGCGTCTGGCTGCAGGGCTTGCGTTTTGGCTGTGGACCATCTTTCGTAATTGGGCTGGCGAGCGCTGCCTCTGCTCCTGCTCGGGGCTGGGGCAGCCGGTGCCAGCTGCTCCCCCCACCGCCTGGGCTGCAGATGGCCCGACCAGCACCCAGCAGCTCGCCCTGCAACGGCCCTCTCCTTCCCCCTGTCCTGCTGAACCGTCTTCACAGAACTACTTATAGCAGGTGTTGTTCAGTAACGACCCACTCATTGGCACACCCTGCCACCCTCCTTGCCTTTCCCATTCCAGAGCTGGGAAGCAGGAGGTACTCCATGAGCAATACCGTGTTAAACTACCAGCCACAGAAAAAAGTGGTTAAAAGCAGTAAATGCTTTCCCATGCATTCCAATAATGCTATTTTTTATCAGACAGTGGGTGATCTTAGTTCACCCCCCATAAGCATCCACGGTGCATCTCCCTTCCCGGCTGTCCCAGGCGTTGCACGGGGTCTGGCTCATTGCATTTGTTCTCCGTCAAAGTGGGATATCTTGGGATGGATTCTGCAGGCTTAAAATAGAAACATTCCTGCTTGCTGCTGCTGCTGCTGTATCATTGGGTAATCATTAAATAAATTCAGTGTTTTACTGCATTAACAAAAACACATGATTGTTTAACAGAGTATATTACTGAAGATGGAGGCTTTAATGGTCTCTATGGATTTTTAGTTTGTAAGAGTACATTATGAAGCTGTCTTGGTAGGGTGCTGTTTTCATATGTGAAAGAAGTTACTGGCGTTATACATCATTTTTATATCTTGTTGCTAGGCAACATATCATAGTGCAGTTATTGCAAAGGTGTCTGCTTCCTCGTTAAAAATCTTCATGTTGCTCCTTAATTCTGCAAAATTAGCTCTGTTATTGATCTTATCCTGCTTCCTCGGATATCTATTGATTGAGGTTTCATCCGTTTTGGAGAAATATAACAGGTTTTTTATTAACTGAATTTGGGATTGGAACCTAAAGTATGTGCATTAGTGCTAATCTTTCGTTTCCCCCTTCATCGCAATTTGTTTTCATGCAGGGAGCCGTGCGTTTCCGTTCACTTGGGATTCAAAATCAGAAAAGTAATTTGAGTGGTGGTGTATTTAAGATATGGCCTATGACAGCTAGGCTTAAAAACCAGCAATAACAAAAAGCAGGGGCTACCTAGGGTGTTCTAGGAAAGATCTAAAAATGCCCTTTAAAAACTCATTTCTTTCTCTCTTAAAAATAATCCATGGCTCCTGCTTCAGCATGGTTCTGTTGCGAACTCCTGCTATATTAGCATTTCCAAATCTGGGGGCAGTTTTGCCTCAGCTTGGGTCAGGCTGTGCAAGATTTGGGGCTTTACAAGACCGAGCTGACTTCATCGCCTGACTTCATTCTCGCCTGGAGAAGGCAAATCTATTTCAGAAAAATGCAGTTGGTAATAACAGGCAGCATCGCTCACAAGTATCTTCCACACAACAAAATAACATATTTTTTTTCCGAGTGCCAGCATTTATTCCCTTCATTACCACTCCTCCCAAGCTTCCTTGAGTTGGAGAGCTGTCTGCCGGGGCCATATGTGCTCCCCAGAGGCAGGGGTAGCTCTGGCACACGTGCCCCCCCCAGATGCCTCCGCAGGCTCACGTGGAGCCAGGGCACGTGGAGGGGCTGCCAGCACCAGGCAAGGGGGGAACCGGGGGCTTCTGCAGACCCCCGCGTGCAGCAAATGCCTCTTTATTATCCTCATCCCTCTTGCCTTTGTTACTAGCGTATTGTAATTACTTTCATTAACCAGACTTAATGCAGTGGCAGTCGGTATAGCTACTGTTCATTTTGGGGCAAATGGTACTACTACAATACCAGGTTTTAATTAAGCTGTTTTGGATAAAAGCTGGCATGCTAAAAACCTTTAAAAATGCTGTTCCTCAGTACACACCCACACAACAACAACCAGTAAATCAATGGGATTTCATCTAACCTCTCCCTTGGAAGATATAATTTGGCATGTGGTATCAGGGCAGCTATTTCTAAAGGCATGTACTCCAGAGGAGGGGAGGAGTGAAAGAAACATGAAAGAAGTTCATTCTCTTATTTTTTAAGCTGTAGAAGAGTTAAAAATAGATATAAGACTTTGTTATGCTCTAAAGCCTATTGCGAGTAATTAATTTATAATGGGACCAATTAGTTCTGTGAAATCTTAATAGATGAAGTTGTAAATGAAAGAAAAGAAATTGCGAAGACCAAAATGCTTAACTTCACAATCAATCAATGTACTTTCCTAGAAAATGTCTGCAAATAATTTTGACAACGTTTTAAAACTGATAGTTACCTGTTCCCTCTTGAACAACTGGCTACACAGATTTCACCTCTGGAACACACTGGGCTATTCCTGAACAACCGCGTGGCTCCATTTGCACCCATTTGCCTGCTTCCCTGGAAATTGCAAGGGAAGGGGTAGGGTGGCTTCACACTACTCTTCCATTGCTTCTATCCACACAATTTGCCTTTAGCATTTGGGTCCCTGGATCGTACAACAGCTTTAGCTCTGGTCCTCCAACATTATTGAGGCAATAATTAGTGAAAACATTAGCATTGTTTTCCCACTAACAATTCCTCTGCTCTGCATCACTGGGCGATGATGTGGAAACAGTTTTGGTACATCTGAGACATCTGATCAGACTGTCTCTAAATCCTTTTCCTTTGTTTGCTTCTGTTGGAAACTATCTTTTTCTTGCTCAGGATGCTCACGAGAAGATAATCTCTGGCTGACCCTGATAATAGTGAGTGATGAATATCCAACCTAACCAGCTTAGTCTAGTTCCTTTCCCCCCCATCTCTGATCTCTCTGAGGAAACACTGTTAAAATGGATGCAGCTCACATAAGTGCAAGAAGTGTTGTCAGTGTCCAGAGGAACCTTCCTTCCATTTCAGAGAAGAAGGAGTTTGGGGAATCAGCCTCTCTTTCAGTATCTGTTTATCTATAAAGTTGTATTTTGTTTGAGCAGTTTTACCAGTTGATCTCTTGTTAGCTCCTTTGGTCTATATAGAAACCCCTGCAAAGGTGATTGCATCCTATCATGGCCAATGAACTCAATTATCAGCTGAGCTGATAGTCAGAATCAGCTTAACTGGATGATTGTTTCATTCACGAGAAATTTTGGCCATAGGTAGCTGAGTTCGTTCAGTTAAGCACCTGTTGTTTCTCTGTGCAAAAGACAGTGAATTCTCTCTTAATCCAGATTCAGATCAAAGAATTAACCAAGACAGTGCCACGGGACAGCAAGAGTACACCTGCGAGCACTGAAAAAGCTGTTACTTCTCACCAGACAAAATGGAAGATACCCCAGAACAAAACAGAAGATGAGCCTCAAACTCAAATGCCACATCATGTACCATACCTACATTGTTCATTATTTCACTGGTTTATAAAACATTCGTCACTGGTTTCCAGATGGACTGCAAATCCATCGGCTCTCATTGCTTCGGAAAGGCTGTCCTTGCTGGTCAGCAGGCCAGATGTGCAGCAGGATTCCCCATCAGCCTCCTCTCCCAGCTACCACGGTACCTCTCCTCATGCTCATCTCCGGGTGGTCAGCTCAGGAGGTCAAGTGACAGCCTCCCGCTGAGACTCAGCAGGCACGAAACTGCAAAGCCACACAGTCCCCACTCCAGGACTGTTCAGGTGCTGACAGGCAACCTTAGCCCTGTGCCGTTACAGCCACGAAACACTTTACTTGGGTCCTGGGGAGCAACAGGGTTTTTCCATATTGTCAAGAAGACACATGTCTTTCAAGATGATGCATATTTCTGGCTGCCACCCACTGACATGGACCGTAAAATGCCCTGCCCCATCAACTCAGCTTTACAGGGCTCTACAGGGATTTGTGGATGAAAAAAAACTCCAGGAAGAGCCACGTTACCAACTTCTATTTGCTATGCATTTCATTTAAAAAAAACTGGATGTTTTACTCCAATAAATGCTCAGCATCCCCCACTGGCTCTCTGGATGCCCATAATTCTTAGAAAACTCAGGTAGGCAGGATCAGGATGACTTTGTTTCTCCAACGTGATGAATCTGCCAGCCCTGTCTGTTGCCTTTCTGTGAATCTTAGTCCCCAGAATCAGAGCCAAATTTGACACCTGGTGCCAGCCAATACCTGATAGTCCAACGTTTTTTGGCCAAAACTCTTCAAAACATCTTAGTGCCAAGTGCAGAACCCTCTACAAGGCTGAATGTAAGAAGTGTATGGACTGGATTGTTTCCCAGCAGCTCGCTCCGGTCAGCTCAGTCAGAATACATTTACCAGCTTTGTTAGTGGAGCCCAACAGCAGGGTCTCACCAGCTCATGTCACGATGTTTTTGGTCTTACCACTTTCATTTTAGTCCAAGCTATGGGGGGGGGTGGGGGGGTGGGGCGGGGAGAAGGAACGCTGAGCCAATCTGCACCTTCAACCAGCTTTTGCTGGCATCCATTTTCCTGTATTGTCAGACATGGCATTTCTTGGCCCTTTCTGGTCTTGCCCTCAATTTACTTATCATCTCTTGGTAGAATACAGAGGTGGATGATGCCTTTGATCAGCCCACTTGTTAAATGTGCTGTGATACTTCTAGGAAAAAAATGAAAATTGCAAATATGCTTAGTAGGAGCTGGGCTGCCAAAATATTGTTACATAATCTTAGTGAGATTAAGACTATTTTCATAGTCAAAATTAAGTCATTGTTTCCTTGTATTGCTTCCTCTGTCTGCATCCACCTTGAGTTTCATCTCACGTATTTGGACTGCCAGCTCTTTGGGGCAGGAACTGCTCTTTCAGTGTCTGTGTGGGGCGCTTTGCTGAGCGGGTCCAGACCAGGAGTCTAGACCATAACAAGGCATTTATGCCTCCCGTTCACGATTATCATGTAGTTTCACATCCCAAAGTGAGATTATTTGCAGAAACCTTGTGTTCCTAGCTGGGAGGGACCTTTCATCTTGGCATTTCAACATGACTTGCAAGAGCCTGAAAGGAGCCTTTGCTAGAGAATGGTGGAGAGATCCTGGACCTGTTGCTTGCCCAACCCTCGCCTCATCCTTCAAAGGGTGAAGTTCAGCCTCATCTGAAATTGTTTCCTAAGTTCAAAAGATTCTGAGAGGACCCAAGTCTTAGGTCCCTTTGCCAAAAATTATATAGCTGTAGCTTCACTTCTCATGAGGCATTTCTCCCCACAGGGGTCTTCCCACCTTACCAGGCCATTCCAGCTTCAGGATGGAGTTCCTTGCAGGCTCTTACTACATCTTCTGAAGGTACAGAAGTGACTCTTTAAAACCTGTATATCTGGGGAAAAAATTATAGTCACTTCGCCACCCTATAGCATTCATTCTTCTGAGATCTTTCAATAAAAACCGGACACAATGTAAGTTCAACACTGGAAATGTGTTGTCACAACCTGCAGATAGTTTTAGAGACTTCTGTAGATCTCACATTGATCTCCAACTCCATCGGTTTAGCCTCTACTTGTTTTCTTCCCCAAAATCTCAGTTCACTCACAACAAAGTAAGACGATGAGATGTCATTTAATGTGTATAGGATTGGCACATTCAGGTGATGCCCCAAAATTGCTCAAGTGTCCAGTCTGAAATGGTTAGAAGCCAATTTATTCCTATGCAGACTTGTCCAGGTAAATTTTGCACTGTATTCCTTTTTCCCATGTGTTACTAAAGAGTATCCTCCAGACAGAGCCTGTTCTCCTCCATTTGCTGAGGTACTCAGACCTGCTTCCTAATGCTTTATTTACTCATTTACTTCTCCAAGTCCTCAATTCCAGTTGGTAAATCAGAGGCCAGTGCTGATAAAGTTGTCCCCCGTTGTTCTTTGGCTAAGATTTCTCCTCGCACATCTGGATTTAAAATGTTGCTTGTTCATTACCGAGAATGGGGTCTCTGTGGACCTGCACTTGGAGGAGAGAAGCAGCCTTCTCAGCACTAACTGTGGTTTTTCACAAAGACTTCCACACAGACTCCACAACCCACCTCCCCTCCCTGTGACTTGGAGCCCAGGCATACCTCACTGACAAAGGTATCAAGTGGTAAATGGCCTCCCCACAACAACCTTACTGCTGATGCTCCTGAAAGGGTCTGGATGGGGATGTTGCACCTGGGGCTGCCTCAGGTGTTGCCACTGTAGAGGAAACCAGTGTCTCCCACAACAGAAACTTTCCCCTGAAGCAAAATCTATGTGGACAGCCCCTCTTCAAGAACCACAGTTAATGTCGGGGAAGTTAC
The DNA here is from genome assembly GCF_030936135.1 of Gavia stellata. Taxonomy (NCBI): domain Eukaryota; kingdom Metazoa; phylum Chordata; class Aves; order Gaviiformes; family Gaviidae; genus Gavia; species Gavia stellata. Next base: position 72,018,734 of record NC_082594.1, read on the forward strand.
CTTTTTTCCCCCTCATGCTGTAATTAGACATCCCAATTATGTAGTTTAATCTAATTAAAGTAATGATGCAATTATACAATAATTGATACATAATCGGCATGGAAAAGCCTGTGTAAGTATTATTTAACCAACAGAACAAATTCTAGATGAACCTTTTCAATCTCTTAAAATACAACATTTTAGCAGCCAGCTTGAGGAAGGCATTTTTCCTATTCAAGCATTTTTAAATCCTTACTGCCACTAGTAAAATTATCTTTTTTTCCTATTTACGGGCATTCAGCTGCCATTAGCTTCAACAGGAGCTGTTTCTGAGCACCCATAGACAGAAGTAAAGCTTAGAGTCTCTGAAAGACTCACCACAAGTATCTCATCCAAAGATGGCAAAGTCCTACAAAGTCATTTCAGGAATGCCTAATATTGGATTGCCTGCTGTCAGAGGTCATAAAAAAACCCCCTCATTGTCGATTGCAAGAGAAGACAGCTCTGTGATACCTGTGCTGGTATTTTCTCAGCAAACCTTACCACTTAAGATTTTTTTTTAAAATTAATTAAAAATTACTTCCTCATTATCCAGAATAACTATGAAAAATATGCATATTACATATGCACCACACTTACAGATGTATAAACTAAGCCTTAGGTATGGATCCACCCAAGGTCTCATGCAGCAAAATCATGAGAATGTGCAGGTGGAAGGATGCAGGAGTCCTGGCTTTAATGGCACAAACAGGAATCTAGTTTTCTGTATTGGCTCATTTTTCTGAAATAGATAAACTGAGAAGCGTATGTTTCATCATATGAGGATGTTAGCTGTATCTGTAACAGCCAAAGACCCATGTTCTGAAACGACATCAGAGACCTGGGAGCTTGTCTGATAAGAAATGGGATTTCTTCTCATCCTTGGATAACATTTCCTTTAACCTGCTCCCGTCCCCTTACTGTCTTGCAGTAAACTGTGCTTTTTCCCACCAGTGATGTGGCTGAATGTCAGCGATATTTTACCCTTGTTTTGGAAAGCACTGTGGACTCAAACACATCCACATTTATATAACACTCTATAATTAATCCAGTGTGTCTGGATGTGTGAGGAAACGAGAATGGCCTGTCCCTTTCTTTGCCTCTGTTGCATAACTCATGCTTTAAACTAGGTGCATTATCTTGCAAGATGTTATATAGCGAATTTGTTCAAAATGCCCCAGTAGCTGTGTTGGTAGAACTATTCACAAGCAGGGAAATTTTAGAGGAAAATGTGAATGTTCCCTGATAAGCAGTCACTTGGGCTTTTTTTGTTGGTTTTTTTGCATGATTTGTTGCTAAGGATCTAGTTTTTAGTGTTATTACTCATGTGTTGCAAGTATAATTTTGATTTGATCCATATTCTCTTTAATGCCAAAATTGCTGAAAAAACCTTTTTTAATTTGGTTTCAAATTCAAATATGATGGTTTTATTGTTATCTTTTAATCGTCAGTATTCATATTGCTACTGTGTTTGTATAATCTTTCTCACAATAGACACAGAAAATACGTAAAAAAAAGCCTACAACTGAACAGTTGCTCCTTCATGGAGATATAAATTCAGTTCTACATATGGAAGTCACTGAGAGCCTGCACATATGGCCCACAATTTCCAAGCTTAAGAAGAACTCACAGGTGCTTAGGTGACCCTCTACTCACTGGTAAGGGTCACATGGAGACCATCTTTGTCTTCCAACATTTTTCTTCCACCCACATGGTGGTTTCAAACTGAATGTAAGGGGACAGACTCGGCTGGGCAGCGTATGCAAGTTTCCAGTGTCCGACTGAGCCCGAGTTCCTTTGACCTAAAGGGTGCAATTGCTTCAGAGACAGAAAAAAAGCCATTCACATGCCTTTCTTGGGTGAAGTTCTCTTGTTGATGGGCTAGAGAACAGCGGTAGGTCCATTCAGTAACAGACATCTGGAGACTGAAAGAAAGCAAGGTAAATGCAGCTAAAAGCTATGGGAAAATTCAGCAGGCGTACTACTGCACGAAAAAACTCCAATCTATTTATATTCCATGAAAAAAATCAGCATAAAAACCTAACATCCAGTTATTTCATGGCTCTGCTTACATTTGTTGCTAACAGAAGTCTCTGTAATGCAGCTCACAGGCAACACCATTGTGCTAATTTTCCACCTAACTTTGTCTTCATTGTTTTAGCAGTAGAGTCACCCATATTTGACGTAGGAACTTGAACTGAATTTGCCAACAGTTTGGTAATTCTGATAGGCCAGGGGCTGCTGTCTTTGGTCAAGATACAGTAACAGCCACAGTACAGCTGATCTCATATTGCTGAGCGTGATTTAAAGGAAAATCTTTGAAAGAAGTATAACTGCCTGAATTACTACTCTTTTATATGTTTTTAAATGAGAATGTAAAGGCCAAGGGCATTTTTTCCTATTTAATACTATTAAATCCATCATTAAATCTCTTGCTGAACACTGGGTGAATTTAATGGTGCCCTCAAGTGCCAATGCTGATGCTTGACTGTGTTAATATTGTTGTATATACAGATACAATAAATAACACTTAGCTAAGGTAGTATTAGCAACCTTATTGGGTATATCAATACAAATAGCTGTACTAATGAAATTAAGCATCATAAACCAATGGCGATGTGAATCTAGGCACTGGGGCTAAAATATGGATAGGGATTCAACACATTGAACCTATCAATAAAACCAAACAGACTCTACTAAAAGCTTTACTGCTAGTTGGCATTAAAAGATTAATTTGAAAGTACAGTTTTTATCTTTTCTCATCTCACTTTATAACATGCTCTGTCTTAAAACTTCAGTCTGTCTTGCACACAGGTATTATGAGTGTTTCTGTTTGCTGAGCAATCAGCAAAACCTCTGGCAGGCCACTCTGCTTTGCCTTGCTGTAACCAGAGTTCCCTTTGGTTGACATAATTCAGTGCTGGGGATGGACCGGGTTTGTACCACTGGTATTTTTTATGTCTGGTATTCTGAACACAGAGTGGCATTAGTTGAGTCACCTCTAGATCATCGTTTCTCCTCTCAACATACACCAGTTGGATGTAGTTGCCTTGCCCATGCAGATTATTTTAAGCTGCCTGGCATAATTCCAGGATCCCATTTTTCTCACACAAAAAGCATGAAATGTTCATGATTACAGTACTTTTTTACCATTGTAGCAATCTCCAACTGCCTCCATTCCATTTTGGGGTTGTTCCTTATTTGTGCTTTTATCGCTGGTAGGGGAAAAAGCTCTATGTTGTGATCTTTCTTCTGATGGGATTCTATGTATACTAAAGCTTTGAAAGATATATCCACTGCTTTGTTTTACTAAGAAACTTTTTCAAAGTAAAAAAAGAACTGACCTAAAGGACTACCTTTAATCAACAGGGGTGAAATCCTTCCCTGGGTAGGAAAATCAGTGAAGGCTTAAGTGGGAATTAATTGATATGTAGACATTATGTGGACCTTCTTATTGCAGTGAATTGCAGTTTGATGGTTCTTATGAAGAGAAATCAAAAGAAATTAACAATTGCTTCCACAAAAGAACCTTTCATGACTTTTAGTATTTTAAATTTCCAATGCTAAGGCAGCTGTTCCTGATTCCCTGCTCTCTAAAAAACAGGTAACATAATTAAAAAGTGGTAATGGTATGTCCTGTTTCCTTTTCCTTTATGTATTACTTTAATTTTTCCACATTATTTCTATGAGGTTAAAAAAAAGGAAAATGTATACATCCTCATTTTTTTAAATGACAGCAAAAGAATGTTAATGTTGCTGTAAAGTGGGTAAGTAAATCATGTGTAGTTAAGAGCTCAAAAATAAACAAGCATTTGTAACCATCTTACTTCCTTGCATGCCTCTGTCACGATAGCCTGTGATTTCATAATCACCTACTGTTTGCTGGCAAACATCTTGAGGAATGTTTTACAGAGTTGTAAAAACTTTTGTTAACATCATTTTTCATAACATTCTAGCTGTAAAACCCATCTGTCTTTGTACTGAGAGTCTGGTATAACGTCAGCAGAGAATACGTAGAAGTGGTGAGGCAGCGTGATACGCTAGTCCATGTAGTCTTTCTGTGCATACAGGTGTTTCATCAGTTCAAGTTTAATTGTTTCATAACCAGTCTACTTAGGAACTGTTTCAAAGAGCTAGTTATTTTTCCTTCCATTCATTTAATTTGGTTTCAACCAATTTAGATAAATATAAATGCATTTGGTTTTAGTTAAAGTGGTTTAAAACCATTGCTTTTTTTAAATAGATGCAGACATTTCTTATGCAGACAATGCCTACAATAATGAATAAGAAACTATTGTTACTCTGCTTCTTAATGAAATAAACAGTATAATGGATGAAGCCAGAACACATGCTTTAGGAGCAGAGTTAACACTTCAGTGTATATTTTCATACCTTCTACTATTTTTTTCCAAGTGGAGTCACAGAATGACATTGTCACCCTCGGTACCATTTGTGCCGGGACAGGGATTTTCTTAAGGGATTTTCTGACTCAAGATTCTTTCAACCTTAATTCCAGTTTTATGTGGTTTACCTCGTAATAATAGTAAGTACTTACAGAGATTACAAGGGTGCTGGGATGCTTAATTCAAGTTTGCACACTACCTTGCAAATGAAAGCCAGTGTGTACAATAAGCACTAAATATTGTTTCAGTGCTTAAAGCAGACAGTGCTTGAGACAATGATAGCTTTGAAGAACCCGCTTAATATAAACGCTAGATAAGTGTGAATTGCACAGCTAAAGAACAGTCTCCTTCACTACTCCATGGGCGTATTTGCAGCTAGAGAGAAGCACAATTTAAAATGAGTTTTAACAAGAAATGCCAGATTGCCTAGGGACAACTGGGGCAAACAAAGGGCCTCTCCCTGCCTCCGACAGCTTCCCAAAGGCCACCCCATGTGTAGTGGGGAGAAGCGGCAAGTGCTGTTCTGTGCTCCTGGCACTGGCTCCCGAGAAGTGGTGGTGAGCCGCGGCAGCCCGGGTGGGCTCCCCGCCTCTGCGGAACGTCCTCGCAAGGGCTCCTGGAAGCACCGTGCTGCTGGCAAGTCTAACATTTTTCTACACAGCAACAAGGGACTGGCCTCCAGCCCTCTCCCCACCCTTGCCAGTCTTTTCAGGCTGCAGGTCTGGATCTTCCTTCCAAGGCTGCCGCAGTAGGAACTTGCAGCCTCTGAAGTGCAGGGACTGCGATTGTGCCAGCTCTGCAAGCAGGGGCAGTGCCCCATGCGCTCACTCTCTGATTGGCCCCATCACAGGACTTCTCTCCTAAACATCCAAAACAACCTGCAGATTAATGTAAAAAAATAGTCTGTTTGTACCTGCTGATTTGTTGCTTTGACTCTGCGAAACAGGTAAAAATGATTATAACAGGAACCCACCGTGCTCTGCTTACCAAACCCTTTGCTTTGATGCAAAAGACCCTGATTATCTGCTTTTGCGTCAAGAAGGCACGCAAAAACTGGAACATAGCAGCAGGACTTGGGTCTTACCACTTTCTGGGCTTTATTTTTGCCTCTGCTCTCAACAATGAAACCTCCAGCCTTGTCGCATCCGGTCTGCATCGGCCAGGGTTCATGGCATGCATGGATGGGGGTCTCAGAAGTGCTTGAGGGACTTTGGATGGAGAGTGCACCCACTGGGACTTCTCTACTAAATTCTTCAGCTATTTTGAGGAGTCTTCCAGTACATATTTTCTTCCTCTTTTCCTATCCCATATGCTTTTGACACACATTTTGGACAAAATCCTTCAAACATCAACAATGGAAGATGTCAAAAAGAAAAGGAAATCACTTCACCCATCTAAAATACTGTCAGATGATCTTGTCCACAAAAGTTTCTGTCAATTCACAGGTCATTAAATTCAGCAGTTCAAGGTGCAGTAGTAGTTTTGAGAAGGTTCAACTACATGTTTTATCCTTGGTAGAGGACAAAATATCCTTGGTAGAGAACCTCTACCATTGCACTGTGCAAGCTTTGTTTGTGAATTAATTTTTTACTGCCAATTAAGTCCCAAAGTTATCCAGTAATTTACGTAAGAGGGACTACCCTCTGAAACTCTGCCCACTTGTGCTGGTATTTTTACCACTGTAAAAGTCAACAAAACCTGCTGCTCCTGGTAACTTCTGAACAAAAACATAGCCTAAGTATGCACAGTGCTACATGCTACAAGATACATGCTACATGCTACAAGATGGTGCTCATCCCAGAGAGGTTATAACCTACATATACATATAGGAATTGGACTATACATGGGGAAAAGGAAGTGCTATTCGCTCACTTGTCCAAGTGCAGCAGGATCTGGCCAGCCTTTTACATTGCAAAGAGACTTGGAGCAGGCCCACCAGCCTCTGGCTCTAGCACCAAGTGGCGCTTTGCCACCTCGCTAGATTTTTTCCAGTGTGGGCAGCTGATTCTCCGGGAGAATTGGTGTTGTTTGTCTGGGGAGCCCTGGAGGGAGGAGGAGGATGTTTGCACCTGGCTCCCACTTCTGGCCAGGGCTCATTCCCCAGGCTCCGGGGTGAGAGCTTGGTAGTATGGAGACCCTCTTTCCTCTACGCCTACCAGGGGAAGGAGGGCACGTGCATTACTGAAGACAACAGGAGGCAAAGAGCCACCCTGGGTAGTGGCTGTGCCTACATGGACCTGCTGGAATACTGTTCTGCACACCCTGGTCCCAACTCCAGGGATCAAGGCTGGGTGCCTATTGGAGAGCACCTCAGTTCTCCTCTGCTGTCCAACTGCTCTTCCAGGCTGAGACAGAATCCAAATGTGACTTTTTACAAGAAAAAGATGATAGCCAGCTGGCTAACCTTCTCACTAACCGCAACATTACACAACTGGAAAACCTAATACTGGGTTGTCTATATATTTAAGGAAAACATTTTAGATGATCACAGATTACCTTTCTGGAAGAGCAATGTCTTCTTAATGTGAAGGTATCAAAAGGTCATATGGAGTATATATGTTTTCAAGAAACATAGGGAGGGTAGGGAAGAGGGCCTTGTGAGTGCTTGACTCTCATACTGATATGCAGACAGCCAGGACACAGAAATGTGGTAACGCTGTCAGATTTGGAGATAGAGATATGACCTAAGAGATGGTCTAAGAAAAAGTATCAGGGCAGCCTAGCTGAAATAATAGCAGTGCCAGGAAGTCATCTCTGAATTCTCCCTCAACTTGTATGTGTGATTGTAGCAACTAGAGAGGCCCAGCGCTGATCAAAATGTCTGTGCTAGGTGCCATACAAACATGTAAGAAATAAAGCTTTGCTCCAAGGGGCACAAGGCCAGACTCAACGCCCCCAGTTGGAGGCACTTTAGGACTGAGTACAGCAACCTGGACTCCATCTCTAGACAATATAGAAAGTCACTTCCAGAGGATGCTCCAGATCTCAGGTGCGCTGATGTGCCCCATGCTGGAGTCTGTTTTTCTGCTGACTATAGCAAGAGTGCCAGGCAGGTGCCTTCATCATGTTGACCCCTCAGTTAAATCCTCAAGGTTAATTGTGATGCATCTGGACCTTATACAATCAAAAGCAGCAGGGGACAACTGTGGTCAATAGATTACTGATACATAAGGGAAGAGCAAACTTTTGTTTCTATCTTTTCTAAAACACAACGGAACATCCCTTTCTCTTAATCACTGCTTTTGTGGTCACTATCTAACAGTCACATGTGAATACAAACGGTTCACATGTTTTCTTGACTTATAAAGGCTGTATTGAGAGCTGTAAATGCTAAGGATTTTCATGGGCCGAAAAAGAAGCTGCAAAATAAAGAACAAGAATCCCACTTAGGTACATTTTAGGTGCACGTCTGAATGGTGTATTTTGTCACCCAGTCTGACTAGCGTTCTGACCTGTGTAACAAGCCAGATAACTGCAGCCACTCTCCCCTGTTTTGAGCCCATTATCTTGTATTTGGCTGAAGCATATCATTCAGAAAAGCATCCTTTCTTGATCTTAAGACTTCAAGAGACGAAGACAGTCATTTCCATAGCACTGCATCCCAGCAGTGAACCATCAGTTCATGAGAAGTTGTTCTTTTTTTCCGAACTTCAGTTTGCCTTTTTGTCCTTCTATCCATTGGCTCATGATACAAGAACTTAGCGGTTTTCGTCTTTTTCTATTATTGTGAACTGACAATGTTTTCCACTGAGACTTATTTGGAAATTTTGTATACACGGACTCCTATTAAGCGTGAAAAACCTTGATGTTTTTCAGTCATCTCTTGTGAATCATGTTGAAGGTGTTGAATAGAGGTTCTACCTTTTACCTTGGGACACTTGACAGTTGGCTACAAATAAGTTTCCTAAAAGTCATGTTAGAGGGTTTTTTTCCCCTATGAAGATGCTTATGCAAATCAAGCATAGTAGCTCTTAGTCTAACAGAGCTGATCTCTGTAAATATCTGTGATCTTTTCTTGTTCCTTTTTTCACCTTCTCAGAATTTCCAGCATTTTTGAAGAAATGTGGTCAAAGAAACAGGCTATTCCAGCACTGGCCTCACCAGTTTTACTGTGCTACTTACTTCTTCATTTTCAAATGCATAATGATGGAATGAGCTCTTTGGGCAAGAGCATGAAATGTTGAGAGATTATTTTCAGTTGCTTGTCCTCTGATGATCTCTAACTCCTTTCTGAGTCCAGTGTCCCTGTCTACTAGGTATATATGTTATTCTTCATTTGTGGACATGAGTTTGTCTGTGTTCAACTCTGTACACCTCTGTACTCTTAGCTGAACTGGTCTCTGTCGGCTTCAGCCATCACATTGTGTCACTGTGCTACTTCTAGAATACAAACCATCAAGTTTTAACATCTTTCTGTCAATTCAGATCTAGGAGGCACATGATGCAACCTTGAGAGCAGATGGTTGAATTCACATACACTGAAGCACGCAGTGCTACACTGATTTCTTAATCTCATTCAGAATAAGTGACTTGTATACGAACAGATTCCCCAGATTGTCAGAGCATCATAAACAAAATTGTTTGTTAATTGCAGTCAGCCACATCCATGCAAGGTTGTCCAGGAAGGATTTACAGGTTGCTTTACCTTGCAGAACCTCTCTGTGCTGTGGCAGGGAAAAAGGAAGGAGAGTCCCTGCCTTTATGATCAGCTCCACAGTCTGAGGTCCCAGCCTGGTGTAATTTTCACCTGTAAATTGAGCACATTTCATCTAATATCATTAAGAAACCACAAGTGCAAAACCTCATTGAGCTACGCTTTATAGAGCCACATTTGACAGCAATTTAACTTCTAATTCTGACTTTTTCTTCCTATGGTCTTTTCTTACTCTCTATCATCTTTTCACACTGACCAAGAAGTTCATTGTAGTAGCATAGAACGGAAGCTTTCTTTCTTCTTGTTATGGTTGGCAGACTTCACAGGTATGTTAGCCTGAAGGCGTTCTGGTAGCACCTTAAACCTTAACCCAGAGCACAAGGTATTTACTTCATGTAATGTCTGCCCATAACTTGTGCACAGAGCACACAGGCACTACTGTGTTGCCTGTAAGTTTGTGAAGCTTGAAAGACTCAATCAGTTGGCTGAACAAGCTGAGCTAAAATTATCAATTCATACCCACTGCTGAATCTCCACTGTAGATGCACAAAAGAGCTCTTTGTATGAGCCCTCGGGTTCCCAGGAACCAAGTAAGTCTTTATGGTACCCCCAGTCCTCTTAAACTGGCTTCAGGAGTATGAAAGACTGGAACTATGAACAAATTAGGCCAAACCGATGACGTGCTATTTCACCTTCTGTCCAGGGGGTGAACCAGGACCACTAATGTACCTATCGGAAAGTGCCCAGCCTCTCACAAAATAAGAAACTTGAAAAATTTGTCTAGTTTCAAAAAAACTAGATTTTTTTTTCCCCAGAAATCTTGCTTTGATGATCTCCTTACATTTAGCAGTGTATTTTTGTCTGGGATAAAGGGATGTTTATATTAGAACATTACATGCATTTGTGGCAAAGATATTTCAGTATTGCTAAATATTTACCGTGATGGTATTTTTGTCTTCTCCAAACCACAGATGTTTTCCTCAGTAAATGTGTCTAGTTTTTAGCTTTGGGCATTTTTTTGTCTGCTCCTTTGTCCATACTAATACAATCATCCATCAAAAACAGGGTAAGACCCTGACCAGTGTCCTGGTCTTGATTTTCAATAGCCTTTGTTTTAACTTCTTGAAATGTTTCCAGAGCAATCTTGAGGCCGCTACCATTGCTTTGTTTTAGCAGACTGCAGAATTAACATGCTTGTTACAATCTCTGAAAATGTTGACTATGTGCTCTTTTTCATTATTATCTGAAATCATGCAGAGATCTGGACCTTGAAGTATCCTAGGTCTTTTCCTTTCCTCTTTCTCCTCCCCCCGCTCCCAAGAGGCAGCTATTCATCTTCATTAGCCACTTCTGTTAGCTTGCTGCCAACTGAGACTAGAAAACTAGCTGCATCAGTCTTGCATGGCAATTCAGGAATTAGAATCCACAGTCCTTGGGTGCAGGAGGTTAATGCACTAATAAAGATTGTACCTTGATTAACCACATCATCTCAGCTTGCCCAGGCAACGCTGATTTTCAGACAGTTTGTCATATCATATGGCCCAATGCATTCGTCTAAAAACATAGCTTCTTAGCTAAGAACAGATATTCATCACTGCAACTAAAGGAGAAATTTTTGTCCTTTTTTTTTTCATTTTGGTGAAGAATATTTAAAATTTTTTAAGGAAACCCTCTAAATTCTGTTCTATGATTTACCTTTAAAGGGACAGGTTCTTTCTTTCCTGATAGTTAGAGATAAATCTTTTTGTCTTAAACTCTGATATGAGAGAGCATGGCATGGGTTATACCCTAATTAGCACTTGCCCTTAGAATCAAACCACATTTCTGTTGGGTATCCATAGCTGCTTCTGGACTTACAGGCTCATTTAGTCCTCCCCAAAATGAATAAAAATTTGCAAGACTCTTTGTTAAAGAATGATAATCATACAATGAAGGACCTAAATAAGTCAGTTTGATAAGTAAGCAGCTGTAGCCTTCTTTTACATTTATCTGTCCTAGATTGCTGAACCTTGACTAAATGTTGCAGGTTATTTGCAGGATGGTTCCACTAAAGCAGAAATAACGTATTCCAAACAGAAACTTATTGCATTGGCATTTGTGATTTGCTGTAGAGTGAATTGATGCACAGATCACGTTGCAAATGTTCATGATTTGGAATGGTTTAGTTCTGTAGATACCAAACATCTGGAGATTTAATGCTGAACACATTCTTCAATGCTGCGGTCTGCAAAATCTCTGACCTTCTGCCTTTCCAAGGGCCTAATTTCTCTTTTTTTCTTTCCTTCTCCCCAGCCCACAAGCGCGTGCACACACACACACACAGAGTCCTGTTTCTATCAAGCAATTTCAGCTGATGCCCATCCACGCAGGTCTGAAGAATCAAGCACAGCACAAATGACACAGTCACAAGCTACACAGTTACTTTTATTTCTTTCCTTAGAAAAAAAAATTCCTTGACAAGCACTCTCCCCTGGATTGTCATGGACCTTGGATGTTATACCGATGAAGCCTATTGAAAGGAATTCATATTACAGAAAGCAACAGGACATTTGAAGGGTCTTGGAACTGGAGCCAAAGGGGAAGTGTGGTAAAATGTGTTTTGCAGCAGATACTGCTATGAAAAAAAGTGACTCCATGAAATCATTTTAGCAGGAGTAGGGGAGACAGAACTGCTGACTGAGATTCACTGCTGAACTGGCACCCAGCTTGGCATAAATGGTGTCCTTACGACTATTTCAGCTCCATGACAGGGAGTTCGTAGTAGTTCCCGTATTTCATCCTTCAGTTAGTGGGCAGGTGAAACCACATTTGTCACTTATCTCAAGTTTAGAAAGCATTTTGCATCATACATGACATAAATATTATCTATAAACTAAAACCTGCCCAAATAAATGGAAAAGAAGTAAAACAGGGAACAACAGAAGCTGGAAAATGGCAAGGTAATTTGTTGGGTGGTGGTAGTTCTGAATAACATGTTACCAGAAGGATAATGACAGAATAAAAGATGGTCAAACAGAAAGAGGAAAATTATCAGTACTAGAGGAATAAATTTTTAAAAAAGAAAATTTGCTTTTCACATCGTAGGAATGTTATCATAGTGAAATGCCGTCAGCTTCAACACAGTCTCCAGAAGTTTCAGTGCCAGACTCTTTGCTTTGGATGTTTGACACTAAAATCATAGCCATGTTGTCAGCTAGTGGCAGTGTAGCTTCACTGAACTGAAAGGGATCTTTGCCAACTGACAGCAGTTAGAGAGAGAGTCTCCTGTGTTAAAAAAAATAATCTATTTTATGAGGACAGGAGAGTAACTGGATTAGAGGTTCTCAAACTATGTCCTGTGATCACTTGCTAAAGGGTCTTGGACAGCTCTGCATTAGCTTTGTGTTGCCATGACTTCCAGCTGAAAAAATATATCTAATGCGTCCCTAAAATCTGCATTTTAGCATAGGTAACTACAAAGAGAGACCCTCTGCAGTCCCCGTGAGCTAACCAGCAGAGTATTTGCAAAGGAAAATTGTGTCTCACCAATCTCCTATGATTCCTGTGACATGTTGGTAGAGCAGTGGATGAAGTTGAGCCAGCTAAAATAATTTTCAAAAGGTGTTTGACAGGGTCCTTTATGAGATGCTACAAACATTTCTTAAATCATCATCTGTGGAGAGACAAAATACTATGAATCAAAAATTGGCTAGGTGAGCACAAGCAAAAAGGAGGATTAAACAGTCAGTTTTCTTAATGGCCTGATGATAAGTTCTGGTTTTGGCAGCAAATGAACAGCAAGATAATACATGTGGTTAGACTTTAAATCTAAATGATACTGGTCTCTCTACTTTTTATTAATTGCAATTTTTCTGAATCAGTTCAACCATTCCTGGTATCATGTGCCACACAGCAAGATTGATGGCACTAGATAAATAGCATTGCCTTAAGTCTAGAGTGAACACTATTATTTACCTCTGCGTGGTACTTTTCCTGAAAAATTACCTACAAGCTAGGGTTAAAAGCCCCAAACAAAACACTGCCAAGCAGTCATTAATCCACAAGAAATGTCTTGTTACTTAATTGTTGCTGCGGAAACTGAATTTGGAGCAAGGATACACAATACTATAGATTTCTTTATTTGAAGGTTTTCCCTTCAGTAAGAAGAAAGGCCAAGTTGGCATGTTGGCTAAGATTAACTAGGCTTGGACCTTTATAGCTTGTAAAACTGGACATTTGTGTATAACTGCTGAAAACTGATTTACTGCAAGTGGAGACGAGTAGAGTTGTAGAGATTCAATATGCGTGTGAATGAGATGTGCCATCACCACCACTGCAAAGATGTTAGTGTGAAACAACATCGCTGCAACCCTCACAAGGAGAAACGTGTGCTCAAAAAAAAAAGAGGGGGTCTCAGAGACACCCCTTGGTCTTGTGCATGTGGCCGCAGGAGGAGGAGGGTAGTCAGCATCATCTCAAACAAGCTGCCCTGCAGTGGGCACACATGCTTTACCACATGTCTTTTTAAGCAGTCTAGTCAGGGCTTCCTTTGATAATCTTTGTTTTCCCCACTTCTGGAACCCAAATGGCTTCTCAGTGCTTCCTTTAATTAACGTTGTTCAGGACTTTAAGGTTAACTTAATCAAATTTGGAGAAAGATCTGAATTAGTTTTAAATTAGACCATTATCTTGTAGTGGCTGGAACATTTTCTGGTGCCAGGTGTTTCGGACTTATTTTCTGTTTGATTTATGACAAAAAAAATCCCTGCTTTTTTCTCTTTTTAATTTCAAAAATCTTTTGTGTCAATCAATGTTCTAACACCAATTTGAAGGTGCCAAGGATCTTAAGCACATTTAAATTTTTCATCAGTCCGTTTCAAACATTGTTTTCAGTCCAGTGAGTGCCTTATGCCAATACTGCCAATCCCAAACTCCAAAGACAGGCAAGTTACCTGAGCAGAAAAGAGAAGCTGTGCATGAAAGTTTATTTTAACAGTAAAAGTTGAGTCCTTTCTATTAAGTCAGTTAGATAGTTGCTGTTTGGGCTTACATTTTTGAACATTTCACACCATGTACTAAAAAAAGATGATATAATCGTATGTCACCATTAGTGCTTTTAATCTGTCTCAAATATCTTCAGATAGAGTCTAAAATCATGAGATTTGGCACACAGGAACATATTCTGGATTTGTTTCTGCTTGACCTTGCAAAGTGTTGACACTTGCTGGACACCTAAATAACTTTATTCTGATTTTTGAGATTTTGTTCTTGGCAGCCAGAAGGAGACTGTGCATGTAGTGTAATGTTTCCCTTTTCAAAAAATATTTTACTACATTTAAATCTTAACACTCCTTAGTGGTAGTAACCTATATTTTGGGGTATTTTTCATGTTAGTTTTCTGATTGATTTTTTTTTCTAGTTTGATTTCATTTTATAGTTGTCTGAATTCCAAAGGGTAGTCATAAATACACCATATGATCACAACTCAAAATATTATTCTAGTAAATTCACATTCAGATATTCATGATAATGGCAATTATTAACCCTGGCAAATATCAGTGGTCTTACTAAATCTTTGTGTCAGAAAGGGTTACATCAAATGTAAATTATGTAGAAAGCTTTATTATATACCACAACTCAAAGTAGAAAGGGAGAAGAGAAGCTAGCTGGAAAAAAAGACCATTAAGGACATTTTTCATTGAAGTGTGGATGGGAAATAATCTTGGGGAAAAGAAGAAATGAAAGATTTTGACATGTCAAAAAAAAAGGTCACTCTTATTTTTAATCAGCCCTCTGGTCCTTTCCCTGGATAAAGGCATCACTGTCAGACTTGGGCAGGCAAGGTGGGAGGGAAGAGCTCTGCTGCTGTAACAGATTGGTTTCTGCATGGCATGTAGCAGACTTCTCAGAAGATGTTTCCCTGAAGGTGACAGTGGGGGTCAGCCAGTGTATAACCTGGAGGAACTGCTTCTTTGGCAAATGGAAATCATAAGTACTGAATATCATATATCACAAGTAGGATAACTTTAGGTCAAAGCCACCAGACGTTCCCTGTCTGGCTGCCCCCATTCTTCAATTGACAGAGATAACGTAAAGCATCGCCCTTCAGAAGAAAGGGACACATAGTTCATTCCTATGCGGACTTTTGGGCTCAGTACCTCAACTTGTAAAGAAAAACACTTTGTTTGTTCGGGAACGGGCTTTTACGGGTGGAAACACCTTTAGTCTGTATGTACAACATCCCATTTTCTACAAAGTGAGCAAATGGTCCTGTAAGAGAAAAGCAGAGAAAAGCAGGTGAGAAAGCGATACTTTTTTACATCACAGCCTTAGGATTAAAAGCCCATATTGCAAATCTCCTTTTCATCAATTTATCGTCATAAATCTTTACTGGTGGAATATTTCTTAATACGTAATTCCTTAATCTTTTGAAAACAATAGCACATGTGCTAGGTACTTGTAGCAAACAGTAATCTGAATCTGGTTGCCTCTGTTTTTTGTTGCCTGATTTTAAAGAACTTACTGTATATTAAAAAATACTATATACTGCTATTGCTGGCACTTATCAGATAAGGAAGTCATAAGATGAACAATCTACCTCAAAGAACTGAAAAGCAAAGCAATTCTGATACTGAAACTGCAAACCAGATGATGCTCTGATTAGAGGCATGCATGTAGATTACAGAAGTATAATAAATCATGTAACATTTTAGCCTCAAATAAAATAAAAGAATGCGGTTTTTATTAGGAAATAAAATGTTTATCAAGAATGCTTTAAAGGTGACATTTATTACTAATAAACTATGTTGAAAGGGCTGATCCTTTCATTAGCAGAACAGCCGGAGACTTTCCTCTGTGTAAAAAATGCCCCACCTCAGTCCGTGCCGGGTCAGGAAGCACTTCCATCAGCACCAGCGAAGGATGGGCAAGAGGCTCACCCACACCTTTTTTCAAGCAAGAACATTTTCTTTTCTCTCTAAAAAGGAATGAGTCATGGAAATATAAATCCAGTATTATTTTGGGAATGATCGTGGATCTCAGCACGACTCCTTGGAATATCACTGAGAAACAATTCCCCGGTCAGCTAATGGTATCAAAACCCAGCAAAGCATCTGCCAGGCAGACTCTTGACAGTGTCAGTGAGCCCCCTGCTTAGGCAGGGTGTTATTTGCTCTTCAGCTCTTGAAACTTACGGGCTGACTCTTCAGGGTTGTCACGCTCCGCGCTCTTCTCATGTTAATTGTTAAGTTACTGTGTACCAAATATTATGGCTGTTGGTGCTGAACATGTCAACAAACATGTCCATCCTTTAACAGCCTGCTCTAGAGAGGAATATGAAGCCTCTCTCTTAACAAACTTCGTGTCTGAAGTGTTTAATTTAAACCTCCCCAAAAGCAGCCTTGCTTTGGAGACCAACTCATTCAGGCTTGAATGATAACAGTATTGAGCATGTGTCTACTTGCTACCTGAAACTGTGTCAAGGATGACTACATACAAGTCAGGTCAAGCTACGTATGTCTCTTAGCTATTAAAAAACGTCCTTCAAAACAACACAGGGAGGAGACAAACGTGGAGTGCAGCACATCTTGTTTAGGGCTTGCCACATGTCTGTGTCCTGCAAGGCACAAACAGGTTGCAGTTATGAACTTATTTAACTCCTTTACAATGATAAAGGCAATTTTAGGAATTAACCGTTGAGCAAGTGTTAAGCATTTATCATGCTGACCTTGTCTATGAAATCTATGTCATGATTAGTCCATAGCATGTACCCCATTACTTGGTCATGAACTGAAATTTCTGTTCCCATACTATAAAAAAAAGTTCTTCTGTTAGTCTCACCAGCCAGAATACATTGCATGATTAAAATGTGGTTGCAGATTGTCAGAAAAATCAAACTTCTTGCACTTAAGATGCATTAACTGTTCAGGAAAATGAAACGATGCTTAAGAACTGCTCTCAAGAGTCTGTGATAAAAATTTAGTGTAGCTCATGTATTGTCTAGATTATATGTAAACCGGGCATTTCCTAGAAGCTGCAGTAACTTAAATATTCCACTGCCCAGGCATTCTTGCTACTGATATACTGTCATTGTCTCCTATTCCATTGATTTTCTAAACACAGCTCGCTGTACAATATTGTTTTTCAGGAGATGACCCATTCATGGCCTCCACCACTGTCAGCTATTCACACACCAGGAAAGGCAGAACAAAGCAAGTTTCCCTTCCCAAACAAGGTAAGACATACAACATCATGTAGAACGATGCCTCGTGCACCTCATAATATGTCCTGCATGAGCCCTGACTAAGTGTGTGAGGTCTCTGGGCTAAGATTGGTGCCCTGCTGATGACCTTATCCATGTGTGTGCCAGTATCCCTTGCCTTTTCCCTGCTTACAGCCTCTGCAGGGCTACACAGTCTTGTTTGCCTGTCTCCTGGTAGCAGCACTGATACTGGTGTGTGTGTTACGGGTTCCTCACCACAAGGCAAAAACGCAGGTGTCCCTGGTGGGGTGTCCAGATGTGATGCCTTCTGCGGGCACCTGCTGAGGCTCCTGACTGATACTTCAGGGCACATACAGCTGCTGTGAGTCAAGAAGCTCCTGCTCGCATCCATTGCTCCTGCTTCATTTGGCTTCGCTAGCTGAGGTTTTTGTTGAAACCATTGAGGTCTGAGGTGGGCTTTACTAATACACTGAGCTCTACAGTCAGGGGCTGAGGAGTGGGCATACATACCCTGCCACCAACCTGGCTTCAGGGGCAGCTTTGCTAGAGAGGCAGGCAGCCCAGTGCCATGATGCCCAGAAGAGCCACAGAAGTATTTTCCAGGGAAGTCTTTGGTCCCTCAAGGGACCAAGGCTGCTGGTCCTGCTGATGTTCCCTTGAAATCAGCTCCACTATTGTATGTGTATGCCAGGGAGAATGCAGTGCAGCATGGTAAAGCTCATCGGCATGAGCTTCGTAAGTCAGGAGGGAATGAAATCAGCTATCCCATGCAAGAGCCAATAAAAAATGTCCATTGTATCACCATATACTTTTTATATGCCACAAGCATATTTGATGAAGTGTTCAAGCTTGAAAGGTGGTATTGGTGCTGTTTATTGGTGCCTTTTTCCTGTTAAAGCAAGCTCCTTTGGTAACTTCTAAGACCATTCTGCAAAATTTAGTGCAGGGAATAATTACAACCACAAAGCCAAAAAACCTTCAAGATTTGCCTACAGTAAAACAGCTTTTCTGTGGATAAGAGTGCCATGACTTTGAAGTACCAGGGGTGTAAACCAAAACACCTCTGGCATATTAGGAAAGAAAAAGAAGGAAATAACTCACTGTCTATTTGCTCGTTGAAGGCAGACAACTGATTGAAGATGGTAGGCAGGCTAGAGGCTTGTTACGTTATAGTAAGTCTAGTAGGAGATGGATGGATCAGCAGCTTACACGCAGGTGAAGTGCCCAGATATGAATGACAAAAACAAAGTGGTGCTTGCGGCTGTGCAATTTCTGCCATAATTATCACCATGCGATGTGCTTGCATGCTGTGCGTGCAGACATGCATGGGCAAGGTATGTACCTGTCAGCGTATCTGTGTGGCCATCATGAATGCAATTCCTCACAACTAAATGTATTGTGATAAAGTTAGGAATAGGAGAAGCACAGACCATAGGGCAAAGATACATGAATAATGGTTGATACTGACTTTCTCATCTTCTCTCTGCCTGTTCATCCATCTCTCTGGGAAATACTCTAATAGTTTGAACTGCAGAGCAATTTCAGAGATCTACCATTCATTTTTAAAGAGCCTTTTCTAGGTGGTTTCCTTTTCTCTTACCAAAGTAGAATTTCCATTTTATTTAAGCTTAGGATGGACAACATTTCATCCAATAGTATATGAGCATACTTTTGTACATATAATGGCATCGCAACTTTATTGTGGCCTGGGTGGTATGCATGGTCAGAAATTAGAGTGCTTTGTGTGAGATGGGGAAGAAGTACTTAACAAAACTCAACAGAGTCCTGGAAAAATCCTGTATTACTGGCCATAGATCATGTTAATTTTAGATACCACCTCTATTCTAAAATATTTTAAAATATTTAAAAGCTACTTCTGTGGCTTACTCTGAATCTGTACAGTTGCAGACTTTGGAAGGCATCTGCTTTTCAGACTCCAAAATGCAAAGAATGGTTTCCTAATTTTTCAAACACGTTTTTGAAACACTCGTAAGCTAGCTATTGCTTTTCACAAAGAGTGGTGTAAAATCTTTTTTGGATTTCATAGGGGATGTCTCCATTACTCTTAGGAAGCTTTCCCACAGGTAAGCTACGTAGCTGTCCTAACTTGTTAAAACCTAAGGACTACACCAAACTCTTGTGGATCGCACATTATTCAGATAAATGGGCCCGTCAGTTAAGTAGTGGCCAAGGTCAGCAAAAGGAATCACAGAATCACAGAATCACTACGGTTGGAAAAGACCTGCAAGATCATCAAGTCCAACCATCAACTAACACCACCATGCCCACTAAATGATCTCCCACAACGCCACCTCTACACATTCCTTGAACACCTCCAGGGATGGTCACTCTACCACCTCCCTGGGCAGCCTGTTCCAATGCTTCACCACTCTCAGTAAAGAGAATTTTCCCTATTGTCCAGCCTGAACCTCCCCTGGCACAACTTGAGGCCATTTCCTCTTGTCCTGTCACTACTCACTTGGGAGAAGCGACCAACACCCACCTCTCTGCAACCCCCTTTCAGGTAATTGTAGAAAACAATGTATTTGCAAAGAATATTCATCAAAGTATGCAGAAATAGCGTATATGTACATGAAATAAATACCACTGTTTACCATTTGGTTTAGGTCCATCTGATTAAAAGTGACAAGAATGCTTTAAATAATGCAAGTTTAATTTATAACTTTCAAAGTCAGTAGGTTCCTCTGCTCTAACATGCAGTTCTTGCTTCTTTTTACTCATGTTGTATTAAGTGATTAAATGAATCAAAATGAGAACACATAGTAAGTATTTAAATTACAAACCCTCCTCTACAGTTTATACAGATTACAAATACCATCTTCAATTTGCTGTGCTTTTGCTGCACTTTGCAAACATAACTGTGATATGCTTCTGCAATGCAAGGAGAAAAAACCTAATGTATGTGCACAGTAAATTACCACTAGTACTTTATAAATAGAAACAATGATTTAGAAACAAAAAACCCCCAAAAAAATAACAACAAAAAACCCTGAAAAAACACAAAACCCCCAAACCACCAAGAAACATAAGCAACTTGTGACAGTGCAGAGGTGTGCCTATTTAAGTATTACCAAGGCTCACAAAAGCAAATTAGGCAGGTGATAAATACAAAGAAATGAACTTTATTTAAACCAAAACTGTTTAGCAGAGAACTAACTGTAAGTGAGGCTTATCAAAAATCATTCAACACTCCAACAGCATCAGTACATCCCAGGTTCAAAGAGGCTATAAGGCTAAATTCAGGGCATCGGCTTCATCTTTTAGTTCCACGCGATGCATGGTACCGTGATTTCATTTTCAGTCTTGATGGCAGTGTTGTTGAGAGATCAGTTCAGTTCATTTGCAGTGACTCTTCCAGCCAGAGAAGCAAGTAGACTGCAATCCTTTTTAATGGAAGACAGTTCCAAAGTGTAAAGATACTAATCATTTTGGGAATGAGAAAAAGAGAAGCTTGTAGGACTCCTACCCTGTTGCAAGGATACAAATCATCCTTACTATTCTGTCTATAAAAACTGAGTGTCATCATCATTAGTTGCCATACATGCCACACTGCTTTTAACCTGCAACTCAAGTAATTAGTGATCTGACAGCTTGAAACTTGAAATTTATTAATTAGGCTATTAAAGTTGCAAAGGCCACATAGCTAGACTGGTTTTGAAATCAGTCTAGGAATAAAAGCTAAATAACTGAGGTTTATATATCACAAATATAACAGAATTGCGTATTTGAAACTGCGCATGTGGATGCGTCTGTCTATGTAACTATATGCTCGGTGGATGACAGGGTTGTACGTGCATATGCTGTACCTGTATATGAAATCAGACCTCATTAACATGGGAGATCTGCATTAATGCACAAGAATGGAAGGAAAGTCCGGGTCAGGTTTGACATGTGCGGCAGTGCCCAGTAGGTTTCCCAGCACAGCGCTGCTGGGAGAGCACATTTAGGGAACTGTCCCTTATGTAATAGAGGGCATAAAGTTACATTGCATCCTTAACTTTGAATTTTCTTTCTCTGTGGAATTAATTTGTGCTCTTGAATTTACTAGGAAGGGGCAATGACAGTCTCTTTATTTCTTGTTTTTCAAAGCTTAAGGATAATTGAATCAGTGTGTGATGTGACAGGCTGTGTGTGCTTTCCTTTCTCCTATCTGTGTCACCCTTTGTTACGTACAAATGATCAGGCATTATTTGATTGTAATTTTATTAAAAACATCTTAATAAATAAACTTTAAATTAATAATTAAATTTGGTAAATAAGAACTCACTTGATGCTTGTGCAAATGAGCTTTCATGTTCAGGCATTAATTCTCTACACTTGTGCGGGGAAAAAATGCTGTTAATTCTGCTGCCTGCTTTGCTCTCTTTCTTAATTTTTACTGTGATTTCATGTCTTGAAAGTTTGATCAGGTTTTTGATTTTTAGTTATGTGTATGTGATATTATGGGATCAGCCATCATTTTGTTATTTGAGAATTAATTTATCCACTCCAGGAGAACTGGTGTCTTGTCACGAAGCTATGGGGTGATTTTTCTCAGCAGAAGCTAAGTTATCACAGTGATGTTATTCTTTACGTGCTCAATTAATTTACTTTTTCCTTTCTTGATTATTTTAACAAGCTGGAGCAAGTGCACTAGAAAATAATCTCCAGCAGTTAGGACTTCATGTTTGGTTTTTAAGTTACATGAAGTCATACTTTTTTCCTACCTCACTGGGAGCATTCTCTATTTCGCTATGAGATTTTTGTATTAGCCTTTATTATTAAGAATAATTTGCTGAGAAACAAGACACTTATTTTAGAGAATCAGTTAAAAGGAAAAATGAAAATGTTATAGCTCGTGTGTTTTGCTGATGTCAAATTTGAGACCATGCAGATCCAATGGCAGAGGTAAGGTACTGTTCCAGGCAGTTAAAGGGGAGGGTGCATTCTTTCTGAGGTTAATGAAAATGTAAAAGAGTGAGCGAGATCCTTGTTTAGCAGTTTTGAACACTTTTACAAACCCGAGGGGTTTTCCATCAAATTGATTGTATTGCCCTAAACTTCTCTAGGTACATGAATTCACTATTCTGGAAACTGAACATGCTCTAATAGCCTTCTTTTATTGGCAGCCTGGTTGGCTACTAGAATAGCATTTAAATTCAAGTGTACATGTCAGTACATCACCACTGCAAGCTGATCCTGACTTCTTAAGGTTATATTCAGTCACCAGAAAAAAAGCAGGCTTTAATATCCCTTCATCAGAAGCATTCACAAAAAGCTGAGGCAATTTGTCAAAAGTAGACAATTTCAAATTATTGAGAAGTTATTGTCAGCATGTGAAACACACTACAGATCTTTTCATACTGCAGTGGAAGGTAGAAACTCTTAGGGCTTGCCCAAAAATTTGATGTCTCACATTTCGGGTGCATAGGATGGCACTGAATTGCAGATGTGTATTACAGCATAAAAATTGCAGATCAAAGCCATGCAGTCTGGAGAGCCTTGACTCCAGAGCAAATGGTGCATATCAAAGGGATTTGAGTAGCCAAGCCTTTGAGAGACCCAGTGCCCGCAGTCCAGCCAACCTCCCTTTAGAGATGCCAAGAAACTCTTGGGGCCCTGAACCCCTGAGGCATGTTCTGAGTGACTCAGCAGCAATATCTCAGCTTGGCCGAATTGGAGCATCCTTGAGCTCTTTGGGGACGTGCAGTTCCTTTCTTGATGAGCTGTGCATTTGGCTGACCGCTCAGCCTCTGTGGGCCAGGGATCTGGTCCAGCACCTGATTCCTCACCGAAAATGACCACGTGTGTTGCTGTGGGTGCCTGGCCTCTCCAAGCAGTCTTCACTGTGGTTGTAACTGCAGCGTGTGTATGAGGATACCTTCTCTGCTGTCGTCCATAGCAAAGTGTTCTTTTTTTCCTCAATTTAAATACCTTTTTGTTATAGTTTATATTTCCCTTCTATTTATAGGCTTCTTTTACATTTTTATGAATGCAAACAAATTCTGTGAGTAAAATATGTGAACATTTGATCATGAGGAAAAAATGGTCTGATTTATTTTACCGTATTCATAGATATTGCAGTTGTGATACAAGGTTGACCTTGTAATCTTAGGGACCCAGACTAAAGTCTGTATTTCCATTCTCCGGTGCTGTCAATATCAACATGTGAAAAGGAAAGACCAGCTGAGCTACTACCTCAGGAATCCAATGGTCCATGAAACAATATTGGTGTTACCTCTGTCTTCTCATCTAAATTTGTAGAAGATAATAGACAAGTTTTGGCTGATCAATAAATGAATAGTGAGCAGGAGAGTCGTAATAGCTATACAAGGAATTGCACCATTAAAGGGTTGTTGTGAAATAAGTTTGCAAGCCTTAGAATTAATGGATTTTCAAAGAAATATTGGATTTATTCTTGCAATTGAAAATTACTTTGAAACTGAATGAACAATTAACAATGCCGTTTGTATTGTTAAGGTAATGTTCAAGCAAGTATTGCCGCTAAAAATTGCCGTAAAAATAACACACCGTACCTTTTTTCTGTTATTACTGTAGGAGTCACAACAGGGATCTACAGGACACAGCAATACAAGTAAGTACCAACTCGTTTTCTGGCTGCCGTGGGTGGAGGGGATGACTATGAAAACCAAGTGACTGACCGAATAAGGAACCAGTAGCAGACTGGGACAGCGCAGAGCCCCAGCAGGCAGCACTCGGCTATGGCCAAATGTGGAGAACTGAACTGAGGAGTCACCATCAAAATGTCAGCTATTTTGGTGGACGGGGAAGAACAAAAAGGATTAATTTCGTTATGACCATTTCATTATGTAGATGAGAAAGACTGAAAGGGCAAAAGAGTGGCTTTTTTAGAAAGCCAGAAAAGAGCTGGCCTAGTTGCACGGCCAGATCCAGACTGCCAGAAAATTCTGCAGGAACACTTGTTATCATTTATCCTTCATAGGCAATGGTATATTTTGTGTCTCTTGCACAGTAATAAGCTACATAAATCCTGCCAAACTAACACCAGATAATATCTCAAAGACCATATGGCCGTGGGTCTTTTTGGCTAGCAGTGTGGGCAGGGGAGTGATCTGAGCTTGTGTGGCTCCTGGTTGGGGCTTTTCAGTGGACTCAATGTACAAATCATGGTGCAGATCAGCAGCACTTTAATTACATTTAGTTATGGTAAAAAACTTAGCAGCTGTATTGAAAGGAAAGATTGAATTGTTCTGCAAAACAAAATATTCATTCTCTCTCCTGACACCTCTGACTGTTGTTAATGTTGTCTTGCATATTAAAAATCCATGATCCTATCCTGCTCTCAACATAAAATCATCTCAACCAAAAGAACTATTTTGCTAGCTTCCTGACCTGTCAGCCAGCACAGAGCCCTGTTTGCAAATTACAGGGCTGTGACTGAAGATGAAAAATGGCCTGAGCTGGTATATAGGGCTTTGAAAATGGCTGATCACCCACTGCGTGAGGGAGAAGACATCCAGAGATACAAGGTTGGGAGATGCAAGCTATTAAAACGGTGTGGCTTTTTGCTGGGGAAAGGTCGGCATGTGGAAGACAATGTTGGGAAGAAACATGCAGTAGTGTCACTTAATTGCTGGCATCAGTTTGATAGCGCTGCGAGTACTAGCACTAAGGAAATAATAAAAGGCAAAGGGGATGAGGTTCTGTCAGAAAATAATGAATACAGTAATGAGAGAAGGAAGCACAAAAGGGCCATAATAGAGAGGGCTATGCCAACACACGCAGAGTCACGAGCATGACAAACACACCAGCTGAGCTGAGGGCTTCGCGATGACATCACAGGCCACAGTGTTTGGCCAGCTTTGGTCATAGTTTCATTTGGAGTATTTCCTTCTTTCAACACTTGATAAAATAGGTTGTTCTGCAGACCTAATGAAAGCTGCTTTCCTGTGGATTAAGAAATCAGTCCTACTTCCTTACAACTTTCCTCTGCTCCTTACTCCAGTGGCCTCCGACCTCACTTTACTTCCAATTCCCCCATCTGCCCTCCCACACCACAGTACCTCCAGCTTCTTCTTAGCTCCTCATTCATCCTGCTCAGCAAAATCAGTGTATATTTGCAGCTGGGCTAGAGCTGCGCTTGGTACTGCCTGGCTAATGGCAACCAAACCAAAGAACAGCTGAACCCACGCAGTAACATTTTCTTCATTGGTGGCAGAAGTTAGAGTCACTGTCATTGGTGACAAAAGTTAGAGTCACTGTCAGACACCCAGGCACTTAATGTTGCAGAGGGAATCTGACTACCTCTGAGATCTGTATCCGTGAGGATTCCTGTTGAGGTGCTGGAATAAGACATCGAATAAGACACAGTTAGAATGAGGCATAGACCTTACCAGTCCTGTACATCAAACTCAAAGGACATTCGGGGAAAAAAGGGATTCGGATGTGAGGCAATGCTAGCAAATGACTCTATGTGGGAAAGAAATCTAATGGTCTATGTATTGTGTTATCCAAATGCACATCTTCAAAGTCCCAATTAGCTGTTATTTCCCATTGCACCATGTCTTCTTTGGAGTGGCTCTTGAGCCTGTCATTTACAATGGTTTTACTCCAGCTGCAAACATTGTCTTTCTCATGGATAACATTTGTGTTTCTGTCATCCTTCCCCCACAAGGAAATCAAAGCATTTAAAACTCATAATGGCTGAAGTTATACTGCTCTGTCACAATAAATATTATTTATCCCTGTTACCCAGAAGAGGAAACTTGGCCTGGTTAGGTTGAGTGATTCACCCAAATTCCAACTCAGAGGAGAGAACAGCTTCTCTGGCCACCCACTGTTCAACAGGGAAATCCTACAAAAGTTCATTTGTCATTTATTTTGAAATGGGAGAAATCTGGACACATCTCCTCTGGTAGTATCTAAAAAGATTAGGAAGGGAGTTGTGTGAGATGAAGTAGAAACTAGCAAAGAACTCCCAGCTCTGTGGCTAAGGGTCTGAGGACTGATGGTTTCCACTGTGTGTTTCTGGAAGCATGTGTATACATACACACACCAACACACAGACACACACACACGTATCCACACCCGTTTCAGGAGACATACATAGTGTTTAGCACCTGAAATAAAGTGTGCTAACAGCAGTCCCATAGCAAGGTGGGTAGCATATTCTTTGTCAATTCCCAAAAGACTTAAGAAAAACAAAGGACGACACAAATTTGCCCATAAGAAGAAGCCAGAACTAGAGAGCATTTAGCAATTTGGCAAATGCCAGCCTCCCACAATGGTACCTGCACGCATTTGACAGGTTACATGGAAAATGGAAAACAAATCTTAGTCTGGTCAAGAGTGAGTGTGAAAAAAACAAGTTGTTCTTACATATGCTTATCCAAAAATCTTATCTGTACCATACCTGTGAGATTCAACTATGCTTAATCTATACATATTTTTAAAATTTCTATGATTCAGTCAAGTGAGAACAAAGTTGGTAAGAACTCATAATGGCCAGATTTTCTACTCTGATAGGCTGGACTGATGCGTTTCTACCATCTGTACAGGCTTCGTCCTCCCCCTCCACACAGAAGTATGTTAAGTGACAATTAGCATAAAAGCAGCTGCAAATGCTTACTGTAGGGTAATTCATTAATATCCAGTTTGGCTAAATCACAGAGATTCCCTTTTCTCTCTCCTCACACTACTTATGCTGTTTCCCTTGTTGCTGCATTAACATACATTGCTGAAAGTAGAACTGATGTGAACTCTGCTGGCAAAGCACTCAGGAATCCATATTCCCTCTCACACTCAAACAAACCAGTGTTCATGGTAATAATTCATCACTTATAAAAAGCCTAAGTTACAAATAGAAAATCTTTGAATATATGCCAACTGTTACTGTTGGTTTCTTGTTCCAAATTACCATAATGCAGATGAGCTCCAGGGCTCCAGGCACCATAAGGCTGGCAAATGTATACTGTAGCAGCAGCTTTCTAACCAGCGAGTTCATCATCTGGATACACTTTCTGGGGTCTCTGCTAAAAGTGAAAAGTGACCCAGAGATTATGGAGTGGATGTATTCCATAATGTGGATGGTGTGGATGCCCTGCTCATGCCTGAATTTTAGGTGCCTTTAGCTGTCCTCCTACAGTAAGTGCTTAGCTTCCCTAGAGGTCCATAGTGAGGCATCGGTGTTTTTGAAGTCATCCAGAGCTTCCCCCATCCTGTTCACTAAAGTTCAGGCACCTAAGTTGGGTAGACACAAACGCTTCCAGAGGGGAAGATGAGATCTGAAAGCACCACGGCAAGGTGTTTGCAATATCCAGAACCTCCTCTACAAGACAACCGCTTTCAGAAGGTCGCTGTCTAAAGTCCTTCAGCTTGCTTCTGTACAGCAGTGGAAGGACATTGGTAGCAAAACCCTGCCTTTTCTGAAGGCAACAGCAAGTTTTCCAGAGGTGCCCCTTACAGCCGTTGCTGGCACCCCAACGCTGTATGGAAAGTGAGGGTAAGGACTTTGTCAGCAGCAAGTGGATGGTATGTAACGCTCATAGGCATGGAATAGGTTGGCAGCTGATCCAAAACCCACTCAACTGAAGTCACTGAGCAGAAAATCAGACAACACTAAAACAGCCTGACCAAAATAAGCAGTTCTCACATTTTGTTCAGAAGGCACAGGCAGATTTTGGTTTAACAAAGCTCATTAAAAGGTAATGGAGAAAAACACATGCATCAGTAAACCAGTCACACTCAACCTCTGTGCCTCCTTGTCTGCTAGGCAACATAAACTCATGTGTGGACAGATACCAGGATCCAGCAACATACAAGATGCACAGTTGCTAAGTCCAGAATTCAAGTTCAAGGTGGTTCAAGTGGAGTGGCATACCCTGTACATCCATCGTAGAGCTAAACAAACATCTTACACTGAAATGCAGCTCTCTCAGGTTACTCGGAAAGCAATAATTACAGCAAATAACATCAGCCTTACTTTTTTTAGGGGGGGAGAAAGGAGGGAGAAGGACTTGGCCTGACTCAGCAGAAGCAGTACCACCCCATCAGCTAGCAGCCAGCTTCCCCAGTGTCTGTGCTATGTAACTAAGTTGTGTTGGGCAGATACATGGTTTTGGACCCAAGAAGGGGATCATCACAAGCCAAGATGCTATGCTAGGACCCATGTGAGTCATCAGGAAATGTGAAGAGGCATCCCTTGGGCCTCTGATACTTCTCAAGCATTTGGGTACCTGACTTCTCCTGCAGTTGAGTGCCTAAGCCAAAATATACAATATAGCAAAGAGGGCTTCCTCAGCCCTCACTTACAGGAGCTGAAGATTGGATCCTTAATCTATCAAAATGAATGTGAACCAAAACATCCATTGGCAGAATTGTGTCCTAATCACTGCCTTACTAGTTCCTGCTGATGCTGTTTTGCTTTGTATGAAATAATTACTGTTCCTGGAGCAGGGTTTTGGAGCATGTGCATGTTGGATGGGATACATTCTCAATAGCAGAGTTGTAGGTCCCTAGAGAAATCCTTTCCATTGCTCCAAGGCCTGCTATCCCTGGTAAAGCTTGTGTCCTCTAAGCAGCCTCTCTTGTACAGTTTCCTTGCCTGACATTTCCACAGTACATAGAATCATAGAATCATAGAATCATTCAGGTTGGAAAAGACCTTGAGATCGTGAAGTCGAACTGTTAACTTAACACTCCTAAGTCGACCACTAAACCATGACCCTAAGCGCCTCATCCACATATCTTTTACATACCTCCAGGGATGGTGACTCAACCACCTCCCTGGGCAGCCTGTTCCAATGCCTGACAACCCTTTCAGTGAAAAAATTTTTCCTAATATCCAATCTAAACCTCCCCTGGTGCAACTTGAGGCCATTTCCTCTTGTCCTGTCGCTAGTCACTTGGGAGAAGAGACCAACACCCACCTCTCTGCAACCTCCTTTCAGGTAGTTGTAGAGAGCAATAAGGTCTCCCCTTCAGCCTCCTCTTCTCCAGACTGAACAACCCCAGTTCCCTCAGCCGCTCCTCATAAGGCTTGTGTTCCAGACCCCTCACCAGCTTCATTGCCCTTCTCTGGACATGTTCCAGGACCTCAGTGTCCTTCTTGTAGTGAGGGGCCCAAAACTGAACACAATATTCGAGGTGCGGCCTCACCAGCTCCGAGTACAGGGGCAGGATCACTTCGCTAGTCCTGCTGGCCACACTGTTTCTGATACAAGCCAGGGTGCCGTTGGCCTTCTTGGCCGCCTGGGCACACTGCTGGCTCATATTCAGCCGGCTGTCAATCAACACTCCAAGTTCCTTTTCCGCCGGGCAGCTTTCCAGCCACTCGTCCCCAAGCTGGCAGCGTTGCATGGGGTTGTTGTGACCCAAGTGCAGGACCCGGCACTTGGCCTTGTTGAACCTCATACAGTTGGCCTCGGCCCATCGATCCAGCCTGTCCAGATCCCTCTGCAGAGCCTTCCGACCCTCGAGCAGATCAACACACCCGCCCAATGTGGTGTCATCTGCAAACTTACTGAGGGAGCACTCAATCCCCTCATCCAGATCATTGATAAAGATATTAAAAAAACCCATACCCTACTAAGCCCTGGGGAACATCATTTGTGACCGTCCACCAACTGGATTTAACTCCATTCACCACAACTCCATCCAGTCATTTTTTTTCCCAGCGAAGAGTGCACCCATCCAAGCCATGAGCAGTCAATTTCTCCAGGAGAATGGTGTGGGAAACAGTGTCAAAGGCTTTACTAAAGTCTAGGTGGACTACATCCACAGCCCTTCCCTCATCCACTAAGCGGGTCACTTTGTCTTAGGAGATCAGGTTAGTCTTACATGTGGCGATGACAAAAAAAATCAAGTCAGGGTTGACTCCCCACTTGCAAATGCTCCAGCAGTGCCCCAGCAGCCCTGTGATTGCCTTGACAGTGGTCTGCACATGTAGCAAGAGTGGTCAGTGTTAGCAATGAGTAAAGCATTGACATGTCACATCTGAGCAGTTTCTATATTGACCCATTTCTGATGTCATTTTCTTCTTCTCTTTTAAAGGGAAAAGTGATGTAGAGCCAAAGAGTCCAGAGAAAAGCGCAACCCATACATCGTAAGTCACTTTTGCGTTCAAGATCGGAGAAGGCAGCTGTGTTTTTATCAGATTTGTTGGGCAAAATAGAAGTTGTTTGTTTTCATTGAGATAAAGCTCTTCCACTGATGCTTTTCTTAAAACGGGTTTTTAGATAATGACTAAACATTAATTATTCCTAGAACTTTTGCATGCTAGTAAGTCAGAGATCTTTGAAAGTGAAATGGCTCCATATCACACTGAATAGATACAAGATGATTTTTGTGGGTGTGGGAGGCTGGCCTTTACAACCTGACTTCAACATTACCTTAATGCTGCTGGAGTTTGTCACACTTGCTAAAAAACATCATGTCACATATGTCTTTGATGTACTGATGTAATTTTAAAAGACTGCAGTCTGCAGCTTCACCTCTGAATTACTTGAAATCCAATTACAGCTATCTCTGGTCTCTCACGATTTTGTTGATGTTTTTGAATTAACAAAAGAAGTCGAGAAACAGATAGGAACAGGCACTTGTAATATATCAGTGTTCACCTTCACTCTAGTGCAACAATAGAAGCTTTTAGCATTTTTAACTCTAGTATACAAAGGACTGAATTGTTTTGCCAGCATAAACCAGTCTATGAAACAGATGGGCTGCAAGTTAAAAAAAATAAATAAATAGCATCAGTCTCCCAAACTGAGCTAGATAAGTGAATTCCTTTAATAACTAGCAGGCAGGAGCATTATGAATTTCTGCAAAACCATTCACCTTTTTAATCCCATTTGAGGGAGGGAAATTCTTGTAGCAGTCAGTCATGTGAATTTTAGAGTGCATCTTGCCCATAATTTATGTTTTCTGATTCCTGTTATTTAAATTCAGAGCAGTATATCATGTAAATCTCACAAGGTGTCACCATTTGTTACATGGCCAAAAGTAGTCACAGAAGGAGGTACAATAACGGTGATTTATTGCGGGATGTTTTGATTTCTGCTGCAAATACGCATTAAAAATCTTCTGGAAATGAATCTAGAAAAAGATTTGACATGGTGTAAGAAATGGCTTGTCCTGCAGATTGTGTTGTGGAATGTAATTACAGTATGTGAGCATATTTAGCCAAACTTATTAAATGAATTAAGCATTAGCAGCCTTATGCCTTCTGATAGTATGATTGCTGGGAATGGTTAATAGAATGATTCCAATAATTATCATTTTTAAAAATAATATTGCAATAAAGACCGAAAGAGGAAGGGTTTTAATGCCATCTGGAGGTATTTTGGAGAAATGAACACATTTATTTTTGCTGATATTTAGCAATATGTAAAACATAAGCCATCCTCCAGAGTGTTTCTTCTAGTTAGATGGTATTTTATTAATGAGGAATGTTCTTTACTTTCCTTTCTTCTCCTTCAGCAGATTAAAATCCCGTAAGATCTCTGAACCCACAATAGGGGTATCTCTGAAGCCATATTCTGGGTTCAGAGGTATGCCCCAATATGTTTATGGTTTTGGTTTGAGACTACATACTGTGTCACACAGTGTGCTGTATTAGATACATCAGACTTCAGAATCTGGTTGTGTGTGAGAAGTTCCTTGCCTAGTAAGAGATCTTAGTACAATCTTCTGAAACTGCGCTGTCTACTAGATATAATATATTTATAATGCTTATCTTTAAATTGTTACTATATGTTAAGGCTACACTACAGCAGATATTGGTTCCCAGAGCAATTTTTAGAAGTAGAAACAACTGGTTACCACTGATAAATGAATGTATTCAAGAAGCAGAGGCCCCTTTAGTTAGAGAAATTATTTGTGTGGAAAAGAAGGCAGGAGAGAAAGGAGGAGATGAGAGGAAGGGAACCAGCAAGTGCTGTGTCAAAAGAGGAGGACGAAAATGAGAGGGATACAGCTAAGAAGGAGGAAAAGGACGTGCAAATGCCAAATTTTCAGAAAGAGATACAAAACTGAGAGCAGTGGAAGAGGAAACTGGAGGTCAAATACTGGAAAAGAGAAAGAAGGGAGAGCGATACGAGCAAAAGCTATTAGTAAACTAAAATTTATGCGTTATTGAATAGGGGGCTGGATACCTGAGTGTTACAGTGAAGTGAACTAACTTATGTTGGTGTGTAGGTGCACACTGACGTCCCAGTTCTCTTTCTGCTACCTTGGGTTGGCCTTTCCCGGTTTCTTCTCATTTCCACCTTCTTCTAGGACAGACTTTAATACTCAGTTCGTTGGTTGTCAGGCAGTCATGAATACCGACTTTCTCTGTTCTTTTGGGGATGTAGCAGCTTGCACCTGTGCACAAGATGCACAACAAGAAGGACCTGCAGTGTACACGTACACATGAATGTGTGAGCACATGTGCCTGGGTCCGTCTACGGTAATGGACGTACTCTTCCCTTGCGTACATGGAGAAGACGATGCCGTTGTACAGCTGGCCCAGAGCCCTGGCAGTGCCCAGGGCTCTAGCTGGGAGCTGGCAAGGCTATGCAAGGGGAGAGGTGTGCGAGGGGGCATGAACACTCCCAGGGGTCCCTGTGGTTAAAAAAGCCTGCACCCACTTGCAAGGCATCACCCCCCTGAGAGTGTCGAAGGAAGCCGGTTGGCATCTTCTGGCAGGGGTGCTAAAAAGGAGTGACATTGATGTAGGAGAGGTGGTGCGTTCAGGCCTGACCAGGAAAAACTGTGGATTTGTTTCACTGTGAATCAGTGTTTCCTTGTGAAAATGGAACAAACAGCAACAAAAAACCCCACAAAGCAGGTCATGTTGGCCTAGCTAAAAATAACAGAAAAGACGAGGAGGAGCAAATTAATGTTTCTTTCTTGCAAATGTCATTTTTATTTTCCTCAGGCATGTTACAAGCCACACGCTCAGGCCAGGCTTATATGACTCAATGGCAGTTAATTCATCCTTGGTGCAGATTTACTACCTCCATTCAAACATTATTTATGCAGCTTCAAAGGACAGGTTGATTACCCTCCTGAATCAGGCAGCGAGGCGCTTGTGAACCAAGCATTTACATGAAGTCTCCCCTCGAGACATTCCTCCTGCCTTGTCCACTGGGCTCCAGGTCCTCAACAACAGATATTACCCTGTGACCTGGAGCCCCGGGGCCGAAGGTGCTACCCGTAACCTCTGAGAGTATAGAAACCTAGAGTGCAGGATGCCTGGTGGTCTGTTCAGAGGGGGTTGGATATGGTAAATGCATCATTCTGAATAGCATTATGTATGGGGGTTTTTTCCTGTGTGCATTAACTCCCTAGATGGACTCAGTATGACATAGCTCTCCACTGATAATAATGTTAAACATTAAGAAACCGGTATGCATTAGATGATACACATTCATTGATGCAACATCCTAATGAGGCAGATAAATAAGGGCAGTTATTACAATGCTAGAGATAACTGAGATGGATGTAGGAGAATAAGAATGATGCGAAAGCGGGGAGGAAGTCTGAACAGAGCTGTATCCTTTTGCATGATATTCCTATGGCCTTCATCGCCTCGGCATGCACAGTAATTGCCTGAGCTGGCACTGAAGAATTGCAATAAAAGGTGCAAACAATACAAAGGTGTTAAGCTGTCTGGAGTCTTCCCCAGTTGATTCATGTTCCTTGTAATTGAATGCTTTTAAAGCCACAAGAATTCTGGATTTGAAGGGTTTTTTTGTTGTTGTACTCTTAATATATATAGCTCTCTATGGGTCATCTGGTTACAGCTTCACTGAGCATTTCTAAACTTTTAGGACTGTTCAGAAATATCTAGCAATGTTTTGTTCTTTTGGTTTTGTGCTAAAAGGTTCAGCTTTCAATGGTCAGAAAACTTTCACAGATTTTGTTAAAAACATCTAATTTTTATTAGAATTGTTTCTCCCCCTGGTTTTAACAGTTATAGTCTGTAGGGCAGTGTTAAAGAGTGGGGGAGGAATGAAGAAAGAGTGCTGTTTTGTTCTGTAATATTTTCAGATACTGGATTTTGGTCTTTCTTTGGCAAAAACTGGATCCTATCAGGAAACCGTGGAATGTTACAATTAAAACTTTTAATTTTATAAAACTTCTGTGCAAGGAAAAGTGATTCCAACCAGTGCAGGTGTTTCGGAGGACTTCACGGTGCCATAGAAACTCCTTCCCAAGTCTGTGATCTTCCATCCTCCCACATGCAAAATATGACAGTAATTCAAAAATGGCACAAATACACAAAGTGCTCCGCAAGGGTCCCGCTCTTGGGGTGACTTTCGATGTACTGTCTGTTGTGATGTTCTGCAGTACCTTTGTGTTTGTAAATGATTTCCAGTTCAGACTACCCAAGGTTAATCATGCCTGACTGTGATTCACTGCTATGCATTTACCTCAACATTTCTAGTGCACTTACTTAATGATATCAGGGCTAGCAACTATATACCTCAGTGCTGTCTCTTTATTATCCCTCCCACAATTGTTTTCATGCTGAGCTGCTCCAGATTTTCCCCTCCCTTTTTACAAGAGAATTAACCAAGATTGAGGGAGGCTTTTATAATTTATGGCAGTTATGCAGGTTTTGTCCTTTGCTAATACTCTCTAAAAATCACAGTGATCTTGGTGTGTGTGTTTGCTTGTTTGATTTTGCCAGGCAGAAATAGATGTTGGCTCTGTTCCTTCCCTGCACCAGTCCCCAGCATCACTGGGAGAATAGATTTCTCAGGGGGATCTTCAATAATAGTACTAAATTCAGCAGCTTCCAAGCTGCCCATTTGCAGATATTAGTGCTACAGTATCTTGCCCAGCCAGCAGCTGCTCATTGTTCTCATCACCCTGATTCTCCTTGAGGAAGGAAATAGGCAACAGGTACTCAGAGGAACATCAGTGTTGTTCTTGCTTGATGTATTGGCATGAGCCTTGCCTGTTGGTTTCTTGCCTTTTCTTCCTCTCTTCTGTCTTGCCCCTTGTATCTTCAGAGAGACTCTCAGTTAGTTATTTAACAGCCAAAAACTCCTGCTGGTTTCCCCTTCCACAGATGGGAAGACTGAGGCAGAGGGGTTACAAGGTGCCTCCAGAGAACAGAGAGAACCAGTCTCAAATACAGGAGGTCAGCTTGAGCAAGTGCTGCCAATGCACCATCCAGCTCTTAGCCCCCAGAGAGCTTGGCCTCTCACATCTGACTGGCATGTGGCCTTGACCTTAAGTTTCTCAGACAACAACTGTAACCTGATTGAGCAGTGGAGTTGGAAGAGGAGCCTTAATCCCACCTCACTTCACCAAAAGGCCTGGTGCAAGTTATTTAAAGTTAGCCTTGGCTTTCCCCCATCTAAAATAATAATTAGACCGCCATGAAGACTATCTCATTAATATTTATACAAAGTGTTGAAAAATGTAATGTTCTGTAAAAATGGCTAAGGATTATTCACCCAGAACAGTAAAGGAAATGAGCAGTAGTTTAAGTTTTTAAAGCTTGGGTAGTAAGTGGTAAATGTCCTGAGGAGTGCCAGGTGTAGGGAGAAGGGGAGAACGGGAGCTACTGCCTCTCCCAGGTGCCCGGAGACCTGGTGAGCATGGGCAGCCCCTGCCCCATCACCACTCCCCCATTCTCCCCCCTTGGAGTTTCAATCTTGGGACAGGGGTCACCCAGTTTAAATTAGAAGGATTTGGCTTTTGTCTCGCTGAACTGGAGGGAAGGATGGCAAATAAGGAAGGGGCAAAGCATGCAAGCTGCAGAGGAAGAAGCCCCTCCAGCGGTACATCTTCGATATCCTTCTGTTTGTTTGCCAAAAGGACCACGATGGGTCAAGTCAATTGAACCAGAAGATAGCTAACAGATGGGTCTAAAGGACAATGGAAAGGGTGAAATCTATGCAACTGTGGAAGCTGGTTCCAAGAAAAGGGCTGCCCAAACTTTTATGGGGTATAATCCACTTTTAGCTTTCAGATTAAGATACCAGGGCAACTTCCCAAACAGTCTTCCACAGCTTAAGTTGTGGTCATTTCAGACAGCAAGGACATCTGCAGCAGACATATTGGCCGATGATTTGGTGACACCTCTTTTAGTAACTCCATGGGGTCTATTGAGGGCCATCATGAGCATATCAACCTGCTCACGAGCCACAGATGACCCTCCTCTGCTGAGAAACACGACTTCCAAGGGAAGGTAGACAATATGAAATGACATCCTTTAAGTTAATTTTTGAGATTTATTGTTTCTGAAAACACCAGTGCATTGATGGCTTTTAATGTACATCTGTGATGTTTCTGAGAGAAGTCTTGCAGTCCATGCTAAAAAAAAAAGGGGGGGGGGGGGGCGGCGCGGAAACCTTACTATGATGAATGAAGGCAGTGTTTTCAGAGCGATGGAGGTCTTGAAAACTGCAGAAGTGAATGTCTGGTGTTTATCCATGAACCAAGTCGCTGGCAGAAGGCGGCTGGCTTCATTGCACTATTCCACCTGTTTACTTGAGCCTCGGCTTGCAGAGCTAACCCCTAACACTGCCAGGCTGTCACTCTGCTCAGCCAGTCCAGCAGGAACAGCTAAAGTTTTAAAACACACCCCTCAGCTCTCAAATTCCCATGAAAAAGGTTTTTTCTGCCCTCTCTGCTGAAGAATTACCCTCAGTCTGTATACAGAGCATTTCTCTGTGTATTAAATATAAAGACCGGTAAAAAATACAATTCCACCATAACTTCCTGCTCCAAGAAACAAAGCGATTTCACCTGTGCAATGCATC
Source organism: Gavia stellata (assembly GCF_030936135.1). Classification (NCBI taxonomy): domain Eukaryota; kingdom Metazoa; phylum Chordata; class Aves; order Gaviiformes; family Gaviidae; genus Gavia; species Gavia stellata. The sequence continues at coordinate 72,055,751 of NC_082594.1, forward strand.
AGAGCCACTGCGGTATTGTCACAACGCTGTTGTGAACCATGCCTGCTGATTTCTAACCTTTTCTGAGCGCAGATTTTTTGGATTTGTGGTGTATAATGCTGCTGATGGTTCACAAAAAACAATTGTAAGTTGATACACCACAAATCTATTTTCTTCAAGTGCTAGAAGGACATTTTCTTGGAATACATTTGGTCACACAGGTCTTGACTGAATCTGTCTTAGAGGTTTAGCAAAGTTAAGGAGGAAGAATGAATTGGTATTATTGGTGATTTTTTTTGCCATGTAAGAATTATAGACACATAGCAGTCGAAGATGATACAAGTAAAAAATCTTTAAATAACGTATAAAGTCATATAAAAAGATCTTAAAGGCATGATGTCCATGAAAGCAATTGAGATGGGGCTTTTTTGTTTGGTTTAGAAAAAAACCACCTGGAAGCCCAATCAGACCTTAATTGCAGCTGTGGTTTTCCTGGGACAAAATTTAGCAACTTTAGTTGAGTTCAACTCAGACCAAAAAAAAAAGCTTTATCTGAGATGTCAACAGGAATGGGGATAGAAGAATGCTAAATAAAAGCACTACTGAGGTCCGGGGTAGTTTTGTGATAGACTTACATGGGGTGAGATAGGGCCATCGCTGTCCTATTTTTAAATGCTAGCCCTCTCTTTTGCCAGATAGAGCCAATAGCTTGAGATAACCGCCCTTATCGTGGCAGGGCTCAGCGCAGAGTTTTATTTATAAAGTCCCCTTGATCCAGGCCCTCTTGTTTAGCACCTTCACCTTTACTATCTACCTGTACTCTGCACAGCAGAGAGAAAAATAATTAGCAGTGGGAAGCTGCCCTCGTTTTGATGCCACCCTTGGCTCAAAGCTGAAGGGGAAAGAGAAACCCACACTTCAAAACAGCAGCTTTTGTCCCACTGGAAAACTTACTGCAATGCTGGGCATTATTTCTAATTTCTAATTATACCAAGTCCGAAGTGCTTCTGTAACGCTGGTGTTCATTTAACGTCACTTAGAATAAAGCTGACCAATTTAACTGGCTAAAATATCGTCATGCTTGAGGAAATATTTTCCTGTATTGCACGGAAAGCGTATTATTTTTCTCTTAGGCACTGTTTCCCTTGGACTTTCTCATTTGTAAGGGACTAATTGGGAATTTCAAATGTATTGTATGTTAGCTCTGAATATGGTGCTTAAAGAGGGGTTGCCAGGAAAATCAGGAGATGCGAATACCTGGGAAGAAATCTATTTCATCGGAAATGCCGCCAGGAACACAGGCACCATCGAGCCTGCTCTGTATTTTTTCTCTGAAGAAAATGATAAATGGAAGCTCAGTGTCTTGCACATTGGAGTCGCGATGTGCGTGGTGGTGTTTTTGCTGGGCTAAAATTCCTGGTTGCCGGGGTAACACGTTTTGGAAATCCTCTATCCTGGGCGAAAGCCGCCGCAACTTGAAACCTGCTGGGGCTGACGCTTGGCAGGGGCACCACCACTGCTGGGTGCAGGGGGCTGCGGGCTTCGCCGAGGGATTTGAGGCAGGGAAACAAAATAAAATGGGTCCAAAAGAAGAGAAAGGCGATCGGGAGCGTTTGATACTTCCAGGATCTCCTATCCTGATTTTTTTTCCCACATCATCACCACGTCCCATCAGCCAAAGGGCGGGGGTTTGCCTCGTCCCCGGGGCTGAATCGCTGGGGGTGATGGAAAGAGGAGAGGTCCGTGCGCGCCTGGAGGGTGGGGAGAGGAGGAGGGGGAGAGGGGGAGAAAGAGAGATACAGAGTTCTGGCCACCTGCCAAGAAAAATAACTAACATTTTGCGAAAGAGAAATCCTAAGACTGAGGTCATAGTATGGAAAAAGTCTGTTTCACAGACTCTTGAGCCTGAATACAGGCCAAGTTTTTTTATGGTGTGGTTTTTTTTTTTTTTTTTTTTTTTTTTTAAATGCAGGCATCCTATTAACATTTGAACGCTAAAGCTCGTCCAGGAATGGAAAGATTTTGGAATTTGAAGTGCCTTAGTTTTCTACTTTGTTAGTACACAGATATCTTTTTTTAATTACAAGAAAGTGAGGTTTTGAATGAGAAGCTCCCTCATTTTGCTTTTAACTTATTTTACAACTATGAAGACTAAATTAAGGGAATCTAAAGAAATTACTGTTTCTCTCACAGAGTGACCAACTGAAAAAAAAAGAGACTTTTCAAGCTTGGTGGACAACTTTTTATTTGCCATGCAAAATTCAAAAAGATACTGAAACCTGAAATGATGATGAGTTTTCCTGTGTGGAAAAGTCCTACTGTTCAGCCATGAATAGCTATGATTTTTTTAAACCTTTATAGTAGCAAGCTGGCAGTTTCATGACAAATTACCTAACTAAACAAATCATTGAAGTTCTTCTGCCTTAATCTCTGGATTTGGATTAAATGTCAGAGTGTGGATATTTTTTAACTGGGGGAAAAAAATAACTCTTTGGATTTGTTAGGATGTTATTGCAAGCAAGTTTTCTGGTCTTTGATTTGCTAAGCTACAACTGGAGTCTGCCTTCCTCAGGGTAAGAATATTTCCACATTATCATTTCACCTGCGGTATTTTAAGAGGGAGAATATTATATCTCAGTGTGTATCTCAGCTTTGTGCATTCTGTTCTTTGTTTAGCATGCAGACAAGCTTCATCTCCCAAAAGAGATGTGGAATATATTTATTGGCAATTTAGAATTGATGATAGATTTGACAAGCAAGCAGGGTGACACACCGAAGCTATCAAAGCTGGAGATGAATCAGGACAAAGGTTTGGATGAGCTGTATTGTTCCTGAGATTCAAAAGGGTTTTACTTACAGATCATTCTAAAATCAAGGCAACTGTACCACTGACTTACAAAGATAAAAGCTAAGTTTTTCCAAAAAAACCCACCATGGTTTGATTGGCCCACAGACCTTTTATGGCAAAATAGTGCAATTACAGCTGGCATTTCTGCATGCTGATTTTTATTAGTTTTGTAAGATATTTTGTCAGGATTCATTTGTGCTGGTTCCCCCTTTCATGGCATAAAGCGTAAGCAATTGTAGGTAGAGAGAAGGAATCTCTTGACATATTTCTTCAGAGATAGATACACTCCAGGAGGTGTGATAGATAGGGTATACTAAATTAAAACAGAACTGATCTGTTACATAAGCATGTGGACTTACTATGTATTTAATTGTATTAGAATTTAGTGCAATTATGAGTGAAAATCCTGTACATTCGCCATCAGCTTTCCTACTATCAAAGCAAAGCAGACAAATCAGCACAAATAATCTCTTAAAAGTACTTCATAGCATGATACAGACAAAGGATGAGCAAATTACCCTTTTGTACCTTGTTTGATTACCAATTTTTGTGCCTTTTATAATGGCTGAAGTTTGGGGGGGTGGAGGGGGCCTTCTGTCCTGCAGTCCCCTAGGGAGATGAGGCAGGCAACCCCGACATGCGACCTGCCTTGACGTAGTTCAGGTGGAGGCCCAGTACAGCAGAGAGCAAGGAAAAGGTCTGCTTGGGAACCCCAGAACATCACAAAACGTCACCTCAAAAATAATTTGTCGTCATTCTGATCTGTACTGTTTTTAGCTGTTGGACTTAAGAAAAAATTCATGTGGCTGCTCATGTAAAATCCACATGTTTTCCCCATAACTTATACAATAAATGTAATATGAAACACAAACTTTAATACTTGCAATCACTGTAAGCAACAGCAGTTTCTGTAGACTTCTGTGGAAGAAAGGATGAAGCCTTTTGCCACAAACTGTTAAAAAACCCTGGGCTCTTCCTCTGTCACAGAGTAAGGTTTTGATCTCGCAAATGATTATAGACAAGCATGATGCATTATTGTTTGAAAGACCAAGAGTTCCTGTGGGTACCTAGGCTCGTGTTTATGCTGTGCTGCCCATCTCCAGTTCAGTTAAAAAACATTTCCCTGTGAGCTGCGTGCTTTACTGTGAGCAGTCTCAGTAAAGCAAGATGACTTATATGTGTCAAAAAAGTGGCCTGCTACAGAGTGACTGCACATGCAAAGAGCAAGGGAAAAAAAAGAGGAACTTGTGTTTGTCAGGGTGGAGGTCTGCATCTTCTCCCCATCCCTCACAGCTGCCACTAGCACGCTGACCATCATGTCCCGTGGCACAGTAATCCCAGTGCAGCTCCGGTGAGCGAGTGGTCCAGCACCGAGGCCAGGAGACAGACGGTCACTCAGGAGGGGCATCCTTTCCTCCTCTGAAGAGCTTTACTTTTTCAGGCTTTGTATTCAAGAGAAAGAAACCTCTCTCTGAGCCTTTCCTGTAGGTTTCTTTGCTGACTAAGAGTGGTTGGCTGATACCACTCATCAGCCAGCACGTTAACATTAAGGAGCCCTGCAGCACCCACAGCAGCCTCCTGTGATTGATGCTGAGTTGCCAGGAGTCAGGAACCAAATTTCTAGCTCTGAAGCCTGGGACACAGTGGAACAAAGAGAGAAAGGGGAAGATTAAAGGTATAGTATCAGAAGACTTGTCAGCCAGATAGGATTTTAGGAGTTTCATTATCACATGTAACACATAAGACTAAACAAATACAAAGACATATATACTACATAAAAAATGAGAGGTGGGCGCAAAGCTGGATGGTGAAGGTTAGATTGGTAGAAGGACCTAAAATATGGATATTATTCCCAACTTGCATATATTTCCTTAAGACCACAGTAGGTGGATGACTTAATAACCATCATCTCCAGGCATTATGGAAAGATCATAAAGAGCAACAGCCCTCCATTTAAAATTATTTTGATTTATTTTTATCTAGCAGAAGCGGCCAAGTACATCTTCAGCATGATCCCATTTGGCTCAATGACGTTGCAGAGCTATGAATTCACTATGAGAAGAACAACTCTTTCTGTGCCCTGAAGAACATAAAAGCCTTGGTGCCTAGCTGGAAAGCAAATACCTCTTGCTCAAGCAGCTTATGTTTTTCTACTTGAGAAAAATTAAAATCTCATCTTATTTATTTGCATGCATTTGTCATCCACTCAGAGTTTTATCCAAATAAATCTCTGGTTCTTTTCAAAGAACATCTTCTGTATGAGCTGCATTAGCTTTAAAGACTCACCAAGAACAGAGCGGTCCAGGCTGACACTCTTGGTTTCCAACAGAGAAGCAACTGCATGAATCTTGTCCTACAATTCTGCAGCTCAGTTAATTAAGTGTTTGATGTCCTAAGAAGCTGCTGCCCCCCAAA